>NC_089979.1:164184436-164816863 GCF_036417845.1 Apteryx mantelli
TTCCTTTCTATGCACAACATTGAAATTCCAGGCTACTTCTAGCACTGCACCTAGAGGATGAGGAGTTTTTCCAGTTGCATCAAAAGGTCACTTCCTATCAGAGACAAGTGTCAGCACGTCGAAGGCATGGGGTATGGAGCAAGGCATGGACAGATCTGTCCATGCAGCAGGCATAAGCGTTCATGCCTGCATAGGAGTGCTGTCTTCCAGGCCTTGCTAATATATCCCAGCTCTAGCAGCAATCCTTGCTGCTTAAATGCTCTGAAACAAAAGGGTTTTAAAACATGATTTACTGTTTCTTTTTTCGACATTTTTCTAAATCCGTTCAATATGTCTTGAACCACTAAACTAAAGTGTTTGACTTGCTTCCAAATTGAAGTGTTCATAGAAAAGGAAAGGGGGGGGTGGTGGGAAGAAAATGCAAGAAAAAGAAAAGTGCTCTGATAGTTTAAATCAGTCAGCCCTGCACAGTGATTTAAAACCAGTGGAGCACTTCGAGTTTTCATAAGCACTTAGCTTTGGAAGCAGTCCGAGTCCCGGACACGTGCATTTGTGGAATCATTTACCATTATTAGAGAGTTTGAATAGTGCTTGAGCTCTCCCTCTGCCCCGATAAGCTCTTAGATTGTCTATGATTAGTTGGATGTTTTCAAGCTTGTGCACAGTTGAGAGTGATTATTTTAAAGCATGCCATTGGCTGTCCCTATCTTAAAAGATCTGAGATCGTCCGAATTCATTAATTCCTTCAGCTCATCTGAATGGAGATTGCTAACGATACATAGTTACCTCAGTGCAATTTTATAGCATGTGTCAGAGAGAATAATAAATGTTTGCAAGAAGGGCAGATGGAGCAATAACGTGCATGCCGTGGAGCACTCCTGCGCTGGGTAAGACCTGTTATTAAGATATGTGATTGTAGTGCCTGTGTGCTCCAGTCGTGGGCTGGGAAATTCTGGGTTTAGATGCCCCGATGCTTCCTAGAGCCGGAAAGGTCAGATGGACAATGCTTGGTATACTCGACTGTTGTTTCACATTGCACTGCGCTGTACTGATGGACAATACTTGGTTAACCCAAGTCCAAATTCTTGCACCAACTGGCAGAAAGTCAGTGATGTTGCCAGATGAAGTTGTGCACATAGCTGCTCTTTCGGGTTTGCTGGCTGTACCAAGAGAGTTGAAAAAAATTATAAGAATTCAGGTTGACTAAAGATGGAAATGTTTTGCTTTTCAGAGCTAAATGAAAACCTGATAGAAACCACCCTCTTCCTTTTGTTTTGTTTTGAAGCTTTTTTTGGTTGCTAACTGTAGACAATTTTTGAAATAAAATCCTGTTGCAATACAAAAAAAAAAAAATGGAAGCATTTTGACTTGAAGTCATCTGAGCAATTTCGCCCAAGTCTCTGGCCGGAATGGTAAATCAGCAGAAAATGCAACCCCAAATTCCCAGTTTTCCATGGAAATTTTTGACTATCAAAAAACACATGGTCCACTATGAGAACAACTTTTAATGCCCAAATTTGTGCATGAAACAAGTAGGGCTCGTGACCGATACTCTGCGATTCAACTCTTTGTGAGGCGGAGGGCTTCACACACAGCCCTTCCCAGGGCATGGAGCTCTCCTGCCTGCGCTCAGGAAGATGCCAGGAGTTTGAACTTTCGAGAGGGTCCCTAGATCCCTCCATGTGGAAAATCAGAACAATCTGCTGGCAAAGAGGTCAAACTGGAGGCAGAAGAAAGATAATCCCACCCCTGCCTCCTCCCAGACATGCAGCCAATGGTCTCCAAAGTCCCGTCCCTCTCCTGAGCTCCCCAAGCCTCTTTCATGACATCATGAACTGGCTGGTCTTTAAAAAACAAAAAGAGAGGGAGTTTGTGCTTGCAAACAAATGAAGGAAACTGTGATGCCTACTCCCTTTCTCCGGGAACATGGTGTTGCTGAGCCTCGAGCATGGAGTCGCCTGTAAAGGGTGACTGACTCAGATGGAGACATTTGCCCTGTAGAAATTCAAATTCAGGGCAGATGACTTCCTCCCAACCGGCCTTCTCTCACCAGGGTACCCCACAAACCCACCGTCTCAAGCAGATTTACCCTCATAGCAGCTCCCTTTTACAGGAACCCAGGGATGATGTGACTTTCCGCAGGTGGTGCAAGTTGTCTGTAAGAGCAGAAACCAAAAGTGGGTCTTCCAAGACACAGTCCAAGTTAGTAAACGTGCTCATCCTTCCTCCTGCATACCCTGTGTGCTCCATACTGTACTTGTCTGCGATCTTAGCCTGCAGAGCCTCAGAGCATTTCATGCACAGCACTAAGGTAAATAAAGCTGTCGTTCTTTCCTGACATTTAAGAAAGTAGATATCTACTGATTTACTTCCACAGTAATGTCATTGTCCCTAAAAGATTGCAAAGGACTTTAATGTATTTGCAAGCTCTGTCCACATATCTGGAGATTATGTCAGCGTAGGACTGCAGCAGGGCAGAGATATAGAGTTTAATTTCAACTGGAAATTGTTGATTGCTGATCACACCAGCACGGTGTGATCTTCTGACACCCTTCCGAAATTCAGCTGCTTAACTGGTTGCAATCATTCATTCAAAATGATTCGAGCGAAAAGCTTTTCTTGCGAGAACAAATTCAGAGAATATTTGGGAGATGATGGATGAGAAACCAAATAAAAACCTCAAAACCATTGATTTTACATGTCTCCAAGATTTCAGTGTCCTAAAGAAATGTATAGCAGGAAACTATTCCCTACCTCCCTCTCCTACCTCCCCCCGCCCCCCATCCTTACCTTTGTGTTAAAGCAAACAGTTTTGGGACAGATCTAGCAGACACTTCTTCAAAGGAGCAAGCTATATATTTACATATTACCCTCCTAACCTATAGAACAGGGAGAAATTGGGTCTAAAGAGGGTTATTGCCTTCTGAAAATACAAAAAGAGTTTGAAGCACAAAGTCATTGCCTAAATATAGCTGTGATAAAGGGGGACAACTCTTGTGTAGCTGCACTGGTATCAATTACAGCAATGCAGTGCATGGTCAGAGCTCTAGTCTGGGACACAGTTGCTGCTTTGACCACTGTCTGTCTGAATGATGCTTTTCAAATCATTTCACAGCTCAGTGCCTCAGTTTCCCCCTCTGTAAAATGGAGGCAGGGATTCAGAGCTCCCCTGTGAATGGCCTTGAGCTACGCACATGCACTGCTCTAAAACAGAGGTCTGAGAGGGGTTGTTTTTTCAATATGCCAGGGTCTCCTTTGTCTCATTTTACATTCCTAAGGGGGGCAAAATACACCTGAATTTCTCATGGTCTGGAAGGGGAAAATCATTCTCATTATTAAACTGTTATTTTTATAAAGCCATAACTTATGGGCTCTCAATACTTACGTTATAGTAGTCAAAAAACAGGATGAGATCCCATAAACCATTCCTTATAGTAACCAGATGTTCATCAATGCTGCAAAGGTATCTGACAGTGTCTGTTATGGGGAAACACCTGCGTTAACCTTAACCATCTACGCGCCAGCCAGAAATAGCAGCCGGTGGGATTACCTCCCTCGTGAAAGCTGCTGACCAGCTCTGGGTACCACTCCAGGCCACTCGTGTATCTTTTTCGGAGGGATATGTCATGCTCCCCAGACCCATTCACCAGTGCTGTCCTGTCACCTGGATGCACCACCAGCCCTGACGTTTGGGGCACAAAGGGACACTCCTTTCCTTCTATTTTTAACCCTTTTGTTGAACATAATGTGGGTGGGCAAAATAATGTCCCAGCCTTCCTCCACCCACTGAACTCTTCTTTGGTTTCCTGGCTGACTCTTTTGTGGATTGACTCTTCCTTGGGTTGACCCTTCTGTGGCTCTCTGCTTCGTTTCTGCCTTTCCCTGGGAGATGCCGCCAGGAAGGCTCTCAGGGAAGACCCTGGCTCATTGCAGGTGGTGCTGCTGGCTCGTGTCCCCTCTGAGACACTCTGCGCTAGCAGAAGACGTTGGATCCCATCAGCCATCCCCGTGTCACCCATCATTACTCTTCTTGGAGGCTTCCCCCTCCCCTCCCTGGCACTGCTGGCTTGCCTGCTTGCAGCGTCCATTAGCCGAAATGAGCTAGCTCAAACTGGGTAAGTATTAGGTCAGTGCTAAACTGTGTCACGTCAGCTGAAAGAGCAACCCCCCAAGCGTGTTTGCTGGTCGACGGGAGGAGGACACTCCATGGGGGAGGTGATAGTGACGGGGGTGGTGAGTCCTCTCCCTCCGCGTGGATTTTGCTGGTGGGGAGGAGGCGTTTTTGCCTGGTCAGCATCCTGCCTCTGACTCGGAAACGGCAGCGTGAGAGCGCACGAGCCAGCATGTGACCTCAGAGGCACAGAGAGGGTGTTTAACGGAGAATTTCCAAAGAAAAGAGTAGTGCAGCTAGCAGTGTGTGTCAGCACTGTTACTACGGCATCTACGTGCCTAATAATTCTTAAAAATGGGAGGCTTACAACATCTGATGTGGCAAGGAGGTGCTGCAACTGAAAGGCTTATTTCATCCCTCCTAAAAATCACAGCTGAACCGGTTTTGCTATGTGAGCCAGTGATTAAACAGAACTGGTCAAAAAAAAAAAAAAAAAAAACCCTCCTGGAAAGTCACACCTCTGGTTTTGCAAAGGAAAATGATGCCATTTCAAACTGTTTTGATCCACATGTATCCCAGCTTCCTTACAATACCCTACAACAGCTGAATATTTGATTAAAATAAAATGTCCAAAACCATCATTTCAGGAGGGACAACAACTTTTGTAACACAGCTGCTAGCTGTAAGCTGTAGTTGTTAAGAGAGGCATTTCATTTAATACTATTTCTCCTTGCTCACTGACAAAATGTGCTTTTGTAACCCGTTAAAGCAATATTCCTGCACCACGCCAGGGAGGTCTGCAGCCTCTGCGCGGGGAGGAAACGCGGAGGCTCCCGTGGTGCCCCTCTTCGCCAGCAGCCGCGCGAAGGGGCACCTGGCGCTACCTGCATTCACATGCCACTATCCTGCACGGCTGAGTTTCCTTGGAAAACGAAAGAAAGAGAAGCAAATCCTGGCTCCAGGGTTCTTTCTTCGGAAAGCCACATCATTTTCAGTTTCCCGGCTGGTGAGTCACGCGTCCTGGCCTCGCTGACATCCTGCCTCTCCGGCTGGGGACTGAGAGGAGGACAGCCAAGCCCACGGGCGGACAGAGAGGGCGTTTTACAGGGAATTTCTGAAGAACAGACTAACCTACCCAGGGGCTGAAGCAACGGCTGCCACCACCGTACTGGCGTGCTTTATAACTCCAAATATCAGCGTGCACCCTGGGCAGCAAGGAAGTGCTGTTATCTCCGCTCCGCAGCCAGGGAGCAAGGGCAGCGATGCCGAGCGTCACGCAGGAAGTCCCTGGCAGAGAAGAAAACACAGCCCATCTCCCTCGGGTCCTAGGCTGACACCTTCATAGTGAACTTCCTCCCTAAACAGTAAATACAAACATTCAGATGGTTTTTTTTCCTTAAAGCAAAAGGTAGACTGCGGTACTAAAAAAGGACACCTAACGATTCCACAGATTGCTGTAACCAATAGCTATTTCCGCACTTTCTGCAGAGTTTTTAAATTGCATATTTATTTATTTTCATTTTTTGGCTACAGATATAAACCCCTCACAGAATCACAGAATGGCTGAGGCTGGAAGGGACCTCTGGAGATCATCTAGTCCAATCTCCCTGCTCAAGCAAGGTCATCTAGAGGACATTGCCAAGGACGTTACCCCTGATTTCTTTGACATGAGCTCCCAAGAGTGCTTTGCTTGCCTCAAGTTTCTGATGCCCAGGGAATATCTGCCCTCTGAAGAGTAGGGACTACCTCTAAAAAGGGCAGTCAAAAGTGGCCTGAGGTCTGATCATCCAGGTCTGGGGAAGTCTGAAGGTCCTCCAGTCATCATAGAATGAACTAGCTGGAAGTCTGAAAGGCTCCCTTGCTCTGCCTCTCCATCCCCTACCTCTCCATCCCTTGCCCCAAAACAGGACTGCCTTCACCCACATCATTCCTGACAGCGACAAGTCCAGCTGACCAGTCGCCTATCCAAAGCGCTTTTAATTATGTGAGGAATCCACCACCAAAGGACAAGTTTGCATCTGCCCTCCAGCATCTCCACTTCTATTTTAAACTGAGCTTCCAGACACTTCCTGAAAATAGTTGATGGCTGATGCCCCTTCCTGAGAAGTCAAGTGCTGCCAACTATCTGGGTTGGAAAGGACAGTTACCCAGAAACAAGGAACAGTGGAAAGTGTTGATTTCCAGACTATTCCGGTACGATATCAAAGCATGATGATGAGAAATGGAGGACTGGGGGTGCCAACACTTGTGAGCTTAAGGCTGATACCTATAAATAGAGTCACCCGCAATTATTCTTAGAAATTGAGTCATTAGTTCTTAATTGATGATATTTCTACTAAGTCAGTGGGTGTCTGTGCTATTTAGGACAGAGGCAAAAGTGGGTTGGCCCGCACAAAAAGACAACTCAAAAAAGCAATTCTTTCAGTTTTAAGCAATGTTTTCCCTAACAGGTTGATGTGTTTAACAGTGAGGTAACTTGTTCAAATCAGCTGTATGCAGCCCTTTTTGGCTACAAAGGTACAAGATCAGTGCTTCTCCCTGACCCTGGCTGCTCCTCGTCTGCAGCCACCAGGCTTTTTCCTTTGGGGCTTGCTAAAAGCCTTGTTGAAAGCAGTGACTGGGGTGGGATGGGGTGGTGGTGGAGAAGGCAGGTTGAGAAGAAGCTCCCCTTGCTGCCAGGGTGCTCAAGCTGTCTCAGGCAATAAATACCTGCAGCTCTCATCTGCACTCGAGGACGGGTTTGGAAAACCCAGGAGACAAATCGCTCCCTGGGCCTGAATTTTCACCTCTTCCCTGGGGCACCGATGGACACTGCGCCAGGAGGGAAACAGGCACCTTCAGGGGATCCAGACACCTACATTGGCTTTTTCTGCCCCTAATTTGGCTGTCTCTACCAAGTGCCCAGGGTTAGGAAGCTGCGCTGGACCCAGGAATATTTTAAAGGGAAATTTGGTGGCATCTCACTGCTTTTAATGGCATTTCTGTGCAAAATTTGAACCCGTGCATGGCTGCAGGTCTCCAAATGGCAGCACTTCACACTGTCCAGGGGTCAGCATGTGTCAGCACAAGGTGCAAGGCCCAGAGGTGTTCCTATCTGTGTTTTGTGCCTCTGCCTCCTTGACTCTGAACATGTTCAAACTGTGATTCCTCCAGGCTGAGAGGAAAACAGGGATTTCCCTGCTGCTCTTATGGTGCTGACTCCGGCATCTGGTCTGCACAAGTAAATCTATTCACACAGGCAGGAAGAGGAGCTCCAGAAGTTCTTCCTTTTACAAATTTATGGATCTTTCCCTGTGTGAGGGCTAAGTTCTTTCCCTGAGCAAAATTCCCAGGTCAATGGCTTGATTAATAGCTGGAAAACTTTTTCCTGTGGACTCTGGAAAGACTTTTCACATGGTATTAGCCAAGAGAGCCAGAGAAGACCTGCAGATATGTTTTACATTTTATAAAGTCATCAGTTTCAAGAGTCAGCTGAATAAAACAACCAGGCCTTCCTGGGTGTTCGTTCTTACATAGGAGAATGACATATAAAATAAAAAGTCTAAAATGTTCTGAAAGACTGAGTCTCCCTTTAATTCACAGCATGCCAAAATATGTGACTAATGACCATCTCAAATTGCATAAAGACCTGAACTAGTAGAGGTCACCTTAATTTCCTCCACCTTAACTAGTGCATCTCTGATAAGCAGCATGGGTATTAGAAAATGGGAGTAAGCCAAAACAGAGCATTCCTCATCTGAGTGTATACGGGATAAGGGGGAAAAAAAAGTGTCTCAGAAATTAATATGTCTGTAGTGCATTTCCCAGAGTGACTCCTGTTCAGACAAGCATAACATTTGCAATTTCCCTTTAACATTTTTCACTGGATCAGTTTTTTTTAACAGAAATAACCACTAACCTATTCAGAACGTGAGGCTGGGTCAGGATTGGATTTTGGAAAGTCTGATGCTACATGAATTTCAGTCTCATTTATAACCGACACCACATTGTGTTAGAGGATGCAGGGGCACAGGGATAAGGCAGGCTGCCTCTGCCTTACCAGAAGAAATTATGTGACATGTCTTAAGTTTGTGCTTAGCTCAAATACAGATCATCAATGCATGACAAGGCCATGAGGCAAAAATAATACATACATTTTAATGGATTTCCAAGTAGTGCATTGATGCAAATTAGATCTTTCAATTGGAAATGTCCAGGTGTGTTCAGAATATTGAAAGCTTTATGTGCCAGTTGGAAACTGATTTTTCCTTCAGCCAGACCAGACCTATTCCTCCTCACACATCTCGCCTGAGACATTCAAGTGAATCCGTTGGCCCAGAAGAGCTGTTTCCTTGCTGGCAGGGGGAAGCTTTCTGCCTTCGCAGCATGGGCACTCTGGGTAGTACAAGAATTAATCCTTCTGTGGATGTTTTGGGAGATATGTCCCAAAACCAACGGCTAGTAGCTCCCAGACATGCTCAGCAGAGAGGTTCATTGACTGCAGTCGTCTCATGGCATCATGCCCTGTCCACCTCCGATCCCTGGCACAGCTGGCCGCCAGAAACAAGTAGGGGGATATCCTCTCTGGCAGCACCTCTGAAGATACCAGCTACCAGCTCAACTGGTTTGACTGAGCATAGTGAGATTTTGGCCAAGTCTTCCTTGCAAAGATGAGGCCTTGCACTTAGCCTGAGCTATCTAAGGTTCAACCTCTTAAATTACGGGAACATGACAAATCACCTGGTGTTCATTAGAAAGCATAGGTCATCAAGCCAGGTTTAGCTGTCTGCTCTAGGAGGAGACGAATCCTGGACTTTATTGATTAGATCTCCATTGACTGCAAAGGGAGACTGGAGAACTTGCTCAGATGAGCAATTTAAGTGTCTGCTTTTATCAAATGAGTCGCACCCAAAATATTCAAAGACATCCTACCAGTTGCAAACAAGCAGACTTTCCCATGAACCCTGCTATTTGGTATTCGAATACTGACACCAAACCTGATTTTGCATGATAGAAATCAAGTCTGTTCTTATTCTGGTGTACTGAGTGCTGCTTATCAAATCAGTTTACTTCTTTACTTGGAGTAATTTTCAAGGGATTTATCACAATTGAAGTTTTAAATGGGAGTGCCACAAAAGTCCCAGGAATAACATCAGTCTGGAAGAGATTTATCTTCTGCTAAGACCCAAGTGATGGTCAGGAGAACAAACCAGGAGAAGAGATGAATACCCAGAGGCTGGAGATAACTGTAAATAGCCTCCAGGGAGGTATTCCAGCTTCAGAAATTTAAGCCAGAATTTGGAATTGTTTGCAGAAAACAATTTAACAGATTATTGTTTCATTTCTTGGCAGGTTTTCCAGCTGAGTGTCTTTGTAATCATTCTCACATATGCTGGCCAAGGGGGAAGGAATCTCATTGAAAGGGTAGACAAGCATGAAAAAAGAGCAATGAGCAGAAATTGTGACTTCATAGGCAAAAGGGCAGAATAAACACGACAGACCAGGAGAGAGGATGGCATCCTTCATACATTAGACAGCCTCAGCCACAGGAAAGGCAAGGACAGGGAGCTAAGGCCTGATGGAGCTCTGCCCTACACATCTCAAAAGATGCTCCTGACCATTGCAATCCTCTTCCCAGTCTCACCCTGTCTTTTTGGTGCTAATAGGGGTGAAACTGAGTTTAAGGATGTGCAGAGGACCAGCAACAGTGTTCAGCAGCCTACAGAGCTCTCTGTGAAGACCAAGTATTCTTCTTATGATATTACTGCATGGTATAACCACAACATTTAGTTTAGCTGATAAGACATGGCAGAATGATCTACTGTGCTGCATGTCTCCTGAAATCTGATTAGCAAAGCCTGACACCAGAGCCAGGCAACACTTATTGAATCAAGTGATTTTGGATGGTTAAAAGTGGCTTTTCCCCTAAATCAAAGACTCATAGCAACAACTTCTTTTGACATTTTTTTTTCCAGCAAAATACAGTCCAAACAACAACAACAAAAAATCCAGTTTTCATTCATCCTCCCCCTCTTTTTTGATAGCAGAAAGAAAGAAGTTCTGTGTGTGTGAAAAACTAAATGGATGGATGTTTGCACTGACACTGATGAAAAATGCCATATTAACAAATAGCTCTTGTCTAAAAAATGTTGAATGAAAAGATTTGCTATTTTTTTTCATGAAAAGATCTCTATGTGGGTAAATAATTCTATGTTCTTAACTGCTGACTATTTTTGCAGTCCAACTTGCTCCCAGCAGCAGGGTAGGGCACAGCCTGAGAAAGTGTCTTGTCCTGCCTTGGGCAACTCAGACAAGGGATAGTGCAAGATGTAAGAGTTGTTGCTTGTGGGGATCTTCAAGCACAGCTTCTCTAGGCAGTCTCCTCTGAGTTTATGGGTTCAAGAGGAGATTAGAGAAGTTCCTGGAAAAGGAACTCAGTGAGTGTTATTAAAACCCATGCACCTCTCAGGAAGTCCTCGAGGTACAAATGGCTGGACACTGGGGGAGTTCTTGGAGGAAGTATCATAGCCTTTCCCACTTCTCGTACTCATCCTGTGGTGTCTGCTTTTGGTTGCTGCTGGATACTAGGTTAGCTGGCCCTTTCCTCTGGCCTGGTTCAGCCACACCATGTTCACGGCGACTGTTGCTTGCAAATCTCCAGCAGCACAGCTCCAAGCCCAGCTCCTGTCTGGAGGATGCAGAGAGGCAGACGGATGAAAAAAAGGTGAAAGCACCAAATATTGCTCTGCAAAGGGGAACAAACCTCATGCCTTATCTTCTCTGACTAAGAAAGGGGAATGGAGTCCATGGCAGTTCTCCATGGCCCAGAGGACAGCGCAAATCCCCTTCATCCTGGCCACCGCCCTTCACAGCACACTGGTCAGTGTGGGAAGGGGAGGAAGGAGGGGGCTAGGAGGGCAGACAAGGGGATAGTGTGCTATGGGGGGGGTGTCACTGGGGTGAAGGTGGACAGTGTTTGCCAGGGGACCTGAAACATCAGTCATTCGCCTTTGTTTAGACCAAGTTCTTCAGACAGAGACTGACCTTTGCGTGCACAGCACCTTGCACAGGACCGAGACCATCAGTTTTGCATGGACCTTTGGCTCAGAGATTGGAGGCCTTCATATATTAACCCATGGGGCTCCAGGTTCAAGTTCCTACTTGCATATATCTGTGTGTATATGTGTATGCAAATGTGGGTGTGCGTGTGCATGGGGCATACAACTTCAAGCCTAAAAAGTGATTTATCCCAAGCTCATTTACTGGACATTTTCAAGTTGTGAACAAGTTAGGCAAAAGCTGGGACAACTGGTGAATAGGTTAAAGAACATTTTTTTTGTGCAGCTCCCAAAGTGAAGCAGAGTTAAAAACACAAAACCCATCAAAAGATTAACAGCAACAGTAGGGTGTTTTCCTTCCTGTGTGTTTGTCACATTTCTTGCTGGCCATGCAAAAACAACAACAACAAAAAAGACAAAATAAAATCTTGCACACAGGTCGTTATGTTCTTTGGGAATCAGAAATAGACTGAGTGGGCTTTGTAGGCAAACACACATTTCAAAAACTCCTTCTCACTACAAAGCCAATATTTGTTCAGGAGAGAATGCTTCCTTTGGGTAATTAATATTTTTTTGCTATTTATTACTCACTGAATGGAAGTTTTGGAATGTGTAAGGAAGGGGGGGAAATCTGGCAGTGTTCCTTGCAGTTATTGCATTGCCGTTTAGTCCTCCAACAAAAATTGCAGCACTGAATGTACATTCCTCTCATAAGCAAAATGGATCATCAGGCAAGGGAATGGCTTCAAAGGAATGTGTGCATCATGCCTTTGACATTTTGTTACAGCTTGAACAGGAGGGCAAAATAAGAGCTATGGACAAACAGTTTTCTTAGATCATGCATTTGTTCTTGCCTGTCCACCATGAAGGAAGATTTCCACTTGGCACCTGAGAAGCTGGAGCCTCAGCTATTGCTTTTCCAAGCCACGCTTTCGAGAACAGCCAGAGAGTTTACATTAGAGAGGAACAGGAAGTGAAGGAAATTGTAAACTCAAGTGAGATGTTATAGCGCAGGTTAGATGCTGGTGGGTAGACTAACAAAAGTGGAATGTGATTGCTAAAATCTGACTCCCCCCAAAAAACCCGTAACATTGTCAAAGCCGAGTTTTGTCTGCTAGTTTCAGACATTCCAACATATGCTTCTTATTTTGTTTTTAATACTTACAGTCCATCCAGAGACAATTCATGGCAACTGTGGCTATTGTAACACTATATAAAACACAGGGTTTGATGACAACTGATATGAAGTGTGATTGGAGAAAATAATGCCCCCTGGTAATGATAATATTTCCTGCTCAGATTGGTCTCACGATAATAGGCCTGCTCCAGTGGTGTTGTCGGAGTTATATACAGGACTCTGGTATTACATTACAGCTGCTGCCTAGTTATACATACATGTGAATAGGAGGGAATAAATGCACATGCAGAAATGCCACGATGTCTGAAGATGGGGGCCCGAAGACCACGACTTCTTGCTTGGTTCTCAAGGCAGGGGTTAGTGAAGCATCTTCCACTCAGACCAGGCTGACTAGGGAAGCATCCTGCCTGCTCTGAAAGGAAAAAGAGATGCAACCTCTGCATCATGGTCCCAGGCAGCCCTCGTTCTATGCTCCCCTGCCCTGCCTTATGGCCAGCCTTGGTGAGCCCATCCTTGGGAGCTTGGCAGCAGGCTCAGGAGGTCAGAAATAGCCTGGAGCAGGAAGCGCCGGCGAGAGCTTTGCTTTCAAAGGGGAGGGTGGATGTGGACGAGAAGCAGAACCACTCTAGATGGGGTAGAGAGGGGGGCTGAAAACCTGCCTGATGGATTGGGTTGTAGATAGTTCACTTCATCCTGTTCCAAGAGGAAACACTTTCAAATTCTTTGTTATAACTCAGCAAACATCCTAGCTCACTGGCTCACTGGGTTTATTCTTGCAGAGGAGCAGAGTCACTGCTGGCTAGGGATTCCAGCACTAATACAAGTCTGTTTATCTTGGGTTTCCCCATCTCATCCTTCTCACTCTGCAGCACCTAATTACAGCAGCGCTGACGGAGCTAAGGATGGGTTCTCATTTCTACTCGCTGCCTTATAGCATTTAGATTTTCACCCTTTCCAAAGAATTCCAGGTTTTAGGGGTCGGTAGGTGCAAGGAGAAGATGGGGAATAGGTTTCCCTGCCTAGAAGTGCATAAATATATGAATTTATAACAAGTGTGCCCAAGAGACTGGAGCCTCAGGGCTGGGACATGATGAGGAACCAGGAATCCTGGTTTTATTCACTGGCTTTCACTACACTAAGTGTTCAAAGCTGATTCCTGCTGCCAAAGGTTACCACAATGGCACTTTTTCCAGCAAGCGTGAGCACCCGCAGGAGACAGCTGCACGCAAAAGTTCTTTCCAGCTCTCTGGAAAAGATCTGGACAAGGGAAATTCCTGAAGGAGGAAAAAGGAGGTCAAAAGGACTTTTCTCAGGAACCTAGAGGAGGTGTTTCAGCTCTTTCAGCCTTATTTCTGCCCTGTGGAGCAAATCTGGGACAGAAGGAGGTAGAAACACCCTGTTTTGGAGGATGAGGGACAACCTGGCTACTAGCTGGGGCAGGGCAGCCTGAGCTCTGTGGTTTGGAGGACGAGCTGCAGGGGACTATCCCAACCCACAGAGCAGTCCTGGAGAAACGGAGGCAGGGAAATGGACATTGCTTGTTCTTAGACTCCTACGTTTCCCTTATATTTGCTGCATAAAGAACGAAAAAGCATTTGGCAATCCTGTGCAAAATGGGCTACATCTACTGCATGGGCCATCGGTCACTTTCCTCTGGGGGGGAAAATGGCTCATAATGTCCCAAGAAGGTGTGGGCAGATGACAGAGGTGAGCTGCACGGTATTCTGGGAGTTTAGCATTAATCTTAGGATCGATGGAATTAGGCTGTAGGATTTTGCTTCCAGAAGAAGGGGTGTCTCAAAGACCCCCAAGCTGGGCAAATGTGCCACTAAAAAGAAAGAACGAGACAATGCTGAGACCAACAGAGTCCCACAGAAATTTAAAGCCCTTGGATCCAGGGGCCTGAGACTGCACACGGCAATCTGACAGTTATCTAAACAGGGGGATGTAAGACAAAGTTGGCAAACAAGATCTGATCTTGCTTGGAGAGGGAGGGAACTGAGTCACGCAGATATGCACGAACATCAAGGGAAAACTTCAAAGAGGCCAAGAAAATCAGGATCAAGGACTCCAAGGAAATATCTTCAAAGGCTGAGCAATCTGACCCTGGGGCTGGAAGAATACTAGTGTCCACCCTCTTCAGTGCAACGTAGAAAGAGGAAGTTATGCAACTCTCAAAAGTTTGCAAACATGAGCAAAGACACGTGGAAACTGGGTATCATTCAAGATGACTAGAGTCACGCCTTTGGAGCGAAACCAGATGAGGTTCCTTGCCACTCTCATGAGGGAGCTGAAAGGAATTTTTATTGCCAAATCCTAATGGTCTGATGTGAGTTAGTCCTTCTGCTCTGCCTCTCAGATATGGGTAGTGAAATTTCCAACTGGGTTTTTTATTCTTCCCAAACTATCTTTCGCAACTGTTTCTCTGCTCTGTAAATTGTGACAAATAGCTGCTGCAAAATGACGGGCAGTTCCCAGCTCAGCAACACCTCTCAGGAACAGCGAACGTGTGGAGTAGTTAGCGGGGTGACTTACAGATGAGGTCTCCTTAGGCTATTTCATGTTCCTCTTCAGAGGAGCATGTTGCAGAGTGCGTTACCATGCTGTCTCTATCAGCTCTTCACATTTGTCCCTTGAGGTTTCCCTTAGTCTGAAATGGAAGACATCTATAGCGAAGGGCACTTTTTGCTCTAGGTTTGCTGGCCAGTGTCATGGAATAAATGACTCCTTGTGCGAACACAGAGTCAGATTCTCAGTGGGCAGATCTGGCATGCTTTCACCACCTCGGTGGAGCAATGCTGCTTTTATAGCAGCTGAGGACATAGCCTGCTTCCAGGAGAGCCTGCGGGTTGCTGTGTGGAAATCAAATGGATGTCTGGAGGTCAACAAGCGGAGGGAGGTGTTGAGAAACGTGTTGCTCTTGCACCCTTCTTTGCTCTCCTCCTCTTATTGATGCCTTGTCACTGCACTGAACAGCAAACAGGGTCACTGTTTGGTCAGCTTTTTTGTGAGGAGACATTAAGGACCCCAAGTTCCTACTTCTGCCATGGCACATCTTATTTCCTCTTGAATGTCAGCCGATGAGGTCTTCTTTTATTTTGGGAATCCATCTGTGCTGCTGAGCACGTACAGGAGTCACTGCACCGAGCTCACAGTGTCCTAACCCCACCCCACCTCTTCTAAGAGGTCATTTCCCTGGTGAGGATCCTGATCCCGCTCCAAGACACAGCATTTCGACAGGCTTTGGGGATGTCCTACCCTTACCCAACCTGTCCTGGTGTGCATATTCAGTGGGCTGGCAAAATAATTGAAAGGGAGCCTTTGGAGGAGGTGGCTCTCTCGCACGGGCAGCTTGCCCAAGCCAGATGCTGCAGGGCCTAAAGGCAGATTTACCTGACACCAAAGGCGACTAGCGGGGACACCGAGTCCCGGGAGCAGAAGGAACAGCCCTCAGCGAGATGAACTGCAACCAGCTTGACGTCTGGAGTCGGCATACGTGTGTGAGCCTGACCCCTCTGGCTCAGGGAGAGCGGGACATGCTCCCCTCTGCAGCAGGGCTCGGGGCACGGAGATGCTGGTGTGAGGCAACCGGTGCCATATAACGCTGCAGAAGAGGAGCACGGACAGGGTGGCTGCTAGCACGGGCTTATCAGTGTGTTTGAGACAAGGAAAAGGGACACACACCTCCCGTTAATTCTGCCCAATTCAACACGTAACACTTCCCACCGTGCAGCCTCGATGCTGCAGCTCCATCCCACGGGTACTGAGGCTGGATTGATCCAGCTGGCATGGGGAGCTTGGCTTAGAAACATGCTAGCAACCACAGTGCAAGCTCTCAAGGGCCTGCCGCTTGCCCGCGGCTTGCTGGGCCCTGCTGGAGCCTGTGTGCTGTGCTCCCCTAGCCGGCTAGCACAGGTAGGCACCCTGGCCAAATCAGCCCTTCACCAGGCTGTGCAGACAAGAGCATCAAGCTATATGGGTTAGCTCTCTGCTTGTGATAAAAATCACAGAAAAGAGCTGGCTTTTTGGTAACGGCTGTGATTTTTCTTTTGTCTACCTCCCTTTCCTGAGTGCTGCTGCGAGGAAAAAAAAAAACAACCAATTATAGGCACAGCAAGGCTGGCTTACCCAGCAGCTAACAGAAAATATTCCCATGGTCCTGGAACCAAACACTGTGTTTGGTTGTGAGGGCCAGGACTTAAGGCCAGATTACGATTTTAGTTATATTGGCAGATACTTGGAAGAAATCTACTGAAATAGCTTGAGTTTGCCATGGTGTAAGTGAGATTGCAGACCCCCACCTTGCTGCTTATATCTGCTGGGGTGCTGCCTGCACCCTTGCTCTGATTCATGGGTGCTAGTTTGGCTTTCTGGATGTGAACGCAGCCAGTTATTGCCAGTCAGGAAACTGGCTCATTTGACATCAGTAGCAACAGGCTGCCAATGCCCTGACTCGGCTTCTAGCCAAGATGTGATTTTTTTTGTTCAGTGGTGAAGAGAGCTCTGACTATTTGTACCCTTCCAGTGCGATTTTCAGGGTATTCCAGGCACAGACCTTACTGGCCACGTCCATATCGGTGTTTATCTCACCTCAGTTACTATCTGGGAGCATTTGGTCTGGAACCAAGTGCAAGAAGCACAAGTGAGTTTGGTCTCCAGTTTTTCCTTGGTGGAAGATGCGGGCAGAAGGCATATAAAGGGGGTTGTAAGACAAGCTGCTTGTCAACAAGCATGAACTGTCTTCTCGGACCATCCGTTGGGCATGTTTAGGAATTGCAAATGAGACTCATCCTGAAGGCTGGAGAGAAGCAGAGAACTGGACACCTGTCTTGAATCAAGCTAATGGCTCTGCCCAGGAGTAGTATGGGCAGAGAACATCCTAAAATTGGCTAAAACCAGGACTGGAATGGGTTGGTGCCACCACAGCGACCATTTAGACATCCTGTCTGCAGCAAGATGTGGAGACAGAAAGGCTAGCCCTGCAGAAGGAGGAGGTACCAGGTCAGATATGAAGACTGAGGGGACCACACCTCATGTCCCTGCTCCTCAGGTGCTTCCTAAGTAGGTCACTTCAGCCCCTGGCACGTCAGCTGGGGACATCTGCAGAAACAGGGCACAGCATGGAACAGGTAGGGGACATTTGCACAGGATGAGGCCACATGAGCATGAGGATTTTCTACCAGCAATAGCTAAAAACACTTCAAAGAAAGATCCTCACTGACTCCGAAGGGCCTGACTAAAGCCTTGTGTCTCTGCAGACCTCGTATTGTCTCCTTTCTTGCCCTAGCAGAGGAGACAGAAGCTGTTTTCGGCTGTTGCAGCCTTTCCACCCCCAGGGCCTTACACTTGGGGCTGTGCCAAGCAGAAGCTGTCATCGGCCCTGGCTGAAGGGAGCCTCTGCTTTGTGGGAACTTCGCAGCCGCCCCGTCTCTGCTCTCCAAACAGCCGAACTTGCAGCATGTGCTGCCTTCTCTATCTCGAGCCCTTTCCGTTCAGATGGGATGGGAGCAAAAAGGAGGAAAACAGGCTCTGCCAAAAAAGGAGAGCCCTGGCTTTGATAAACCTCAGGCATTTATTCAGAGGAAACAAGAGAAGAAGGTAACATTATTGTTTAGAGGCAACATCTGCTGCTCTCTTTGTGTTTAAAAACTCTGGCCAAGCTTTCTGAGACTGGCCTCATTGGTGTGTTTGTTTTTCAGGGAGTTTTTTTTAGGTTTTGAGTGCTTAAATTGGGACATCTCTGAAGAATGGGGGCTCCTGGCTGTCCTGTGCTGTGTCTGCCTGGCCCTTGCAGGAGCGCCCTGGGGCACCTACAGTGACATGAGTTAATCCAGTCTCAGCCCCTCAGCTGCTGCTGCTGCCATACAGTGCTCAGCACCTGGGAAAGGAGGGTGTTGCTGGCTCACGGTGGGAACTCCCCCACGGAAATCCCTGAAGCTGTGGTCTGGTCTGGTCTGAAACATGCTTGGTGCACCAGCTCCTAGTAGTGGAAGCAGGTTTTGAACACAGCTTTGAAATCTAGTCTTTCTTCTCTATCAGGATGCTCTGACACTTATTGTTTATGAAAACCACGGCAAAATCATGAAAAGAATTATGCCCATGCCATAAAGATGAAAAAACAAAAAGATGGAGACAGGGAATACACCCTACACCCTGAAGGACATTTCATGCAAAGAAAGCAGACAAATCTCTGAACAAAGGTGAGAGGAAACAGCCAATTCAGTGCATTTTCAATGCACTAAATGGAATTCTTCTAGGTTAGGCAGCTTCTGCCCATTTTATTGTGAGTCTCATCCAAACAGTGCAACATTAAATCCCACAAACATTAGCAGCATAAAATGGGGATGTGTCCAGTGACAGAGGACCTGAAACAAAATACTTTTGCACAACTTTACATGAATTATTCTTCTCTGAAACTATTATGTAATTCTGGACACTGCTTGTATGTATACATGATTTATTATTAACTTACTCTTTGGGATTGCATTCTGCCAGGTCAAAGTTTATTTATAATACTGTTAGGCAGGTGTGCTCAGGCAGTGTGCGCCAATGTCGAGTGGAAGCATGTTGCAGCAGTGATTTAAATGACAAAGCTCTGTGGTGATGATTTGACCCAATGTCTTCATAACAGAGACAACAGTGGCTGTGGGACTCTCATCCCCTGATTTTCATATGAAACCTATAACTTCTGGTGGAGGATTTCCATTCCATCTCATGAACTCCCCTGGACCAAGCACACTGTAAATTAAATTGCTTTACTTAAGAACTAGAACCAAAACCCTGGAGCCAAACACCTTCTGTCTTCATTCATATCTGAATTTGTGGCTTGGGCCCATCTCCAAATGTACTGTAAAATGTCTCTCTTTTTTCTCCATTAAGATGTAGATAGAGACAGCAAAGAGCCAGTGTTCAATCTATTGTGTCTCATGTCACATATTCAACAGGTCCTCTAACAGGCGTTTACCCACAGAAGGAAATGGGTGATTTAGAAGATTTGGAGTGGGACACAGCACTGGCGCCCTGTGATTTCTGAAGAAATCTTGTACAAGATCCATTGTGTGATGGAGCACTTTGGCTCCCAGGGTAGGAGAAGGAAATCAGTCTCCCAGCAGAGGGAATTGACCCTGGGAAGCTCTACGTTGAGCTCAACTCTCAGCCCCATCTGGCCGCGGGCAAACTGGAGAGGGGAGCCGCCACAGCTTCTGTGTGTGCCCCCCACACAACTGGGTTCGTGACTAACAAGGAGGTGCAGAACAACGAGAACAAAGACGAGATCTGTCCAAAGACACCCAAACTGCTCATCTCTGCTGCTTTGCGAGCTGAAGCACAGCGTGCGTGTGGGCATAAGGAGAAGGCTTTTGTCCCCATTCGCTTCAGTTCCAACCATTCTGCTGCCGGAAATGCACTCACAAACATGGGCAATCCAGAGATGATCACCTCCAGCTCAGTGCAGGTTTCTAGGGTAGGTGTGGAGAGCAGTCGTGCTGTTTCTACCATTTCCACTTGTGCAGGTGCTCAGAAAAGCCCGGTCATCCTGTTTACACATAGAAATAATCCCCGGCCAGCATGAAGACAAGCAAAGTGAGATGTGACTTAAAAAAGCTGCCAGGTCAAGCAGGGAACAGCTCAGCTTCTCCTGAAGCTGATCTGGGCTGTAAGGCAGAGACCAGATATGAAGGGAGTTTTGCGCTGGTTCAGCAGAGAGCTGCTCCGAGCCGAGAGGCGGCGCAGACTGAATCTCTGTGCACGCTCGGCAGCCTCCACACTGACGGGCTCAGACTCACACCCTGGCTGTGGAAGGGGCCACAGACCTCCTTACAGTTGTTTCAAGATGTCTGATCCCTGCCTTCAAGGTCCAACCACCAGGGGATTTTCCATAGGTTATAAAAAAATAATAATGCGTAAACCCTTACATAGCACCTGTCAGGAGAGACCTCAGCTCAGGATTACTGATGCTCTTGTAAATAGTGAATCTTTCCTCCTTTTCTGTAGTATTCATGAGGAAACTCGGGTGCAGAGTGGTTAAAAGACATGGCTCATGGTCAAAGAGAAAAGAGGGTGCCAGAACCGGAGCTCAGACCCCGAAGACTCTTCTCTCAAGCAGAAGGGTTTAGGTGGGGAAGACCTGGGGGACACCACCAATATACCCATTTTGTCCACAGCCTTGTGACAGCTCTCTCTACCCCACAGACTGGTTCTCCCTCTGCTCCATGCATGCCTCTGGAAACATGGCATCTCCATTACCAGGTGTGTCCATCCCATTATTTTCCCACAGAAAAAACAACTGCTATTGCTATGTGCGGCTCCAGGAATGAGGCTGAGCAGCTTGCCTCTTGGCTCATCTTTCAGAAAGCAGCAACCTTTTTCCCCCTCATCTCTTCCTTTTGCAGGTTTTCGCACAGGCTCCTCTGAGCAAAGAGGCAGGTCGTTTCATCTGCCTCGCGGAGAGAAAAGAGAAAATGGAAATCGTTTGTGCCCCAATATCCGTGTCCTTCCAGTATTTCATGCAACTGAAACCCTCTGAAATGCACTGGGATGCAGAAGGAGCCCCAGTTACCCCCTATGTCCCCACACCCTCCGTAGACACACACGTTTTCGCACACTGACTTTGTAGGACCATTCCCTTATTTCAATTGCTCTGCCTTTGGTGGCACCAAACAATTGTTTTTATGGCACAGACGGGTTTAGATAAAGCAGGAAGATTTAAGTTGGAGCAGGAACAATATTTGAATGTGTCAAGCTGTTTTATGAAGGACACATCTTAGAGCCTGCTCACCCTTGTTTCTGCATCCTCCTGTTCACAGAATATCTGAGAGTTTCGAAGAGGCAAGCTGGGCCTTTGAGGAAGAAAAGAGAAAAAAAAAAAACAACATTAGATGGGATATTACCCACTGGCTGCTATTGCATTTCTCTGGAGAAATTTATGATGTGATCATTAAATCCTCAAGAGACAAACCTGAACAGTGTTTTCTTCCTTCCAGGCAAAAATCTTGGAACTCTTAAAAAGACATTGTATTTCACAGCTCAGCAATCCAACAGCATTTAAAGAACTGGAGAGTGAAGAGGAATTTTTAAATGAGCAGATTTTTTTTTTTTTAAGGACTCTAAACTTTCAGAATTCTTTCCAGGAAAAAAAAAAAAAAATCTAACATCTGGTAAATAACAGCTTGTGGGCCTAAGAATACTTGTCCGCAGAGACAGTTCACAAGAGTGCAATGTTTACCTTGCCCCTTTTCTCCAAAGATCACTGTTCACTCACTAAAGCAAAAGCTCTACAGATACGGCATCTCAGACTACTTTTCTTGTACCCAATTCTGTGCTTTAGAAAGACAAACGATATGAGGAACAATAAAGAGATTGTCACTGTATTCAGATTTTCCGTCTCAGCTTTGCTATACCCAGGACTAGTATTACCATCGCAGGCCTGCACCGTTTCACAACTGCATTAAGCTCTGCTGTGCTGACACCTGTTCCACCTTGGTACAACCAATGGGGCAGTTGTGCCAACTTGATACTACCAGCTTGGATGATTCCCCATCCAACTAACAGATATTAATGCTAATAATAGTAATTAATATCTGTTAGAGAGCCACTAACAGATATTAATGGCTTTTGTTCTCAGAAACTGTCCTTGGGGCAGGGCAGTTTTCATAGTCCTTATTTCATGGGAGAGCACTGCAGCAGAGGAATGAAGTCGCTTGCTGAAGGTCACAGAGGAAAGACGTATCTACCAGGTTATATAAAAGTATAACCACAAAACTTTCCACTTTACCCTGATAACACTGCTGAAGAAAGGAACTAAAACACAGAAGCCTGGTATAAAAATTCAGCACAGAAGTCACCCACACAATTGCGGTTTTATGTAAGGATGACAAAAAATGTCCAGATTAAATTAAATTTGTGGCCTTCAAAGCACTGTGGAGCAGAACTTTTGAATTTCCAAAATGTTCAGCTCTATTTCTACTTCAGTGTCTGGCAGGTAGAAACCACAACTTAATAGAAAACAGGCTTTTCCCTTGTTGCTCTTAAATCAGCCCAGGATGGGATTACATCTTTCCCCATGTTGCTCCTCATAAGACTCAGGCATCCTGGAGAAGGAAGGAGGGTGGCCAGGCCTTCCAAAACTTATGCCTGCAGCACTAAACTTCACAAAATTTGGCAGTCTTGCTGTTTGCGAGGAAAAATTTGCCTGGCAGCTATCACACGTCTTTAGAGAGCTGGGCTCCATTCCTTGCTTTTCCATTGATTTCCTGTGTGACTGCTGGCAAATCTCAATGTCCCTGTTCCTTAGAGATATTTAGGTGCATAAATCCTATTGAAATCCATCTCCACTTTGCTAAATGACAACACCAGCCTGCAGATACTGTGAGGTTCCATGTTTTTGAAGACGGTGAAGCATCAGGTGCCGTGAAAACGATGATGACAGCTTTTATCCTTAAACCTTTGATAGGGTGGGCAAATATGCATGATTTGAAGAAGGGGAAACTGGCCCTAATGAGTTTAAAGCCTGCGAGGCTGGGCTCCCGACGGCAGCTGGGTCCCGCTCTGCCTGGAGCTGGGCAGGCAGCGGGAGGGAAGAACCGAGCGGAAGGATGGGGCAACCCATCACTGCACTGCTTTCTGCAGGCTTGCAGCCTTTAGAGTCTGGCTAGCCCGTCAGTGCAGCCAGGATGTTGTATATTGTCCTATTTAAGACAGAGGATCAAAGCGCTACCCTGACACCTGACCTTGAAAATTAAAGACAGTTTAAAGATAAAGAGCAGATCTGTTTACTCAGCACATGCAGCCTGAACGGTGTATGCCTCGCCCAGGTGACAGAATGAAGCTCCCTTTTTCTCAGGAAGTGACTGTCCTGGTTCTTGAAAACACAGCCGCGACATTAATTTCAATTTTTTGGTGAACCTCCTCTCTATAAAGGGCAGCTAACCTCAGGTCAAGCTCACAGTTAAAACAAAAGAGCAGAAAAGATTGCTCTTCATCTGGACCTTGGCAATGTCAAGTATTTCAAGTGGCTCATGTAGTTTAGGTTGGAAAATGCTATTATCTCCCTAGCACGTTGCTTTTCACATAGTGCTTCAGTGACAGCACGTTAAATTTTGAGCAGCTACAGTTCAAAGCAAATAGATTTATGCGGCGGAGGGATCTGGACTCTCTGATCAGCTGAAATAACTGGTCAAACTCCCATTAACTTAGCAGTGAAGTCCTCAGGGAAATCAGTGGGAGTTTTCCCATAGGCCTATAATGCGGTAGCATAAACAAAGGGAAGGAAGGGTTTCTTAGTCAGACGCTGAAAGAAGTCTCCTCTCAGCAATTAAAATATAGAATTGTACTTGAAAGTGATTAATATTTCTACTGTCTGCTTATGGCCAAGCCACGTATCCCAAGCCCTACCAAATATGAACTTAAATACACAACACTCTCCGGAGTTACTTCTCAGTTAATAATTTATGTATTCTGGCAACAGATCAATGCAACTAGAAACTAGTTCAGTAACTTACCTTCAGGGTTGTCTATCTATAAACACTGCAGATTCCTAAGTTAAACAGAACCCAATTGTTTTCCTGTGTAATAGAGGCCAGGGCCTGATTTATATAGTTAATTTAAATGGTAATCTTAAAGAGTTGAGAAAAAAACAACCTGTATCATTAAGGGTTATGAAAGAGGGAGAAACTGTTTACTACTGGGTTCAGAAATATGTGATATAAATGAAGATAAAATGCAAGTATCAAGACAAAAGTAATAAAATGATACCAGTATGTGTTGTCTGTGCTTATATAAGAGAGCATTAGTCCTGGCTGATTTTTCCTGAGGTTACTATGCACCCACAGAGCTGTCTGCTGCTGGGATTTGTGTGCAACTGTACAACCCTAATTCTTGTCTTTTTAACACTGGGCCAAATCCGATGTCAGAAAGCAGCAGGACTTGCCTTATTGAAGCTAGTCTGGGAGTTTAACTGAAGTAAGGGTGTCCAGACTTGTCCCTCTCCTTAATCATCTCTGGAGAATAGAGGGGACAGCAGATTTTGTGGAAGGCTCACGCACCAAAAACACGGCTCGCATTTGGAAGTGCCTTGCAGTGACTAATTAACAGGCATCTGTTACAACTTGTTGAGCCTTATCTTCATTTTCATACGTTCTATTTTGGAATGAAGTTCTATTTAGGAGGCAGCTCAGGCTCTTAAACGTTGCTCAAGAGTCACATTGCAGGATTAGCCTCTCTGTCAGAGGGGAGGGGAAGCTTTGTGGTTAGCAGCACAGGGCTAGACGTCAGGAGGCCTGTCCCTGTCCTGGCTGCTGCTTGTCACATGCACCAAAGCTTGACTCGTGTAATTAAGCCTACGGAGGTGGGAAGGCTTAGTTAATGCCTATGGAGCATTCAGGAATCCTCTTATGGAAGGGGCCATGTAAATAACAATTTAATAGTTTTCAGATGTTGCTGGATTGCCCTTTTGCAAATATTTTCCTCCTGCAAGTGGAGCTGCACAATGTCCACCTGCTACAGATACTCATTCTCAGGAGCAGAGCCTTAAAAGTCTCTGCCGCCAAACCAGGTACCATCATGACTTCACCTCAGCAAAAGTCAGGGTAATCAGGGCAGAGACCTCTAGCTCTAAAAACCGCAACCCGCTGATGCTAAAGGCCTCTAGATGGAATAATAAAAGATACTCTCGCTCTCTTTTTGGGTCAGGATGGATGATTACAAATGCTCACCTACACCGTGTAATCTTGGCTCTTGGTGATGCTCAAGTGAATTTCGAAGTCTTCGGCTGCATGTACACAGATGCTAAGGGGAAATTCCAGATCCAGTGAACTGACTCAGCTGAACTAAGATGTTGTTGTTTATGTTTTTTCTTCATCAGTGAAAAGCTAGTGAAGGGTCTTCAGAGGCAGGTGTACAAAAGTTTGGAGATACTGCACCACATGCCCAGCTCGTCTATGCAGGAAGTTACACTACAGAAATGCAAGACGTGAACATAAACCTCATGAACAGGACTCATACACCTTCCTTACATTTTGGGAACAAGTGATACTTGTCCATATGGGGCATGAGATGGGGAGAAACTCTGGGTATCAACGTGAATCCCCTAGGCAGACCATGTACCTGAGCCTCTGCTGAGGGACCCTATAGATCCACACAACATCTCTGCCTACGTAGGCACTTTAGGTGAGAACCATCTGCACAAATGCATATATCTACATCTGAGATCCTCTGTTCAGTCAGTTGAGAGGAATAGGCACTTTAGGGTGAAGCTTCTGTGTCATATTTTAGGCATCTATTGTAGGAGGAGATGAACTACACTCCAGACCTCAGTGGGTGCATCTCTAATGACTAGTGAGTGGGGGTGACTCCCTTGAATGACATTGTCTTGACACAGATATCTAAAGTAAGCATTAGGATTATCCCTCCTTTTCTCTGGAATAGTAGTCACTTCCTTATGGTTTAATTTAAAATGTTTCCAAGGAGAAATCATCTTAAAAGGAAAAAAAGACTCTCCTATTTCAGAGACACTAAAATAAGTGGGAGTGTGAACATATGTGTGTGTCCACATGGGGAATTACTCTGGAGTCTCTGCCGTTCTTTAAATATACAGTGAACATGATGCCAGTTTAGCATTTGCTTCTACACAAGCTCTTTGGTGTGAGTAGGCTACACGCTTCTGGTTTACCAGTTTTAATAGAGATGATTCGAACTGAGATAGCTGATGAACTCCAAGCTTCTGTAATCAGTAATGCAAAGCGATCCTATTCATTTATCATATGGCTGTTGGCCTGGCTCAGTAGTGAAGGCAAGCTGCTCTCACTTGACACCCGCTAAACCATAATCTGTTTTACAAAACAGCATTAAATTCATTAAAAAAAAAAAAATCCTGTTCATTTATTGACAGGATCCCTCAGCCTCCCTGTTGGTATAAAAGGGCTGAATGAGAAGATAGTCCACCAGTATCTAAACCCTCTTGTCCTACTTCATTCCAAGAGGTGGAGGCCCAGATCGGGCCCTTAGCTACACTGATGTCAGTCTAGAAGGACTCCAGATGCAGTAGTATGGATGAAAATCAGGCATGGCTGAGAATAAAATTTGGGCCTTGCATGTCTCATGATACATCTTGTTAGCATGAATGAAGTGTGCGGATTAAAGGAACCATAAACCTTCAGATTATGAGGATGAAGTACCAAAATTCAACTGCTCTGCTGGCTTTCCCAGAGTAGTTGTGGACTGCTCTTTGCAGAGGTGAAAGGCCAGTGTTATAAACTCACATGCAACACCTCCCACCGCCCCACTTCTTTCCAGTGGAGGTCAGCTCATATGCCTAACCTTTAGAGATCCGTCCCACCGGCGACACCCAGAACCCTGTTAGGAAGGAAGCTCTCACAAAGGTGCTTGTGCCTCTGATGGAAAGCCCAAAGAGCTACCATGCTTTATCTTCCTTGCACCTAATTGCACTTGGCTTCTTTAATATGCAATGGCCTGGTTTCAAAAGGGCGGCAAGCAGTGGTGCCTCCAGAGTGACCTGTTGCTAAGGGACTTTTATGGGACAGGGAGAGTCAGGATCTGGATCCCCCCCAGGCTGTGGAGGACATCAGACACAGGCACCCCACCTTCTGGGACTTCCCATGTTATACCAGGAGAAGCTTTAAGAGAAAAGAGTGTTTAAGAGAACACCTGTTTGGTGCCCAGTTTTGCAGGCAGCCTGATCCCATCTGTGTGGGTGCACTAGCACTTACTAGATAGGATCCCTCTGGGGAGTTAGTCAGAGGAATGGCTCATTTCTGGATGCTGACAGAACTTGGTGTGACCGAGGCATGACCTAGGCACCGTGCCATTTAGAGCTGAGCGTGTCCAGGAGCAATTCTGGGCCCCTGAAGATCTTGCAAGTCTTAAAACTGAGGTGCTTGCAGCACTTTCAGAGTTAGGTACCTGCCAAAAGGAATTTTCAGGGTCTCTATTTTGAACTTAAATGTAATTTTTTTTTATATGGCCCTTAATCTCTTCGATGTTTAGTTCCCAGTAGTAAAACGGGGACAATAATATTCAGCCCTTTGCCTTCATTTAGATTGTTTTTCAAGCAGGATCCACCTCTGCTCTTCATTGGACTCGACAATAATACATGTAAGGTTATAGTACCCAGAATAGGCCTGCAAATTATCCATCAGGAACACTGCAGACTGAAAGACTTCTTTTAACTAGTTATTGTTTCTATTCCATGGATTTTCTAAATGATATGACTTTACAAAGCTTCAGAGAAATACCATGACTCAGTTCTTTCCTGTCCTGCCCATATTAGGAGTAATTTGAGTCATTCTTCTCCTGAATCCAATTCCCTTGCAACTCCCCAGCTGAGTGACCCTGCACAGATTCTACTAGTTCTAAGGAAAACACAGTTGAATGACGATATTTTGCAGAGACTCCATTTTCCCCATTCAAGAAACAGGACAGTGGCATTTGTCACTCTTTGGAAAGAGTTTAGAAACCGATAGAAAAACAAATCTGTTCTGAAGACAGTGAATTTTAGTCCTTCCAACTGGGGTTTTCTCTGAAGATCTGAACAAGCAGTAAAGATTGGAGGAAGTGGGTTAATCAAATTGTGAGCATGGACATTGACGTTGCTGTGTGACGTTGCATTGAACGAGCAGTGTGTCTGTCCTAATTAAAGAAAACTTTTCCAGGGGGTAGAAATGCACTTGAGTCCATGTATGTTTGTGCTGGTCACTTACTGAACACGGGAAGTTGTGGCTTTGCTTTTTCCTTCAGTAAGGATAAAAATACACACACTGCACATTTGGTGTTTCATTTATCTGTCAGCGAGGAGGGTAATTCTTCAGCAGGCAGCTATCTCTCCCTTTTCCTCTTTTTCCTCCCTTTTTTTTTGTTTGAAAGGAGCATTTGATACTGATTGAAGGTGCCAGAATGACACCTCTTTTTCAGAAACCTTTCATTTAGCCACAGGACAAGAGGATGCCGTGGGTAGCTGCAGGGTGAGTTTCTTCCTGCACACATAGCTCTAGCTTTGACATGGTCTCCAGCCAATTTAGCATCCTCTTGAACCAGAGTGAGCATCTCGGGCTCGTGATCCACCAAGGCTTCCTGGAATCAGTCAGACTTGTGAAAAGAGGAGTGTCTGAACTCTGACCCCCGACTGTCTGAACAAACAGATCTCTGCTCACAGGGACATCCCAACCATGACACACAGCGAGCATCGGTCCAGATGGTGGAGCGGAAGGGATCTGACACCATCCTCTCCATCACAGAGAAACCCTTCCAGGAGGCCACTCGCTTGTAGCGTATCCAGAGGATAAGCAGGAGGAAAGGCCATCCATGAATTTTACGCAAAAGAGACCCCATCCCAAATCTGAGTGTGTTTTCTTCTCTTTTGGCCTCTTCTGACTTTGGCATGCCTGAAGTTTAGGACAGCATTGGCGTTTGTAGTCACAGCGGTGACACCAGGCCTAAAGGACACGGTGGTGAGGTCAGCCTCTGTGCTTGGCTAGATCCTTTCTGTCCGAGGGGACATCCGCTAAAACCAGTTGTGGTAGTGGCTTGTGAGGGATGGAGGACTGGATTCAGACTGAAATGCAGGCAGTTAAAAGCACCCAGGTGCTGCAAATGGTAATTTGCCCCCTGTAGTGCTGGCATTTCAAGGCCCAGATCAGAACTCATTGCTCCAGGCTCTCTGCTAATGGCCCTCAATACTGACTTTGTCAAAGGACACGTATTTATTCTGTCCCTCATTTTTATCCAACATGTCGAAGGCGGAAGGAGTGCAGAGACTGATGTCTGAGCAGACTCTCATCCCTCCGCTTCCCTCATCTGAACAAATGTGGTCAGCGTGAAACGAAGCCCACAGCAGTAGCACGTTCCCCTGTGAGCAGACGGAAAGTTTCAAAGGCACAAAGGGTATTTAGGCACTGACTTCAAAGTCAGTAAGTTGGATGCTGAAAAAAAAATCTCCCCCGTAGCCTTTATGTCATGCCACTTAATAAGTAATTAAAAGCTCAAAAATCATGAGTCTACTGCTTTCATTACTTCCTAAAGCACACTCGATACATCATCGCTCTGTGAAATACTTCACATGTACCGCATCCTACTTTAAATATGCCAAACAGTGAAGTGCTTAGCATTACAAAGGCAAAGACATCAAGGAAGCTTTGATAAAATCTGCTGAGCAGACAAACATCTCTTTGGTTGGCACTATCCAGGCTAGGTTTTTATTCCACAATGATTAAAAACATTTCAAGCAAAGGCAGCTAGGCTTGTATTTTAGGCACAAGACCTGGCTGCCATTAGGTGACATAGAGTGAAACCTTTTATTATGGTGATGCTGGCTGAAGGGGATTAACGCTTCCACATTGGCAGGATGCTGCTGGTATAGGGCAGACTTTTTTCGTCATTGAATCTTTTCTGTGGAAGGGAATTAAAAAAAGGGATTGCTGGCTTTGCTTTCTTGGTGGTGGAGGTGGTGGGAGGGGAGACCAGCAAAGCAATGCTCCATTTCCCAGTTCTAGCAATGATGTGAGGTATCTGAGATATTCTTCCAGGGTAGGGCATGGCTCTTCCGAGACAGGGAGCTGACATCTGTACTGCCTGCAAAATAGGCAGGGCTTTATTCTTCTGTCTCAGACTCTGCTTGTGGTAGAGCACGTCTGGCTGTAAGCTCTGGATAGTACTCAACACGGTGAAGCCCCAGCAGTGACAGGGTGTGTTACTGTGATATAAATAGACATTTAAGATGAGCTAAATTTACTCAGTGAATCATTTATTTGCTAAAAATGTAGTTTCAGGGTGGCCACAGTTATTTGCCAAATATGATGAGTATTCTCAAATGCCTTTGGATTAAATGATGAAAAAAGTTGGAAATGTTGAAGCACTTCATTTTAGCATTTTCAGAAACACACAGATCTCAAACTCTATTATTCTCACAATCCTCAGGAATCACTCACAAAAGGAGGAGAAGGTGGTAATTTTCTCCATCTGGCTACACCCACAACCCAGTGTTTCAGTGCCTCATTGGGAATCCCATCTCCTAGGAGGGTGCTCCCTGCTGGGATAATTATGGGCTACTGTGACCTGTGTGTCTCTTATTTTCCCCAGTTGAAATTATTCTACTTTGCAAGAATAATTAAATACCCACTGGACGAGAGCAAGGGTGACAATAACTTTGTGGTGAGAGCACTCCCCAGGGACATGGGAAGTCTCCCAACAGCTGCATCAATGAGCAGTATTCATACAAAGCGGAGCAGCACCAGGAGGAGAAGCTGACTGAGGCTATGGATTAGCCTGCAGGCTGGTGGCTGGAGACATGCAAGACAATGACAGCATAAGGGCTCGGACCTGGGTCTCCCAAAGAACAGGTCAGTGCCTGGCTACCGGGGGGCTGGAGCCACATGAGCCCTATTCATGAAGGTCATAAAGAAGTGACAATTATACTCTTTTGTTTCACCACAGAGTAAGAACATTTTTTCAGTCTCAGAAAGTCAATGGGCAAAAATCCTTCCCTCCCTGGAGGTCCCTAGTTCAGTTGCTATTGCAGCCCAGTGGGCCAACCGGTGTACTTCTACTCCTGAGGGTGGCTGTTTTAAAGAAGCAATGATATCTTTGTATACCCTTGGTTAAGGGTACACAACCAAAACTCAGTGTCACCAATGGATTTAATGGGTCTTTTCATTCTCTAAAGCAGCTGTGGGGAAGCTCAGCATACGTAAGCAAGTCTGCTGAGAAGCCAGGACTTCATTTCTGTCAGACCAAATGTAAGGGAAGAATTCAGGCCTCATCTTCTGCATTTACAGTAAAAAAATATAAACCAAGAAATCCAGAGTGTATTATTGTTTTTTGGAGTGTTGCATAGGAGTACATTCAGAGTAAATTTCAGTCTCCCTAAGAGAATTAGAAACACAAGTAGTTTTTGAAGAAAGCTGAGAGGCTCAGGCGATTGCTTGCCTCCAGGAGATAGGGATGTGAGTAAACTATCAAGTAACACTGAACATGCATATTTTCTATCACCTGAAAAGTTGAGGTTTCTGTAGAGTAAGCCACTGCATACTTGTGGGATTAAGCAAGTTAAGGAAAAACTACTCTGCCAGATAGACTAAATATATGTATGTATGTATGTATGTATGTATTTAACATGATGAAGGTCTTGCTCCTCTGCTTTGACTGATATACAGTAGACTCCATTTCAAGGGAGAGAAGGGAGATAAAAATAGAGAGCAAGCTGAAATCCATGTTATCTCCTCACAGAATAAATAGTAAGAGAGCTAAAGAAAAGAATATGTGAAAGCTTGTATGCTTAAGGACTGTTGCTTATGAACAATCAGTTTGAACTGAATGCAAACAAGCTCTTTCAGAGTGGGTGTGCATCGGCAGAAATATTTAACAGGCCTCTCGAAAGTCATACAGAAGCGGTAGGGGAAATCCTGAATGCAATACTCCCATTCGCATTGAATTCAGTGGAGAAGGAGGCATCTCAGCCATCAAGAAGGCTCCATCTCCTGTCCTGTCCTCTGCATGATTATGGAGGTCTAGTGGTCCTTCCAGACCCCAGGCTTTTACCACCCTCCTTAGGGTAATGGACATGTTAGCAAGGTCGTTTGGTCTTTTTATACGTAAATCAGATACTCCCAAAGCAAGGAGAAATGTGATTGAAGCTCAGTCTGTCTGGGAGGGTGTTTTGATCCAGTTAGGCAGGGTGTAATCTTCTGCATACAGCTGTGAAGGAAAGGAGAGGAATAGTGATACGCCTGGAGCTACCTGCTCAGGGAAATCCGGCACCTAGTGCTGACAGCTCTTCAGAAAGCAGTTTGAATCTGCAGGGAACTTTGTTTTGCCTTCTGCGGGGAAAGGATATGTTTTTTAAGTGTTCACCGTGTAATTGTGACCGAATACCACAAGGACATTCACTTGAAAACACATTTCATCATCATAAATATGATGTAACACAATGCTTCCTAACCAAACCGTCCACAGGCTTGTGTGTTATGAAGAAAAATTATTCCAGAATGGTTACTTTACCTTAAATTCCTGCCCCATCTTAATCCAGATTAATTTTCACATACAGACAAGCCCTAAGGGCTTGACACAGTGAACACTGCAGTAAATGAGAACTTTCCTGTTGAATCTGGATGAAGCCCTGGCTGCTTCTGGCTGCCTCTACATTAGCATTTTGGTTTAAAGCAGTAATACGCATTCAGTGCCCCGGCCTGTCCTCCCTTACCCTGTATTGGTCCAGTTTGCAGAACGGTTCTGGGGCACGCAAATTTAATTCTTTTTCAGAAGAAATTAAACCGGAAGCTCTGCTCCAGCCCCTCATAGGGATGTGAGTGTATAAACTAGCAACTAGTCCTTCAGACAGCCTCAAAGAGCATGCAGGGTGGGGATTTTCAGTGTAGGAGACTGGAATAAATCTAACCTGGAGTAACCACTGTGAACTGCATGTAGCATAGATGTAGAGCCCTCAGCACCAGCTTGTTTGGTCTCTTTATATTCTCCTATTGCTCTCTTGCTAATCTAGACATAGCAATTACTTGATAATGCAGATATAGCCTATATGATCCATATCACTGTTGTATCTGATTCCTTACAGTTGCACATACAAGGCAACATAACAACATCTGCCTTGCAAATGGAGATATGAGGCAGTCAAAGGACATGGGAAAGTTTTGATCAAGTTACAGTCTCCTGGTTGTTACTCTGAGGATGACATTTCTTCCCAAATTGGCTCCAAACACCCACAGAGTGCCCTGAAGAAAAGGGTGATACCGCAGTGTAGGGTTGGTGCAGAACAGAGATTCAGTGCTTGGCTCTGCTTTCACTGCGCTGTAACTGCTGAGGTGTGGGACCCCATGGTGCCCAAATGCCCAGATGAGCATCCATGAGCTGCAAGCACATCCATAGCTCTCTGGAGTCTGAAAAGAAAAACTGGAGGAGACAAAAGCAACTTTCAAAACTTGTCCTCAACCTGAACAACAAGGAGCTTCTGGGTGATGAAGCACTGTCCCTTGCTCCGACACAGACTTTCCTTAGGGCCTCGGTCAAGACACTCCATCTCCCCGTGTCTCATTCCCCATCAGTCCACAGGGCTGGGATACTTCCTTACCCTGACTCGTCCGCTCAGGCAGTGCCAGGGAATGTTCCTGGGACTGGGACGCAGTTGTCTATGCAGCGACGCTGCCAGCATGGCCCCTAGCACGCTTCTGCGCTGTACCAGCTAGCAGCGTCCCAAACAGCTTCCCAGCACAGTTCACAGATTAGCACAGGCCGGGGGCCATTCCCGGCAGCAAGTTTGCATGTGGCTGCGGTGTTTCCGAGCCTACAGGAGTTTAACGGACACAGGACATTCTGTGTTTGAGGTCTCAGAGCCAGAGAATGGTCCTGGGCACTTTTAATTTGCTAGCCTAGATGTAGCATTATTCAGGAGCCTTTGGGACCCAGGGTTTGTGGTGTTTTGCTTGTACCAGACCAAACAGAATGAGGTTCAGCCTTAACCGGCCACTACCCTAATGTAATAAAAAGAGGCATATTTTTCTTAACTTATCCTAAGTACTTTGCCTATCCCCACTATAAATACCGTCTTGGTTTTTGCCTGTCTCTGCATTGCTTTCAGCCTTTTCTTCTTCCCATCCTGAGGAGCAGTAAAAATAGGTAATCTTTAATGAAAGGTCAGTTATTTTGGCTGAGAGCCAAGCTTGGATCCCAGGGGGACGGAGCCAATGGCTTTCTAGTACACTGGTGCAGTTGGACCAGTGCCTCCATTGTAGCCGGAGCAGCTCCCCAGTGGAAGCCTGCCTGTTCCAGGAACATTTGCTCATGTATATGCCATCCTGCAGGCATAGGCGAAAGAAAGTACAAAGAAACGTACTGTACGATCTCGGACTGATTACTACATTTATCATTTTCAATAAACTCCGGGAACAGCCAGCCCGTGTACCCTGCGTACTCTTACAACTCGGTTCTCTGTGAAATTGGAAACGGGACAAAGTCAATTACGTTATTTTCCAACAACAAACCTCTGTGGGATAGTAACTCAGATACTGACTGCAGTTCAGAGAACAGCCGGAGTCCCACTTGAAATTTTCTTAACGGTGGCAACACGGTCACAGGAATGCTTTATGCCACTGTAGTGAACACCAGAAGGATTTTTATTCTTAAAAGACCTGTCCAAATGAAAGCAAATCAGTACAGTGCCTCTGCAGCAGCCCAGGGAAAATAAGGAGTTCATTTCTGCAGGCTCTTTGGAAAAGATAGATACCTGCTTTACGTTGGGTTTGGATAGTGCCTCTTCTAAAGGGGCATGATTAAAGGGAGGAAAAAATGGTTCAGGACTGGCGCCATGCCAGATCTGTGCATGTGTGTTTGTGTGTGGCAGAGGTGGATCAGATAAGCAGAAGTTTAAGATCATAAATACCTCCTTGTCACTGCAACACAAACAGCAACCCATCCCCCTAAGAGGCAAAGCGGACGTGTAGCTAAAAGCTTGGAGAAAATTGCTCAGATTTTGGAACTGGAGCTTTGAAGCCTCTAAGAAATGAACGGTGCTTAGAAGTTTCCCAGCCATGTCTGTTAATTACCGAAGATATTTATTTTTAACCTAGGGCTGGCTCCTTCCATTGTAATACTTAGCAGGGGACTCACACGGTGCAACCAGCTGAAAATCAGAGCTACCTGAAGGAAGCTTTGCTCTGTGAATAAGCTAGCCCAGCAGGGCTGTCCCCATTTCACCCCTCATGCCATGAGGCTGGTGGGTCCAAGCTGGTAAAAAATCTGAGCAACTTTGTTGAAATCGCAAAAGTCTAAGGGTTCATGGGTTTGGAGTTAGAGCTGCAGGGGGAAGGGACTGGATTAGTGTGGGTGAGCTCCTGGATCAGTGTGGGGACAGTCAGGACAATCCTGCCACCTCCTGCATGGTCCCCCCCACTGCCCCATGAGTAGTTAAGGAAACACGTAGCACTGCCTGAGGGACATACAAGCCATGATGCTGGGCACCAACCGGTAACGTCAGGACACCAGACTATCCTGTCTCGCACTGAGTGTGAGCTTTGAAGATGACAGTCATCAGCAAAGGCCCATCTCATGCAGAACAGCAGCACAAACCTCTCCTCTCTCCATCTTCTCGTCACACTTTGCTGGCCCGCTGCCCAGCTCTGTCTTGGGTGGAGGTGTCAAAGGGACACCTGCAAGACCCACTGCCCAACCTCAGTACTGCAACCCCTCCTTCTTGCAGGGAAACAGCTTATGCAATGAAGATGAGGGAGCACAAGAGTTTTGCCATCCGGAGTAGGTTGCAGATGCAATTGAGTCCACAGAGAGGGAAAGGAAGCCCTGCACAAACCAAACCTCCAGCAAACACCTTCCACAGTGAAGGAAACAATGACACCCTGGCCAAGAACACTTATTTTGAATTAGTGTTATTTCCCCCATACGTGCATTTCCCATACACAATTTGCTTTTATGCCCCTTTTCATCCTGAAAACTGCTTCTCCTTCCCCAGTAACACAGATTAAATAACTGCCAGTCTTGCTGTTGCAAATAGGGTGGTGTAACGTTTAAATGCCCGTTTCCTTTTTTGACTTGGCTTGCTGGAGAACACAGTAAAGTGAAGAAATTTGTCCTTCTATGCTGTTTCTGGTCAGGGAGGGGTAGAGGGAGCACACAGTTGGACAGATTGGCTAATGTTGTCTTGGACATATGCTGAAGGTTGTTTGTCCCCCATTGACCCAACTGTAAATAGGAACGGGGCCATCCTGAGCCAGGACATCAGGGGAAACTTTGTCCGTGGTCCAGAAGTTCTCCATGACATGTCCCCGCTCTCCTCCTGGATCTCCCATCCTCATGGAATCTGAGGACTTTGGCCATTTGGCCAATATTTCTAGACATCCTGAAATCCCAGACAAGTGGCCATGGGGCATGGTAACCCTGCAGCCCATGCACACATACTTTTGGGCAGAAAATCCCAGTTCTTATTTGTATGCTGCTGCCGTGCCATAAGCACACAAGCCCAATGGGCCCACTTGGCTCATGCAGACCATGAGTGACACACCATCTGTCCGAACACACCCGCTGCCCCAAATAAAAACCCTACAATATACAAAGAAGCCATGTAAAACAAATAAATAAATACCTCAAGCAGCACTAAAGACCTGGGGAAAGCTACCGTTCCTTTCTGATTGTATCTGGAAAGCATGTAGAAAATGTGGCAAAGAGCCGCACTATTAAAAATGGGGGGGCGGGGAGGGGGAGGCATAATTTTTCTTCCTTTCTAGGTCTTGAAAGAAAAGCAATAATCAGTGGAGATTAGCCCTGTCGTGTATATATTGTTCTAGAAAAAAAGAAAAGAAAAGGCTGAGGTGGCACTGCAGTGCTCCTGCCTTGCAGCATGGGCAATCAGATACCCAGGCAGTTTCCGTGATTCAGCACTCATAAAACCCACTTCTGACTCATCAGCTCACAGACCTCAGCAGTTCGGACCTTGCCTTTTCCACGTAGACATGGGCTCTCTGCTCCCATTGTCCCTCCTCAAACATCTCTATTAATTTGCAAGAAGTCTACAATACTGCTTCCACTGACCATCTTAAGGGAGATCCACATGTGGACCTGTCACACCAACTCTTCCTTCTTCAAGGTGTTTTAATAAAAAGCATCAGGAGTTGCAGTTTCTGTCCATCATTCAGAGATTGATCTGAAATAGTTTGGTTCAATTTATCTTATATTGTCTGCCTGAATACATGAGGTGTTGCATGTTCCATGAATCAAGATACTTAATTTAGAAGGATCATTTGGGAATTTTTTTTTCAATTATATTAGTCAGTCTTAGGAACTGGGAGCCACTGTCCCTGCCTAAACTGGTTGCGAGAGCAAGAATTGCAAGCTAACTCCCCAGAACGCAATCGATTCCCCAAATCAGGCAAATGGGTAAAGCAAAACAGTACTTGGGAAGGAGAAAGCAAGTTCTCCTAGGCACATTAGTCCCTGACTAGTTAAGCAGGTTATAATAGGCTTTAATTGTTACTCCCACAAGCTGCAACTTTATTTACTGCAGTTGCTCAGCTCTCACAAAGGACTGAATCTTCCCCTTGCATTCAGAAACCAGAGAGAGCTCTCATCCTTATCCGTGATGAGTATCCTTCAGGAGAAACACATCTCCATGGTAAGGCAGGACCAATAAAGCCATCAATAAAGAATTGCTGTGACAAGAGGAAACTAGAACCAAGTTTCCAACCACTGTACTCTCCAGGGAGACTGTATCTTCTCAACCAGACATGCTGCATGAGAGATTGGGCCAGAGGTGAAACAGCACAGCAAATCTATCGAGGGAATGCTAATTGTTCTCTGCGCTGGCTTGGCATTGCCTGTCTGCAGGGATCAAGTCCCTCACAAAAGTCATTATCACTATTGTCCCATTCTTCTCATCGGGAAACTGTGGTACTTTGATCTGTTTTTCCCTTTAGAAACTCCTCAGCAGGTATTTTCAATCACGCTTGAGGAACACCTGCACAGGGAGGTATCTCAGTGCTGCCTGTCTACGGTAAGAAAAGCGTTTTTGCTGGTTCAACAGCAGTTCCTTCCCAAAAGTTTGCAGTAGGCCATAAGGCCTCTGCTACTATATGCTTTGCAGCAGTGGTGCTCTCTTTCCTGGCCCAAGTTCTTTGAGCATGTCGCCCTGCTTTTGTGTTTCACTTCATAACTCCTCTGAAGCCAGGCATCCTAAGTTTACCGGTTTCACCTGCTTCATCTTGCTCCCCAGCACCAGACCAGTTTTCTCATAATACAAATCAGATGCTCATTTATCAAGGCTTAAGGTAATAGATTCAGAATTTGAGTTGCAAGATCTGCAAAAACAGGCTTACTAGTGAAATTCACTGTGACTCCATGCATTAGAGCAAGATACTTTCCTAGCCAGTCCTGTATATTTGCCAAAGTCTTTGTGATGTTGATCAGTATGGGAGGCAGAGACCCAGTTTCCATGAAGTGACAGCACTGTCAGGATCACTCTCCTCCCTGTCCCCACCGAATATATGCAGCTTCCTATTTTTACCTGACACTAATGCAGATTTGATGGTCTTTGCTTTGGAAATCTCCAGAGTTTCACTCTCTTCAAGCTCTGATGGCCCAACACACCTTAGAAACCTTCAAAGCTTAACTTGCCCCATGCAGTACACATCAGACTATTTGTTTTACATGGATCTCACCAAGCTTACAGCCTCAGGTGCATTCTCATCTTCTGATAGGGCTTGCACAACCTTTCTGGCTACCTTATCAGCACACAGAGCAGGCCCAGGAACAAGGTGCTTTGCTCAGACCTGACCTCTTTCCTTCCACTTTTCAGCCAGGGGGGACAGGCGTCCTGGGTCACCATCTGCAACCAGAGCAGGACCAAAGCTTTACGTCCTTGGCTGCCAAATGGCATCAGCAGAACAAAACCTTTCCTCCACCATGCTGAGCTGCAAATGGTTTGGCTTGGGAAGAAAGAACGTCCCTTACCAAACATGGGTAAATCAGAGCATGCACGCAGAGAGGATGAATTTTTAAATGGGATTGTAATCCTGCCTCCAGGCATAAACCAGCCTCACTGGCAAAGGGGAGAGCCAGCTTCCTGCATTGGCAGATTTACTCTGCTGGGAGTTTTTGTGCACCAACCTCTGAAGCATCTAGATCCTGGAGCATTTCCTGCTAAGCCCAGAGTCCTAAATTGGCAAGACCACCTATGTGGCAATCCACGTGTCACCCAGAGGTGCTGCTGCCACCTCTCCCAGCCTTCCTTGGAGACCCTGCGTTCCAGCGCTGGTCTGGCACCATGCTGCTTGCCCAAGGTGTGCTGGTTTTGCTCATGACCCAAAACTTTGCGACTGCGGATGTTTTAATATTCATACAATGCCCCCCCACACCCACACCCCCTTCTCCCATGTTGAGATGAGTTTCCACTTGCCCCACCATGTTCTGGGAAGCATAGACAGAATGGAATTAAATATTTCAAACTAGCTCGGCGGAGGTGAAAAATGTTGCCTAAAGACAGAAGGAAAAGATTGTCAAGTGAGATTTAGAGATGCCCTGGGCAGATGAGGGATGATTGCATCCGATTCTGATGATACGACTGATTCTAGTACTGCTTGAGAAGGGCTCTCTCTCTCCTGGAGCTTGTTTTTGGCCCATTTCAGTCTATCCACAGAACTATTCAGACAGAAAAATATCCTCTCTAGCTTTAGACTCTAGAGTCTGTAATAGCTCCTGCCACTAACTATGAGATGAGGCAATGCACACTTTAAATGACTCCCAATTTTCTAAACCCAGACAGCTAGTTCGTGACTCTCTTACCTCTTTCGGGCTTCTTTTCTATGACTCAATCCTATATGGAGGGTTAGAAATGAATGTCAAGCTAAAACTAACAAAGTGGGTGCCAAGCTTTCTTTTTTCAGGATACCGTTTTTCCCAGAGTCTCACAGAAGTAATTAAAAGGTGTCAGCATTTGGAAGGAATACCCTTGACAGTAATCTGATATAACTCAGACCGAACAATATGTCTGTTTGTTCTCTGGACCCTAATACAACAATACATTACAACACTGTGATATATTCACTAAAGATCATACTCAGGAAAGAATCCCCTGAGCTAAGTGAGATAGAAAAAAATCGCCGCATAATCGTTAACAGGTCTGACTAAACTTAGACAAATTCAGAATAAGTCTGCTCTCTGCGTATAAGTGTTAGATTGGGATTCAGAAGACCCCTGCTCAGCCCCAAGATCAAAAACTCATTGCTTCTTGTGACTTTAAACCAGCAATGCCTTGCCTGTCTGAAAAGCAAGGGACTTCCTTCCATGCTGCAGCTGCTTTAGTACAGGATTGGCCTCTTCTTATTTCTTGACACAGCACCTCAGATTGTGAAACCCTATAACTCTTTAGATCCCTTTAGAAATTACTTTGAAACCAAAAAAATATGTTGATTCCTTCCTATTATTAAGTTGAGCTGGAGAAATGATGATCTTATTTTACTTTCTTAGGTGGGACACAAATGAGAGATCTTTTTCTACAGCTTCAGGCACCCTATGAGCAATGTCTCCAAAACTTTAGAAGAAGCAAGCTACAAAATAGAATCACATTTAATATCTTCTCTTCTAGACTGGCCTTCACTCACCTGGAATGTGATTCTGTGAAAATTAATCTGAACTTGCAGAGTTTCATTGGGACACTGGAGCTTGAATGTCTAAATTAAAGCTGAAGTTGGGATGAGCTTCTGATAACCAGGAGGAAAAAAAAAAAAATATATATATATATAAAACTGTGCAAGACAAAGATTAAGGCAGTTTATACATCCCTTGTTCTTTTGAAGATCTTATTAAAAAATATGGAGGCTAAGATTCATGTTCCTTACAGGTTACCAGAAATGCCCAAAGTGCTGAATCTTTTCTCTAGATTTACACCTGAACAGCGTCAGTGGTGATGATGGATTTGGCCCATTATGTTTCATGACAGGCTGGATCCTTGGGTTTGTCATCTGAGCTCAGCCTCAATTAAAGCTTCAGTAAAGGTCTGGGTGTTTGACCTGGGATTACTGGCTTAGCCCTGTTGCGGGGTCAGTGCTAAATTCCACAGCACGAACCTGGACAACCAGCCAAACCCGAGCTATAGCCACCTTCAGAGATAGTCAGATTTGGTGTTTTAACTTCAAATTAGATATGTGTTTAACAACAAAATGCAGGACAGACTGAGAGATCTAATCAGATATTCCAATTCAGTCCTAACTTTCGCAGAGATACTGCACTCCTGTCTTTTTACTTGGTTGTTTTCATTGGAGCAAAGCACATCTCAGCACCAAGCAGCAGTGAAAGCTGGGTCTCAGGAATGCATTTCTGCCGTGGAGCAGAAGTTGCTAGGAAACCAAACAAGCAACAAGTTTATCTTCAAAGCTTGGGACCTTGGAAACTGGAATTATCTGGGAGGAATATCCTTCAGTGGGAACCGTAGCATCTCGTCATTCCTGGCAGAAAGCATTTTAGGTTCTGATGAGGCGCTGATGTCTGCCCAGGGACTCCAAAGCTACCAGATTTCCAATAACATCTCAGCGGAAAAAATGCTAAACGTAATTACTTTTCAAATATGTGAAAAAAAAAAAAGAATCAAGCTAAAAAGATTTATGATCCAGAGAAGTTTTTAAGAAACAGAGAAGCACAGTAAGGCATGCAGCCACACCAGTTATTGGTTAGATGAGAAGCATAAGGCTGTGTCCCACCAGGGAACTGAAAGCAGATCATTCTCTCTGAGCAGATACATAGCTCTCAGCTTTCAATTCAAAAGGCAATTGAAGTGATCACCAAACTGCTGAGGCACCAAAAATTTAATTAGAATAACACAAGTACAATAAAAAGCCAGTATCATTGATAGGTGACAGCCCATTTTATAGTCCTTAACCTCTGCCATGCCGGTGGCAATTTCAAGCAAGTTCATCCTCATGCTGTGAGATGTCCCCATCTCTTGGTGGCTCTAGCACTAGGAGTGTCTGTGAGCAGGCAGAGGTGCCTTAGCTCCCAGAGCCAAGAAGGTTACCTTGCTGCTGGCCAGCTCAGCCCCACGAGAGCCAAGGCCAGTCGAACAAAACTTCTCAGCTCTACAGCCTGGTGCTCAAAGGACATCTTTAGAGGGCTGGTATTTCTGGGGTTTTCCTCTGTAACTCCGCTAACATTTCTATAAGAACCCTGGCTTGAAGCTTGTGTAAATTGGAAAGATTCTCTCATGTGAATAATGTTCACTGTCTCATTAAACCTTATGGGTTTGTACCAATGTGAATATGCTGGTGACTAAAACCTCAATGGACACCAGCAACTACTATCAGAATCTGTATTTAACCAAAGCTGAAGGCACCCAGCTAATTACAATACTTGAAAATATTAAAATTAATTCCTTTGGAGGCTGTGACAATGTTGTAGAATGGATATTATGGCTCCAGGCGCAAGGAATGATGTGTGCAGGGCTAGAGAGGCAGCAAAGTCTAGTACAGAGAATATAGGTCTTCAGATTAAGAGATTGACACACACAATTTCGGCGACAATGTCAACTGAAGGATTTACAAACCTCATTCCTGACTGATTTCCTCAGATGTACATGCCAAACTATCTTTAAAGATCCAAGGCTTGGTCACTGAAAATCAGCAATGCCATAATACACAGGTGGATGTTTATATGTATAGCTGCCGTATATTGGAAAGAAACAGCATTGCTAATACGTGTCATATGCCCTATTCTGGCAGCCACCAACGGTAATTCTTTAGCTTGAGTGTCAGATGCTTTTTAGGATGGGTGGTTCTGTGCTCTCTTCCTTCAGGCGATGTCAGGCTGTGAGTGGTCATGTTGTGCTATATAATGGCAGACTAGATGTTCCCGGATGGCCATGGGTTTATACGAAATTTTAAATAAAAAGGAGGAGACAGAAAACATCTGTGTATTGAATGGCTGTTCTAGTGCTTCTCCATAGAGTCAGTTGTTCAGGGTACATCTGAGCATCATTGGCTCTTGGACAGTCTCTCCAATTTTGCTTGGGCTGATAAAGTCCAGGATGTGCATGCTATGATTTGCACCACTGAAGTTCAGTTCTGGGCCGAGAAAGGGATAAACTCTTGTCTGGTGCAAAAGTGCAACTGTATTGTTATACCTGAGGAATTAGCAATGGTGCAGGTCCCCAGAAATGGCTACTGGTGTGTGCAGGCACTCCATAGCTCCCAGACAAGCAACCTTGCTTTACCCTTTTCCACAAGCAGAAGCGCTTGCAAACACGAGCAATTAAGAGATAATGTCAGTGAGATAGAGCGTAATTGTGGGATAATGGTCCCTTGTCTCCATTTAACTACTATCACAAAGCAGGGCCATTTATTTACCAAGTGCAAGATACAGTTCTGACCCTATGATAACATGATTTTGCAGTTACCTCCATGATGTGGTGGCTCAGTGGCTGATGTGTTTGTATGTATTTCATTTTGGCTGATGGCTGCTGGAGCAGTTGTTCATTACTGAGCAGTTTGCATGCCTCTTGGCTTAGAGCACACAGAAATGCCCAAAGTGCTGAAATACGATTCAGTCCCTGGCTCTGTCACAGGCCTCTTATTTCACCTTGTGCATGGCCTGCTGCCTTGCGGGGGAACAGCTGTGCATTACGTTTCAGGAGCCGATCTGAGGCTGGACAGGGCAAGCTGGGGTTTATACACAAGCCAGCAGATCAGGAAGCTTTGTTATCCACCTTTTGCAGCATAACTTTTGTCACTTGTGTTTTCACATCATTTCTGTCTGGGACATAGAAGAGGATGTATGTCTGTTTGGGATACAGAGGAGAATCACCATTTTTGCTGAGACCCTTTTTGGCAGTGTCAGCAGTAAAAGCAAGGATGGATTGGCCACTGGGAGAAAACCATCTGTTTGCTCCTAAGTCTGAATAGATCTTCCCTGTGTCAGCAGCTGTGCCAGGGGAAGACAATTGCCTTTCTCCCTTCCCTGGTGTTACCGTTCCCAGCCCAAGGTCACTGCCGCCCCCATAGATGGGTCTGCTGAGTGCTCATCTGTTTCGTGCAAAACCTCCCGGATTAGCCTATGGAGCCATCATAAAGGCTTTCATTTTGTCTGAAGCAACTCGGGGAGGTCACACGACCCTGTCAGCCTGCAGAGCTGTGGGGTGGTAAATTCCAGGCTGCAGGCAATGACGAGGAACTGGGGGAATCACAGCCAGGCCCAGGAAATACCTGTCTATAACGTCCCCAGGGGCTGGAGGGAACATGCCTGGCTGGGGCGGATAGGCAGTTTGGAAGAAGGTTCCTGTTGTTCATATAGGCGCTTGGCTAAAATCCAAGGGTGTCAGTAGGCAACTTTCACAAGTACAAGACATTTAACAGAAGGCTCCCAGTGGTTTTCTGTGCTATTTTCCTCTACTGAAATGGGACAGGTCTTATCTTTTTGAGGAAACTATCCAAAATTTCCTTGCTGAGAACACCCCCTTGCCTAATTGCTACACGAAGCTAAAAATAAATGTACTGCTTTCCACCAAACTGCTTGCATGCAGGAGACAGGCTCCAGGGCCTTGCTGGGAAATGTAGCGTTTGAGAACTCCTCCACACCGATGCAAAACAGAGAGCATACAGATAAGACCTGCTGACTGGCAAAGTGAACACTCCCCTGGTTGATTGTTTCCTATATCCAAAACAGGACTCCTTCAGGCTGAATCAGTCTCTTCTCCTTTGCAAGATGTGCCAGGACTCCTTTTACTAACTTACTGCAGCTGCTTCCTTTCCTCTCACCCAAGAAGACCTGAGAGCCAATTGCTCAGTTTTACCTCTGTCTGAGAAAAGGGATTGAAAACAGTGTGCTCCACCAAGACCTGGTGGAATTTCCTCCCACAGTTTCCTGGGCTTCCCACAATGTTTTTGTCATCTTCTACAAAGCATTTGGAGTCAGGGTCTTGTTGCAAAGCTCAGCCAGAATTTAACATGGCGCAGGTGCGGTCTCCCAGAGTTGTGGTAAAGATAGACAAGAACACCATCAAACATGGTTAAAAATGCTCAAGTCCCGACTCAAGTTCCTGCATCTGCTTCCACCAGAGAAAGAAGCTGAAGACTTAGAGCAGCACAACCATGGAAAGGATCCTGACTACAGGAAGGCAATGCTTTCAGGAGGATGGGGGTCAGAAGGTGGAAAGTTGGGAGGTGTCGAATATGTGGAGGGCTGCTCTGCATGCCAAAGTGTCTACTACAGCTTTGAGGACCATGTCGCAACACAAAGCCACCTGGCCAGTTTTCAGGAACTGCATTACTCCCATTTACAACAGCATCAACTTCTTGGCTCAGTCCTCCAGCACTGGTTCAATCACAAGGACATGCTTCCCAGTAGGTCTCTAGAGGAAAGAGTTTTGCTCTGAGCAAGACGAAAGCATGTGCTTCCATGTTACATGGAGCTGCCCTTCAAAACCTCCAAACACACTTCCTCCAAACCAATGCAGCTCAACAGATGCAGGCTGGATGGGATTTTAGCTTTCAAAAGCCTGCAGGAATGGAAAGGAGGGGCTGAGGCATGTGGAACCAAAGCAGGCTGTGGCCTTCTGGCTCCTCAACTAGCAGGAAACGTTTTTAAAAGTGTAGTCCTGCTCAATCAGTGAAAAAATACTGGATGGTTACAGGGAGAGGCAAAATTCCCCTCTTCTCCTGCAGATATAGACAGCACTTGTCTGACCTGCTTTTGAAAATTTCTTTAAAGGGGAGTTTGAAGGGGAGGAAGATCTCTCCCTCCTTGCACAGACTTGTACCTTTGCAGTAACAGCAGGTACTCAGTGCCTGACAGGAGATGCCCAGCCAGCCATCAGCTTTGAAGCCTAAATGATTCATCACTTGCTGGGGCTGAACAGAAACTGGGTTACTGGGGCTCTTGGGCTTGATTACTGAATGGTGGGGGGTTCAGGAAGGGTGAGGGTTTCGTGTGTCATACCTGGCTGCCCTATGCAGACATCTCAGATGCTCTCAGGCATCTCAGACAGGACCACATGTCTCTGTAAGCAACAGAATTGCAGCCCAGATCCCCATTGACTATAATGAGAGCTCAGACACATAGTTCACAGGTAGACACCTACATGCATTTGGATAGTTTTATCCCTGTGCTACTCCACAGGAAACTACTCATTCATTTTATGGACATAATCGAAATGTGGAGCAAAGGAAGGAAAAGGGAATCTCTGGCAACCTAAAGACCTCCCTGATCTTAGACATCTTGTGGTCAGTTATCTGATTTTATAATAAATAAATAAGAGATTAATTCCACTGAGGTTAGCAGAAACTTTGCATGAGAATTAAAATGAGGATTTCAGCTTTCCCTGAAAACTCATTCACTGAAACTCCCTAGAAACTCAGATACCAGATTGATAAGGTCTGGAAAAAGCAATCTTGGCTGCTTATCCAAAGACTAATCACTGATCTTTTGTGCTAGTTGTGTGCAGAATCTGCATCTTGATAAAAAATAATCCTGTCATCAGGTTCTGCTGAGAATGGTTGAGAGGAGGAGTTAGCAAGAAATCTGGTGCCTTTCTCCCGGAGAGGGATTATTGCAAGGCACTTGCAGGCCTTACTGAGCGTAATGGGGTTTTATTGACTTCAACATATTTTGGACCAAATCCTGAAGGCGAAAATTCTGAGGAAAGAGAATGTGCTTGGTGGAAAGACAATGAGAGTCCAGGAACTGTGACAGTAAGAGGTGTGACCTCATTTTTACCACCTGGACACTTGGAAGAAGAGATCACACCAGACTCTGCAGTGTCTTAGGCCAGTCAATTTTTTTGGCCTAATTTTTAAATAAACAGCAGAATTCCCTTGTTTGATTGCTCTACCTCTCTGTTGTTATTTTCCACAAAGCAGGGGAAAGGTTCACCTTTCTCCTTCTGGCACTCTGCACAGCCCAGCGGGGCTCTTTACATTCAGGGAGTCTCCATGGGAGTAATCAAGAACCTTACTCAGAACATGAATTGCCAGGTCCAAAGTCCTTTCACACGGCTCCCATTGACTCCAGAAGACTTTGGACAGCCTGGCTGAGATTCATCTCAGTGGACGTCAGACAAGTAAAAATCAGACGCCTAAATCTGAGCTGGCCTCCCTCAGGTTCCCTTTAGAGTCTACAGAGAGGAGTCAGACACTGTCAGAGAGCGGTTCGTCTGACCTATTTTAGGAAGAGATGAGTCACTCTCTGAAAGAACCTCTTTTTCCCCATTGACCGTACGGGGAGTCCAGGACAGCTAGCTCAGACTTGTATGCCTAACTTTGAGACAAATCCTATTCCGCCTGTCTATTTTTGTGGGGCAGCAGTTCACTGATCATTGCTGCTGGTGCTGCATGGGTTGCATTATTAAATGAATAAATACATCCCTTTATTGTCACAATGTCGCAATCAGACATCACACCCTGGGGTACATCTGATGATTATTCTGATCACAGGGCTTGTGGCTGCCAGGGTCAGGCTGGTCTTCCAATATATCTAAAACTGTCATGTTTTGTGTGATCAGAGTTTTAAATGGATTCTCGAAAGTGACTCTGTTATGGGTCAGATCAGGAGAGGTGTTATGTCGTGGGCTGAGCCCTCTGTGTAGAAAGGACTTGCAACAAGAGACTAAAACGAAAATGGTAAGTAACAGACAACTCATCACGCACATGACACAGAGAATGGCATGGAAAGTGCTAGTGCTCCTCAGCTGTCATGTTTGCTGGTTAATAGCTAAGGTAGCTCTGGTTAAACTAATTTATTCTAGAATAAGTGAAAACAGTATCTGATCTGGGTATGATAAAAGAAAAGGATGAAAGGGTCATGGAGATTCTCACAGTGGGGATGTACAGGCAACTTCCCTTAGTTCTGTTGTATCTAGTGTTAATTCTAGGAAATAAGAACCATTTGACACATCTGCTCTTAGTTATTTGCACAGGCCCAAATTTGCCAAACCGGTTGTCGAAAGCTAGACACTGAGGCTGTCAACATACGTCTCCTTCTGGATTCAGTTGCCTTAATGGAGATGTTCCCAACCTGCCTCCCCCGTCATCCTCCATCCAGCACCTCTCCCCTCAGGTCTGCCATTAATTTGCTTGTGAGATTGTTCCCTAACCCATTCCAACTGAAATGACCAACTTAGCTAAGATGACGTCATCAAGCCTTTGGAAAAAAAGTCCCTTCCCCTAGCTTTGGCAGCTGGGCATGCACTGGGAGATGCACTGCATTCCCTCAAATCCTGCCATTTCAGTTCTCTTTGCTGGCTGATCTCCGAGTCTCCCTTCAACATGAGGCAACGTCTATTAGGCAGCACAGCCAGCTGCAGGCTGCCCGTGTATTTGAGCTGCTGGACTTTGGGCTGGCGCGTCTCCTCCACGTAATCCCCAAGGCAGAGGAGTTGCCATACCACATCAAAAAGCAGTAAACCCAGTCCAGCAGGGGGGATGCTGAGGCACTCGGGAGAGTGGTTCATGGCTGCCCTGGCCCAGCTATGTCTTCTCTGGGAGTCTGGCCACCACTGAGAGGTCTCCCACATCCCATTAATGTGCTGCCAGTGCCAACAAAATCACGTGCACTGAGAAGAAAAAAGCACCTCTCTCTGGCACGTTAGACCTTTGCACAGGAGAACATCGCCCTGCCCACACTCCTGTATTAGGGGCTCCCGCAGCATATCACTGGGGCTACAGCAGGCCAAGCAAGCTCTTGTAGATGTCCCACCAGGCAGTGCTGAGCCTCGCTGGGGTGGCCATTTAAGCAGATGATCCATTTCGAAGCCAAGCCTGAGAGGATTCATGGAAACTGGGCTTGAGATTGGCATCTACGATGTGCTAATCTAACCATCTCCTTGCGGCTGTGCTATGCAAACAATCGGGCCTCTTCTTGCTGCAAAACAGTACTGCATCCCAAGCAGAGGGAAAGGAGAAAAAAAACCTCCAGAAATGGTCCTGCATGTTGAAATAAGGGAAAAACAAGCAAAACAAGTAATTAAATTAAGAGCTTTGAACAGCTGCTGAGCCCTTTCTACTCACTTCTCCCATGTAAAGGTGAGCTTGGGCCCAGGAGGTTCTCTCTCAGCCCTCGATTAATTCAATGTCTGTCTGCACTCCTCCTGGACTAAGTCTGAGGTGTAGGAAAGGATGGGGTGGCTCAGGCTGCAGGCAAAGCTTAAATCCACAAGCAGGACATATTCCATATTCACTTCAATGGACCACTGACACAGACACCCAAAGCAGTTGGGCTGGTAAAAGACTTTCGCCCACCCCCAAGCTTGATCGCAGCTGCTTGCTATCACTGCTGTGTTCAACTGTGATTTGCTTCCACTTTGCACCAGTGTAAATACCAACATGAGGTAAAAAATGATGGAGAACCAAGCCATGAGACTGCCATAAGGAGGTGGCCACCAGCCACCTGGGGTGAGGAGCAGCCTGGAGCTATTAACATAGTGGAAGATGAAGCAGCTTCTATCAACTTCCAGCCAGGCGCCTGGGCCCAGCTGGCAGCTGGAGATGCTGTCAGAGCACAGATGAGCTTGGTTCACTTGCAACAGGGCTGAACGATGCATTTGCTTGAACTTCAGGCAGATTAAATCTTTCAGAGCTGTCTCAAAAGCTCACCTTAACCACACGCTTTGATTTCCCAGTCCAAATGACCCTTTTGTGGCTGGTGCACCAAGGACAGCCTTTGTTTGTGTCCAGACAGGCTTGAACTTGTGTCCCTGGACCTCTTTGCCACACCTCCAAAAGTTGGGTCTTTCCAACTGCTAATTTATATTATCTTTTGCAACTCCACTGGGCAAGAATCACCAGTCCTTCCACCCACACTCCTATTTCTGTAACATTGGCATAACTCAGGAGCGCCTCTTTTGGCACCTGTAAATTTACCCCATGGTAAAAGCATATGAGAGCATGGAGAAGCAATTCTCTGGATCTTGGGTACATTCTTCCCTAGGAAAATGAGTAGAATTAAAAAAATAAACAAGCACATCTGTATTAAGAAATAAAAGCTATAGTGAAAGAGGGGGTTTTTCCTTCAAAGAGGAGCTAATTGGTTTGCATAAGCTCCATCAGGGTTGCTGAATGAAATACACGCAGTAAACTGTTCATTTGGCTCCTTGCTTCAAATTCCTATTCATGTATGCACCATGTTTGACTGCAAATTGCAGCCATTTCCATAAACTCGTCACCTCTTCCTTTGAGTACGCTAGCAAAAGAGGGAAATCAAATGCTCTGCACTTTCCCTCAATAGCTCTTAGCACATGTTTTGGCTTTAATTGGGAACAAAATGCTTTCTGAGTAGCATCTAATGTTACTGGTTATCTGCTTGCCACTCTGAGGGTTTATGGCCTGGCGCGATTAGATAGCTGGTAACATTAGATGCTAATACGATGCTTGAGACAGGGGCTGAAACATGGCTTAAGCACTACGGCGGGGAGGGAAATGTTTGCCCACGTTGCTTTTTCCACATCTTAATGAAATTGCGACTTAATTTCAACAGGGCAGCATGTGCAGGCTGATGTGGGGCAGGGCTCTCAGGGCAAAAATGCTGAAAATGGAGAAGGGTTGTACCGGTATAAACGGGCAAATAACCTCCCAGGTGATGTTGCCCCCTGGAGTAAAGGGGCCGGGCCATAGCCATGGGCTTCCTTCCCCTCCGCTGAGCTCCTGCACGTTTCCTGCGTGGGCAACCCCACGGGATTGCCGCTCCCTCCCCTGCCTTCTCCCACCTGGGTAGCCCAGGGACCTGGAAACCACCTGCAATTTCTCACCGGGGATTCCCGCAGGAGGGGGGTGTCGCAGGCGGGTTGTCCGTCCGTCCGTCCATCCATCCCGCTGCCCCAGGGGTGACGCTGCCGGTGGGGGAGAGCGGGCTGGCGGGCGCTGGGGAATACGAAACATCTGCAGCAAGGTCTGCCTGCCAAAACCTCGCGTTTTGTGCTGACAGCCCGCAGCGTTGTTGCTGCCGTACCTTCCCTGCCCTCTCCCTTAAACCAAGGTGGATCAAGAGCGAGTCTGCTCTTGAGTGAGAGCAAGGGGTCAATGGGCCCTAAAGGCCACTTAAATCACTCCAGCAGTGGGACAGGTACAAAAGCAAATTTAATACCTGTTTATGCCAGCTTTACATAACTAGTGCAGTGGCTAGTGGCTGCGGAGGAAAATCAGGCCAAGTGAATTTATTCTGTCTGGAGCGAGAGGAGAAATCAGGTCCGGCTGAGCGCAGCCCTCCTGCGAGAGGAGCGTAACGGGCGTTTTCGTGCCGCGCTGAAGGCAGACCGCACTCGTGCCTGCATCAGGCACGCGTGTCCGCCCTGCGTTTCTCTCCCGTGCTATATTATCCTGTGTTTCCAGCCGTGGCCACAACCCCGACCCCACGGGCTGCAAGGAGAGTTTTGCCTTTTGGTTCCTTTAGGGGGAAGGATCAGGCCCTTGGATGAATTGCTGTTCCTGACTGTCCTATGATTAAATAATAATAATAATAATAATAATGACAACAACAACAACAACAACAACAACAACAACCAACTTAATTTTATTTTTAAATCTCCCCCCCCCCCCGGCCCTCAGCACATCAAGGGCAAAATGATTAAACATCCCTGAAATATCTAAGGTAATTTCGGTCACCAGCTGCAGTCCCTGTTTTGCCTGAGCAGAGCAGGGTTCCCACTCTGGTTTATTTGTGAAGCTTTCTCACAGCGAGCCCACCCCCCCATTCCATTTTTACAGGCTTTTTCCTTATTAAGGTATAAGTAGCTTATTTTTGCTTGTCCTGTGCAAAGTCCAGATGGTAGCTAGAAAGGGCAGCCCCATCAGACACCCACCAGCTGTCGCTTGTAGCCTCCACGCCAGCCATCCCCAAAACAGCCTTTTATTGCCTGCAACTCTTTAGTTTCCACTAACACAATGTTGGATTTTTTTGGAAAAAAACAACAACAATTAAATCTTGATCTGAATTTAAGGATTGCCACTGATTTAAAGAAGACACTGGCCAACCAGTGACGTGGTTATAAGTGATTAGGGGATTATGGCTATTTCTCTTTTTCCTATCTCTCTCTCTTTCCATAGGATAGCACAGAACTTTTTTGCTAATGCAACTAGTATCCTGTCACTACTCACTAGTGAGTTGTTCCCATTAATTTTTCAAGCAGCAGCGGGAACGAATACTTTTTAAAAAAATTGGTAGCTGTGATTGTAAGAGCACACAAGCTACTAGGAGGATTTGTGTAAAAAGTACAAGCTTGCACATTTTTACATGTACTCGCTTGTATTTGTCATTTTTTCTTTTCTATCTCTATCTCAAGTTCTCTGTAATTGCTCTGAAGAGAAGGGTCACAAGCTCCACTATCAGGCTAATAAGGGGCAGTGAAGTCAACAGACCTGTCTCTGTTGACTTTAAGCTTTGGATCATGCAGCAGGGAGTAAAAACAAGTCCCTTAGGACAATAACAAAGTTACTGGGGTTAATGTATCCTTTTGATGCCAGAGATCTTTTAGGATTCATGTAATTCAGAGGAACAAAAAACTTTTAAAACTCCCAGCCACACTGTCTTTGATTCACTTTAATCCCTGTAAATTTAAGGCAAAGCCAGAGGAGCTGTTTAATTCTCACCTCCAGCCCAGGCTGGGCAAATCTGTGCACAGACAGGAGGAGGACGCTGCACAAGTACGGAGGGGTGTAGAGTTGCCTTTGGTTTCTAAAGCGTTACAGGTTGGGCACAGCCTTCTGCCCTTCTCCACGCCATCGGGGATGGGCTTGAGGCATGCCAAGGAAACAGGCCTCCTTCACTGGCACCTTGAACTCCCTTATGTGGTCCCGCCGGGAGAAGCCAAAGCCTGGGTACTGCAGATCCCACTCATCGCCCAGAAATGATCCCTGTCCCCCGGGCAGAAGAGGACACCTGCCTGCATGCTGGTCCCTCTGATGCCAGACCTTGGCCACTGATTAAATCATTGGGCAGGCCAGGAGGACTTGATCATACCCTCACTTCCAGGTGAAGCACAATCCATTTTCGTGACAGAGGTGCAGGGTTTCAGCTCCCACTGGCAGGAGAGCAAGCAAACCCCAGGTCTCCGATGTCAGTGCTCTTATCACTCTGCTCTTGAGGGAGGCTCTTCTTTTTCTGCCTTTCCCATGGGAAAGGGCTGGCCTGGGCGCCCACCCCGGGGGAGGCAGCTGCACCAGATCCCAAGCAGGGAGCCCGCAGCTCTGGGTGAGATGCTGAGTCCCGGAGAAGGATGGGGCTGGAGCCGCATCCTCTCCTTGGTACCTCCTGGGAGCCGGGTGGGGTGCATCCCTGCTGAGCGTGCTGGTATTTAGGCATCTGACCCTCCTCGTGCACTCAGGAGCCAAGGCGCTTAGCCCAAGGCAGTGCATCCTAGGGGATGATGAAGTGTCCAAGAGCTGTGTCATGGGGCTCAGTGAGATGGCACCGAGTCTGCTACAGCTCCAGCACAAGGCAGCTGCTCCTCTTCTGCGGAGAGCTCCCGTCTCCTGGCTGCCTCTCCGCTCCCAGGGCAGATCTGAGGGAGCCAGGCACCAGTCCTCCCTGCACTTACAAAGACGCTTTATCAGAAGGGTTATGTGATAAGGGAAAGTATTAGCTAGCTGCCATGTTAAGTGCTCGGGTGCAAGCGGGCGCACAAAACCTGAGTGGTCTTGGCACGGAGAGAGATCAGTGTTATCCCAAGAAAACATAAAACTGGAAGCCCTTGGGGATATTATTAAAAATTCTGCGAAATCTTCAGGCCCAGAAACCCTTTTGTTTTCTCAGAGTAATTAGCTTAACACTAAGTGCTGTTTGTCTTGCACAGCCTGTACCCAAAAGCTGCAAATAGCGCTGAGAGAAAGTAAGGACGCTGGTGCATTCATTGAAGCAGGCATTGCTAACTTTTATGTTCGATGATTGAAGTGCTTTGTCTTCAAATACCTATGAGTGCTAAACCACCCCACTGCTGAGAGATGCCCTCGAAATCACTGCCAAACATCTAACTCTGGTCTGTTGGGACCTGCCTTCTTCATCCAGGTGCTTCATTCATTCAGGTGATGGCAATAAAGCAGCCAAACTGGTTTTAATTCTGTGCGTGGTTCTGAAGCCTGTCCCTTTGGCTTTGTTTGGATAAAAATCAGATAAAAATAGCATTCAGCTTTTTCCTCCTGGCACATACAAAAATTCCACAGAGGTCCCATTAAACTGATTTAATAGGACTAGGAGTGATCTGTGGAGCACAGGATAGCTGCAAGATGGTAACTAATCTATATGTTTCCTCTTCCTGGGGAGAGCAAGACTGCAATTTGGCCCGAAGTCTCACTAACACCAGTGGAGTATTATAATATTGGTATCACACAGAAAACAGTTTTGGCTATCAGGCCGTTTTCTTTATCTGATTTCTTTGTCTCTAAACCAGCAAGAAAGGACAGGGATGACCTTTATGCTTGTCATAAGGTGTGCAAAGAGGGGTTGTTAAATTTAGATGAGCCTCCATTCGACTGGAGGACCACAGAGAGGGCTATACAGTGGTCAAGGTGGCTGCTCAAGTCAGAAATCAAAGACGTCATCCCTGAGTCTCAAGGGCTCTTCTAGCAGCCGTGCGCAGTGGCACAGACTGATGCCCTGTATGCAAAACCCTCCACATGAAGGGCTTGGAAGGAGACCTGCTTCATGCCTCACAAAGGAGCATTGCATGGGGGTCCCTAAACTAGCTGGTAAGTCCAAGCAGAGCAGTACAGTAAGAGCAATAAGGGTATGGCCATGTTGAGGCAACACAGTTGACTACAAGATGCAAATGGATGCATAGGAAGCCAGTGCTGTCATCTCTGATTCAGGCTTATGTTCTTGGGAATGGTCAAACCTAAATTTCTCGGGGTGTCCTCACTCTCAGGGAGGACAGGAGTACAAAAATGGCTTGTGGTCCTACCCCAGGGAAAGCCCAAGTGCCAGACCTCATTACCTTGAACACAAACATCTGAAGGCCACATACAGCAGAATTTGTAGGTGGAGGAGTCAGTCTCTGCAGACATGCTTCCCAGAAAACTGATTTGCCAGAGCATTTTCACCAGGCAAACACAAACAGGCTGTGCTAATGCAGCCAGACTCTCTTTTTTTTTCCCCTCCAGACATACTTTGGGAGGCGTTTGTTAGACCACAGCCACAGGCTGGCTCAGCTCTGCTTTGCTGAAGACATCCTTTCCCAGCTGGCAAACAAACCAGCCCAAACCGTTTGCAGAATGAGGATGTAGTTTTGCTATTTTCTTCACTATTCTCTGAAGAACAAAACGAGCAGACACTACCTGTTTTTAAGGCCTGATTTCCAAGAATTCAGCACCTTCTGTTGTGCTTTTCCTGGCTCAGCTCCAGTTAATTTACCTCCCACTCTGCCCTGCTCTTTGAGATGTTGAGACAAGAGTTCAAGCCTGGATGCTCCTTTGGGTCAAGTACCATACGTGGTATCCTACAAGGCAGTAACAAAGCTAGCCTCCTCCTCTTGCAATCTGGACTACAAAATGCCTGCTGACAACTCAACTGACTGAGATCCACCTCGACCCGAACCCTTCTCAGACTGTCCACTAGTCCTCTGTGACCCATGGTGACAGTGGGTCCTTCCAGGAGGCTTGAACAACAGGTAAGCTGTGGGGTCCATCTTCGGGGCTGGCAAAGCCAAGAGGCCACGCAAATGAAGAAACCTTGGAAAATCTGCAGGAAAGCCATCTGCCCAGATGAGATCCATCCCTTTACTATCTGCAAGCCCAGAGCTCACCCTTTCTGAGGCCTGCTGAGCCCATGGTTTGTGGCTTACAGCCAGATCGCCTAGCAACATTTAGGTGCCTAACTCCTAATTAGTTCAATTAGGCACCTAAATTCCTTCATAAAACTGAGCTTTTTGCCTTGCTGTCCAAAGCTATCACTAGGCTTTGGCCAAGGCAGGCCATATATATTCTTACAACCCCTTCTGAAAAGGCAAAGCAGGCCCCATCATCCTGCTGTGACCACTAGCATCTGCTTTACACCAATAATTCAGCCCCTTCAAAATTTATTCACTTTTAATTTCATTGCTCATGTAGTGACCTCCTCTTTTGCATGTCTGGCAAAGCTTTACAGCCAGGCACTAGTATGCCTGCAGCTTTGAATCTTTTGCAGCCGTTGTCAGTGATTTACTTTAGCTGATTTAGCAGCATTTCTTATCCCAGAAAGAAAGAAAGAAACAAAAAAAAGCTGATCTGATTTTCTGGCAAATAATTTATCTTGACAGCACAGCTATCAGTCTCCAATCCCCTCCCTAATTCTCCAGCTAAAGCCTAGCTAAAGGAGCTGTCTTTGCTCCACCCACACCTCTGCAGAGGTCAAACTTGAAGTAATTGGGAATTTGTGCAGCTGTGGATGGGAAGTGCAGTGACTTCCCCTCCTCTAATTATCCTTTTTTCTTCCCCTCCTCTAATTACCAGAGCCAGCTCCCTTACCCACAGACGTATCAGAATCACCAGCCATCCAAAAAGTCAAACAATGTTTGATTGACATCATTTTTCTTAGATGGCCAGGATTTGCGGACCTCTGAGAGAGGGTAGGCTGAGCCTATTCCAAGGTAAGTGAACACTGGATCAAAAAGTTCCTTCTCTCTGGTAACAGGATCATAGTTAAGACTCTTCTGCTTGTGGAAGGGTCAGGAATAGAGTGGAAATGCGGTACCCGCGAGGTGGACTTTGGCTTGTTTTCTCCATGCAGGAGAGAAGGTATGGAGAGGAGGGGGCATGGACAAAGGTGAAGTTGTAGCAGCATGTAACTTCCAGGCACCAAACAAGCCAAAGTCCTTCTCAAACCTTAATTCACTGGTTTGTTACTGTCTCTCTCCATGTCCCTTTCAAGCACTAAGCAGCTACTAGAGGATGGGGTGCCAGCCTGGCCTCCCTCTGCATCTTGTCTAAATTATAGGTGTAATTTCTCTGGAAGAGCTTAGGTATCAGGCAGCAAACTCTGTTTTGGGTACACAACTCTTTGCTTTCCCTTCTTGCCTACATACTTTTGAGCCAAAACCCACAAGAAAAATCCTTCCACCTGGAATAAGGCTCACAAAAGCAGCTTGTTAAACTTTGATGATTCTCCATTCAAATGGAGCTCTGTTGGACAAAGAGATAGCTACTGCTGAGGACAAGCCAGTTTTTCAAGACTCACTCAGCTCAAAGGGGCTGTTTGTTAAATGTGGGAAAGCTTGGCAAGGGATTTAGCTCGACTGAGGAGCCTGATCACAGAGCCAACCTGACAAAGGGTTCTGGCACTTAGAGAAATCAAGGTCTCTCCAGCCACTTGAAAGGAAACTTGTGTAGAAGAAAGAACAAAGAGGCAGGATTTTTATAACGCAGACATCCTTTAAATTGAAGAAACAGTGTAGGAAAGAGAAAGCTTTCTTGGAAGAGAGTGGGTGAAAGTGAATGGTTTAGAAGAGAAATCCCGTGTAGGACAAAGACATTGAACATTTTTGAGTACATGAATAAAGTCAACAGAATATAAGAAAGACTCAGGCAGGGAAGTGCCTGCAGATGTTGCATGGTTTTGTCTGTGCAGCTGTTTATTCCTTGTGCTGCAGTAAAGAGTGATTGTACTTTGAGCTCCTGCAAACTGTGTGCACTTGCTTGATCCCGCTGCCGCATGACCTTAGCAGAGAGACACAATAAAGTTGGGATGTTCACAAAGGTTGGCTGATGCATCTGCCCCACAAAGTCAAATTTCTGTGAGAGACAGAAAACACAGACCAGAAAGGGGCTGGGAAACCCAGGAGAACTGCAACCTGCTTAAATTGAGAAGCCAGGCCAAGACACACCACAATTATCTGTTGTTGGGTGATCCAGGGAGACATTCCCTGGGGCTGGGCTAGAAGGCAATTCGCACTCGCTATTATACCAGCAAGGCTTATGCCCTTCACCAACGTAGCTAAAACCCTAACACAGATGCACTTATGCCCCCCCAAAACCAAAAAACCTTTGCTGATCCAGTTTATTCCATTTGAGCAATTGGTTTGAGAATGAACAGCAGACTCTCTGGTCTCACCTGTGGGTGTTTGCTAATAACTCTTCTGCCATGTCCATGTTAGTGGATCTCTCTCCTCTGGGGCTGGTTAGCCAACGGTTGGAAGCATTTCTTGGAAATTTTCATTTGAAATCAATTTCTCTAAAAAATTGGGTTTTCACTTAAGGGAATTTAAGGATTCTTAATTTTAAGGATTTTTTTTGCATAGAAATTCACTTTAAATTGAAAAAAATTCTTACTGTAAAACAGAGATTGAATGCCTCAAATCAAAATATGTGTATATGGATATATACATATATATGTGTATAGATGCATACACAGAGATGTGTTTATATTTTGTATAATAGTGTGTATACATGTTTATATGTACATAGATATGTTTATTCACAACGAGTTTGCATGCAGAATTTCTCTGAAAGGTGGAATTTTTCCATGGAAAATTTAGACAAAACAGAAACTATTCTCCATGGCCACCATTTCGCCCAGCAGGCCCACGAGTTCCTCTTTTGTATCACCGCATTTTGCCAGGCTTTGCTGTCCGAGAAGGTGGTGGCACAAGACTGCTGTGCCAGCTCTCCATGCCTGGAGATTCCCTGCATGTGGGGGAACCCCAGCCCCGGTGCCTTACAATCCCTGGCACCGCAAAACCCTCGTGCACTGCCGCGTGTCTGCAATGCCAGCTGGTGCTCCCTGTTTGGGACAGCCCCTCTGGGAGGTCCAAGGCGGTGGGTTAGGTCAGCGGTGGGCTCAGAGGCGTTGCCGCTGGCACAGCTCCTTCACCTATGGACCGAGCGGCTCTGGGGAAGTGGTGGTCAGGGATTATTTAATACACGCCTGGTTTGTCTGGGCTTAACGGGAGTTTGGATTAAGAAGTTGGGGGTAAAAGCAGTGCCTTTAAAAATGTAACGCTATAGACACGTTAAGGGATGAATGCTGAATCCTTAACCATGTGCTTGATGAAAGGTGGATGTCCTACTGCTCTGCTCTTTCACAGCAGCGAGGGTGGCAGCGAGCTGTGAACAAAAGAGATGAGGGAGGGGAGAAGGAATATTTAGACCCTTTTTTGTGTCTTGTTTGATTACAAAGTCACCCTCCAAAGAGAGCACTGGCTTTTATTAGCAATTTCTGCCTGCAGGACATGACCAGATACAGTCCATATGAGCACCACGTCTCGGTTACAACACAGCTTTGGCCCGCTGCCATCCTTAGATGTTTGCTGTGCAGGAAGCCCCCGGAGGCCGGCAGATGCCTTATCGCTTCGTGCCAGGGTGTGCGGGGACCTGGAGGGCAGTGCCCCGCTGCCCTAGGCTCAGCATCTAGCTCTTAGAGAGGTGACACCATGAGCGTCTTGGAGGCACCGCGTTAGTTTAAGGACATCTCACGAGTGAACGCTGAGCCATGCTGGATCTGCTGACTTCACATCCACAGTCTGAAGATGTAGGATCCAGAGGTTTGGTGCAGATTATCAGGGAATAAATGTCACCCGGGGAATATTGTAGCAGGGCTTGGCTCCCGGCTCTGTAAGGCTTGAGGTGGATCCACTGCTTATTCCCTCTTATTCTGGTGCCGCTCCACGATTTGCGGCTATGGGAAAGAAAACGGGGAGAGGTGGTTTGGGGAGGAGGATATAAATGGATATCAGTGGTGCGAAAGGAAGGTCAGCTGGAGGAAGGGGAGGTCAAGACTATGAGAGCATAGATCAGATAATGTGTTAGACATGTTTTAAAAAAAAAAAGGCCGGATGTTCACATTTGTTCCTGGAGAAAAGGAGGAAGCAAGGAAAGGAGATGAAATGGGTGAGGATACAGTTCAGTCACCAGCCAAAGAAGGTGTGAGGTAGAAAAGGGCATTTTTTTTTCTAAATTATGCAGATGGGCTTGACTGCAACGTTTCACCGACTGAAAGCAATTCCAGGAAATTGTTCCCAAGAAAAAAAAACAAAACCAAAAGACTTTTGCTATTTTTTAATAGAAATATTTCACTTCTCTTTGAAGCTTCTCTCATATTAACAAATTATCTGTGCAATTTATAAAAGCACTTAAAGATCACCTCGGCCAAAAAAAGTGCTTGCTTGGCCGGAAATGAAGTTATTTCATTAACGCGTTGATCCCCCCCTCCCCCCCAACTGGAAAATGTTCGTTTCTGGTTAGCACACGGCAAATACGTTTATTTTTTCCGGTCTGGCTACCCCTCACCCCTATCAGTTATTTGCACAGTTCTGCTTTTCAGCAAATTTACACAGCTCAGAGACAGGGATATGAGCACCGCAGATGGGTAGGAGAAGGAAGTCGTGTTAAGCAAGAAAGGTGACCATTAGAGTCTGACCAAATCTACTGTCTGTAAATATTAACAGAGCAGAGAAAGTCTCTGTTACAGGGCAAAGCTGCCCGTGGGGGAGGCTGCGGATGTGTATGTGCGCAGTGCTTTAACTTTCTGCAGCATTATTTGAAACAACCTGCAGCTGGGCTCAGTGCAAGGCAAAACACCAAGGGAAAAGGCGGAAAACTGGCTGTCGCGGAGCGCCGGTGCCCGAGAGCTGGACTGCCGGGGCACGGGAATCTCCCGGTGTCTTTACTTGCTGCGCCGAAAACAACCGGCGACCGAGGCTTGTTGCAATGACTTGGGTTCAAAGCGTGGCAATTGCACAAACCGCATAAACCAACACTTTTACCTCGGCGGAGGGTGCAGGCTTTATCGTGGTGCTTTTCTGCATGGAAATTTGCTCCAGTTCGTCTTGGGCTGTTTTCCTACTGGCCACCGAACTGCCCGTGAACACTCGCGTAGCAGTTCATGCTCGACCGGAGCATCGTCTTTTGGTTTAGCATAAATCTGTCCGACTTCCAGCTGAACCAAAAACAGACACAACGCGACACGGCCATCCCCGGGCAAAAATAGCAGCAACCCCCCAAGGGCGTGCTAGGCTGATTTTCACTTACGGCTCTCGTTACACGTGCACCAAGCTCCCCGCCTGGCAAAACCCCTTCGTTTGGTGTGAAAAGGTGGGAAGAGGGGGTTTTCTGCAGGCGTTATCTGCGTGTGCTGCTCCTTTGAGATGCAACGGGGAACCTGGGCATCATGTCACGGGCTGAGGACTGTGGAGCAGCACATTTAAATAAGGCTTTACTTGCGTGTGGGTTTCTTTGCAGTTGAGTTTCTCTTCCCTTTTATATTACGAGCTGGCATTATCCTCAGCTCACACAACCAGTGCACCTCCTATTCCTAAAGGTTTTATAACAGATCACGTGATTTCACTCAACTCCCTTGCTCTTTGGGCCGCCAAGGTGTTTACACAAGGCGCATGGTGCAGAGGCGGTTTTGTTTCTGCAGAAAGGCTGCTTGGCACTGGCAGCTTTCGCAATTCCTTGGACAATCTTGCCCTCTCTTGTGTTTTTTTCCTTTAAAGCTAAACCTCCTAGGAGTCGACAATTTTACCCGATTTTCTTCACTGGAATTTATTTCAAGCATGTTTGAAGCCTTCGTGATTAAGGATAATCATAAAGAAGGTGGCACGTAAAAATGTCATAAATGGGTTTGATTTTCATCTTGCGAATGCCGGGTCTTGCCTCATGATTTTGGACCCGTGCGCCCCAGCGGCGGTGCCCAAGGGGTGATTTTGCAGGGTGCAGAGGTGTGTTTGTGCACGCACGTGTGTCTGTCTTGTACCGTGCACGCAGGGAGCATCCTCCTGGCATCCATGGGAGGTCTTAGTTACACAGATAAAAACAGGGGAGCTCAGAGGGTACGAAAAACCAACCCCGAAGGCCTTAGGGCTGCTCCTGCTGAGCTCCAGGCACCTGCAGCTTGTTTTACTGCACTTAAAAGCAGGGATGAAAATACTCCCAAGCCCCTAACCAACATAATTGTTCCTGCAAATACCCCCTGGCACATGGGAATTTGCAACTCACGTTTGCACCCTAGAGGGAAAGTAGCTGCAAGGGGGAGGAGCGAAACAGGTTTTTTGCCCACTTTTTGTTATGTAGGCTGGGTTAGGTGCACCCTAATGATGCTGCAAGCAGGGTGGGGGGCATTACAGGCCTTTAGTCCCCTGCAAAATCTGCACACCATCATAGTTAGGAAATCCTTTGCACCAGGGTAGTTTATTCTCTCCCGGGAACCGCTTCAGACTATACCAGCCACAGCTCTCCCAGAACGGCAAAGGCCCTTATTCCCTGCAGGGCTCTTGCTGTGCTGCTTCTCCCGCCGAAGCCTTTTCTGTGCACACGAGCCCTTGAGGCGAGTTTGTTATCCCGGCACAAAACACGGTGCCAGCATGACCGCGTCCCTGCGGGCTGCTCGGTGAAGGTCCCCCGCCGCCAGCACGGCCTCTGGGCTCTCACCCGTGCCCCGGCTGGTTTTAGCCCCGGCGGCTGCCCTGATTGCGGGTTCCCAGGTTGCCGCGTGCGATCTTAATGGGAGCTGGGATCAGCGTCGTGCACCAGGCTGGGAAGTGGGGATTAAAGCGCCTGGCGCCTGGATGCTGGCTGATACCCCGGGATGCGCCGCTTAGGCGAGGCTGCAGCCGGCGGGGTGGGAAACCCCAGGAGCTCCTGGGATTTAGCAGCTCCAGCGGCTTATTAAGTTCAGCTGCTTCTCGGATACAAGGAAAAGATAACGGCGACTTTTTCCTGCCACCGGTGGGAACTGGGCTGAACGCAGGAGCCCAGTTCCCACAGCACTTCATCCCCTGCCCGTTCTCCAAAGCCAGAAGTCGTTATAGGGGCTCAGCACCATCAGACCCAAATCATATTGCGTCTCCATTCCCCAGCGTTCCCCACCTCACAAATCTGCAAAAGCAAAACTTCCCTTTTCCTTTTATTAAAAAAAAAAAAAAAGAGAGAGAGAGAGAGAGAAAGAGAGAGGCAGTTTCTAGCCTTTTTGGTAGCAAACCAAGGTAAACTCTCGCCTTTGAGTCTGCAGCCAGGCAGACGGCAGCAATAACACGGGCAGAGGAGGGTGTGCTCCCATTCATCTCCATGGGTGTTAACCTGGAAGGGTAATTATGACCCCCGATGCCAAGAGCTCTAACCGTTTCGCTGCTCAGCATCCCAGCCCATAAATAAAGCCTCTGGCCGGCTGCGCAGAAACTTGGGTGGGAGGGAAGCTGTGCTGCAACGAGGCGAGGCGTTGACTTCGGGATCTGCCAGGAGCCTTGGCTCCTCCCGAGGCTCCCAACCTCTGCCGCAAGCCCGTTCGCACCGACGGCACTCCAGAGGTGCTCGACTCCCCTGGAATTCACTGGATTTTCTGCAAAAACGGTCCAGCACGATGCAGTCGGCTCAGGACAGAGGAATGAGTGTCCGGCGAGCGCCTTGTCCTGGGTTTCTCTGGGAAACTCAGCTGGCACTAAGATAAACAAGGTCCAAGGGAGCAGAGGGGGAGCAGGGTGGAGGTGGATGCGGGGAGCTCGCCCTTTCCTCACAAATCAGCATCCGCGTCTCGAGCCCCCGGCTGAGGTCAGGTCCTCCCCGTCCTTGGAGCTGCACGGAGAAACATGTTCTTACTATCTAATTTGCCGAGATAGGCAAATAGCAGGAGGAGAGGAAATGTATGAAGAGAGGGAGTGGTTTGGGCAGAGTCACGCAGACGCTGCTCCATGCCCCTGCCTCTGGGAGGCTCCAGCCCTCGTCTGAGTGAAGAAAAGCCTCCGAAATGCAAAGATGGGAATGGATGCAAGGCCTTCTTCCTGAGTCTGCAGGCAGTTTGAGCAGCAAAAGGGCAGCAAGGGGCATGACCTGCTACCGTTGATTAACTCTGGAACCTACTGACAACACCCTAAGCTGAGACTCTCCTAGCTGTTTCTGCAATAAAACCATGAGCAAAGGAGAGCCGGCACGTTACTAGAGTCTCATGTCCCAAAAAGTGAGAGTGGTCTATCCCTCCTGGCGACTCCCTGCAGGAAAGATTCAGAGAATTGGCATAGTCAGGGCATGCTCCAAAGGGTAAAAACGGCACAAGCCTTTGGTGACGTCAGCCCCGGGGACCATCCATGGCCCTTCAGCTGCTTTTTTTCTGTTACTCTTAATGTTTCTTAGGGTATACTTTGGTGAGGCACAGCTGTGTCTAGTGTAAATAACTCTTTGTGCTCATCTACTGAAAGTAAAAGGAAGGAAATTAATGACAACAATAAAATAAAGCCCAAACCTCCCACTTACAGTCAGTGCTGGTGCTGCCCAGTTAACCCTTGCTTGATTTTGGTTTCCTGTTAGCTGGGGAAGGCGGTTTCCTCTTGGTTTCTCTGGAGCTATTTTAGTTTTCCCCCCTCCCGAAATTGCCTCTCTCCTCACAGCAAGGAGGATGCAAGAAGCAGCCACTGTCCACTCTGCTTTTACCTCCGTGCTTGCCATTAATAATTTAGCCTCCACCACGAGGGTGGCAGGCGCTCAAATAACCCACTGCTAGGGCCGGGCTGGGGCTGGGGCTGCGAGGCCAACGAGGCATCGCTAGCAAGGCTAATGGGCCAAAGTCAGGATTTATATCCTGTATGCACCCCGCAATTATGTTAAATACGATGGTGACTAGTGTGACTGATTTTGTCCGAAGAGAGATGTTGAAAATAACGCGGGCACATCCGTCTCTGTAGGCACCTGTGTCTTTCCATAGGTTATTAATGCAATTTAAATGACTAGCTACCATGTCTGTGCGTAGCTATCCACAGTGAGGGAGGCCTTGATGGCCCTCCGAAGACTTTGGCCCACTTCCGACTAAAGCCGGTGGAATAAGGCCCATGGCCGCAGTGCGTGCTGGCTTGTTACACCTGCTAAGCGCTATTTAGGCTGAGAAATGCATAAATAGCCTCACTCTCATTTTAGAGAAGAGGAAATGGAGGCCCACAAATTAAGCCGTTTGCTCTAAGTAATACAGTAAATGGGCTGCAGCCCTAGATGCTGTATGTAAATTTTGAACCAGAATAAACACGTTTGTATTTTGCGCCGTTTGTCCTGCCAGTGCAAGTGTTGGGTGTTGTTCCGAAACACAGAGTTTTGTCCTGTTGGGGAAAGTCAGTCTTTGATACGACTGGGTCATTTTAATTCCAAAATAAGTATCCCCCACAGTTCTGGACTTAAACAGTTCATTCTGGAGTGAATTTGGTTAGAGTTTATCCTTCAGAAACAGAAGACAAATTCTTCGTGGATTGTCAGTATAAAATCCTCCAAGGAAAATTAAACACAGATTTTCAAAGGCAATTAAGACCTTTTAGGCTGTTAACAGCATTTTTTTTGGGGTCTGAAGTCTGGGGAGAGCTCTCGGAGTCAAACATTTATGTTAAACATCAGGGAACCAAAGGGGCTGGGAGGTAATTTGGGCGCAGACTTCTGATTTTCTTTCCAGGCCAGACTGGCTGCAGTGAAAATTTTGCCTGAAGAGAGGTTAGCCTCTTGGCTGCTCCTTTTGGACTGATTTCACAAGAGGATTACTCCTGGCCGGGAGTGACAGGGCAAGATGAGGTCTGCGCTTTGTCCTGGTTTGCACCCCGGTCGGATGAACCCAAAGAGGACTTTTGCCGCCAGCTTTTCATATTCAGATTTCTCCATGAAATCTGTTTGTACTACCTGCGCGGGTGAAGTTAAACTTCTACTGAGCTGTTGATATCTCTAAAGCCTCATCCGGTATCCCCTAAGTGGAAGATCCTACTGGTTAGCAGGCTGCTGGGGAATACCGTTTCATCCTTGCTTCTGCCTTTGGCCTGAATCAACAGCAGCTCTGATGCTCCTTGGAGCACCCATGAGAGGAGCTCTGCGAAGAGGAGAAACCCCAGCAATTGAGCAGGCTTTACCGGATGCAATGGAGGACACCTCATGTTTCAGAGAGAAATTTCCCGGAGGGCAGGGAAGGGGCACAGTGTAGCTGCTGCGATCACTTTGAAGGACAAGGAGCACAGGGTGTCTGGCTGCTTTTCATGCCCATGAGAGAAGCAGCCCCTTGCACCGCCTTGATTCCTCCGTTGACTCAGAATAGAGAAGCCGCACGTTTCCCCTCTCTGCCTGCGCTCTCCTTTGGTGTTAAGGGCTGGGTAAGTGCCGAGCAGCTGCAACTTTATTCGAGCTTTTATCTTTTGTTTTGCTATTTCACAAAAGCCCAAGAAGCAGGTAAAAACTACAAAGAATTTCACGGCCGGCAAAAACAAGTCAGAAGATGCACAGGAGGCCTGAGGTTCAGCTCCCCAGTGCGGCAGCACCACCTTGGTTTTGTTGGCTCACAGGAATGTGGGCATTTGAGAGGGGGGAGTGAAAATAGCCTGTCACACTTCTCTTCCTGGGAAAGAGATTTGCAAGCACATCCCGAATGGGGAAGGGGGAGGAAGAGCTGATCCCAAGGGCGACAGATCGCTGATGGACTCCCCAAATGAGATGGTGCTGCAGAAGACTTGGGCCTACAGGAAAGCAAGACAAAGGAGCTGCAAAAATGAAACAGTGAGGACTTTGAATTGAACTGAAATGCACAACTGAAACTGCTTTGTTATCTGTCTTTGACAGCTCTTCCTCATTTCCCCTCCCTTGGCTGTCTCCAGAGAGGCAGCAGGGGCTGTCGGACAGCCTCGGTCATGGGCTGAGGAACCAGTCGCCTTGGAGCCATAATCCTTGCGGTCGCTCCTGCCTTAACCCCTCTTCCTCAGTTTCCTGATCTGCTGAATGAGGGATGGGACGATGTCCAGAGGACACAGTGAGGGTTTGCTTATTGCCTGGCTAGAGCCTTGTTCCCAGTGAGACAGACAGGGGTTTCATCCCAGATGTCAAGGAGAAGTCTTCAGGAGTCGTGTCCGGTATTATCACAAAAAATTGAGGAGTTTGCTGACTGTAGCACAGATCTGCAAATTGACTGAGCAGTTTAATCAAGAGAACCAATAGGGAAAAAAATGAGCCATTTTGCCAGGGAGATGTTTGTAAGCATTTAAATGGTGCTATTTTTGATCACACAAAAAGAAGCTGTTTCTATGATGTGAAGTTGCAGGAAGCCCAAGGGACTGTTATTCCGTGTTGTAATGAGGGCTAAACAAGATCAAAGATCCCTTGTACTCAGCACTGAACATAGAAAAAAACAAAGAGATTCTCCCCGATATGTCTAGATAGACCAGGAAGAGACAAGAAGCATTAGTATAATCCTCGCTTTACAGATGACGGATTGGGCGGGCAGGCAGATTAGGGCTTTTCTACACAGGGAAGTGACTGTGGAATGAACTCTTGGTGTGAACTGAAAACGTGACGCCTCTTGCACAGACGGAGGCTGTGTCCAGACCGGACGGACGATGTGCTGGTAACACGTGTCGAGTCCCCATTGCCTGGTGGTGCGGGTGGGGGACCAGGCTGGAGCACCTTTCTCTCCTGCAGCAACTGGGGTCTGGAGACAGGGAGGGCAGTGGCTCTCCTTTATCGTAGTAACATCAGACATCTTCGGCTGAGCTGCTCGCCCTGAGCTCCTTTGCAGTCAGCATAAATTAAGAGGTGCTTTGGGGGCATATTTCATCTGATCTCATCTGACGTTTTGCTAAGGGTTAGATGAATCCCCTCTAAATCAAGCTTAAGGTGACTGTCCCAGGTGTAGATACCTATAGTAGATTGATGATTTTGTCCTACATATGGAGTAAATTCATGTGCATTGGGCAATCATAGATAGCTTTTCCCATCCTTTTCCTAGTGTGGTCAAGTGACTTGGTAAGGGTCACACGGAAAGACTGTGGCAGAGCTGAGAAAATGACCAACACTCCAAAGCTGCAGGTTCAACGTCCAGACAAACATGATTCCCTTCTAAACGCAGAAGCAGAGTTAGCTGGAAATTAGAATTTCTGTCCTCTGGGAAATGTCCACATTTGCTTTTTATTTATCATTCTGAATCTGAGCAAACCCATAAAATTTTAATATGTTTGATGTAAAACCCATTCAGTCTGACACCACTGAAACATTTCACTTTGATAATGTCAAAACCAAGTATAACAAATGTGCAAGCAACATAAATCCCAGCACAATAAAATATAACACACATTGAAAATGTTTCAATTAATATTGCAAAACAATACAAAATGAATCATAACAAGTTGAAACAATATCTTTCTATGTCAAGAAAACATTTCATCATTGCTGAAGTGAAACTGAGGAAATGCAATTCATTTAAATGTTTCACTGAAAGCTTTTCATGAAAACTGATGTATTCTTGTGAAAGGTGTAGATGTCAATAAAACTGCATTTTAAGATGGAGAATGATTTTCTTAAAAATGTTGAGCAGCTCTGAGATGCACATTTTTTGCTTTTCTGCAGAAGAAAGTAACTTTCAATAATTGGCAAGAACTAGAAGTCAGAAGGTATTTACACTTACTCAGAGCTGGTAAAAATTCCTTACACCCCTTTCCAGCGTACATCACAACTCCTTCTCTTATTATATGCAGGTGTTTTTTGGTTACTGGGTATATTTAAGAGTGAGCTGTTTAGGTGGCACTGATGGTAACATCCAAAAGAGGCAAGTTTGTTCTCAGACCTGGAAAACTCTGTCTACCCTATCTAACTATGAGATGTTACATATATTTTTCCCCATCAAAGTTTTGTCATCTACCAGATCCCTTCTTCTTCATACCATATTTGCAAATGAGTTAACTAATTATTACATCTGGCTTAACTGAAGTCATCCTTTTGTAATTTAACACTGGTGACTAATTGTCATATTTAGTCGTGTCTCAAACAATGGTTGTGTGGCCACATGCATTGGATGGGTACCCATCTGCACAAGAGCTGTGTCTCCCCTCACCACCACTGGATACACATTTCAAGTTGTTTTCAGGATACTTTAAACCTAAAATAAATCAGTTCACTATGAGAGCGAGGAGGGAAATGTGCTGTTCGTGATGGAGTCCCAACATGACAAAGTTTTCTTGCAGCTCCCAACAACAGGCAATAAAAAAACAGGGAGCCTTTCCACGTTGGACCTCAGCACTCAGGTGGGACCAGTGCTCACCATTCAATTCCTTCAGCTGCCTGGGGCCTCATGCTGCAGGGAGCTTATAAAAAGCCATCACTTCTTTTTCAGAAATGGTCTTGTCTCAGTGATGGGTGGAGCAACTGCTGTGTAAGCAGTGGGTAAGGTTTGGAGGGGAAAGGCATTTCAATACACCCCTGGACCAGACGTTCAGGAGGTGGGAGTTTCATCACCTCTATCATCTGCAACAGGGACAGCTGAGTCCTGGTCTGGCATCGATAGGGACAAAATGACACCTTGCCAGCCTCAGCAAGTGTGTCATGAAGATGTGCAAATGCCAGTTGTGGCTGAGTGTAACGAGTCTTCAAATCTGATGAGACTGAGGCTGTGATGAGTTGCCAGATGGCTGGTCTCCATCTGGAGTGCTGGGCACGGTTATGTCCTCTCTAAACAGAAGACTCATAATATCTACCATAACCCCCTACCCAGACATAACAGGTGCAGAGGGAACTGGATACAAAGCCATCTCAACAGGAGCTGTGGTCCACGTTGCTCTGTGCCAGCGACAATATTTTTCACACCCCAAGCACTGCTCTTCCCACATTTCTCCCTCTTGAAAGGGTTATTTCACCCATGTCTTCCCCTCCCACCATATCCAAGCAGAGAGCTTATGCTCCACCTTTTGTGTTTTACCCCACGTCTGAAGTGTTTCAGGCTGTCAGGAAAACTAGAGGAGGGAGAAGGATCCCCAAAGGACAGAGGGCAGCTGTCAGGGGAATTGGATGGAGAGATGAAGAGATGAAGCTGGAAACCCCCGTGACATGTACTGGTACATTGCAGTGAGCTAGTGTCGGTTTCGAGCAAAGAGCCATGGAGCAGCAGGGAAAGACGGTGCATCTGGGTATTGTTTGGTTTTAATATGACTTTAATATGACTTTCTTGCTCAGACTTTAAGCAGAGTGTGTGCATTTGAGGCAGGGCGAAGGGGAGAGCATGCTCTGACCCTGTCTCCTGGGAGTATTTTTCATGGGCTCTCATAAAGCCAGAGCGTGTCCAAGGGGGTCAGCAACAGCACATTGCGGGGGAGAGCTGAGTGCCCTCGCACAGCTGGTGAGCCACAAATATGCCTCGTTGGCAAGGCAAAGCCGTCCACTTGGGCTGTCTTGGGCTCTGCTCCTCCCACCCCTTGGGCACGTGCTTTCCACACTGCAAGGCAAGTATTAGGCACAAACCAGGACACATTGGCCTTTTCCTGAAGGACGTGGCTGTTCACATAGAAATGCTCCTCATGCTCTGGTGTATGAGTAAAGATGAAAAGGCCTGCAAGTAAAAGGAAGGATGGAGCAGTGATTTGGAGGATGGTGGGATGTTCTGGTGTTTTTAATGCTGCCCAGGACTCAGGAGAACTGGAATGTGCTCTGCTCTATTAAAATCTTCTTGGGTGTCTTTTCAGGGACTTAGCTGACCAGCTGTGAGAAGGGAATAATGCTATTTTCTGTGCCCCATGTGCCCTTTCCCCATGCTGCATTAGGTGCCCTGGAGGGAAGCAATGGCCCCTTACTGTATGTTCATGCAGAATCTGCCCTGTCTCAGCTGTGACTGCCCGCTTCCTAGGTAAGTCATCCCCCTTGGGGAAGGAGATGTTACGGTGGTTTCATGACTGCTCCAAGAACCAGCTGGAGAAACATCAGTCAGGAAGGATATAGGTAGAGCAGGAGCACTGAGGCATGAGGATGGATCAGACAACTCAGATTGCATCAGTACCAGGAAATAAAACAGGCCAGGGTTTGGTTTGGTTCACCCAACCTGACATGGCTTGTGCCTTTACCGCTAAACCCTCCTCACATACAGCAGCCTTGCCCGTAGTATTCTGGCAGGAAGTCTCCAGTCCATGTGGTCCCCTGAACCATGATCTGGGAAAGCCTTACTCATCGAGGAACAGAAACTGTGTTCAGGACCGCACTACCAGTGAAACGATGTAGGACTGCGAGACAGTGCTTGAGCCCCCGCTCTGACCCTACTGAACTTGCTAACACAGACAAAACCTCAAGGTCCTTTCCAGCTCTGTTTGTCTCCTGCTCCCTGATGGCCTCCGGGGCCCAGTTACCACAGTAGATACATATTCAACAAAGCTGTACAACACCGCAGTTATCCCCATTTGAAGGGAAACTGAGGCACAGGAATGTGAGTGGCTTGCCCAAGGCAACATGCAAAATGCATAGCAAACCAGGAAGGAAACCCAGGCACCCTCGGTCCAAGTGCTAGTGGCCCCTGTAGTCAGGACACCCATCATTTCCTGCCAAGGCAGAGAGTGCTTAATCTGGGAAGCCAGTGCTGTCTCTGGGAGGGAAGCATACATTGGATTGGCAATTGAATATTTGAATTGACACAGATCATGGACTCAGAACTGACCCTGCTGAAGCCCTGCTGCCAATGAAGTAGAGAGGACTTGGTAGGCTCCCCCATTCCCTTGCAAGGGATTTGTATTTGGAATAAATCTGTCCTTTCAGAACGTCCTCATGGTCTCCAGTAGAAACCAGGATGGAGCCTCCTGGACAGACAGTCTCCCAGGTCACTGTGGCTTGGACCAGAAGGCTTCAAGACCTTTGAACTTCCAGAGCTCAGGTAGAGCTTCTCCAAACTCACCCTTGATAAGTGCCTTGATAAGATCCCCACAGCACATCCTAATAACAGTGGGGGGTGGAACGGAGAAGACACCACATCACCCATCCCAGGGAGCATGAGGGGAAGACAAATCAGCGAAAGGAACAGCATGAGAGAAATCAGTGTCCAGGAAAAAGCCCTGACTAACATGGCCGCACTGAATGCTGCATTCCTCTTTTCAATATGTTCCCTTTTCACAGATTTCAGCCTTGCCTGTGTGTGTTGAAGGCCAGAAAGGACACGGATTTTACCTGGAGTGCTTCACCTTGCCTCTGGAAGCACTCCTTCATTTCTGTCTGCCTCTGCACCCCAGCAACACACCACCACACAACAGTACCCTCCCTCATCCCATAGCGCTTCCCACCACCATCTTTCCTTCTCCCCTTCCCCCTCTTGCTGTGGCTTGACACAGAGGAACCTGAAAATTCACTGTGATGTTTGAATCCCAGCCAAAACTGAAAGCGAGACCCTGCGACTGGTCCGAAAGCCTAAAAAACATATGGCATTAATTCTGCTTTCCCACAGTTCCTAAAACTGCAATTAAAAGCAGCCCCCACCAAACAGAACCCCATAACTCAGCTCCATGATTTATTGGAATAATGAAGCTTTAGGGGAAAGTTGGCGAGGCACAGGAATTCCACATCCGGGAGACGGGCTCTGTGCACATGGCCCATGCACAGCAGAGTTTATTTTATTAGCGTGCCACTGGTAGAAGAACAAGATCGGAGAGGGACATTCCTCTGAGAAAGCTTATCTTTGGCACCCGTTTGGCTCCACACAATAAACCAGGCTCTGCAAGCTGCAGAAGATGCTGTGCTATAGGCACAATCAAACGAAAGCTGGCTGAGACTAATCTGTCTCTGTGCCACAGCAGTCCGGTGGGTAAACAAAGTGCTTTTTTTTCCATCAGTAACAAATAATTGCGGCCCATGAGATGTCAAAGATTAGGAGTCATGGAATTGTTGGGGCGGACTGCAAATCTCCCTTTACCCAAGGAGATGCTATATCATACTTGCTTTCATAAAACCAAGGCTTTTTAGCTCTTTAGCTGTGATCAAACATGAAAGTCAATCTACAAAGCTCAGATCTCAGATTTTAAATGTAGCTGAGTAGTTTGGGAGAGGAGGTGTATGTGGGGAATCGTTCTAGCTAAGGATGCAGATTTCTGCCTATTTGTCATTTTACTAATCCCTGTTATGATGACCCTTTCTAACAGTTAAATGCAGTAGCATAAACAGGATCAAACTAATTTCTAGAAGACGTTTTATAATCCTTGTGACCTGATACTTCTACATCACTCTAAGTCATAAGATGAAGGCAAACTTTAGCCAGATTGAGTCTCAGAGCAATGCCAGGAAAGAGGTAGAGCGAGAACTACTTTCTTCATTGAAATGAGGACACAGTAGCAAGACCAAACATGTCAAACTTCAATTTCTTTTGCAAAACAGTCTCTGCCAGTTGTCCAGCTCCAGTTTCCACCTCTGTACTTGCTCACGTAGCAGTTTTCAGGAGCATTGGTCTATTTGGCATTTGGCAGCATGCTTTTTGTGGTGACTTTGCTCAGCCACACTTCTGAAGAGGTAGATGAAGGTGCCCCACCACCCAGCTTCTTTTGGTGAGCAGGAATATTTTGTATTTCAACCTGCCTTCACACACTGGACTATGCAGATGAATGATAACATTTTTAAAACAGACTTTCAGGCTCAGGAGAAGATTATATTCACTCCTTGCAGAGCTTTAAGCTGCAAAGCCTTGTGTCACTGTGTTGTACAAATCTTGTGCTAACAATTAGCAGAGTGGGGTACTCCCCCTATAAAGAGACCATTTGCTGAACACCTGCCTTGATAGAGATCTCTAAACATCATCGCTGATGGGGAGTTGTCACTATGCAACTTTATACTAGAGCAGGTGCAGCAAAAGCTGGCTGCAGTGTCTGGTGACAGGAGACTGTAGTTGTTTGGTTTCCTTTGCCTAGCAAAACAGAAGTGAGACATAAGTGGAAAAAAAGAAGTTTTTTTTTTTAAATAGTCTCAGGAATGAAGTTTCGGTTGGCTCTGGAGCCTTTCAAGTGGAGTAGTGGAGGCAAGAGACCTGCAGACTCTGATGAAAGGGCTTATGCGAAGGACCAGCTGACAGGATAGGGATGAACCCGGGGTTAGAAAGTGAAGCTTGCTAAGAGACTCTGAGGATGGTATTCAGTCCATCTAATGTCAGACATGTCCTCAGGTGAGCTAGTCCCTGAAGGTCCCCTTCACAGTTAATGAACAGAAACGGGCATATGCAGGCACAATTCATCTTATCTGTTGCAAATGTCTTCTTTAGGCTAAGATGAATCACTCCCTAGAGCCCATTGACCATATCGATTAGATGTCCACTAATGGCAACCTGAGTAGAGGATACCGAGCTTAGATGCAGATGTCTACCTTATTGACATCTTCTTTAGTCAGGTGAGTCCCATCCCTTGAGCCATTCAGCTAGGGGGGCAGTGTTACAACTGTCTAAATGGGCACTTAATAATACAGGCAGTCTGTGGACCTGCCTCCTAACCCATCTGCTTTATCCCACTCTGAGCCTTAACAGCCCATCTCCTGTCCTTATGCAGAAGTCCAGACAAAGTGGTGCTTCTTCAGAGCCTGCCTGCAATAAAAATCTGTATTGGATACACAGATAAAGAGGAGCAGCTAAAGACAGAGTGTGAGCAGGAGTGCTGGTGATTGCAATGGCCTTACAATATCTCAGGTGCCTGGTCAGTGTACTTTGTTCACAGTCCCTGGATTAAATAAATCTTCAGATGTGAGGTCAGGAAAGGGAGTCAAATTGGCAAGGACTCTTGGGCTTTTGGCCTCCTTCATGGTCTTCATCCCAATGTCTTCTCGGAATTTCCTTTAACTTCCCTCTGGCTGGTGAAAAATCTTAGGACAGAGGGATCTCTTTTACTCTCTTTCATTAGCATATTAGAAATATGACTTTTGGTCTTCTCTTAGTTTAGAGTCTGTTATTGATGGTGGGAAGCAAGTGTGCCCTGTGATGTGTGGAGGAGCTACAGCAGCTGTTTGGAGGGTGCTGTGGACCATAGCATTGCCTGCAACTGTGAGAGGCAGACTGGGATGACTCTGGGATCTAGACCGCCTCTGTCAGGTGATACGACAATGATTGGTGGGAGGAAGAAGAAGAGTAAGGGCAGACAAAATCAGATCAGCTGTGAAGTTGAATTCATTGGACAATATGTACCTTAGTAAAGCCAAAGGGAAGCCAGAATGTCAGGAACATTTGTTCTCCTACACTGCAGGCTGAAAGCTCTGTGAAAACTCCTGATGTCCTGGTGGTGGTCTGCAGGGCATGAGCTTATAGTGGGATGTTGTGGTCAGGAGAGCTCATGTGCTCTGTCAATATACAAGGAGTGAACTTGTCAATGAGGGGAGACAAGCTCTTCCCGCCTCTGTAGGTAGCATTACTGAGGCCGCAACTAAAGTATGCACCTGGTTCTGGGGTTCTGGTGCCTGGACTTTCAAATGTAGCTTGCAAATTTGGAAAGAGCTGAGAAAAAAATGAGTTGCAAACTGCTGAATCTGCCTCACAGTGTGACTTGGGAGAAGCTCAAGTCTTTTGTTTGTCTCAGACATTTTCCACCTATCTTTATTTGTGCCCCCTGTGAATTGTCCCTTGGAAGTGCAGAGACTGGCAGTTTTCAGCCTGTTGGTTTCCTTTTCCTAGTCCCCTTCCATGAAATCCTCAACAGTAATCATTGGCCTGTCAGGCATTCAAGGGCCACTGGTTAAAAGCCACTTCTCTAGAACAACACCTCTCTGATAGCACAAACCTCTTGTTGGACAGACAAAACCAAAATGACATATGGATGGCTGGAGAGAGAAGTCCAGATGGAAAGCAAGATGCAAGCAGACTGTGGTAATGAAAACAAGGAGGGCTCTGCTCCTGGACATCTTTGAAATAGTTTTGAATATTTTGTGAGGAGATGCTCACTAGGCCGGTAGCTTTTGGAGATCTCTGAAAAGGTTCCCTTTTCTGTTCTTAGTCACCTTTACAGACACTCCTGATATAGTCTTTACACCCATGGTTACTCCCAGACCACAAAGAGAAAACCACTAGTTAGGCGAGAAATTACAGAAGCCTGAAGAAGACCATAATGCTCTCTTCTGACTTCAAGTCTGTAGTGTGTTTGAATAGTGCCCACTTTGCTCACCAGAAGTATACACAAAAAATCAGAAAAGCATGGCAACAGGATGACAAAACAATGGTATAATGTTTCCCAGAATGACCTCAAAGACGTAAATCAGATCTCTGAGTTGTCAGCAGCAATCCGGTTCAACAGCCTAATCACCCTACCATCCAGTGTGTTTTATTAACTGTTCTTACTACGTATTATTTGTTAACAGAGTGCTGTGCATGTAGACACTACTTTACAGGTATGTGAAAGACCACCCTGAGGAGTTTAGTTGCACTTAGGCACACAAATATGATATTCATTGCAGCAGCTCTATGGGTTGATGGTTGTGGTACTGTTTCAGGTTTCTTGCTTCCTTTTTGATTTTATTGCACTAAAGTCAAACACATTTTAAACTCTGGACCTCGAGTTAATCTGTCTGTTTGAGGCATTATATGGCCATATTATCTTAGCATCAGAGTCTCTGACAGGCTTCAGTGTATTTATTCTACCAGAACATCTAAACTCAGGGTTTTGAACTAACACTTGAACTGGCTGGAAATTTTCCACCTAACTTTTCTGTCTTTGATTGCTAATGAGACATGATGTCTTAGCAAAACAGGGATTTTCATAAAAAAAACAGGGCATCCCACTTAGGTCAAAGGCAGGCTTTCCATTTGCTTGTGTGCCAAACTCATTCTCCCCTTCTCCCTATTCAGGCTGGGAGAGGCAGGGGAGATGTTAAACAAAATATTACATCTTCGTTTTTTTCTATATTTCTGCTTCTTTCTGCATTGGGGGGGAAAAAAGCTCAATTTGCTTTAATTGGTATTTATCACTGTACTACTGAGTGTCTCCCTGGCTGGGAGGCTGGTGAAGCAAAGTCCCCAAAGCACCTTAGTGCCCTGTGCAGCACAGCAAGTGTGAAGCTTTCAGTGGAGATGTTTCCTTTGGATGTTGCTGTTTCTCTCCACTGCAGGGTGATGGTATCAGAGGGAAGGTGCCCAGCTGGCCTCTCCTCCAGCCCACCAACCCTCCGCGTCACTATCAGACCCTAAGTGTCTGCTGACCTGGATCAAGACAGGAATTGGTGGTGAGCAAAGCCCATCCCTTGACACCTTCTGTCTCTGAGGCAGGAGTTGCACTATAATCAGCAGAAACAGGACACATCAGTACTAGCTTGGTAAGCATGTGACAATCTCATTTTCCAGAACAATGCTTGTTTCATAGGTGTTAGAGTCACTACTGCAGCCTGAACCCACCAAAGGGCTCAAATTAAGAAGCTGATGAGAAGAAGCAAAGGGGTTGAGCAATTAGATCAGGCGTAGATTTACTGGGAATACTAAGGAGACTATATTTCCCCCTCTGGCACTGCCATGTGGAGTTGCTGAGCAGTATTTCTCTCCCAGTACAAGACCTTTTCCAAACCCCAGTTACAGTGAGGAAGATAGACATGGCAAAATCACTGTCTTAGATAGCAGTGGTTTCTCATCCAGCGAGAGCAAGCCAAGAACATTTCTCACCATCAGCATGAAAGTCTCATTCACCAGATGTCTGGGGGAAAGGCAGCATCTGTCTATCTGACAGGAAGTTCCCCCATTTCTCAGGGATGTAGGAAGGATTGTCTCTGAAATTTTTTCTTCTTCTTCCAGGATTATTACTCTAGACTTAACTATAAGAGACTCTCCTATTCCGATCCCAGCTATTGCAAAGTGTTTCACATGCCAGTGGAAAGCCACAGACTCAATTAATTACTTAACTGCTAATTATTTCAGTACTGGAAAGTATACTAGACCCTCTCCATCTGCCCAGGTACGCAGCCCTGCCTTGGGGAGTTATGGGCTCATTTCTGACGGCATGGAACAAAGTTGTAATGAAGCAGTGAAAAGCGGCAGGGGAGAGAAGTTGGGGCATCTGTTCAGACTTAGTAAGCTCCAGTGCCCAGGCTGGCACAGCAAAGAGAGGAAAAATAAACACACAGGACATGGAGGTGTCTCTGCTAACTTATTTCTCACACACAGTGTAACAAAAAGCATCCTGAAGAGGAACACAAAAGATGTGGGACATCTTTAACTGAGATAGGGGAACTGAAAGGAGGTTGAGTGGTTAGGACATAAGCCTGTAGTTTAGAAGATCTCCCCAACCTGGGTTTAAAGTCTTCCTTTGTCAAAATCTTCTATCTGACCATCAATCATATTATCTGCTCAGTACCTGGGCTGCAAAACTGGGGAAACCAGTATTTCCAAGGGGACATTGCCAAGATAAGCACACACCATGCTGGGAAGTGCTGGTACCCCGGTAGCCAGGGCAGGCGATCACAAGCTGTGCTGTGACTTGCATGTCCTGCATTTTCCTCATACCCGGAGACACTGCCATCTCAACTCTTGCCTCGGGCTGAAGAGGCTGCCGAATATGTAACCCGAGTCGTCCCCTGGAGGAGGGTGGAAACACAAGCAGCTCTGGGAGCAGCCTGGAGCTGCGAGCGGGGAGTTGTCTCGGGCTCTCGTCCTCCCATCCTCCCGTTTTGCAGGAGAGCTCATGGTGGTGGCAACGGTCAGGAAGGCCCATCCTGCAGCCCCATAGCACTGCTGCCACCACCACCGTGCCTGACCCCGCTGGCTGAAGCAGTGGTGGGGCGCAGCTCTGCCAACAAGCCCGGCCAGATTCCTGGCAACGAATGCTCCTGCTGGAGCCCTTATTTTCCCTTGTGTGTCAGCAGCTAATGACAGGTTGTGAAACTGTGGCCAGACTCTACCTCAGCAATACCGGCACCAGGAGCAACCTGTCTCCCTGGGGGGACCTTCTCCCACCCTGAGGTGCTGGAGACATCAGCCTGTGTGTGACCTTCCCAGCCCTGTGCCAACTTTAGCAGAGCCAGCGGATACATCAAGTCATTTTATTTTCAGGGCTCGTCAGGCCCCATTTTTCATATGCAATAAGTGATTCAATAAATGGAGGCAAGAGTATCACAAAGCTAAAGAGAGGTAGCTAAAGATCTTGGCACATCCATACCCCCTTGGAGGGGGGAAAATCTTGCCAGCTAGACACTATAGATCCACCTTTTTGCTCAAACTTTGAGAAGAGCAAGTAGCACGTGCTCTCAAGAGCCTTGATCCTGCAAAGACTTAACTTTGCTGGCATGAGCTGTCTTAGAGAAGTTCCATGGGATTACAAAATTAAGCCTGCACCTAAACTTTTGAAGAAGGTGAGTATTGACATTCTGGCTCCTCAGAGCACGGGCAAGCATGTGAGCTCAGCTTTTCCAGGGCTGCAGTCAGAAAAAGCTGATGTCAGGCCAGACCTAAGTGATATTCATCTTACAGCGAGGCAGGAAACATATCTCTGTGTTCCTGCTAACCTTAGAAAGCAAGCGCTTGGATTGCTACACAGAGGATTTGTAGCAACAAGGAGAATGTAATTAAATAGCAGGGATGATCTCATTATTGTAATGATGAAGTGTCATTTAATAAGGAGAATCCAGGACTGGGAGCTGAGAGCCACCGAGTCCTCATCCCAGCTCTGGCCCCAGCTCCTTTGGCAGCCCTGGGCAGGTCACATAAGGCCAGCATCCTTTCTTCAGAGTGCATTTATGCAACACACAACATTAGGCGACCCTGCTGCTTGTAGAAGCTATTGCAACAAAAAGAAGAATAACAGTAGTAAGAAAAATCATCCTGTGCATTTACCTTCCCTATAAAAGCTGGGTTAATATAATTTCCCATTATATGAGGGACAGTGAGGGTCATTGGAAGATGATGGTTATGAAGAGTTCACAACCTGGAGGGCACTGGGGTGAAATGCTAAGATTTCGTGTAATCCTCAGGCCCTTCCAAATGCAAGCCCAAATGACTGATAAACAAATCAATGCTATGAGATTCATGCGGCAATATAGCTTTGGAGAAATCATTTCTCCAAATAAAGGTTTGGTTTGATTCATCCATCCATCCATCCCTCCATGCAGCTCCTCCTCCCAGGCCCCCTCAGTCAAAGCCAGCATCCCTTATCCTCAATAATGATGCTAAGTTTGCAAGATTTTAAGTCAAGTCTCACCCTTTCACCCTTATTTTCTGCTTTCGGTATGCTGTGCATTTTGTTCTTTGAGGCTGGGAGCCCCGAGCAGTGATGCAGACCGTTTCAGGCAAAGGGGCAGTGGGCTGTGCAAGTGCTTTGAACCAGGCCATGCTCACCTCTGTCAGGCTACTTCGGGTTTTCTTATTCATCGTCACCCAGGATACTCAGCAACAGTTATTCAGCATGGTAACTTTGCACGGTGCCAAGACTGAGGTGCCAAACAGGGCCTCCTCAGCACCCAAAATTTGCATCCCAGATGTCGCTTCTGCAGTCTGTGCAGAACAGCTCAGCAGTCCGTGTCAGCTGTGGCAGCATTTCTGGGCCACCCACGAGACCTCAGTGCCACCCTGGATCTCAGCAAACCAATACAGAGGCTGTCACCCTGCTTTTGCTGCCATTCCTACCCCTTCCCCATGCCAGGGGCTTGCTGGAAAGCAGTGTCCCCTCCCACAGGTCAGAACAGAGAAATCTTTCATGGAGGAGGAAGTATGGGACATTGATATCTTTTTCCTTGGCATAAGAAAGCTGGAGCAAGGAAGGGATTTTCCCCCACAGTCTGACCTGCAAACTCTTAGGAAAGTCAGCAGCTTTGCTCTCTGAGCCATTCCAGTATTACAGAAAGTAAAGACTAGAGTAGCATGTGTAAGAGATTTCAGTTCAGCCCTGCAGCCTTATCCCAAAGCTAGTTTTTGCCTTTGAATTTTAGCATTTGCTTTCGGAGCCTTAAATGGCACGGCCATTCTTTCTTTGTTTTTTAAACAAGCTAATCACAGTGGATAAAAACCCTGCGCTGCTTTGCCTCGAACACACCCCATGCACACGCACAGCACTGACACACATCCCTGAGAAACTGCCTTCCATTTAACAAACAGCTTCCATGACAAAATAAACCACTGGAGCATCCTGTTATCAAGAGCACATCATGGGAATTCCGTGTTTCTCGCAGATTATCTTTTCTGTGGAAGGATTCAGTGCTCCCAGGCTGCCAGCGCTTGGGCTTTTTCCATTGCCCCCATTTTGGAATCTTTGCTTTCCATTTTTTAAAGATATCTAAGCCTTGGTTTTGCGGAGAAAAGCTTAAAAGCCTTATCATTCAAGTTTCCTAATCTTTAAGCCAACCTTACCATCTGGGAGAGGGTCAATGACTGATTCTTGAATTTCTAATATTAAAATATCACTGATGTTGTTAATCGCTAATTTTATTATCACTATCCCGCAGTGAATTTAATGAGGATGGTAATGAGCTGCTCACTGTCCACAGTTCACAGATCACAGCTGTAATAGGTCTTTCCTTCAGCCTTACGATGATACCATAAAATGCTGTAAGGGGAATTGATAACAGCTCTCATCTGCACTGCTTAGAGCAAGTAAAAGTCTGGACAAGCCATGCCTTTTTGATCTCCTGGATTTTAAGTCTTGACCCAACTTGGATCAGGCAAAACATAAATAATGGGCATTGAGAATATGGGCTGATGATATGAAGCACTGTTAGCTCTAAATTAATATTTCTGCTAGACCCAGAGCCCAGTCGCTCTAGCAAGGCATTTGTCTGCAGAGTCCCGTGTCTGTTTGCAGCCCTGGAGCTAATACCCTGGGGGCCTTGAACAGAAAGCTTTGTGAAACCAGGCTGCAAAACACAAGATTTCTCTTTGCAGCAGTCCAGGCTGGATTTACCGTTCCTTTCCATGGGCGTCTGTAGTGTTTCAGGAGGGTTATATATGAGTTAAACAATGCCCGAGCTGTTGAAATATTTCAAATGACTAATTTCCACCATCCCCCCCAGTGGAAAAATCAAACCTTAAACCACCACATTTCTTTGCAAAACTTGTCATGAAAAATTTATCCTGTTTCCTGGCTGGCTATAAAACAGACTGAATAAAATTGGTGTTTCTATTATTGCTGTTGCTGTTTGAAACGTAGCTGTTTTCTGACAATCTCTTTGAACGGAGGGGAGCGTCCAGTTTTCTTCAGTCAGGTGACAACTCCTGGACTCCCCACTTATGGGATGATCTGGTAAAAACTTTGCAAGAGGGAACCCAGGGAACTTCCCTGTGGTCTTATTTTGTTTTTTCCTTAGTGGGAAGTGCATGAGTCCCAGATTCTTTATTAATCATTTGAGGAACCACAAGAGAAAGAGAAAATGTCAACCTAAGTTCCTCTTCCCTTGTAAGCTGGCTTGAAGGTGGTTGTGGTTTGAAGGAGAGGAATGAATTGGAAGGAAAAATGATACAACAAGGTGGTTTAATAGAAATCCCAGACGAAGAGCTGCTTTCTAAATTCTGCCTCTCCACCAGGCTGCAGGTGGTGGAGGTAGATGTACATGCAAACTCTTCCCAAAGGTGAAAGCACAATGTGGGATGTGTTTTCCACTGACCTCTTGCCAGTGGTAGAAAAAGAGTGAAAGATGAATGCTTCGCTGTCCTTCATGGGGCAGGGGGAGATCATTCTCTGTGTGTGCGTGTGCGGAGGGAGGGAGGGATGGAGGGGTGGGGATGGGTTTGCTCCCAAACCACGTCATAACAGAGCGCCCGAACCACCTAAGGTCCTGTCCCACAGCCCTCCCTTCTCCTGCCCCCAAATTTACATCTCTCAGCCTCTCCTGCCCTAAAACCTTTCCTATTGCTTGGGCAAGAGTGAAGAGGAAGACTTCAAGTTAGAGCAAAAAAACAGACACATGGCAGCCTTATGCTTGCACAGTTCTGAAAAATGCTAAACTATCCTACCCCAAACACCAGGCCTGGTGGAAACGTCATTAGTGCTGGACGCTAATGAAGGCAACTTCTTGCCGAAGATGAAAGCTGAGCCTGTGACTCAGAAGAAGTGCTCTGTGGGCTGTGACCCACACGGCCTGTTTGCAGAAGGGATGCCCTGTACCTGCGGCTCAGACGGAGCGGTCTGCACACTTACGTGGAGTGCCTGCGTTTGAGTGACCTACATACTAAACAAAAGTGACGCTGCACAGCCGAATCAATACATGTCAGGTCACATTACCTGTTATTGATGAACATGGTTGTTAATCCCAACATATTGTATTTGCAGAACTTCCTGGCCTCCCCAGGGCTGTCTGGGATGAAGTTTTGCTTGACTGAAACTTCTTTAAAGGAGAGAAGCTTCAGTTAGGAAAGGTCTTTGTGAATGGGGCTGAATACGTAGTTTGCTACTACTGGTGAGCTCTTGAGATCTATCCTCCTTGCTCCCCCAAAAGCAAGTTTCAGGAGATATCTTAGGGTCCCCTTTACAAGGCAGAGGCCTGATTTATCTATGTAATATGAGTACTTAGCTGAGGAAACCAAGCTGAAAGTGTGGTCACCACAGCTCTCCTTGCTCATGGAAGAGGAGAAACTCCTCTGCAGGAGGCTGAGTACCAGGCTCTGAATCGCTGTCTGCAGGCACCCGTCTCTTTCCATGGCTCTTGATGGTATCTGGTATGCTGAACTCATAACTGAGATGCTCACAGTAATGCAGGGTGGTTCCAGGTGAACAGGAGGTGCTGGGATCACAACTGCCTGTGGTCTCTGAGCAGGGCCTCCTCTTTGCATCCTCACTGCGTCCCTGCATGGCAGTTTCTCCTCACCTCCACAGTGCTTGGGACCAAGCACTACCCCCCAGGGGCTCGCAGGGAAGACAGAGCTGTGGCACAGGGGGAGCAGGGAGGAGAGCAAGGCAAGGGACAGCAGTCCAAGTCCTCCTCGCAGTTTGAGATGAGACAGATCTGGAGGCGTGGGCTGTGCTGAGCTGATGAGAAACCAAGGTGCAAGGAAGGGTAGCGCCTACCCGGCTCTGGAGAGAATAGTCATCAGACCTCAGGCCTGGTTTTGCTGCTAAGTCAGCTGTCAGCAGCAGTCCTGCACTTCAGCCAAGCTTCCATCCCCCCCAAAGCGCCGGCATTCCCCTTCTTCTTCGTCCCCAGTTCCTCCTGTCTAAGGGGCTTTCCTTTTCCTCCCACGTCCCACACGAGGCGAGTGAGAACCACTTGTCACTCTTCATGCAGGACTCAAGCACAGAGCCATGCACTGCAGCCTTTGCTGTGGTGGCACGCTGCTCCAAAGTGCCCTCCCTAGTCTCCTCTGTGGACAAACCGGCAGTTTGGACCAGCGATGCTTATCCCATCCCTAAGGCAGCCTGCACCACACCACATGTTCTTTGGCAACTGGACCTCACCATCCAGGAGCTTTCTCTGTAGCTAAGCAGGACTTGCTGCCACCCAAGTAAGAGCAATTTGTCAGCTTGAGGTCCTGACCAGGAGAATGTGTTTGTGTCCATGGTGTGCATTTTCTGCTGTGCCCTTGTGCTCTCCCTGGGCTCCTGGCACATCTAATGCTTTCCATGCCTGGAGTTTGCCCTTTGATCTGTAGCCATGCTGAGTTCTCCTTGCCACCAGCAGGAGTTTTGCAGGGCAGGCCTTTATTTTGCAGCAGAGCTGGGTCTTCTTCGCTGCTCGGTGAGGGAAAGGATACAGCCGCTGCAGGTGGGAGAATCTGCCCCAGCAGTTAGCGCTCTGGCCAGGTTCCTGTTGCAGCTGGCTTGAAAGAGCCCCCACTTACCATCTGTTGTCAAGAACAAAACTGTTGTGGTTTTGAAACACAGGCACTGACATTAAAAAGGCACACACAAAAAAATCCCACTTGAACGACTTCATAAAAAAAGTGGCAGCAGCAGCCTTGCTAAACAGGCTGCGGCATTCAGGCTGATTAATATTGTTTGCTCTAATTGGAGTCTGTTGCTTTTACCTAATAGTCTTCTTTCGGTTTGGGCAACAGATTTTCTTGTAAAATTTGCTCCTAACAGGACTCTTAGGATTCCCATTAGGAATATTAAAGTCAAGGGAAGAGAGCAGGTGACAGAGTAATTTCCCAAACAAATCAGCTAGTATTAAGATTTTAGTGACTTTGTAGCTGGTGTGTTTGTGTGTGTAAAACACAGCCACAACCTGGATGGACTCCATGTGGCTCATCTGTGTCACCAGCCCTGTAGTATGTCTTCTTAAGGGAAGTCAGGATTCATTTGGATGATAAAGGGCCTGTGCTTTTAGTGCAGGAAGAGCTGGATTTAATCTCCGTGGCTGCTGTAAAGTGGCCAACATGTGCGGCTGGGATGCCTCAGAAGAACCAGATCCACTTTCTATAGGAAGGAAGCAGAACGGAAGCATTCACTAAAATAATCCTATTGAAATGCTCTTTCTTGCTGAACTTTCTGCACAACACTCTGCTCTTGAGAGACTGTGTGTCCACCAAGAAGAGCTGAGCAGCTCCAAATGCTACTAGGCATTGCAATTCTGCCTGGAAAAGTCTGTTAGCTGGGCTATATATTTAGCTAACATCAATAAAGCCCTCAGACTGCTGCTTTGCATTCAGAAAGCGGCATGTGAAAAGCTGCCAGATCATAGCAGATCCATAAGCCCTTGGCCCTGGCTGGCAGCGAAACCAGGCTGAGGCTACACCAGGAGCAAAGTGAGACCACAACATGTGACAGGTTTCACTTCAGAGAGGTGACTCAAACCAATCCCTTTAGCTGGCTTTTCTGCTTTGATTCGTTCATTCTGAGCGGAACAGATGGAAAAGGAACAAGGGACAGTAATTTGGGCTTGAGAGAAATCTCAAATGGGAAGTGTACTTCCCTCAGCTCATCCATTGCCTCTGTGCAGCTGCTGTGCCAGCAAAGCCTGAGGAGTGAAGCCAAGGGCTACTATGCACTCAGTGCTGCTCCGTCCATCACCAAGCAGGAGGAAAGCAACAGCTCTTCACAGTTATGTATGCTCGAAACACCAAGGGAAGAGTGAGATTGGGTTAGAGTGTTTCCAGGGGAGTTCTCAATGTGTAAAAGGGGAAAGCTAAAGGAAAAATTGAATTAGAAACTCAGGGGAATCTTCCAAATGGCAAAAGCTATTAGAGCGCTTTCTGTTCCATCATATGAAGGCTTTCCCTTCCTCTGCATCTCTGAAACGATTAGGCAGGCGTGGGGATGTGCTCATGTATGTGAGCACCAGGTCTCACAGTTGCTCTCCAAAGTTTCCATTTTTATATTTAAAATGGGCAGATCTCCAATGTTTAAGGTCTAAACAAACCTAGAGCATGATGCTGATGCAGTACCTGAGTGAGGAGGGAGCCTGAGGAACTGGCCTCAAGCGAACTCCTGTGTTTGTCTTCCAGGTCCCTTCTCCATCCTGCAGGACATGCTGGCTGTGGGAGAGGGCTGTCTTCTCTCACCAAAAGCACGGACAGCTTGGGCACGGCCAGCGGCTAGATCTGACTCCAGAAGGTGCAGTAATGACGAGCCAGGTCTGAACAGAGGGGCCAAACGCTTTCTCTGCAGCTGTGATAAAAGGAGTGTGGAGGAAAACACCATTTCATTCCAGCTCTATACTAAACAATTCAGGTTCTTCATTAAAAATCCTGCCAAGGATTTATATGCTACTGATAGACAAACGACTAAAAATGCAACAGCCAGCTCCTCTTTACATCTGGAGAAATTCCTGTTCTGTGTTACTGCTACAGATCAGGTGTCATCGTTACAAGCAGACCCTTTGCATTTTGGGCGGGGTTCATCTAAGCCCTCACAGCCATTGGTCACTTCAGGTCTATGGCTACACTTTGCCTCTGAAAGTTATCTCTACCTGCCTTATTTTATATCATGACATTTGGGGATGGAGAGTCCAAAACTGGGTCTGAGGACAAGAAGGGAGGGATATAGTTACTCAGGAATTGTCTTAGCTCATGCAAGGTCAGAAGGACTCAGTGCAGGAGAATCAGATTGGCAGTATGAGCTTAGAGATCTTGACCAGACTAAATCAGATGAAGATGGACCACTGGCTGCATCCTACCTGACCCCTTGCCCCAGTCCCTCAAGAGCACGCTCAACAAGGGCTTTTATAAATGCTCCTCTGAGCTCTCCCTGGCACTGTAATGTCACGGCATCCCCAGCTTGACAAGGAGACTGGGCGGCAAAATGTCCTTGGGGAATGGCTCTGAGACATGCAGTGAGTGCAGACAACCTCATCCTGCATGACACTGGGGTGCAGATCTAGTTAGCAATACCGACACCTTGAGCAAAGAGCCTGCTCCTTGCAGGTATGCCCAAGAGGCAGCAGGAAAGAGGTGGAAGATATTACATCCTCTCTCCTTGAAAGAAAAAAAAAAAAAAAAAAAAAAAGAAGAATAGATTGCTGGCATTGCTATAACTGAATAAGAATTAGAGTGAAAAGGAGACTGAAATAGAGATAAGTGCTTTCAGTTGCTGAGCAGAAGTTTTCTCTAATATTTTTTTCCCTTCTCTCAGTCTCTTTTCTTCTCATACCTAGTATCAAGTACACTATCAATTGCACTATTCCAAAGCTCTTATAGACCAACTTAGAAAAACCCCTCGTTGTGCCACAGTTATCCAAGCAAGTGCTGATGCCGGACTCTGCTGCTTGTGCTAACGATATTCCTTGGATCTCAAACAAACAACTTCTCATCAAGGCTGATCCAAACCCACCAGAGTCACTCAAAAGCCTCCCATTGCGTGATTTACAGTTGGCTTGGGTTCAGGTTCTTCCACCAAGGTGAGCCAAAGAGAGGAGTTGGCACCTCGTGACCCCTGCATTAATGCGCCAGGCAGGAGGAAGCTGTACAAACGTGAGTTGAGACCAGCAGGACAGGGCAACACATGACGCGTGTCTCCATGTACCAGGTGCCCCTTGTGCGCCAGGTGCCCTTCATGCTCTGCTAGCTTGGAGGCATTCACGGAAGCCCTGGCAGCAGCCCCGCTGGGGCTTTGATCCGGTGGTGTCCAGCTCTCCCCGCTTTGCGTAGAGACATCAGCGGCACCACACGCCTTTCCTGCCAGGTTGATTGAACACTTTGCGCAACCTCTGGGGGACACGTGCACCATCCCCAAGCCACCTCCGAGCAGCGAACAGAAAAGGCAGAGGATCCCACACCTGCCTGAAAGGGGGTTGCTTCCACTGGAGTCTTTATATATGCTGCAACTTCACATTAATCTTGTTACACCCAGTGCTGAAACAGGGCTTACCTCCTGGACCAGACAAGGGCTTCGGCCAGATAACCTCGCTGCGGACAGGAGGACAGGGACAGGGACACCTTCCCTGCAAGGGAAGGAAGGAATTATTCAAATCCACATATTCACTGCATCCCAGATGCTCCCTTTCCTTTCCTTGCATTTTAATCCTGCAGTTGGCTATCCCCAAACCCCTTTCCATCACGGCCATTCCCAGCCATGAGGGCAAGGCAGTGCTAAGGGTATCCCAAACATTGTGACACCGAGGCAGGGGTGACAACAGCAGGCCAGGGCAGTGCTCCATTCACTGCCCTCAGGGTGGAAATCACACGGACTCTAATATTCCCCAGCCCTTGGCTGAGGACAGGCTGTGTCAGGAGTTCACCTGCAGTCAGGGCTTGCGGCGAACGGCCTTTGCCCCAGCCCATGAAAGCACCCAGGGCTGTTTGGGTGCTGCATGCTGCATTTTGCATCTTGGATCCAAGGCCGGCTCTAGGCAGTAGTGAAAAGCCATCCAGATGCAGGGAAAGCTAGAGCTGTTTGCTAGCTCCAGGGAATTTCCTGTAGAGCACCCACAGGAAAAAAAAATCCTCACCAGATTTCCCTTGGTTATTCCCAGGGGACAAGTCACCTTTACCCCAGGGCCCAAAGACATCCTGGGATGATGCTAACCCCAGGCTGAGTCATAGACAGACCTTAAATCTGGTGGATACTATTCCTGGCATCCACCACCAAGACTCAGTGTGATTTTAAATCATATCTGGCTCCAGGATTAATTACTGAGAGATTTTTGGTGAGGGCAGAGGTTCTGTTTGTTGGTGTTTTTACTGAAGTCTCCTGCTGTCTACAACCCAAGTGATATCCCAGCGAGGCACTACACTCCCACATCGCGGCGATGACTGTACGGGCACTTTCTCGGGGGTATTCCTCCCATGTCAAGAGGTAGATAAACCACCAGCAGGAGGTCTCTCTCCGTCCCTCCCCATTGACCTGAGGGGGAGGTGAGATCCACAGGCCACCTCCTCTCCTGCCTGAGAGGGAGAGGAGGCCTCCCCTTTGGAGCTTGCCCACCCAGTGCTGTGTGGGATTGCAACCACTCAGGTGTGTTCTGTGTGCTTTATACTGATATTGGTAGTGAGGGAGTGCATGTCACACATATTACTATACAACCTAAGCATTAGCACACATCACACACATATCTACTTACTTCAGATGCATTCTGAGAGAGAGAGAGAGGAAATTTTGGCCCAGAGATGGACAACATCCAGTTAAAGACCAAGAAAAGTGAGAAGAGCAGAAGGAAGAAACAAGCCTATCCAAACCTTCCTTTTCCATTGCAGTGCTCACTAAACCTTTCATTTTAAGCACTGCATTCATGCCCAGTGCAGCACTTTAAAAATGCTTCTATGAGTTAGGAGGACGGCTCAAAATTTCCTTTGATGGTTACAGGAACAGGCAGAGGAGAAAAAGCTTCTTAGAGGAGCAAGGATGGTGGTATCTGTGTTGAGAGGGAGCATGTCCTTACATCTGTAGATGCTGCATGAGGCTGTGAAAGTGCTGGTTTGGATTGGTTTAGGTCACTGCAGCTTAGATCAGTTGCTCTGACTTGCAGCTGAGCTTCAGAAACCAAAGGCACAAGTGCCACTCTCCTGACGGCACTCAGAGTAGATGTCTCGATTGCAGTAGGACCTGGGGAGCAAGCCAACATGTGAACAATTTCTTCTGACTACAAAATGAAAGGAGAGAGCAAAACACTGATGGCCTGAGGATATACCTCAAGAGCCTTGCCTTGGGCCAAGGACCAAAAGAGGCCTCACCCATAAGGAAGGTGTCACATCAATGATGTGACATTCATCTATGGGAAGCCAAAGGCCACTCTATTTTGCCTTCCAGACAACCATTTACTCCTCTGGATGATAGCCTAAGACTTGGTAAGAGCTGTGTGAGGTTTCTGCTCTGCCGCAGACTACCTGTGTGACTGTAGTGGAATTATTTAGCTCTTCCATACTTCAATCTCCCTTCCTATAAACCAAAAAAGAGTTAGCATTTCCCTACACCACAAGGTTGTTGTGAGGATAACAGGGTTATAAGGCAGGCTGGTCAGATGTAATCTTAAAGAAGGCTCTGTAAAGTACTGTAGAAAAGTGCAGAGAGTCTGAATTCCTGTCCTTGTTCTTGGGACCTGGGACCTTGCCAAAGTCTGTGTATTCAAACACAGATGTCTAAAATTCAAGCCAGACCTTGCTCTCTTGAGGTGTTGAGCAGTGGAGACTCAGGCTGGCCTTGGTAACATTTCTCAGGCCTGGGGCTGAGCCTCTCCAAGGTGATGCTCAGCAACAGTGAGGGGGGGAGACCTCTAGCTCTTGCGGTGCTTCCGACATGGGGAGCAGTGGTCAGACTTTGCACTTGGGCATCTCGAGGTCCTGACCTGGCAACTCCACCTCTGGCCAAACCAGCAGCCAGTTTTACTTGGGGGTAACAGACAGCCCAAGTGGGGCAATTTTGTCTCCTGCAAGATGCCTAAGATGGATGTGTCCCCACTTTTCCTACTGTAAACAGAGTCATGGCCCGGTCTAAAGGATGTGCTCATCAACCCCAGCTTTTTTTGGGGAAAAAAATGTAACCCCAAGGCCCTGTTTGTTTCCTGCATTTCCTTCCCTTTTAGATAAATCACAAGGATGTTCTGGGTTATAAACCCCATTAGGCTTGTAGGATTCTTACCTAGGGGTTTGGAGGCAGAGCTGCCTCTCATTAGGAGGGATATTTGCATAAAAATGGGAGCACTGGGTCCGATTCCTCAAGCTGGGAGCTGCTCTCATGAAGACCCAGATGCCCTCAGACCCTGGCAGGGCACATAGCCTCTCTGGGGGTTGAGCCCCCTGAGCTCCCTGCAACTCTGTACAGACATTTCGGGTGGGGAAGGAGGAGGCTGTATCCAAAAGAAGCAGCAGGGGCAACTGCAAAAGGCAGGAGGTAATGACCCATGTTGGAAAGTAGCCAAGAGAGCAGAAATAGCATATGGAAAAGGCTCTTAGAGTGCAATGGATGTTGCTGATTCTTAGAAATAATCAGCAACACCTCTTTACATGCTGCATTTTTTAGCACAAATTGAGAGTAAAAGATCCTCTCTGCTGAAGCAGTGGAGTCCACATTTCCTTCCCCCCACAGACAGCTTCCATCAGCACTACAGGTATGATATCCTCCTGTTTCCTTTGCTTGGGATAAATATCATGATCCCCTTTCCATCAGCGGGGAAACCGAGGCACAGACAGCACAAATACCTTGCCCTTGGTCATGGACCTTGCTGGTGGCAGCACCGAGGTGAAGGCTCAGGAGCCACATGTACTGCCGCAGCTTTATTCCTGCGCTGTGTCAGAAGACATTATCTCTCACTTTGATGCATCCAGATTTTCTTGACACAAATTGCTGAAATCGCTGAGAGAGGCATTTATTTCAAAGTTCAGCACATTATACGTAGGGAGAGAGAAGTTGAGTAACTGGAAAAATCAACTTGGAATTGCATCACTGGGAGCCAGAATGTTTGTTTAGTCTTTTGTGAGATGAAGCAAGCTCCAGTTTGGCCTCATCTGGGCATGATTAGTCAAGAGATAACGAAGGGTTTCTAGACAGATCCCTGACACTGAGCGATTTCAGGCATGGATGTATTTTGGAAAGGAGGGGGAAAGGAAAAAGAAGAACGGTCTCTTCCCCACCTGGCCAAGCAGACTGTGATATTGGCCCTAAGGCACATTTCTCAAAATGAACAGTTCCCCACTAGCCAAGTTGTTTTGTTTTCCTCAGTTCCCACCCTTCCCCACTGAAGAATAAACCAGTTTCTGTAAATTATAAACAAAGGGACTTTGCAGTAACCCCCCATCCCAACAAGGTCAAAGCCAGCTTTTGTCTTGGGAAGGCCAAATTTTCTTGGGTGCAAAATGCCAAGAGCACAACCGCTGCCCAGAGGTTTCAGCTGTCTTGCCCCCAGATGACAAAACAGCCACTGCTTTAAGGGCCTCTGTGTTAAGTCTCCTTCCTGCCTCTTCCTCGGCTCAGGCAAAGCCACTCACTCACCTGCCTCTGCACAGTCCCTGGCTCCTGCCCCAGCACAGGATGACAGCAGGAGTGCAAAATCTAGAGAAATGTTTTGCAGACTGGTGATTTTTGCCTGATTTCCCACCATGACAGCTATCCTTGGTGGTATTCCTGGCTTCATTTTCTGTTGGATCTCCCCTTGTGCCAGCCAGCTCATCCTATTCTGCACCAGCCCGGGCAAATCTTTTTTTGCCTTTTAAAGGCCTGCAGTGTAAATGGCAAAGTGAAAAACTCACTTAGAGGTCTGCAGATTTAGTTTTTTCTTCTTCAAAAACTGAGATTCTGTTGGTCTGTAAGAATTTAGCTTCTTGCCCACCTCACATCTAGTCTGAGCCTTGCTCAGTTTTGCAAAGAGAGATTTCACCTCGATGCATTCCCCTGTGCACAGTCATAATGGCGCAAGGCCTGAGCTCCCCCAGTCAAAAATCTGCGGGGCGGGGATTTAAACTCATCTCTGTAAAGCACAGTGAAAGAAAAGTGTTACCACCTGTCATCTCTTTCAGCATAAAAACCAGAAGGGGCAGAGTTTTGGCTCCCAGCAGCAGTCGCAAGTGAGAAGCGCCGCTCGAGACTATTTAGCCCTTTGGAGCCTGCAGCCTTGGCTGGGGAAATCGGTGGACTTGGCAGTGCTGCTGAAACCCAGGCACAGAAAAAGGAGCCCAAAAAGAAAAGCAATTAAAAACTAACTGGATCTGTGGGCGACTGCAGGCTGGTTTCCTCTGGCTCTGGGTATCGCGGCTGAGTTGTACAACAGCCGGCTCCTGCCCTCACGCCTCTCCCCGACACACCATCCCCATCGCTCCAGCCCCGCTGCTCCCCGATGACTGCACAGGCTCCACTTCCCAAGAAAAGCAAGCTAAAAACTATTTAAGCGTCAGAGAAAAACTGATTTACAGGAAGAAGAAAGCCCAGATCAGTTTGGCCAAAAGACAAAAATCCCTCACAACTGTGTCAGCGGTTTGTAGCACTGCGATTTCCTGCTCTGAACCCTGGTCTGAGAACCCTAAATTCCCTCCGTCTCATCTCAGACCTGGACATCAGTTTTTCCCTTCGCTGAACCCTGCACAGCACGTAGGGCTTATCTGTTCCCCGAGTAATTTGACTATTTCTGCTGGAAACTCTGGGAACTTGAGCACTGCGTTTTCTCTTTGGTGAAGTGAACCACGTGGGAATAAAACACTTTGGAGCGGGAGAGCATCCCTAGATGTATGAACAGCGTGCGCAGCATAACCTCCCGTATAGACGAGTCGCCTTTATTAAACACACCTGAGCAGGGTGAACAGCTACACACAGCTCCTTAATGTTTTGAAAAGAACCAACGTTCTCTTGATTCCACTCTTGCTCACATCCCCGGGCTGTGTATTTTGGGGGCTGCGGTCAAGTGGTCATCCCAGGGTCAGGCAGGTCCGTGTTTATCTTGCTCAGCTCCCCAGCATTTGTTCAAACCAGCACATTTCAGGTGGGGAAGGAGTAAATGTCTCATCTCCCTGGAAAAATAGTTGGACTGACTTTCTCCCCCTTCCTCACACCACTGATGTTTAAATAGAGGCAAACACCTCCCACAGTAGTGCAGAGCCATTGGTGGCTAAAGCCACTTTACTGTCAGTAAAAAGCAGGATTTGGGGAATAAGAACTGACATAGTTTTGATGTTGTTCCCTCTTAGGGACAGGAGCCTTTTTTTTGCAGTGCCTTACACATTGGCAGTCCATGAATGAGGTTAAGACTTATTAGTAATTTTATTTAATTATTTATTAGATTTAATATACAAATTAAATTCAAATTCAAATAACAATAAGCATCAGAGTACAGCCCTTGTTCTGGGCTTGCTGATCAGCCCAGGGGAGAAGGTTGGCTTGGCCCTGTCTGTACCATCGCTTGGTGTCTCAGGGAAGTCTATAGGGTCCCCAGCTGCAATCTCTGCTCCTTGCTGGCCATGCAGCATGCAACAGAGTCCCTCACCCAAGTTCTCCACCTGCAGCAGCGCTGCCCCAGCCTCTGCTCCTAAGACACGTGAGGCATCTTTTCTGTGCTTGGTCCCAAAGCTCACCTTCCAAGTGAAGGGATGTGCTTCAGGCAACTAAAAAAATGCCTTATTCTAAATTAATGAATTAATCTATCAATCAATCAATCAAATACAAATCCTCCCCTCTGCTGCATACAGAACCAGCCCAGTGTAAATGGAGATTGTTCAATCAGGGCAAAGGATTGTTACAGAAAGGAAGCAGCGGGTGTGATTTGTTTGTTCTTCTGACCTTGGGAGACCTTTACCTACATTTCTTTCTCAGACCTGAATTAGCACCATAATAACACAGCACTGGAAAATTATACTTAAACCTCCCAGCTATTTCTGTCTTACAGAGGCTCTTTCTTTTTTTCAGTCTAACCTAGTTCTTCAGTGGAACCTTCCCAGACTCTACAAAGAGACATCCCAGTTTTCCTCCCTATATAATTATATAAAGTCTGGCCTATATTCGTGCCCTTTTGCTTCGTTGCCTTTAATGTCAGTGAGGGATTCTGTTCCCTTTGGAGCGGTAAAGAGCAGCAGCAAAGATTGACACTTCACCTCTGCTTCTACCCTGAAAACAGGCTGGATAAAAGTTGACTCTGTTGTCTGTGAAGGCCCTGACCAGCTGGAGAAGGCTCTTGAGAGAGACAGTGGTGCACCCATGGCACAGGACAGGGCTTTGCTCTCCACCGCACAAAACAGAGGTGCCTTGGCCCTACCTTACAAGGTGCCCAAGGTCCTGCCTGGGGTCCTCCAGGTAAAAGTCAAAACTGCAGTTCTTAAAACCCAGTTTGTCTTCTTTTTTACTCATGTAGGTGCTGCAAATAAATACTTACCTTTTTTTTTTTTTTTTTTTTTCCCCTGGGGAATGACGGAAAAGGCAGGCAAGGGGGATATGCATCCACCCCAGCAACATGTTACCCCAGTCATGGGAGGTTTGCATGTTTGGGACATGCAGGAACTTCTCCTGTGGAGAAATGAGAGTTGAGGGGCTGTGGGGTGGGGGTCTGCAGACCTTCACATCAGTCAGTCCTGGCTTTGTTCTCATTTCCTCCAAAGCACCAGAGTCAGGAGAGACATAGATTTAAACAACTGGCTTTTCTAGCATTACCCAGATCCTTCTGCTTCTTTCAAGGGGCTGTGAGTCAGGCCGTACATCAGCGCATTAGCTAAACACCCTGAAACTTTACAGCAGTGGCACCTCGTGTGATCAGAAAATATCCACAGAGCTAAGAATGACTTAGCAGAGCTAAGGATGACTGTCACAGAAAATCTGCCCAGCTCCTTGCCTTTCCTGGCAGGAACAAGAAACACCGAGCTCTGTGCCAGGCAGCCAGGAGGAGACGAGCACATCTGCAAGGCCATGTGCTGGCAGCTGGCTTTTTGCTTGCCGGCTATTGCTGATGGGTCTTGAACTGTCACCTCTGGCTAAGGAGTAAGATGAGTCCTGTGCGGGATGGAGCAGCAAGGAGAGTGAGCTCTCCATCTTGATGCAGCTCGATGGGGTGAGGAAGCCTTGTCTGGCTTCACCACCTCCTCAGTCATTTTATTTCAGTGTCATAAAAGACAATAAAACAGGACCCAGACCGCAGTCATACACAGCCCTGTGCTCTCTCCAGAAATGCTTGGACAGAGGCCCGGGAAGTTTGGCCGCTTGTATGCTGGGTGGAAACAGCCCTTTCCTAACTTGTTACCGGCAGCCCCCAAAAAACCAAGAAATCCTGAGTCAAAATAAAGAGACAAATTCCTCCAACTAGCTGTTTTGCACTAAAAAAAAAAAAAAAAAGAAGAAAAAGAAGAAGAAGAATTGCACAGTGTTTTGGAGATGGAGTCCGCCTCCTGGTTGTTGCCCACGGCCAGCGTGTGTGTGCCTTGCTGCAGAGCGAGGCCCTACCTGAGATCACATTATATGAGTGGAAAATGTGAGGTCTGTTAAGGATGGAGGGGAAGGGTGAGGAACACCCTTTCCTGGAAGGGGACACACCAGACTATTTTGGACGCTTTTGCTGTATTGCACAGTTCCCTCTACAGGTCAGAGCAAGAAGCACTAGGCACCCCAGGCTGACTGTTGTGGTGGGAAAGAAAAGGCATTTTGGTGCCTGGCTGGCTGAGGAAGGGGCTTTGAGTCATGCTGGGAGAAGGAGGCTTGCTCCACTGATGCCTTAGTTTCAGGGTTACTGGGAAAAGTCCTTATAGATATATTAGTTTTGATCTTAGGAACATATTCCTGTTTTTTATAGATCAGATTGGATGCTTATCAGGGCATGGCAATCTTTCAATAAATGCCCTTGTAGCAATCAATGGAGACTCTGAGACCTCAGGTACTACCATAACCCAGAGAATTGTTATTATGATTGTTAGTAATAACAACAACAATCTTCTCCAAGACTTTTGGCTATCACTGTGGAACAATTAATGGATGAAATCAGATTGATTCCTGTGCACGGACAACATATTTCCCTCCTGCAGGCAGGCTCGCGCTTTCATGAGGAATTTGAAGGATGCACCATCAAAAGACCTGAGAAAACACAACACCATCGCAGAGGTGTGAATCTTCCCACCCAGTGCTTGGCAGGGCGCTTGTGTTGCCACCTCCCAGCCTCCCCGATTTTCTGTGAATGCTGTAAATTTGACTGATGACAGCAGCTGGCAAAACTCAGCCCACCCAAGAGAAAGCAGGAAGGCTTCAAAGGACAAGCATCCCTCACCCTGGGGACTGTTGAGGGCACTTCATGACCAGAGGTGCCTTTGCAAGCAGAGAGGTCAACATGAGTCAGGGTCCTTGGGCAACTAACCCTCCTTGGCCCCGTTAAAAATCCCAGTGTTGGTGGGTAGCAAACAGCCAAGGCCACTTTTACCTTTGGCTTCCACCAGACCTTATCATGGCTAGAAGGAGGTTGTATTTAGTCTGATGCTGAGGCATATGCTGCATTTAAATGGGGCAAGTTGGTTAATGGACTTAACCAACTCAGAGCACAGTCAGATGTTTGCTGAGTCTTTAATTCCCCACTCTAACACAGCAAGACCCTTCCTTCAGCCCATTGTTTAGTGACCTTCAGTGGAGCTCAGCTCGCAGAGCGCATATTTCTCAGAGACGTGTCGCCTCTTACAGCATCATCTCACTGCAGCATCAAGTACATGGCTTCCCAACATGCACTTTGTCAAAAAAGTGATCATCCTTTGAAAAGAGGGTCAGTGGGAATTTTTGGAGTACCCTTTCCACCGATCTGTCCCCCTCTTCTTTATGGTCTGGGCTTCTTTCTAGGGTACATGGCTTGCAAGAAGGAGAGGTCTGTCCCCTTCGCCACTGCCCCATGTACTGTGATTTTTTTTTAGTCATACAGCAAAGGACCTGCTGCTCTGCTCTCCCTCTGCGTCCTCCCACCGGACCTGCCATCCTGAGCCTGAATGCTCATTTCTCCAGGCAAATACATGCCACTCGTAGTGACAGGTTGGGGCTGCTTAAGGAAAGGTATAAGAATACATATAAAGTAGCCCGGCTGTTGAGTTATTTTCTGATAATCAGCAGTTTAGCAACTTCCTATGCCAGGTCTGTGTCCAGACCAGTTCAAGAGCCGCTGACGGACTCTTGTCACCCATAAATTTGTCTACACCTGGGTCCAGCCATATTCTGTAACTTCCACAACAGCCTGTGGCACAGAGATGCATGGGCCAGTTATTTTTCTGTGCTCAAAATCCAGCCTCGATCCTTATCTGCACTTCATGAAACTGCCTCCTAATCATAAAACACCGGCAAGGACCAGCCCAGAGCTCGCAGTGGTGCTTGGAGCCAGCTCCCCTACTACAAAGGCTTCGTCTTTCTGCAAGAATGACCACAGTCTGCTTAGAGAAACACTGTGAATTTATACCACGAACAATTACAGTGATACTATAACCTTAAAAAGAAATCTGTGAAGTGTATTTTGTGATGACATTTCTTTGATTATTCTTAATTGCATTTGACTCACCAATGCAGACACCAAATTAATGAGCTCTTACAGTACCATGGAGCCTGGGTTATAAACTTAGACAGCAACCAAAACAGTCATGATAATGAGCCACACGAGGGTGACGTTTTTTCCCCTTGGCTCTCCCTTTTCTTCCCACCTCCCTCCTGACTTACAGCAAGAGCAGGGCTGTCTGCTTGCCTTGCTGTGATGGATTTCAATTCCCTGATCCGTCCTTAATATTTGCTTTCAAAAGCCTATTGTTTTGGAGGAATTATTAAAGAAGAAAAACAGGCTGGCTCCCACTTGCCACCTCTTGTCTTGAGCTTTGATGGTCGGCCTTTTTTTAGCAGGGATCGTCTTCCGTGTGTGTTTGTATTATGCCTGGCACACTGCAGCCCTCGCCTGTGATGGGACATAGAGTAATTAAATGCAATCAATAATGCCTATACCCAACTTTAAAGCGCACTTTATTCTTGCAGTGCAGGACAGCACAGTACACGCTAATAATCCCTCACAGCTGTTGCACAGTCTTTCTTTCTCTTTTTTTTTTTTTTGGCCTGTTAAAATCCGAAGCTGGACAACACCCTGCATTTACTGAGAGCCGAGCTGAGTCACAGGCAGGCGATGGGCGCTGCCGGCGGCTGAGGAGCAGCTGGGCAATCCCGCAGGCCCCACGTTTCCCGGCACTTCAGCTCTCCCGGGGCGACTCGCCGCCGGTGAGACCGGGAGCGCTGCTTCTCCGCTGTGGCTGCAAGCACCCGCTACCGGTGACGTAGAAATCTGTGTTTTGTGCAAGCCTTTTTTTTCTGGAGCCCAGTGATAAAATAGGTTCAGTGTTGCGTCTTGGAGGAGACCAGTACTCAAGCCCTGTTAGGCAGACTGGAAGTGGGGCTGAAGAAGCTCACATGTCCCCTGCGAACTGTTGTCCTAGCTTGTCCTGTGCACCAGGGAAGCCCCTTTCTGCTCTGCACAGACCCATGCCTGGTTTGCGGCTGGCGGTCTCAGATCCGATGGTCATAAAATAGCAACTCCCAGAGCGCTCCTTCCCGCCACTGCCCCTGGAAGCTAGCCTGGAGGCTGGGATCCTTCACGTCTTGGATGAGTGCTGTCTTTCAGATGAGCTTGTCAGCCCATTCCTCAAAATTTTTAATCCCTGCCCTGTTTGAGGGAAAACTGAAGTTATGCTGTATGCAAAGGGAAGCACTGTGGATTTGTTTTCCTTTATTGTCTGAGGCCCAGTAAACAGGTTCCAAACACAAATAATTATTTGTAAGTCACGCTCCTCCATCTCAAAGGAACCATTTCTGCTCTGCAACCTTTTGCTGATGCAGCAAAAAAAGAAAAACAGCCTGAAGGGAAGAAGCAAATATCCCAGGCTCCTCTCTCCAACCCGGAGAAAGCTCTGAGTGAGAACAGCTGCTAAGCAGAAGTCTCTCCGAACAAGAGTGGCTTAAATTAGTAGGATTCTGGCTAATTAAAAGACTATAAAGACATAATTAAAAGAACTGAGACCAAGCTATAGTAAATTAGTCCACCAGCCGCCTTTGGAGCCATCATGGAAAAGTGCAGATTGTTGCTTTCACCTAGCATATCTGAACCACCTCTGTGCCCTGAATGCACGAGCGGGAGCAAGATGTCATGATGGTGTGGGATTTTGAGGGGGAGCACTGGGGAAGGGACAGAGCGGGGGATAAATGGCTACTCAAATCCCCTCCGGGCAAGGGAGGGAAGAGGGAGGATTTCTCTGGGAATTCCCTCCTGGTTCGGGGGAGGCCAATCTCCCGAGGAAGGTGTGAAATGGAGCGGGCTGTTCATTCCCGGGGATAATTTCTTCCCTCACACATCACTGCTCCCCTTGTGCTCCCCTGTTCCCACGAGGAGCAGAGCCGTGGTGTTTATGTGAAATCCGCAATTAAAACGCCCCGCTGTTCGCAAATGAGCTCGGAGGCACTGCCTACCTGAGGGGCCCATCCGAAGCTCCCCGGCGCCTAGGGAAGGGCTGCGGCGAGAGCTGAGAGTTGGCGGGGTACAGCTTACCGGGCTGCGTGAGAGAAAGAGAAGTGAAAGAGAGAGAGAAAGGAAGAGAGAGGAGAGAGAAGAGAGAGGAAGAGGAAGATAGAGAGAGAGAGGAAAAGAGTAAGCGAAAGAAAGAAAGAGATAGAGAAAGAAAGAAAGAAGGAAAGAAAGAAAGGAAGGAGAGAAAAAAGGGAAAGAAAAGGGAGAGGAAGAGGAGAGGAGATAAAAAAGAAAGGAAAGGAAATAGGATAGGAAAAGAAAATAGGAAAAAGTCAAAAGGCAAAAAGCAAAGAAAGAAAAAGGAAAAAGGAAAAAGAAAAAGAAAGAAGAGAAAGGAAAAGGAAAAAGAAAGAAGAAAAAGAAAAAAGTGGAGAAAGAAAGGAGAGAGAAAGAAGAGGAAAAAGAAAGAGGAAAAGGAAAGAAGAGGAAAAGGAAAGAAGAAAAAGAAGAAAAAAAAGAAAGGAAAAGAAGAGGGCATGGGCTTCTACTGCTTGAGAGATGCAAATTCCTGACCTCCCGTAGCATTGCTTTCAAGGGCTGCCCTTCAGCGCTAGTCCTGCTGTGAAATAATGACAGACCCCAGGCAGAAAGGAACAATCCAGTGGCCCCGAGAACAGACCCTTTGGGGGTGAGTGACATTTGCTGGGATCGCTGACACCTCGCTGCATGTAGAGAAAGGGTTTCAAGTGAAGCACAGGCAGCTGAGTGTCCGCTCAGCACCAGCTGAAAAAGGCCTGGTTTGGCCCCAAGATTTGCTGGGCCCAGGAGAGGACAATCTGCAAAACACAAGAATACCAAAACTCCCTTAAAATGGCAAAAATACTATTACGTAATGACAGATGAGGATAAAGCTGACTTACAGCCTTTGCTCCCAGCTGCTGAAGAAGCAATCGATAGCAGCAGCTGCTCACACACCCGATTTTGCAGGCTGGCGGCAACTTCAAATTTTCAAAATGCTTCCTTTCTTTGTGCTGTGAAAAGCAAAGGTTGGGAGATTTTCAGTAAAGCAAGAATTTCAAAAATGTTGTTTGAAAACAAAAGATGTGTTTGTGTTTTTGAGCACCAGCGTTAGAAAAATCCTATTAAAAAAAACAGAAGCAAAATACATGTTGAAGAGCAAAGCTGTGTCAAGCTGAAAAATCAGAAACATTTCTTTGAAAGAATGTTAATTTGGGCTATTTTGAATTTGGGAGATGTTTCTTTTGGGAAAAAAAAAGTCATTCTATAGCACTCTGGCTGCTTTGCTTTGTGGGGGGGGGGGAGGAATTTGGGCAAAATATGCCCAGAAACCAGAATATGCAAGAAAAGGAGTCTTTTGTCACATCCCTCTGTCCCTCTGTTGAAGGCGAAAGAAGAAATGGCTCAAATGCGTGTGGCTGTCACTATACCTGTGACTCCACCAGGACAGGGAATTTACATCCCTTTGTGCCCCAGCCACAGAAATTGGGACTACACCAGCACAAGCATCTCTCTCCCAAGGACAAAAGAGTGTGCATGTGTATTTTCCCCCTCTGCCCAGCCATCACACCACCCACTGGGTCTTATCGGGAGACGTCCCCAGCAGTGCTGTGCTTCCTCCCATTCCCGCTCAGTGCACTTATTAGGAGAAATGATTGTTTTTAAGGAGAAAAGCTTCCTCCTCCCACAGCACGCTATAAAAGTGAGTGATCTGTAACTCAGACACTGTTGTGGCTATAAACCATTTCGCTGTAAGTCATGCTAGTACCAGCACTGACACGGAGAGTAGGTGATAAGCAACTTATGCTATCCAGTTAATGGGAGAAAAAATGCTTGCAAAGCCTGAAAGGAGAGCTTGTACAGCATGAAAGGTTCCTAGACTGATTTCTTCAGGAAATGCAGCTTGTGCAGACGCACACTGTGTCCGTCTGTCTCTGAATCAAGTTTGACAGAGGGTTAGTGGCCATCTGGTAGTCCCCCACCAGTTTCCTGAGAAAAAGTATCTGGATGAAGGAGACAACCCTGAGCTCATCTCTTACTAGCCACTAGAAAATCCACTGTAGGCCAGCACCACCCACTGAGAGAAGCTGCTTTTCGGGTTTGCATCTCATCGGGCATCAGCAAATTCAACCTACAAGACAGAAATCCACAGAAAAGCAGATTTCAGCGTGACTCCTTCTCAGGGCACTCTGAACTTAAACAAACAGTCAAGAGGGTGATGAAAAGCGGGTCCCTTGGACCACTCAGAAGAGATGCTATTGAATTTCCTAGGTATATACATGGGCTGTGATGAGAGCTGATGCTCTTGACATATGGCAGCTGCCAGCATCTGCTGATTTCAATGCTTACTAGCTTATTTTGTAACTAAATACTGGTTGCACAGGCTGGTATGACTATATACCAGCATTTTTTCTTAAAAGTCTTCAATGCAGGGGTTAAAAAAACAACCTCGTACCTGATAATGGCAATCCTTTGTGATTATACGGCATTCAGCATGATGGAGAGACCTGGAAGAGACCTGGAGAGTGCCTGCGTCACCAAGCTCACCATTGGAGGGGTGAAGCTGCTCACGGTTACAGAGAAAGTCAGGGACAAAGCCTTTCTGGCCGCTGTGTGAAAGACACGGTGAGCCCAAGGTGTCCTCCTCAGCTGAGCTTGAAGGTCAGCTTGGTGGCCCACCATGAGCTTGGTGGCTGGTTGAACCATGCATGCCTCAGGGAGCGTGGCTCCATCTGCACCTCCGAGAGGACCGTGTGAGGATGTTTTTGAACCTGCCACCTGCTAGCTTTGTTTGATGCCCCTAATTCTTCTATAATACAAGACAACAAGCAGTCAGTTGTCCCTCAGACATTTCTAGACTTCACTATTATCTCTCCTTGGTCATTTCTTTTCCAAACTGAAGAATTTAATCTCTCCTTCCAGACTGTTAGTCAACCTTACTACCTGTCTTTGAACTTTTCCAATAATCCTATTTCCTTTTGGTGCTGTGGGGACAAAAATGGCACACACTATTCAAGATGACATCCTGAGGTCCCTTCTGACCTGAATTATCCTATGGCCCTATGCGGATGCACCAGGGAAATGTATAGCAGTATAATGACATTTTCTGCTTTGTTCTCTGTTTCTGTACAATTCCTAGCATTTGATTTGATTCACATTGACAGAGACTGTGGCATGATGCAAACATCCTGAAAGGTCCCCTGTTGTACAGTCTGAGAAGGCTTAGGGCATAGATACATGCCCTTTTCCAGGTCTGGCTGGACAACTGAGATGACTTTTCCCAGCTCCCCACCACTGACCACCTGGTAGAAACTGCTTTCTTCTCCTCGCTGGTAATTGTGCTATTCACGTGATGGAGCCCTACCCTGTCTCGGTCTGAAGGAGATGAAGGTTAGCTTAAGCAGCTTTAGAATAGCAGGTCTTTGCTAACCCAGAGTTTTAAGCACGAATAGAAAGAGGATGGAAGTTGCCAGCTGCAGCATTTCAGCAGGCAACGGTCGCCATGTGCCACAGCCACTTTATCTGAGGTGGAAGCCTGGTGGGCAAAGCAGCCAGGAAAGCCCTTGAACGCTGGAGGCAAAATCTGGTTCATATAAGGAGCTTGTGAACCCAGCTAGCAGCTGCAGTGATGAGCAGCAGGGTTAAGGCAGTGTCCCCCCAGACCTGCAGAACCCCCCAAGGGGTCCGTTGTCACGGCTTAGGGTAAGTCCTGTCCCTGGCAGCACCAGGATTGGGGTGTGAAGAACACACAGACAGCCCCAGCTACAAATGGGCCTGGAGCACAAGCCAAACTGACCCCCCAAACCAATAATCATCAGTTGACTTAAAAGGAAACTCCTCCTGCCCTTCCCATCGGTATCGCTCCCTGATTTCATCTGAGAGCAGAGGCACCCATGCACTCTCAGAGAGGCTGCACTTGTGGTATTTTTGACCCAGCTGGAAGAGGATGAGCCGTAAATCTCACTGAACAGCCTAATCTCATTATACTTCCCAGCTCAGTTTCCAGGCCAAAGGAGTTTGGCTAAGCTTCAGAGAAGCATCTGAACTCTCAGATGCCTCTCCAAACCAACCTCCTAAATCTTCAGATGGTCACCCATCAACAGGAGTGATCTTCTCTTGTTGTCACTAGTTATATACTAGCAGTAGTGTGTTGATACAAAGGCACAACGCATGTACTCACACAGATGTTCGTTAATACCAACCCTTCTTGAAGGTATTGCAAGCCATCACCTGAAGAGGAGATATTAAAGGCACTGGTCATAAAAAGGCATGAACTGACTGCTGTTGAAAAACCAAGAAGCTGATCATCTGCCTGTGAACCTGCCTATGGGAATGATTGATGGACCACCATCAGCCAGCAGAGATACCCACCAAATGCCAGCTGGAAAGGAAATGGCATTGATGGGTATCTGCTGGGGTTCCTGAGCAAGTCACAGACTTCTGCAGAAAGAGGAAATGACAGCAGGAAATCCTGGATTGCTTTTAAGGTCTGAAGCCTCTGCCAAGCAAGATCGAGATCACTGCTGCAGAGGCAGGACAGGGGCTAGCTTTGCATGTGTCTGTATCCTGGTGGTCCTGAGAACAAAAAGAAAACCATGAAGGGAGAGCAGACCTTGAGAACAGAAGGCGGCTGGCGCTATAAAGATCAGCCAAGCCCGCTCCGTCAGCCTGGGAACTGGGGACTAAAGCTGTGTGCAGAGTGGGGGGTTTCATTTCTCAGCACTTTGAGCAAATGCTGCCTTGGTGTTTTGGTTCACTTAGCATTGCAGCAACCCCTCTCAGCAAGGAACAGACTCCAAAGCTTACCAGGAAATCTAAGGCTGTGTTCCAGTGTACTTTTTGTCAGAAGTTTTCCTTTCATCTCTTTGGGTTGCAACAGCAGGAACAGAGCAAACAGCTCCCTTAACTTTTGGAAGAATTGATCCTTGCTCTCTAACAAAATGCTGGTCAAGGAGGATTTCAACCTCTTTGGGTTGTATCTCTCTGTCTTTAGGAGCAGTGCCTGAATTCATGGTGGTGTTCCCAGAGCCAGCTGGCTTGCCTCAATATATCCAGACTGCATGGACCAGCGGAGCTTGGGCTCGGACCAGGCTTCAGTCACGCACCAGTTTCCCAACCTGGAAGGCCAGCTGGCTCGCTCCAGACTAGCACCTGACTGACAGCCTCCGTGTAGACCACACGGATGATGGGCCAGCTAACACTGTGGTGCTGTGAACAGCTCTCTCCCTTCAGGAGCACGCTCCTGGAGCAGGAATCCTAATTTGAGTCAAACCAGACATCAAAGCCCCAAAGCCCACAGTTTTGGGGCCTGTTTACCAAAGGGTTGCAGGTCCCAGACACCCAGCGATGGACGTCAGGTTGATTGAAGGACTGGTGAAGATCTGAGGAACGGGAGAGAGGAGAGCAGCTCTGAGTTTTGTAAGCCATGTAGGAGAGTAGAGCTGCCTTAAAGAAACATCTGATCTTTCTGTCTTCTCCTATCTATCTAGCATCTGGATGGCTCCTCTGTGCCCCAAGAGGAGAAATTTCCCAGGATATCTTGACACTGTTAAACTTTAAAAGTTGTACAAAACACTGTCCCACAACTTTTCCTCTGCATATTTGTGGCAGTGTTTCCAGGCACTTTTTCCTTTTCATATTCAAGTTACTATTGGCTTTGTTGGGCCCTCATGCTCCAGTTCTGGGAATATTCTCTTCTGAGCTAACTTGTCATTTCGGCTTCCTAGAGCACCTGCTTGGTAACAGGAGTTTTGGGGAGGCTGCAAGGAGCATAAGTATGATGAGATTCATATCTATATTTTTTGTCAGCATAATATACCATTGGGTGCACTTTATACCATGTAAACCCATCCCTCAGATCTTAAGATCTACAAAATAGGGCTTATTAAAGTGATTAGAACTGACTGGTGAGCTGGATCCACCAAAGACATTAAACATGCCACATTTAGTCATTTCATTCACTGGAAATATCTCATCAGTCTGTAACGCAGATCCACTTAAATCAACCTTTGAACCAAAGTTCAGGAGAGCAATATCCAGGAAAACAAAGGGAAGAAATTCCCACTTGTAACATGAGCAGCTGCTCCTGGCTTCTAAGATAAATTAGCACTCCATAATACAAGAAGCATGATGGGTCTCTAATGTCAAAATGCTGTCAGGGGACTGCAACCTATAAAAGGATTCTTTTTTTTTTTTCTTTTTGAAAAAAACCTCCATCAAGTAGCTTTATTAGTATAAAATTCAAGGTCACCACACAGCAGGCATTAGCCTTTTACCTGTTTTATTTAATTCCAAGAGGCCACGGCTAGAGTATTCACACCACCGTTGTGAGCAGAAGATGCGCGCACCATGTGAGCTGTTGGCACGAGGTGTGCAGCAGAGCTCTGCATCTTGGCTACACGGCTGCTGATGCATGCATGCTCTTTCTGAGCAGAGAGGGCTGCAGGAGCAGTGATGGGACAGGGACCAGATCCTGTGGCTTGTGGAGACTCTGCAGAGCCCAGGACAGCGTTGCACAGGGACGCCGGCTGCTCCACCGGTGTCAGCAGGGGAAACATCAGGGCAGCAGAGCTGCAGCTTTGCAAACACTGAGCTGCTGAGTCTGACACGTTGAGCGTGGGACGCCAGGCGCTGTGACGTCTCCCACGTCTGCCCCACCAGCCAGCTGCACCTCGCACAGCCAGGGGCTGCTTGGGAGTGCGCCACTGGGCAGTCTCCCGCCGCAGAGCGCCCGGCAAGGACCTGGGTCTTGCTGCTGAAAAAGAGAAACATGGTAAAATATCAGGATGGGCAATGCAGGGGATGGACTCATCCGACACAGTGGGGATGTCTGCTCCTGAGCTAGTCAAGACACCTTTACTGTAAACTCCTGAGATTATGAGGTAAATCTATAAATCCGCTTTAAAAAAAAAAAAAAAAAAAACCTAAATTCTTATTAGTCCCTGAGTTTTCTTCTCAGCAGCACACTTAGTTTCCAGCCCTGAAGGACTTTGCTGACAGCCCTGCCCCCTACCCTAAAACAGCCACCAAGGGAAGAGTTGCTGCTGACATTTGCTGTGTCAGAATTGGCCGTTAGGGTTGACCCCTCTAATTAGATTAACAGAGACAAACGAATTCCCCCGCTGATTTCCTCCTGGGGCTGGGGGCTGAGGTTGTCAACCCTGCGGACCTCGCGGTGTGTTGGGGGCTTCCTCAGCAGCTGCAGCCAGGGTAGCCTTGCCCGGCCTCTGTTTTGCACCATTGGAGATGTCAATGAATGGTGATATTTTGCACCTGGGACAACATGGGAAATAGTATGTGAAGTAGCTGCCTGAACCAAGCATAAAACAGATCCATGGATTATCCTTGGCCCTTTCACTTTGCTTTATATGGATAGACCTCAGATCACTTGATACCGAGTTTCCTAGATATCATCTATTTCCTAGACTGAGTTTCCTTGATACCAGAAGATGAAGTCCATCACCACCAGCTGATGAAGAGGTAAGCTGGATCCCCAGATTCCCAGCACTGTGCCTTATCCCACAAATCCCATTCCTCTCTGAAGAATGCACTGTCAAAGGGCATGGCTCACAGAAAGGCCATGAGATTTTATTCCACTGCTGCCAGTTGACCAACCTGGGTGCTAAGTGCCTCTGAAATTCAGGCCATTCTCTCCAGTCCCACAGGACAGGGAGGATTTAGGTGCCTGAATTTTTACATCCACACTTGAAAAAGTAACAGTGCTTGCAGACCATGGCTCAAAGAGACCTGGGACAGGGTCAGGGATGGAAGGAGAACAAGCTGGCCCTGACTCTCTGTCTAGTCTGGGTCCCACTCCCAGACAATGCAGTGCTTGAGGCAATGCCAGTTCCCCATAACCACTCAGGATAGTTTTAGGGCTCAGAAGAGAGGTGCTTTGGGATGAAAAACAAGTTCTCTGCCTGGTCACAATGTGCCAGACAGACAAGAGGAGAAGGGAGCTGCATCTAGCAAGAAAAGGGTGACAGTAGCTCGTTTTCCCAATAGGTGAAGGTGGAGGAGGAGAGGAAGGACGCCTGCAAACCTCCTTCTTGTGTGGGACCTTTAGTGTATTTTGGGACCTGGGCACTGGGAGATTATTGGGTTGGGGCTCAGGGTGTCTATGACAGTCTGATCCCGACACCAGACATGCCCTTTTTCATAGGTTCATCTGGCTAAATGTTGCTGGCCACCTCAGAGCTCATCCCCAGGCTCCCTTTAGAGTCAGAGGAAATTGGGTCAAGACAGCAAATGTAGCCTGTGGCCAAGAAGGGGGGGGAGAAAAACAACCCTTCCTTTCTCCAGGTGTAAAATGGGAGCAATCATTCTGTGCTTCCCTGGGAAATGCCTCGGGGCCCACAGTGGTCTTGAAGTGATTTTACCCCACTGTCAATGAGCCAGGCAGGAGAACCAAGGCCTCCTTTCTATATTTTTAAAGCAACATCCCCTTTAAACTAGGGGAAGAGGAAAGAAGTGGCTGAGACGCACCCAAACAATTATTTATGGTTCTTCACTCAAATCACTGGGGGAGAAATCGCGATGCAATACCTGCTATTTCTGGGCTAAATGATGCTGGGCAGCTTAAAGGCAGCTGGGGAAGAAAGGAGAAAGGATGTTGGAGAAGGGGGAGGAGAAAGGAAAAGCCCTCCCTGCTTTCCCTCTGCCTGAGGAAATAATTTAGTGTGAAGAGTCACCTCAAAGAGTTAAATCAACCAGAGTACATTGTAAAAAGGCATTTTAGCCATTTCCATAGATAATGGTTAGGTCATGTCAAGATGCTGGCTTTCACGATGCTATCAAGCCATCCATAATTTAATGTTTAAAATGCAACCTTAGCAATACAATTAATACCATTTTATTAGCCCACAGAGGCTTCGTGTAACTACTTAGAGCCATATAACACGAGCCCATCTTGTAGCCCCATATAAATTCCTCCGGTAAGATAAACTTTTAGGTCTGCAGTTGCAGGCACAGAAAACCTGCAGAGCCAGCAGAAAGTAAATGGCTTTCCTGTTTGATAGAGTATCACTTTGGAGACTGGCTCCTCTGCAGAGAAATGGGCTGGTGCCAAGACCTTGGAGAAGAGGCAAGTACAGGACATACCTTGTGAGCAGTACTAAATCACCTCTTCCTGCTTCCCACCCTCCCTCTTGCCATGTATCTCTTTCTGTCTCTGTCTCTCTCTCTCACAAACACACATTTTCTCTCTCAAGGAAAGAAAAAGTAGCTGAAAAAGGAGCATTTGTGCATATTGCACTGTACTTGAATGAAAACCATCTGTCTGCCTGCTTATGGGTTCCTGTTACCAAAATATCCCCCAAAAGCTGCTCTGCAAGCCCAGCCTGGTCTATTCAGACCCCAATATCTTGCCTACCTTGTAAGGCAGCCTAAGTTTAGACACCTTCAGCTTAGATGTCTCCATACGAGCCAGTCATCCCAGCTGCCTTGACAGGCAATGCAGTGAAAGGCATTTAGAGGGCATGATCCATATGCCCCATACAGGTGGAGATGAAGATCTCCATCCCCAAGGAGATGTATCCTTTAGGAAGAGATGAACCCTGGACACCACTGAATGTGTCTCTATTGATTAGCCTGACGTGAAGATGTCTGCATACAGTCAGCTGAATCCCACTCTCAAAGTCTGTTGCTGACATCTGAGAGAGGCACATGCAGAGCACACAGGGATATCACATCGCTGTGACTTCATCAGCAAGGTGGTCCCAGCCAAACGGCTGATGCAAAACACACAAAGACACACTGAGCAAGAAACCCGGTCTTTTTGACCTTTCTCACACCACCCCACTGTGGTGCCTACATGCATTCACAGTGTCCCACCAGTGCCTGTCCTCTGCTCTAGGATCCTACTTGCTGGCCACAGCTGGGGTCTGGTAGCATCTACGGCTGCTGCAAGGATCTGGCAACGGGGAGAAGCAGAAATGCTGGCCTGATGGAAAACCCTCACAGCCAGAAAAGGTGTGGTCAAGGAGGCTGTATGAATTGGTGAGGTTCTAGCCAGTACAATCCTTTTCATGGTCTTTAGCAGGCCATGAATCTCCAAAGCATATCCCAGATTGTTCTGGCTTCATATCTCAGCGTAAGCCTGAAACTCTGCCCAAGGCAGCCAATTTATTTGCAGAGCCCTGAAGCGAACATGGTTCTTCTGATAGATTCGTCTGCAGGGCTGCTCACCTGCAGACATGAGTTCCAAGCCAATTAGGCACATTAGTGTGGCATCAGGCCAGACTAAATATATCCTGCTTCTCCTAGGCCTTGCTTGCCTACCATAGCCTTGTTTAAACTGCCATTTCTCCTTGGAGAGCAAGCAGAGACCTCAACAGCATCTGAATAAACCAGGTTTTCCCATAGCCTCATAGCAGCCACAGTGCCACTCAAAGGCTCATTTGGGGCTGCTGTGTATCAGGGGCTGTACACAGCAAAAGCAGTCCCTATCTTGAGGTATTTCAAGGTCGATATGTGAAGACAAAGAGTAAAAGCGTTAACAGACTTTTGCTGAGGACAAGCAACATAGGGAGGAGGAGACTTTCTCCAGACTCAGAGAGGCTGTGGAAGAGGTGAGAAAAGGACTGAGATTTCATGGCCCCCCCACTATGCTTTAATTGTGAGCTGACCTTCCCACCGAAATCACCCCATTCTTGTACCCACTCATTGCAACATGTATCTCCTAGATTGTTTGCTTGCCCCATCAGTAGAATAAAAAGTCAATTCATATTCTACTTTTCTCCCTAAATTGCCATCTTCTGGAGTCAGGTTAGTCTCAGCTTTTGTGTTAAAAATATTTTTCAAGCTTGCCTGGCTGCAGAGAGAAGCTGGGACCTTGGAATCTTAAAGACTTCCAAATTCAGAGGGCAAATAAGTATCCTTATTTCCCCCACCATATCTGCACTAATGATTTGCTATAGGTCAGGATCTTCCAGCAAATTCAGGATTTTGGGGCTCACAGTTATGTGTGCAGGTTCTCATCGCTTATGTCTTTTACACACTCCAATGTGCAAAGACACTGGAGTAAAGGAGGAAAGCAAGCTCACATCTGTGTCTTATGATTCCAGTGATGGGGACACCTATTAAAAACTAAATGAATACCTTACCCCCAAATTCCCTAAGGTTAGGGCCAGCCTTTCTTGTAATTCCAGCCTCCATTTCCTGTGCATTTTAATTACTTTCTCCATGCTTATGCAAACACACACAGTGAAGACAGACCAAGCTTCCCAAATCAGTTTAATGAATGTCCTCATCTGAGAGGACTGTCTTTTGTAATGACTGAGAGGGATGAAAAATATAACTCTCTAGCCTAGCTCCCCAAGAAGCAGCAGGGCCCCAAAGATGTGAAAAACTGGAGCAATTTGTCAGAAGCAGCGGGAGAGAAAAGATAATTAGAGCCGGAGATGCAAAGAATGAAAAGCTGAGTATGGAGGGCACATTAGGGAGAATAAGGGGAGCAGAAGGAGCCACAAGCCTAAATCTGTTGTGCGAGCTGTGAGACTCGCTGAACACCTGCACAAGGAGGAGAAAGAGCTTGTGCGTCCTGTACACAGGCAAAAAAGGCTTCGGGGGAAATGCACCTTTCTCGTTTACAGTTTCTGTTCCGGAGAGAAATCTTCCTCCATTTCTTCCCCCACTCCATCTTCCCTTCCTTCCGGCTTCCAAGCAGACACTGTCCCTGGATAAATGTTGGATTCAGGGCTGCCTGCATGGAACAAATGGAGAAAATCACAAATGTGATCACAAATGCATGTGCCCTGCTAACATAGCAGTCGCTGCGCTGCCCGGCAAGGAGCAGCAAACCTTCGGCGCCCTTTGAGCCGGAGTACAAACAACTAGGCAGCTCCTGCCCCGAAGCACTTTCTGAAAAAAAGCCAAAGGAGGGAGGAAGATAATCCTCCTCTCCTTGTTTCTGCAAACAGACCCTTCAGGATGTTTTTTGCACAGAAATATAAGGGCTCCCATGGAAGGAATTGGCGTTCTCTGCTGCAACACGTGATGCGGGGACCTCTTCCTGCCGCCTCCAACCCTCTGCCCCAGGGGAAGCGTGAAGGTGCTTTACTACACTGGTTACACTCACTGTGTGCAATGGCTTGCCGGCCAGATTTTTCCTTGTCTGCTTTAAGCCTGTAGAGCCTTTATATATCAGAGCAGTAAATAACAGAGAAAGGTGGGCAGTGCAAGCAGGCTTCTAGCTTTCGCGTACTGCTAATGCAGGCATGAGTTCAGATCCTCATTTAGTATAAATGGGCTAACACAGTCTGGATTTGGCTGTTGTAATTAGGTCTCACCCCTCAGTCCTCCCCCACAGACAGTAGGAGAACATCTTCCATTTGGGCAAGTGCAGGCACACAAGGATGAACCCACCGTCCATAACCAACCAGGCACTGATCATTCTCTCTTTTCACATTATATGGGGAGCAATGTGTCTCTGGAGATATTTAAGCCAATATCAAAGCAATTCACAAAAGTGGGTGTGAGGCCCAGACTTCACCCCAGGCAAGGCCATCACCACCACTACTTGGGCATTCCTGTGCTGTGATGTTCCTATCATTTGTTGCTTTGTTGTTACGCCAAACCCAGGGGATAACAGCAAGACAGCTGAGTGGGGTGCCTGCCCTCTTCCTCACCCCACCTTAGCTTGTTGAAGTGTCAGGTGAAATCTCCTTCTAGAGAAAGATGCACTGAAATGCTCCTAGGCATGGTGAAAGGGGAACATGCACTAGGCACAAAGCAGCAGCCCAGCATGGCGAGGCAGGAGCTGGGATCTTAGAAGGGCCTGGAAATAGGTCTTCTGTAGATTAAATCCTCTCTATATTTCCCCCGTCAGCAGAGTGCACCATATTAGCTCAGGTGATGGCTCCACAGGCCCTGCACTAGTAGACTGTCTCTTGCCATAGAGGAACTGTGGTTTTTATTGTGGGTTGTATTTATGGCAAATCAGACTTTATTTTTTTCCATTGCTCATGGAACTGTGCACATTTATCTTGCTAATTGTCTGTGCCTGACTGCATAACAAGAGCAGGAGTCCAGGCAGAGCGTTTGCTCCTCTTGTAATCACATTCAGGTAAACTGAGTTGTATGGGAGATATCCATGCAAGAGGAAAGTTTGTTATGCTGCTTCTTGTTCCCCAAAGGGAACCTTCTTCAGGTTTTAAATCCTGTCCGGGTGCTGGTTTCTGTTCTTCTGCCTGACTTCGCTGTAAATTCATAGTACAGTGGTATCCAGTTCTTTCTGGGAGAGATTTCAATTCTCAATGTCCAATCACTTTTAGCACATGGTTTAACATTAATGGAAACACAATAAGTGGCATTAGGAAGTGGAATCGGGGAACTGCTCTACGAGATCATATCATTAATTGCTTTGCTGCCGGTTCTGTGCTTCCTATTCCTATGACATTCCTTTGAAGTCACAGTGGGATGCTCTGACATATCTGGTACATCAGGGAGCACTGAAAGGTTATTGCTTCCTAACTAAATAAGAGCAGAGGAATGGTTAATTCCTTTGGTCTGGTATCCATCATACAGCAGAGGTCAGTGCTGTATATGGGGGAGGATGCTGAACAGGACACATTATGGGAATTGTTAGTAGCAGGATGCCGTACATCCTTCTTAAACCCTCTGGAAGAGAGGTGAACAAGGGGGAAAAAAATGTCTGTGGATTTACTATCACTTTAAGGACGCAGGCGAGAATGCTTGGTGGGACATATATGTATGGACTTGCAGGTGCAGATTGGCTGTGCTTTCCATAGGATCCTGATGAGTACTTGCTGGATAGTGTGTTTGATGCAGCTAGATTTTTCAGTTGCTTTAGCCATCTGTCTCCATTGCTGTACTGAAGCATCCTGCTCATAGTACGCTAAGAGTTGTGACACAATCATGCTGCAGTGATGCTGCTAAAAGAGCTACCACAACAACACTTTTATAGACTTGTGTTTCCATCTCCGCTTCACGCACAAGAACATAGGGCAAACAGGCCAGAAAAAGCATTACACAGGTATCCTAGGGAGCACTTGCTGAAACAGCACATTAGGCTAACTTCTCTTGTTTCTTGGGCATGTTTTACAGCCTATGTGAAACATCCTGGTTCATGGAAAGGTGACTAGCAGGATGATTTGAAATCTATTTGCTTATATCCATACTCCTTTCCAGATAGACGGTCCCTGTCTTTCTAAAACCCACTTCCCTAAGCAGATTGTCATATAGTCTTTCTTACTTAAAATGCTGTCCTTGAGTAGGAAAAATGTCAGAGGATCTCCAAAAGGTTCAGGCAGTTGGTTCAGGTCTGAATAGGCGTTGCACAGTCTGGACGTTCATTTGCAGTTCAGCTTGAGCTTTCACACGTCCTTGTTTTAGCAGGGTTGGAAATGCCCCAGACATGACCTGTTTCTTCACCTGTGGTGCTCCTGCTTAGGGCTGAAAGAAGGAAGTGAGGAGAAACACAGATGTTTTGAAGTACTACCAGAACTTAATTTTCAAACCCTACAGAAGTGTCATGTTAAACATTCAGATGGAGTCCTCATCCTAACGGTCTTCCTCACATGAAGGAAGGCTTTGTTAAGGGATCGGTCTTCTGAAACAAGAATGGAGCTAACTCCCAGACAGATAAACTGCATAGTGAGAGGAACCCGGATCCCCGTACTCTGAGCAGAAGCATCAGGTAGTTCTTGCTGTAGGAGGAGTCTGAACTTCCTTCTAGGTTTAGATAAAAATTATGGAGCAAGCACATGGCTGCTTAGGCTGGAAAGCTTGGGATCAGGATGGGGACATCTCCCTCGGCAGCCAGGAGGAACAGAGACACTCAACTTTGCAAACTCAAGCCCACAGTAACCCGCTGCAATATAGATGTAGCCGTAGGGAAGCACAAGCTGGAAGTCAGATGAGGTAAATACTGCACCAAAGGGACTTAATCACTGATTAGGTAGGGGTGTGGTAGGTTTTTCATCATCTAGTCATTAAATTAAGACCAGTCCGCCTCTGAGGAGCAAAGTCTCGTTTAGCTGCCAGCTATTGGTACTACTGCAGGAGCTGGCACTGGTGCAGTTCCCCAGGAGATCAAACACAACTCCTGCAACTGTCCATTTGGATACACTTTCCTTCTGTGCAGCTGGTATTGAATTATTTGGAAATTAACTTCAGTCAGATTTTCCTGACCATACATCCCTTTTTTTCCAGAAAACGTTTTCACTTCATGTTTATCCTCCTGACTTATTCTGGGAACAGGGAGTGACACAGGGAAGGTTGGTGGAGTTTGAAAAAACCCTCTGTTTATGGATCCACAAGGCCTGTGCTTTAGCACAGTTGAAAACAAAACCCCACTTGATTTCAAGGGGAGCTTTACCCATATAGCAGTTACAGGTCCAGGCACCAAGATTTCAACAGATGCTAGTCCTTTTCCTCACTGCCTCCACCAAAAAAAAGCAAAAGAAAACAACACCATGAGATGTTGCCTTTGCAGCTTGATGGCAGTTTCTTCCCTGTCTGGTTGAGCAGCTGAGACCCAGTGTAGGGCAAACAGCCTGAAACCAAACTGCACACTCGGGGAAAGCAAGGTAGGTATGGAGAAATGAACACTAGTGCAAAGCCATCAGGTGAACAGTCGAAGCACATCGCTGCCAGCATTGGGGGTCCCCACCACCACCATACAGGAACATTCCTGACACGAAGCCCATGCCTGGTGGCATGCTGCAGCTTTGCAGGATGGCTGCGTAAGCCCCAGGAAGTGCGCAATGATACTTGCTTGAGGACACAGACTCCAGATGTCCCTAGTATTTCAGAGCAAAGTTACAGCTGGGATACTTTCCTGGCAGCATTGGAGAAACAGGATGGGGTAATTCAGCTAGTTCAAATGTCTTTGGCTGGTCTAAATGAGCAGAGCTCCGCTGAGTTCAATTAGTTTCGGATTATGTCTATCCCCTGAAGAACCAGTATCTGTGACAGAACTGAACCCTTCCCAAAACGGGACTTAAATCATTCAGCTCCATGGAAGGATTGGACTCACCTCTAGTAACAGATGAGGCTAAGACCTGTTCATTAGATTTTAGGATGCATACACACACACATCATGCATTCACGCACAGTATTTATGTAAGATTTGTCAATCTCTGTACAGGAACATTGAAGGAATTTGAAAGAGATCAAAATAATAAAGATTTATAGAAAGGACTCCAAAATTGTAAATACAATTTACTAGAGAATGAGATTCTTTCTGTGGAATTTGTAAGATCAGCTTTTGTGCTTCAAGAGAAAATCATGCCCTGACTGTAGAATTCTACAGCTTGGTTTAAAAATACTACGGTAATTTTACTGATCCAAAATAAATCTGGTAGAACTTTTCCTTAATAGTCTGGAAGGATTCATTGATAAAGTCCCCAATGAACCACATACATCCTGCACTTTTTTACACTCCTATCAAGATATACATTGATCTGTTCCTTTACAGAGAGCTGAGCTGGTATTGCCTTGCATACCATCGCGTTATTCAAACTGGCTTTCACAGCACAGAAATACTGCTTCTCATTTCCCCCTAAATACTTTGGAGTTGAAAACTTCTCGTGCAGCCTGATCTGGCCGGGTGCTGCAAGCAGGGCTGGGGGAATCTCCTCATCTCACAGGAGATGCCTCCTGAGACTGGGGTCCCAGCACTCCCAGCACCAGGAAGATGCGCTGACCTGATTCACAACCCTGATTTGCATGTGCAGTGTTAAGGGAAAATGCTGTACCCTATTAAATTAACAAACTAGCACATTCCATCAGCCAGTTCTCATGCCCTCAAGGCATCCTCTGGAGATTTCTGCCACATGCCAATGAAACATTCAAACTACAAGACGGCCCAGTCACTTCCCATCCATTTTTTATGGTACCATGGAAACAAAAAGTGCCTGGCAATTCCTTGTTTAAGCTTTCAATAAATCACTCCACAAGTGTAAGAGGTACGTGCCTTCAGCACCCTTACGTTTCACTTGGCTCCCCTGGGTTAAACAAGCTTTTGCCCTCCTTGCCATCTATCCTCCATCACCTTGTGGCCTCTGCTCCCTGAGCGGCCAGAAGAGTTTGGGAGAGGGTCAGCTTTTTTCTGGCTTTGTATTTGCAGACGTCGCTTGACTCTCTGTTGCTGGAACCAGTCCTGTACATGTGCTGGCCTGAAGCAACGCCAGAGCGTTAGATGGGAAGACAGTTTTGCAACATCTCAGCCAGCCAGCGTGGAGACCGAGGGCAATGGGATAGACTGAGTGACTCCACTGCCGCAAAGCTACCTTTTGTCCTGCCTCTGGGAATTCTTCCTCACCCACTTTGGGGCTTTGATGTGTCCATCAGAGCAGACTTTTCCATTTTCCCATGTTAAAGCAGCTCTCTGCTCACTGTCAATATGTGTATGTGTGTGTGTGTGTGTGTGTGTGTGTGTGTGCATGTGTAACCTTTTCTGTTCTGCTCCAAATACCATTCTCCTGTGGAGGTCAGGGGTGCATGGGACTCCCCTGGGCCCATGCTCCTCTAACGCTTGTATTTGTTGTATATACTGATGTGTGAGCAGGCACAGCAGCTGTCCTGGAGCAGAACGGATCCCTCAGCTTTCCACACACCGCAGCAGGAGCCAGTTGGATGATTTCTACTTGGGACTCAGGGGTTAAGATTTATGTGCCTGCCCCAACTCAAGTTTGATCACCCTCCATCCCAGGGCCTCACTACCCGGGCCATCTCTGGGGCACTTGGGCCTCTGGTACCAGAAGCTGTGCTGCCAGCTTTCCCAGTATCTGGGGTTTTACTTAGGCCTAAAGTCAAAGTATCCAGTGGAAAATTCAGCTTTCATTAAAAAAAAAAGGGAAATAAAGGAAAAAAATCCAAACCTATACTGGCTCTCCTGGCCTCAGGAGAGAGCTGAAAACTGTAGCCCCCTGCACCCTGAATGCTGGAAAACCCCTTGAACCATATCGGTAGAGAAAATCATTACCTGAATATTAAACCAATCTTGTGACTGGCTCCAAGTTGCAACTGCAGCAACTGAGAGTCAGACTTGGCCCAGGGGTTTCTAAGGGAGAAAACTGAAGGTAGAAGATGGTGGCTTCACTGATATGTACCACAGCTCAGGCAGAAAGTTGCCCATGACTTTATCATTGGTGTCCCCTGCGTACCTCTGGAGGGGAAAATTTGTGTGCAGAGGCACAGCAGCCGGTGGGTAGGTTTATCATGGTCTATGCTTTGTTCCTTGATTTTTAGGTGTGTTTAGAGCCAGGACTTCAGCTTTGACCGTGGTCAAGCGATGAATGGGACCTCTGGTTTGAAGGCAAATATGTCTGAAAGCATTACTAAAGCATGTCTCTGTGTGTGGATGCTCGGCTAGACTGTCTGGCTTCCACCCAACTCTGATCAACTCTCACCCGCTAGAAATTGCTGTATATTAGTGTAATCAAAAGCAATAGCAGTCAAGGGAAGGGAAAAAAATGCCAAACCTTCCTTTGATTTCAGAGGGCTTTGGATCAGGGCCTTTAACATTTCACTTCAGTGTTCACTGAGAGTGAAACCACATCATGGCAAACCTGAAAGGGGATGGGGACGAGACTCAGTGTTTGTGTCAGCATGTGCTGGGTTTGCCTGCCTTAGGTTCAGCCACCTTCACAGAGATCAGGGGTCAAGATGAGCATTAAGTTGAAAAGCTGCTGAAACAGTGAGCAGCTGACATTTTGACTTGTAGCAGCTCTGCTGGGGCAGCCACTAGGTCTGATGGTGACAGTCAAGGGGAGTCCATGCTTGTCTGCTCCTCCAGGTGTGAGGCGTCTACCTGCTCTTGAAGGCCCAGGGCTGTGGCTTTTCTCTGGGCTTGGGACTGTAACATCAAGACCAGCCTGGAGTGGGACAGAAACCATGAAAAGCTGTCACCATGGCTTGGGGATGAGGCTGAATCACATGCAGACTGCCTCAGCCTTAAGAGATCTGTGCGGGCTCTTCTTTGAAAATGGTCTCACTGCCGTTGCCTGCGGCCTGAGCCTGCATGGAGGAGATGGTCCTAGGAACTACACAGCCACCAAGACAAACATCTCCAAGCAGCTGATCCCATTTCACCCTGCTGCAATCCCACTGGCTTCAATGGATGCGCTCTACTGAAACCAAGACTGTGACTTTGGTCTCACTGATTAGGGGGGCCAACTCTGCTGGGCTGGGAAGGAGAGGGAGATCATGGCTGGAAGGGCTCTGCATTAACACCTTTGCTCCTGGAAGACTTCTTCCCTGGGCACATTTCTGTGTTGGTGGCTTAGATTAACCCCCCATTAAATTACTTTCATCAATAAATTGCCCGAATCTGCCCAGGCACTCATGGCAGGGTAGGGTATGTGTCTTTGCCAGACGGACCTGGCACACGCAGCAGCCATTAGCTGCTTATGGGCACAGGCTTTATTAAACATTAATGGCTTCAGATCCTCTCCAGCAGCTAATAATAAAAGGGATCATTTAGATTTATTCTGACACAAATAAAGAGATTTAGATCCATTGGGAAGCTGCTCGGTGGAGTTTCTTAAATGCTCATGGCCTGTCTACACGCACGAAAATGCACTGCTTATAAGTTGAAAGCATCCATACACTGGGTGAGCTGCACTCAGTTTCCCCCATGAAATGGGTGAAAAAAATAAATAAAACAACTTGCCAGGCAGTGCCTGATGGGAAACCCCAGAGGTGTCAGGAAAGGGATCAGCACATAAGAGCCAGGCTCCTTCACGCCCCGAACCATCGCTGTGCTGGGAGTTTACCCGCCACCAGAAAGGGTCTGTTTGTTTTGGCAAGCGTCCACTTATGTGTTTGAGAAATATTGCCCTGATGCGGAGGTTCGGGGAGGAACGGGCCATTTCAAGACGATTAAACCGCAGCATCTCAGAGTCCTTATCAGTTATTGACTGGCGACAAGGGTGCTGTGTCCCGGCATGTGCCACACCAGCTCTCCTCAGCCTTCCTCGCAGACCAAGTGAAGAGCAGCCCGCGATGTTGTGCACCTGCTTAAAATACTTGCTGCTGGAGTGCGTTATTTTAAGGTCCTGCAACACCATCTTCAGCATCCTCTTCCCCTTTTTAGTTTCAACAGAAAACATCTGTGAACGGCTCGTCACAACAAACCCCCGCTAGTGTCTGATCTTGTACGATAACGTGCTCTAATGAGGTTATAGCTCCCCTCCTGCCTTGCAAACGTTTCGGAGTCGCTCGGGCTGAATCAGACGGGAGGTAATTAGAGTGACATGCTTTCATGCACAGAGAGAATAAAGGAACACAAATTTCCTGAATGGACAAGAGCAGCTTGGCCTCAGCTGAGTGAAATAACCAGGCAGTGATCTAATTCACTTTACTGTTAATAGATTGTTATCTGCAGAGCCCTAGTGCAAACATGATAAGCTATAAAGAAATACAAATAAAAGCCAAAGCTCCAAGTGTTGCAGAGATGCACACTCAGTCCAATGCTGGTCTTGCTGGCCTCGGCCCAGCTTCAGTTTCTGCTCATCCCTGGAGCTGGCCCGGGCAATAACACTCAAGTGGGGCTGTGCAGTCAATTGGCTTCCCAAATTGCAGGATCATTTGGCTCCAGCATCAGGCTGGGAATTCATCAATTCGCCTTGTGGAGTCCAAGCCAGAGCGGGCAGAACTGGAGCCAAAACTGCCCTTGGGCTCAGGCCTTGGGCTCTGGCTGCCACGGCCCGCAGAGACCCTCTGCCCCGCATGGATAGGGGTGCCATGGCAGGAGGGGTGCTGCCCAGTGGGTTTGCACAGCAGGCAGAGCCCATGTCCGGGGCCCTGTATACAAGAAATCAGTGCTGACATACACTGGTGGAGGTGAGGTGCTTTGGCCAAGGTGCTTCAGCTGGATTTTGTGAGCATACCAAGCCACTGGCAATCAACATCACTCCCGCTCTGTCTTCTCCTCTCTTCTTGCATGGAGCTCTGCTGAGTTTATCCCCCTTTTTCCCTAGCTGAGCCAACTGACAGGACACATCCACCACACACCACTTGTGCCACTCAGGTGTGATGTCTGCTCTGGTTTTAGCTCTGCACCCAGCTCATCCAGCTCAAGGTATGAAACTTCCCACCCTTCCAGCTCCCTTTCTCCAGGGCTAGACCTGACCGGTTGGGGGAAGGACATGACCACCCTCAAGCCCTGAAAATATACTTCTAGTCCCAACAGTGAGGATGATTTTCTGCGTGGCTGGGGTGATGCAGTGAGGGGCTGCTGGGCTGCACTGCGATCGGCCCAAGAGCACAGCAAACAGCACAGCAGGGTAGATGCCTTCATTTCAGCCACGTGGTGAAACCCCACGCTTGCATCACCACTGTCTTCCCAAGAACCCCCATACTATCCTGGCCGCCTTCATAATGTATAGTGTCTTTTATCCATTTTCTTCTTTCCTCAGGCAAGAATGCTGTCAGCTTCCTAGGCAGGTTTGGATGTGTCAAAAAACATAATCTCTTTGGCCAGATTTAGCCTACTTTCAGGAAGTGTGTATACTCTGATTGCTGTTTCACTGACAGCTTCATTAGAGATGAGATAACCCCAGCCTTGCCTGCCCCGTCTCTCCCCAGCCAGCCTCCAGCTCTTAACAAACATAATAACGCAGCCCCTTATGGCCATGCAACCTGGTCTTCCAGCTCACTCCAAACACGGGCCGTGGGTCTGCCCAGTCAGGCACCCAGGACCTCCGGCTCTGCTCTTCTTCCTCTGGCAGAGCAGGCAGCCGAGGGCTGCAAAGCCTTTCTCCGACTTTGGTCCATCTTGGTAGTGGCAGAGGATTGCAATCCTGTCAGGTGAGAGTTTTTAACAGCTTCAGCAAGAGGTGAGTTGAGACCCAAGTCCTGGCTTTGACAACCACACGCTGAGTTTCTAGCTTACTGTGTGTATGTGTATTTCTATGAACAGTGCATACAGGATAGGGCATTCACAGATGCTCTCTGACCTATAATAAACCAATAATATTCACACAAAAAAAATCTTTTTTTCTGTGAGATATCAGCCATACTGATATTTTTCTTTCATATTCCATGTTATTTTTTATGCTGTGCATTTGTTCTCAGTTTAGGAGAAAAAATTGGTTTCAAAATTAGAAACTGATTTCTCATAATTGATGACAAAGACATAACCCAGTACCTCAGACACAAGAAAAGCTTTTATTGAAAGACGTATAGTGAGCAAATTCCAAAAGCCTTTTAAAACATCCCTTGGGAAAAGAAAACTGACCAAACTGTAGAGGAGTGAGACATTTCTGGCTAATTTACAAGGTGCTGTGTGTCCATATCGAAATGACATCCTTACAGTTAGCAATGCTGCCATGGAGGGTAAGGAGAAACAAGTCTGCGGCCATTCAGATGGCCTTGTCAGGCAAAGGTCTGATCCCACAGACAACCTGTTCTCTGAGCTGAGAGTGCCATGACCTCGCTGCTGGGTGGGCCCAGGCGTGGGACCCCCTTCCCTATGCCAGTCTCTAGGATCACAGAATTGTTCAGGCTGGAAGTGACCTCAGAAGGTCATTACTTCAATGTTCTGCTCAAAGCAGGTCAGCTATGGAGTCAGATGAGGTTGTTTAGGTCTGAGGAGCTGCTGGGTCCCCCAGTTCTCATTTCCCCACCTGTGTCATGGAGTATGTCAGACTCTTTTCCTCCATCCTATTAGTTTGATGGCAAAGCAAAGGTAGGACAGGATACATCCTTCTTATGCATTTGCTTAACCCTATCACCTCAGCTGGGGCCTCCACACAAGGCAAATGTTAGGAGGTGCTGGTCCACCACGCGCTGCTTTGTCCCCTCCTCCAGTAGAAAAGCAGGGAGCCATGGCTACACACACAAAACGTGGCAGACCATGAGAGCAGCATGGGGACACACAGATGTCATCTGCTTCTGTAAACCAGGACATGGGACTGACATGCCCTGTGACCAGCCAAACCAGGTCATTGGTAGCACAGTCCCTGGCCACCAAGCACTCACTCAGAGCCCAAGCACAGGCCAACACATGGGCCAAGGACACATCCCTGACAGGCAGTTTGGATGCAGCCACCCTGTCCTGAGGAGGAGGAGTTATGCACAGACGTGCAAACTGTGCCAGCTGGTGCCCATGCCAGGGAGCGAGCCCCAGCCTCTTATTTAAAAGTATAGTTGCAACCTCGGAGGCTCTTCAGTCCACCCTTTGCATCCTGCCTTTGAGTTAATGTCATGCCAGGCACAGGGAGAGCAGCCTGACTTTCCTTGTGAGCACCAAGCCCTGCCAAGAGAGTGGAGGAGCCACACAGCGGCTCTCATTCAGCTGGAGAGTTTACTGAAGGCAGCAATTTTCCAATTGCTTGAAGAGTTGTCATTAGACAGTTTAAGATGGCAGATTGCTAAATTGCTTTACGACTGGAGCCAAGCAGCCTTCGACAGGGCACTCTTTGCTGTCAGAGTGTGTGTGCACTGCAGTCCTTTGATTGGGAGAGAATAGGAAACTCATTGTTTTGCTTTGAGAATCCTGCACTGCTGGGAAGGAGCACGGCTTGCCACGGAGATGAGGGACACGAGATGCAGGGATGGGAGGGACAGCAGCCTGGAACAAAGAATTCCCAAATGCCTCTGTCACCTGGGGTCAACCCCATGGTCTTTACGTATTCCCCACCACTCATCACAGGGTTGGCACTTTCCTCCTTGGACAGAAGGAGACGGTATTTATTAGGACTTCTACAGAGACGGTGAAGAAGCAGACGGGAGACTGTCCTGGTGGAAATATCTCTGTGTCTGTGACTTCCATAACGGGGGAAGCAAGGGGAGGGTTCACAGGGAGGTGATGGAGAGGGAGATGAAGGTGGCCTCCTTGCACACCAGCCAGTGCAAGGGAGCTTCTGAAACAATCCGACCACGGCCTTGTTCATGCCCTTCCAAGTTTTTAGCCTGCTTGGTGCTTTAAGGAGAGACCTTTAGGTCCAACTACAGTGCTGATCCTGAAGGGGATGGACTGCTCAGTTAAGATGCACCTGGACCCTTCTTGTCTTTCCCCAGAAACTGCCTCTTCTCTCCTTAGCTGCTGTTTTCCTCAGTTTTCTGCATTTATGGGCGCCTGCCGAGCATACTTTTTCAATGGGACCTCTGCATGCACACTTCCACCCCTGCAAAATTAAGACAAGTGACCTTCCTAAATTCCCATCAAAGGCCTTTACTCTTCTGCTAGAGAAATTCATGTCTTAGGTTTTGCTGTTTTTCACAGTAAGCATGTGTGTGACAGTCAGATAAAAGGCATCGTTCTCAAACAAGATAATTCAAGTTAACCAGTGCGACGAGAAGGACAGAGCAACACCAAAGCACTCTGGCATTTTGACGTGTGACAGAGGTTTGCGCCCTTAGCTCATCTTGGGTTTCAAATATCCCAACTGTTAGACACACCCTGAAGGTTTGGCAGGATGTGGAAATTGAGGAATCCTCATTTCCTATGCATCTATGTGCCAGGATTTTGGTGTAGAAGAGGGAGGTAAGCTTGAAAGATGCATGTTTGAAAAGGTGAATGTTGGTCCCACTTCGGAGCTTGTATTAGCAGCCTCACCCATGTGGATCCTCTAGTGTCAATAAGGTGGAAAAATCACATTTCAGGCTTTTTCTCAAAACATTTAGAAGGAGACTGTGGAACTCTTCTGCCAAATTTCGTTCAAATCATCAGGACAAATAGACATTTAGAGACATGTGTGTGTATATATATATATATATATATATATATATATATATATATGATATATATTAGAAGAAGCCATGACTTGAAAACTCATATGAAAACTCTCTTGCATGGTTCTTTGTTCTACTTTGGACTTGTTTCACCTGGGGATACTTCTGGGATGTATACTAGGAAGTGAGCCTCCAGTACCTTGGACATAGAGGTGCTCTTAGTGCAGCAAAGAGAATGGGAATAAATGACATCATTGACTTTCTGTCTCTCATAAATCTTAAGTCATTGCTGCTGGTACCACCTGGGTAAAATGTGCACTTCATGACTTTGGCTTTTAAATGCTATTTTCATAAGTGATTGTCTCAGATTTGTGTGGTCTAAACTACAACCACCAGATCCTGTTGGCTGGGCCCTTGCACAGGTCTAGAGCTGGCCAAGGGAGCCCTGCGCATAAGGACTGAGATGTTGGCCAGCCTTTCTGACCAGAGCCCAGACAAAACTAATTCCCTCTGAATTCTACCTGAAGTGATGTGTAGGCTCGCAAGTCCCACTGGGAAATGGCATTTAGGATTTGAGTTATGTCACTGCTTCTGAAAAATATTTTCCATCAAGAAGAGGGTGGTTGTGAAAAGCCAAGCAATACAAACTCAGGGTTTAAGAGATAAAACCTTTTGTGTTTGTTGCTGTAGCTGCCCAAAGATGATGGATAATGCAGTGAACTGAGCAGAAAGAGGGCTGCATTAGCGGCAGCTTCCAGAAGCTGAATACCCAGCATCAGAGTAATCTCAGAGGAACCAGAGGATTAGCTCACACATGCAGTCTCCCTGCCAGTACAGGATTGCTTTTCCATGTTTTCCCACCTTTTTACGCTATCTGGTCCTCAATGTGCCAATGCTTCTTTTTCCAGCCCCAAAGGGAGCCCATGCCATAGGTGATGGGGAACAACGCAGGTCTGCAGGGACCGGTCAGTAACAGAGGTGTGCATGAAGGCAGGGACTGTCACGCAGCATCCCACCATCCGGCTGCTCAAGCTACTCCTCACCACCCCCTTACAGCAGCCGCCTGGCACCTGGCAGCATATGCACAGCTTCAATTAATGCACCACACGGGGAGGTACTCGCATCCTAATGTTTCATTCCCGTCACGCCAGAGAATGCAATAAGATTGGGAATGACAACAGCCTTAAGACTGTAATTGAGTGGGACTCCTTAGATGTTGTCCTGTTGGTAGGACCCTAGGGATCTCATTTTATACTACAGCTCGGAGCCTAGAGCAGTGAATGCTGAAGATGAGAACTCCTTTCGAATAAGAATGCTGCTCTAGTACTTCTGAGTAGTTTCTCACTGGACTTGACACTCTCATCTACTCACTGCCCCTGGCAAACTTTTCTTGTGGTGGCGCTTCATCTCCCAGCTCCACACAGGGAAATTAAAAATCCCCATAATATATTTCTTTAATCTAGTCAGAACTCCAGCTGCACTGGGGTCTGTCGCACAGGCAGGTTTGCATGGGTGAGGTCTCTAGCTCGCCTCCTTTGGTGAAATATCCTTTCCAGCTAAACTCCTTGAAACACACAAATGAAGGGGGAGGAAGGGAAGAGACAAAGGAACAAAAATTAAAAATCTCAGCAGAGAAATGCTGTCTGATTACTGCTGTTAAAGGGCAGAACAGGGGAACAGCTTGACTGCTTCATGTAATTTGCAAAGGACAAACTGATTGTTCCCATGGCAGACTACAGATTTGGAAGCAAGATGAGAAGAAAACACAATGACCTTCTGTCTTGGGCCACCTCAGACACTGCTGTTCTCCCACCACGGCCTTTCCACCCACATCCTTGCTAAAAGGAGTTTGGAGGGCTCCTACCGAGCTGCCTCACGTCCACCTTCTCCTAGTCTCCTGCCGTTTGCTTCAGCCAAGCTCAGTCTGTGCGTGCTGGCCATGGATACGAACCTGTGTAAAGTGCTCCCCAGCTTGGATTTCAAACAAGAGGATCACAAAGTGCATTAGAGTTGTTGCAATTTAATTCCATTTGAATGAATGTTTTAAAACTCCAAGGTTAGATCAGGTCAATGTTTGTGCCCTAGGAAGGTTTTTCCTGACAGGCCTATGAGAGCATCTCAGGCATGTTTTAATAAGATAAAAAAGGATTCCCAAGTGCTCTTGCTTTGAACTCAGTGATGCCTGTATCACAGCTACCCATAAGATCAGGCTATTAAATGCTTGTGGATGATTCAGACAGTCACTGATCCACTAAAAAGAAAAGGATTTGGCCCATAGTTTTGCCAGCTTTTCTTCCAAAATTTCTGACAAAAAAATATTATTCAGTAGCACTTCATTATTAAACACTGCTTAACCTTTTCCCTAACCAAATTCCACTCTTCACACATTCTGAGTAAACTCTAGCAAACAGTTTACAAGCTAGCCAGAGGCTGAAAAACACAACACAGGCTCTTCCATGAATACAGACTGAACGATAAGTTACTTTGGGGAAGAATCACTATATTCATTTGCTTTGTTTTCCTCCACTATTACTGGCCAGCTCTAGGTTCAGAGATGCTACTGCCCTGCCTGATAAATTGAAGCACTTCATGGACATATTAACACAGCTAGTCCATAGTCAGTGAGCAGACAATTGATTACATGTCAAAAAGTCACATACTGGGCAATTTCGCTGCTAGGCTTTGCTTCCATTTCTCAAAATATGTGTTATAGAGCAGAGAAATCAAAAGTGAGAGATAAGAATTTGTCTGCATGGCAGGAAGCTGCTTGGAATAGGCATGGTCTCTCTCTCTCTGTTTTTGCACAGAATTTCTTATTGGGATTCAGGGAAGAACAGAACAGGTCGATGTCGTGCAACCAAGAGATATTTCTTAATGAAATATGGGATTCTGTCAGAACATAATTTTTGGCTCAAAACCATGACCTTCAATGACATTGTCCTATTTTTCACCAAGAAAAGTCAAAGCAAACATCTTGTTCTTTTTTTTTCTCCAAATCATTTGTAAATTGTTGATGTTTTAGCTGAAAATGTTACCATTTATGTCAAAAATGTTGAAATCCTTTCCTCACACCTGTCTAGCCTGTGTCAGACTGTTGTTCTGTGAAGACATTCAAGTATGCATGTTCCCTTTTATGCAAGTCACCTTTTTCACACTGCGCAGAATGAAACTGAATGTTGAGATGCTGCAACTTCTTCCATTGATAGAAATCCCATTTCCAGGGAGGTCATTAAAATAAGAAACTTGGGTATTTGATACCAAAGCCTTTCCTGTAAAGCCTACCCGAAATAAGTCCTTATTACTTGCATTGCAGTGGAGGCTGAAGGTCATGGTGGGTTGCAGTGGCCTGTTGTGCTACATGTTGAACAAGCACACCAGAGGCAGCACCGCCAGCAAAGACCACACATGATCAGCAGGTGAGGTGAAGCACTGAGTAGAAACAGAAGCATGAAGAGGTGAAATGATTCACCCCAAGTCATATCACAGGCCAGCGTCAGAGTCGGGAGTGGAACTGGCATTTCCAGATCCCCCATCCAGAGGCAGCATGATGGATCTGACTGCCTTAGGGCTGTGTCAAAGGACTGAATAAGAGAGGATGTTTTACTCATGCGATAGCCCTGTCTACTGGGACCAGGAGGACCAGCCTTGCCTCTAGCGGAGGTCCAGTGCTCTCCTACCTGCCCTGATAGGTTTTCTGGAGAAGTCTGGATGGCTCATCCTCCAGCATCTTGGCTGTGCATATCTGTATTGCTCTTCAGCCCTTCACATCTCCCAGGGGCAGTCCTGCAGGCTTCTCCCACCTTCCTTCTGCAGGAAACCCCCTGGCTTGTGCATCCTGCTCTACATAGGGCATAGCTGCTCTGAAACCTGGGGCAGATGCATCTGCAGGGTGAAGGTGATCATGGCGAACCTGCACCATTACCACTGGCCAGCACAGCCTGGCCTCCAAAATCACAGGGCACATGCCCTGTGGGGCTGTGCAACCCTGCCAGTCATGCAATGCCTGGGTAACGCGGCTTGGGGTTACCCTTCGGAGAATCCCCTCTTGGCTCTTGGTGATCAGCAATACTTTGGCCCCATGACAAGGGGAAGGGTGTCACAGGGCACCGGGAACATGGTTTTCACGCTGTGCAGCACAGGTCCCTTCCTCAGCACCCACCCACTCCAGCTGCGGGTCAGCCCTCCACTGTGCCAGATACAGCACAAAAAGGACGGCTCTGGCCCTTCTGTTCCTCGGGCCACTGAGCACAACTGCCTTCTGCACCTTCCCAGAATGAACAATACACTTTTCTTCTCCATCCTGCAGCAGCTGAGTGCACAGAAGAGGGGGATCAATATCTATCGACCATTGCTATTTCCTTCATTTCCCCAGCCCCTATGATTATATATCTGCTCTCCTTTCCTAGGCTTCTTTCCATGGCAGAAACTACACCTCATTTTCCCCCAGAGAAAGCCCCAGAATGGGGTTCCTCTGAGCCAGATCCAAATGATGAAGCCAGAGTTATGACATTATGGGAGATGTCTGCCTTCAGATGAGAGCTACACTGAAAATGGCATCTCTCATTGGAAATGTTGACTTTCAGGTTAGAAAATAACTGAGGTACTGTAGCCAAAAATGTCCCTCTGGTGCCTCAGGGTGCCTGTTCAGCATGGAACCAAAGTACTTAGCACCGGCTGGCAAATGTCTCGTTGCCTCCCCCATGGAGAAGGGAGGATGGTGAAGGAAGGGATGTCTCCAGATGTCAGGGAGATGTCTGGCACCTCCGCAGATCCCACTCACTGCCCCAGACCTGGCTGGGCATCCCCATTTCCCTCTCAAGATACATGCCCTCACTCCATGGGGAGCTACTTCAGAGAGCTAAGCCAGCAGGAAACTTCCCAAACAAACAAAGAGTTTCCTGCTGGTTTAGTTCCCTGAACCAGCTCACCCCAGGTTGAGTTGTTCACCTGAGGTTCTGCCAGGTGAGGAGTGCAAACATACATCTTGGGGAGAGGATGGGGCAAACAGGGTCAGGGCCGAGCTGATCTGCACCAGCTTCGTCAGGAAGGAATGACTCTGTGACCTGGCTGAGCCCTCAGTCCCCGCAGGAGAAGGGGCACGGAGAGCCCAGAGGACGCCGTGCAGCCAGCACCAAATGACATTTGCCCATTCAGGGATCCTGCCTGAAAATGTTGCCTACCCAAAGGAAAACGTGCCTCCACCTCCAGCCCTTTGATACTAGCTGCTGAAAAACAAATAAACAGCCGCTAGTGAAGGACAGGGAAAAAAAGCAGAAAAGCAATACTGCACTTTCAAAGCAGGCAGCATCCCTGGGCTGCGCGGGGCTGGAAGCAGTTCGGCAGAGCCAGCTGCTCACACCTCTGGCCGTTCCTTCATTTATGGTCAAATGGTTTCAGCCAGTGGCTGTCCTCCTGGGGGACGCTGCCCCGCGCGCAGCCCAGGACCCCGCGCTCCAGGGCTGGGTGCTACCAGCACAGCAAAGGTCCCTGGAGTGGGAGCTGGGCACAAGGGTCCTGCAGTGATTTTTCACCCAGCAGGAATGGGGTTGTGGAGCTTCCCCCCTCCAGCCCCACCAAATTCAGCCTGGTTTAGCTCCTGCCCCTGGCAGAAGAGCAGTCAGGCACCACACAGGAATGCGGCAGATAAACAGCACATTGGGACACTCCTGCAAAGCAGGCAGTTTCTCAGGATCCACGAACCACTGGCTGAAGGCACATCTTGATTACATCTTTTCAGATAAAAGCTTGGATCTACTCCTTGTCTCCTTCCTTCTCCCCACCCCCAGTGTTTACAGCTCTCAGACTCTGATTTAGGTGGTTTACTGTGGCTTTCATGTAAGTGCATCAGCATTTTTAAATTAGTCACAGGTGACTCACAGGGTTACAAGAATAATGTTAAATTACCAGACATACACAGCCCATATACTTTATTACCTCATTTTTGTATCTTCTTTATGGTTTGTGATAGCAATGACCTTATAGTCTGTGGCTGAAGAGCCAGTTAAACTTGTTCTCTGTCAAAATGGTAATTAAAAAATTTCTATAGGGTAGGAAGCAAACCTTTACTCTCCAATATATTTCTCCTTCCAACAAGGCCCCTGAGCGAGGCTCAGAGAGGAACAGAAGACAATGTGCACAAAAGTCTCCAATGAACACGCTTATCAGCAGGCAGTGCTCAGTCAACTGCATTAATATTTTAAATAAATATGTATTAGGCTTAACAGGATACAACATATGTCAGAGCCAGAAAAATACAGCGGTTTCTCTTTGGCCACCAAGCAATATTCGATCTGATTGAGAAGAAGAAGAAGAAGAAGAAGAAGAAGAAGAAGAAAAGATAAATACATTTAGCAAATATTTTGTATTCTTATTTCAAATAAAGATGACAGCTTGACTATCTCCTTCCTTTTTTTTTTTAATCCACTCCCTTTCCTAATGTTACCACTGCCAAATTGGAGGAAGAGAGAATAGACAGGAAGGGAAAATAGGATATCTGAAGAAAGTTGTGGGTAGGTTCCATGAAAATAATATAGGGGGAAAAAAAAGAAAATACAATTATTTGTGGGTGAGGGATGTGAGAGGGGTCAGTTCTGATCTCCTCAAAAGCTGCCAGGGATGCCCAACACGCTACATATCCAGGGTCAGGCAGGCTCTCTTGCACTTCATTTATTCCTGAGCTCGTCACTTGCCCAAGGGCAATGCTACTGCGCCCATTTTAAAGATGAGGCACCAGGGAGGCAGAGGTTGCACTAGTCTGCTTAACCAAAGTGTCTAATGAACTGGTGAACCAGCTCTCCCTAAATAAGCACCTAAAATCCCCATATCAAGAGGGTCACCTCCAAGAAAAGGTCCAGCCAGCCGAGGACAGGTGGACGACCGTCACCCCCATGCCTTTGCAGAGGATCATGGCAAGCAGCCAGGCGCAATGTCTCAGCCTCCTGTTCCCGTGCCCGAAGCCCTAAGCAGTAGAAATGCTGGATGTATCGCATCATTTTCTTGCTCTCCTCCCACCTCTTTCAGATTCCTTTTTATTGGTGTCATTTACAGGTTACTAACCAAGTTGAAACATTCAAGCTGAAGTCCAGCAGTTAAAAAGCAGCAAGGCGTTCAAAGTTTGCTTCCCGTGCAATTTTTAAAGTGCTGCACTAAGGAAATGTTCAGCAGAATGAAGCTTTGCCTTTTATATATCCCAGCAGACTTACACTTTCTAATAGACCCGTCTAAATCAACAAAGTATTCCCCAGCCAGGGCCAAGAGTCGACGAAAATGGCTCCAAGGCAACTGGTGCAGCCACAACTTTCCACTGGAAGTTAATGAACTTTTAAAAACATTTGGGAAAGTGATGTATGCACAAGGCTTCTTAGTGTATCACAGTTAATATAATGCGTTCCCTTCCCTGGGGGAGACCCTGTCTGAGCTGTCAGCTGTAAGGTTGTTCTTCTAAAGCTTCTTCTTTATATATGCAACTCTGTCTCTCTCTTTCCCTCTCTCCCTTTTTGTTTTGTGGGGGAAGCAGAAGGCATCCAGCTCCTGCCTGTATAAATTTTGCACTTCCAAGAATTTGAAGGGCAAATAAGCAGGGAAAGAAGTATGCATACCTCTGCACATAGAGGCAGGCAGCAAGAACTGCTGGCAGAAAGGATCACTGGTTCATCTAGCCAGCCTCTTGTGTATCACAGGCCAGCAGGTAACAGTCTGATTTCTCTTTAAGAAACCCAAAGAATTTTTTTATGCTGGATATTTCAACTCTCAGAGAGTGGAAGTAGATCTGTACATGCAGCAGACGTGGAATATGAAACATCATGTAGCCCCTGCATCTGCTGGGCTCAAGTGTGGCTTAGGACAGAAATGCCCAAGCTCCGCAATAAATCCCGTATTACAGCACAAGTGGCTAAAACCCTCAAGGACCCTGCAGTCAGATCTGGGAGAAGATGCCTCCCTGACCCATACAGCCTGTTGGTGAGAGCAAGATGCAAGAGAGACACCCAGAGCCTTGCCTCGGGTGCCAGCTGCCACCAGGCTGACCTGGTGCTTTGCTTCAGAGCAAAACAAAACAATCCAAAAATACATCCAAAGTAGTCCTAGATGCCAATTACATAGCAGAGATGTAAAGGAGTCCTTCCTGGCACACTTCATGACAGCCTGAAGCTCACTTATTTTGTCTTACCATGAATGGGCCATAAACCCTGAAGAGAAGCAGGAGGAAAGGTGGATCACATCCAGAGCCTGGAAGTCCATGGGTCCTCCAGGTCCACCCAATATAAATAAGGTCTCCTCAAGGCTGAACTAAAGTGCAAGCTCTGGAGCTAACTGGACTACCTTGAGAGAGCCAAGTCTACCATTCCTCTCCAGAGAGCCCAATGTTCAATCACCTCCAGCTCTAGGGAGTTGCAATTTCCTTTGAGGTTGAATTTATCTGATTTCCAGATACTGTTGTCAAGCTCTAGGTGCCTCTCTGAACTCTTCATCATGCTTGTTCTTCTGACATGCCAGGACTCAGCACAGCAGCCCTATCAATGCTGTGTTTTCCCAGTGCCTGTTGACACTACCTACCTTTTTAACAGATCTGAAGATTTTCTTTTTTTCTTTTTTTTTTCCCCACAACAATACAATAAGAGCTCATCTTGAGAGGTTATCACAGATGACCCTGAAGTCATTCCCCAACTTACTGCTTTCAAACACAGAGACTGCTTTTCTGTAAGCGCAGCCTTGCATTCTTCATTCCCAAAGGGATTCCCTTCAATTTAGCTGAACTAAAAGCATCCTGCTGAACCATGACCAGTTAAGTACCTGATCCATATCACTCAGTTTGAGTAACCCATATCTTCCTTATTTGCTAGCCTGCAAATTTCTGTCAGCTGTAACACCATAAAAGGTTCCTCACCCCTATATGTTCTATATCACTGCCAAATGACTTGTACAAAACCTTAGACATTGTTAGAGCAAGACCAGTCTCTAGGGAAGGCACTTCAAAATAGCTCCACTCACTGGAGTCTTTGCATGAACAGCTTTCAAGATACAGCAGTGTACTGGTCCTCCTAGTTGTTGCCCCACTAGTACTGTAAAATGTAAGCTGTAAAAATCAAAATATCTTGTGATCATGGGTGTAATTCCTTGAAGAAGCTGCATATACCATATCAACACGGTTGTCTTCTTCAACTCCAGCCTATCATCATGACAAAGATACTAGCAGACTGGTTTCAGTCTCCCCTGGCTCACCCCATCTAAGAAGCATTCAAAAGTTTCTCCATTTCTGAAGGAAAAGGATGTGTTAATATTTGGCAGGAAAATATCAGAGTGAAATCAATAGCAGGAACTGAAGAAGATTATGGTTACAGGTCATTTGTTTACACAGCTTTGCTAGTGACCCAGCTAAGGGAAAGTTAACATAAGCTTGCAGTTTTGGAAACCAGAAAATGTTCACATGTTCAAGGCATGCAGGAGCCTGTGAAAATGGACACACTGAAGGAATGTCCGATACAGTAATGTTTTAGCTTTTCAATATTAACCATTTTATCTTGGACCAGAATATAATCCCTGAGCAAGACTTCAACAATAAACCAGACCTGGCTTAGGATATTCAGTTTCAGAGGTATTTTGAATTAGAAAAATTGTTGTTTTCTTAGAAAATTTTTACAAATATGAGACATGCTTTAGAGGTTAACATTTTAGTCAAAATCTCCATCTATATTCCAACTGTGTTCGCTGTACATATATGTACACCTCATTCTCCTTCTCTACCACTCTCCGATATGACCACATAATACAAATTTTTTAGACGTTTATAACAAGTTTGTTCTCATAAATGTTTTGTTGAATACAAAACATCTGGAATGGAAAAATGTCACACAGTTACGGAACAGCCTCTGTGCAACACACTGTACAATGATCAGTAGGTTTGGACTTCTCTGTCTTTGAAAGTCAACCAGGACAAGGTAGAGATATGAGGTCTGAAATCTCAGGAGTGGCACAAAGAAGATAAACAAGGACCACTTGTCTCTACAAGCACAAAAGTTAGGGGCCACCTAGCAGGCAGAAGGCTTAAACAAAGAAAAGGATGCGGTTCATTACACAAAATGCAGTTGAGCTGCGGACTCCTTGCTGCAGGGTGCTGTGGATACTAGAAATACACAAGGGTTCATAAAGGAATTAAACAAGTTCCTGAAAAAAAAAATCCATCAGGAGTTATTACATCTAAAGACGCTCTATATATCTGCTGTTAGTCACTTCTAGGGATGGGCTACAGGATAGAGGTAGGCTTGGTCTGGTCTAATCCAACAGCTCTTAAGCCTTTTTGTCATATTTTATTGTTTGCAGTCTAATTTTAAAGCAATATTTAGTGAAATAAATTTTGCCATTGCCAAGAGAGTACAACAGGAACCCACCAGGCAGAGAGCTAGAAGGAATGATCTTCCCATCACTCTCACAAACTCACAGGCTGGGGTGCAAGCAGCTGTACACAACTGGAGGAGTTCTACAGACTAGAGACATTCCTCAAAATTCATCAAGGGATCCAAAATGCAAAGCTGTAGACACAACTCTGTGGATCAGGAAAGTATTAATCCACCAGTTCCTAGGCACTGGGATGATAGAGAAGTGAAAGAGTCACTTTAGGTGGCCACTATAGGTTTCCTATATTTCTCCTCTCTTTCTTAGGCATCTGCTGGGGACCATTGTCAAAGACAAGATGCTGTGTTGGTCTGCCCCAATGCAGCTGTTCAAGCATATCATGTTACCTGGCCTAGGAGAAGATGCTGTCCAAGGGGTTAAGTATGGTTACTGGAACAGCAATGCTGCTTTGGTGCCATATGGTCCTCATAATCACACTGTTAGCACAGCAGCTGCTGGCAGAGGTAGCATTATGGCAGCAGACACCTGCACACAGTGCTGCCCCCGCTACAGGTGTCCGGGGATGAAAAGCAAGCATCTGTCCTGCAAGAAAAACACAGGCTTCCTATGAAGAAGAGGATGATAAACAGCAGGAAATGCAGAGACTCAGGTATCTGAGCTGTAAGATCAGTGCTGACTTTCCTCCTAAGGTGCTTGCCTACAATATTGGCAGTGGAAGTGCAGGCTTTCAGCAGCAGGTTTGCAGGCTGTGCACTCAGCTGAGCGCAGCTGATGAGACACACTGTCCATGCTGGTACACCAAGTGCTTGCCTGAGCCTCATCCCAGGCGCACCATAAGAGGAAGGGAGATTCCCAAGGACCTGCACACAAATTTGGCAGTCAGGACTCTCTGACACCTCACCTCTCTCAGCCATGCCCAGGGTGGGATTTGGTTGCTCACATGTAGTGTCTCGTGCCATTTGTGCCCTGTACCCTGGCTTCGCCTCCAGCTCTTACTCTAGAAGATCATGGGTCTCCACTAGGTCCTGGGCATCTCTGCCAGTCCTGTGAAGATGTCCCAGACATCCTAGAGCATCTAAAATGGCACTGGGCACCCACGTTTAGGTGATTGAATCCCACCTGCAGTGTAATACTTGGCAAAAATCTCTGTCTGCTTGTATTCATCAGCTTCTACAATATGAATGAGGCTTATCTATGTGCAGAGTGCTGGAAAACCTAACTCATGGGTTATGGCCCATCATTTGACCTGAGTCTCTCTGCCCATCAGGCTTCACACAAGGCCAGGGATCCACAGTGGTAAACGCTGTCCAACCATCGCACCACTTCCATGCCAGGGAAACCAGTGCCATCACCAGAAAATAACCCTAACTCTTTGGGCTAATGTTAGTGCCAAAAAAACCTTCAGCTCCTCCTCTACATGCCATGGGTGATTCCTCTGTGATATCTGTGGGCTATGAAGCCTTGGAGGGAATGGGAACCATTTTATTAACATTGCAAAATATTTATGGCAATGGGGACCTGACTCCCTCCAGACAACAAGAACTGATGTCTTTACCCCCAAACCCCAGCAATTCTTAATAACACTAACAGATCTGCAACACACTGGCAATACTATAAGGTGTATTGGTGTGAGCACAGGACACTGCTGTTCAGTATTACAGCTGGTTAATTGGAGAAGGTTGGCCCATTCCCCTCAGTCTTGGAGTGTCCCTCCAAGCCCCAGGTCTTGGGGTCTGGAGTCTCTCAGATAATGTTTTCCTCGCTGTTGTCAAGGGAAGTTTGTGAGCATCCAGATGCTCAAAGCTGAGACACCAACGTTTAGGTGGCCCCAGTATTGCTGTGTAAGTCTGTGCTGCTCCCCCTAGAATCCCTTTGTGGGGCCCATTCACCGGCTTCTCTCTCTGTCTCCCAACTAAGAGACAAATCACCCTATTTAAAGTGCCTGGTTTTCTCCACGGAGAACAATGTTGATGTCAGATGCAGATGTCTACACCTGGAGAGGCCTAATTTTTCCATAAACCTCATCATAAGACCCTTCAAATTGCTTATTCGTCTGATGCAAAAATTCATGGTTTTGAAGCCAGGCTCGTGGGGTCTTCTCTCATAGTCTGAAAACAGCTCACTCTGGCCATTCTTCAGCCTGAGAGGAGAACAACTTCATGGATCAGAATATCCCATCTCCAATGAAATAACTGCGTGGGCTGGGCAGGCAATTCCCAGGCTGAAATGGTTTGTGAAGGTTAATAGCAGAAAAATTCCAGACGCTGAAGAAATATAGAGGTCTTAGCTTGTTCGCAGGAAATCCACAAGCAAGACGAGGGAAAAAGAAAAAGGGTGTGTGTGTGGGCAAATTCCCTGGATAATTGCCTAGACTTTTTTATTAAGAGAACATGGTGTTACATAGCTGGCTTAATCAAGTCCCAGCACAGTGTGCTTTTTCAGAGGAGTTGGTTTTGGTGAGAATTTCATCGGAAGGACTCTGTTGGCCGGGGGGGGGGGGGGGGCGAGGGAGGCTCAGGTGTCTGGCTTAGATAGCTCAACCTGCACTGGCTCCTGTCGGTGATTCACAGCAGGAGCCTGACCGAGGCACTGGAGAGGCTTTCTTCTTGCCGTTGACAAGGCAGGGCAGCTACGGGGACCATCCTCTGCAGTTGGATGTCTGTGACTGGGTGGTGGGCTATCCCACACAACTCCCAGACCTTCAGACCTGCCAGGGTTATGGTTTGAGTCCCTGTTCTGGGACAGTCTGCAATAAAACTGCCCTCTGAACCATCAGGAAGGGCAGACACTTGAGTATTTACCACTCAAGAAGATGTCATCCATCTCAGGGAATAGTTCAAAAGCCTTATTTTTATTGTCATGCTGGAGGAAAACAAGTTTGGTAAGTCTGAAGGTTGCCCATTACCCTCATTCACCGTCATTCCAGTGTTCCCTGCATGTAGGTGCTGCATGGGCTTATTCTGCAGCCCCTATGGCAGCATGAGCAAATCCACCCATCTTTGCACTGGTTCAAGCGGTATCTGTCAGCTCCACTGTGGGAACCACAGCCAGGCAGCCATGCTAGCTACTGGCTAAAATGCAATAAGGTCAGCCACGGAGAAGGAGCCCTCCTTGATAACTGTTGAAAAACACTGACCTTTACAGGGGTCTAGAACCTGACATTGTACGAGGAGTCTAACGCAATGCAATCATGTAATTAGCTCCTGCGTGCCCAGCCAACAGAGAGGCAGTGTCACCTCCATGGCGAGAGCTGATACGGAGCCGTGCTCCTGCTTCACAGCACTCTTACAAAGTGAGAACAGAAGATCACACAATCAGTCTAGCAGCAACCACGAGGAGCAGCGCAGCCTTTGACTGCCACCACCATCACGGGTCAGAGTGTCAAAAACCAGGGCTGGATTAAACATCCATCAGAGATAGTACCAGGATGTGCCAATCTGATTTTTGCTTCAGTTTGCATAGTGGGGACACTTGTATGACACCCTTGCACAGGCAGTGAGTGATCCTGCCAGACAGCCAGATTGAACTCCCTGGCCCAAACCAGGACTAAGTATTCCAAATTCAGCTCTAGCTGTTGACAGCCTCCCTGATGACAAGGCAATTGACATGGGGACTGAAAGCTACATAGAGCTTGGAAATCATTTCAAAGCCACATTAGTGATGCTGTGTGGAGGGCAGATCCATGTTTCCCTCCCCATCCCTGCATATGGCTTGGCTGGGAGACATCAGCCCAACTCCAGCAAAACCAAGGAGCTCTGCTGGTCATTCAGGATCTGGCCCCTGGTGTGGAGGGGAGAACATGCTGGGGTGTCCTAGACTAGCCCGTTTTTCCCCAGCTCCTCTTGCTGGGCTTGGTGAAAGGCCTGGGCTAACCTTGGATCCCAAGGATCTCACCATCTCATATGGTTTCCCCAGAGAGTAGGTGCAAGCTCTTCAGTCTTTACCCCCTCTTTGCAGTGCCGAAAAGCAGCAAGGGCCGATGCCCAAAGCCAGGATAGCTGAGGATGTCCCAGGAAGACCAGCTTACCTGTGGTTGGACAGCATTGCAAACCCAGCCCCTACTCTCACCCCGCTCCACTGGCCAACCTTGAACAAACAACCATTTGCTGGAGCTGCATCTCAGCCCTGGGCTCCCTGGAGAGCTTTATCTCTGGTGGCAGCTGCAAGTCGTGCATGTCCACAGCACACACGGCAGCCGCAAACTCACCTGGCTCCCGCCCAGCGCTGTGTTTTTCTCAGCACAGACATTTCTCCCCCACTGCAGTCTTTCTGTCGGAGCAGTTGGCAGTGTGTGTGTTTGTGTGTGTGCGTGTAGGGGATTGGGAGAAAACTTTGACCTCTGTGAATACAACCGCTGCAGCGGTGGGGGAAGTGATTTGCTATCACTCACCGCCACTTAAGCACACCCTCAGCAAACGAGCTGAGAAAATGCCACAGGCTAACAAACCACTCCAGATCTTTCAGGGGGATTGGTTACCTTTGCAGTGCTCTCCTCCAGAGTTCATTTTATTAAAATATTGTGTCAAGCATTTGAGGGCGGTGGGTTTTTGATGAGATCAGATGCATGGCAAGAGCAAGCTGGAGGGGCAAAGCCAGCAAGGCTCAGCCTGACCTTTCAAGCTGAGCAATTGTAGCTACAACTCTGGAGCAGAATGAAGCCCGATTAGTGATTTTCAGAAATGTTCTGCTGATAACAGTGATTGCTCTAAGTTGCTGAATGAACACAGACACTGGTGCTCTGCTTCTCAGATAAAAAGTGATTAAAGTCTCCTTAAGAGCTTCTAAATCTCCTCTTCAGAAATTCCATTAAGCAATCTAATTAGCTAATTCTATTAACTGATTAGGTGATATTAATTAGTTAATTTGGGGGGAAAATTTATAAAGCTATCGAAGGAAATACAAGAAAAGGACAGGGATTTTTGGCCAAGAGCTTCCTTTCTTCACCCCCACAGTGCCTTAATTAGGAATTTTAATTAGCCATATGCTGGGGGTAGGGAATCATTAATGGACCTCTGCTTACCCCATCCTCTCTTCTGCTTGTCGTGTGTCTACTGGTAATTCAGGGTGTCCAAAGCAACTGTGGAGGGTGGAGGTTTGGCTTCTCGGTATGTTGCCTTCCTCCCTTTTTTTGTCATGTGTGTATTGCACAGGGCACCAGACTAGTGATTTAAGAGTGCCATAAAAAGATAAAAAAAATCAATGCCCATCACAGAGCTAACTCTGCTGCAACACCTCAGCAGGGCACTACGGGGCAACTCCATGAGGCTGTCTGGCAGCCTCCGAACATGTTTTTCAATTTGCAGCGATGGCCCTGAGAAGCTGGCAAACATTTTTTGTGCCAGTTTTACAGATGGATGCCCGTAGGCAGGGACACCCAAGGATTCAGTTGCTACCACCATGTGGAGTTGTCTGCACTTGCAAAGCAAGCGGTGTGTCAGCTGAGAGGCAGGACTGGAGGAGAGCGGAGGGAGCACAGGGTGGCCCGTGGGTGGTGTGAAATAGCGACGAGCCAGGCCCCAAGCACATTCCCGGAGGTCCTGGGTGAGGACTTAGTCCTGGCAGCTTTCTGCAGCAACCAGATTGGAAACTTGGCCACTGCTGCCACTGACACCAGAATTGCAGCTCCTGATAAATACTGGCAGCGGCATAACCAAGACCGCAAATCCTGCGGATCCTCCCGACCCAGGCTAACGTACAGGAGCTCCAAACATGCCAGAATGACTCCCACTGCATCTGGGTATCTGTGAACCCATCGCACCAGTATGTCATCAGTTACGCACAGATCTAGCAGGGGGAGGCATGAAACCTCCCAGACAGCTGCAGCGATTTCTCCTGACAGACACCCACAGAGCAAAGGCTCCGCGTGCTCCAGGGACCTCTCTAAATGTCTGCTCTACCTCTGCTCCCAGCATCTTTTCTCCAAAAACAATGTTTCACGAAGGAATGGGAGCAGGTACCAGCACAAGGTCGCCAGAGTCTCTGGAGGTACTGAGCTAATCATGTCACAGTCACTTATCCCTTAGTTAGTTAACATTGACATCCCAGGTGGTTAAAGACAGAGGTTCAGGAGCTGTAACCCACGGGACAGGAGGCGTGGAGAGGGAATAACTGCCGTGAATCAGGGCCCTTGTGCTTTGATCAAAAGCTCCTTGGGGTTGGGCAGTCCCATTCTTTGCTTCTACAGCACCTAAAAACCCTTCTCAAGGATGAGAGAACGTTACATTGATGTTATCAATGTAAATGCAAATGGAATCCTGGACCATAATGGCTCCATTAATGTTAATGCTGTCAGTGTTGCTGCTAACAGGAACAGTTCCCCCCCACCCTCAACACACACAGACACACACAAATAACAGGTTTATGAAACCAAGAAGTGTTGGGTTCTTGGCCTAAATTTGGGGGGTTTAAACCTTCTGGTGGTGCCTGCACTGGGCTTTCAAGCCTTTCTCGGGGCATAGGAGATGCCCCACAGCCTTCAAGTGCCCGTAGTGATCTCCTCTGCAATTCACTCATCTCCTTGCACCATACTTATGGCCTCAACCACAAATACTGTCTGCAAATTAGAAATTGTGTATTTCACCTGTGGGGTAACCAAAGCAATTTCCAAGTTACAGTCCTGCTCCATCCCAGGGACATCCTGAGGCATAGAAAGTTTGGACCTGAATTTGGACCTCCTTTGAGAGGTGAAAAGTCACCCTGAGAAATAAATGGTGTTTAGAGGAGGACAGGGTATGTCTGATGAAGCCAGTTTTCACAGAAGGCAGTTTGGTTCAAACCAAAACACGTAGTTTTAACAAATTTACAACAAAGTGACTTCTTTCTGGCTTTCCTGGCAGGATGGTGAGGAGGTGGGGTCTGAGGCTTTTCCTGCCTTCAGGGGGGTGAGTCCCCAAATATTGCTTGCCAGAAGCTCAGAAAAACTCTCAGGTGAAGGAGCAGGGTATACATCCTTGGTTTCTCATAGCTTTCTTGGAGCTACTAGCCATCCTAGCAGTAGTAGTAGTAGTAGTAGTAGTAGTAGTAGTAGTAGTAGTAGTAGTAGTAGTAGTATGTAGCACCAGACAGGGTGTTACATGCCCAGAATGATCGAATATGGTAATTTGCATGTCCTTTTGTTCACAAGAGCCTGCACGTCATGGATGTGGGAGCTCAGCCACTTTGGGAGACTTCTTACCACTGGGCTGGAAACCAGAAAGCCCAAAGACTCTCCCAGCTCCTAAGCAATAAATTTCTTTCACTTCTAGGCTCCCAGCTTTCCTGGGGCCCTGGAAACTATGGTATTAGCATCACTAATATGATCTTAAAGTCTAAACACACACCTATTGACTTATTTATTATATTATATTGCAATATATATGTACATATATATATTATATTATTACATGCATTATATATCCTTCAGATAAGTCTCTGATGGCTGTCCCACCGGCTTTCCATGACACATCCACCAAATGCTGGCACACCTCAGACCTTGGGGAGGAATATCAGCAACCGCATTTCCATCTCCCTCCTCCCTTGCTCTCCTGCTGGTGTAAAGACAACAGGCTGGGAGAGGTAAGGCCAAGCCACACAAGAGCTCCCAACCAGAGCAGCAAAAAGCACATGATGGACAGCTCTGGGGTTGACTGCAGTCTGAGCTATATGCAGAAAAACCTCTGAGCTAGGTGAGGGCAAATTTCAAGCTCAACCTCACAAAACTGAGCACTGCAGCTGAACTCAACTGCATGTAGAAGGCATCAAGATCATGTTTTATTGTTACTTCAGCCCAGACTTGGGGGGTTTTGTTCCATTTTTCTATTCCATGCCACAACCATCCTTCGCCCCCATCTAAGTGTGCTGATTCTTACTTGCTGTTGCACAGGACCAGTTCTGAGTCTTTGGAGTGAATTATCACGTGGAGGGAAAGGCAGGGTCACAGAGAGGCTTCAATATATTGGAGGACTCTTTGAAACAAGTCCTTGAGTCAATTTTCGCAAAAATAGCTTGATACCTCTTTAAAGAAGAGGTGGGCGGCAGGATTTTTCTTACAGGGTTTCCTTATTCGCAGTTTGGGGGCCTGAATCAAATCAAAGAGACTCAAAACTCCTTGTGTCCAGTTTGCCTCATCCTTCTTATTGGGTATCACAGAAAAATAAATGCACATTTCTCCATGGGGTACAATTCCAGCATCAGCCCCAGTGGAGGGTTAGAAGTGCCTTCTTTTCAAAATGTTTCTCTTTCTGTCACTCTAAGAGACTGGATTACACCTGTGAAGTCCTATGCTGGGAAATGCCTCAAATCCTGCCTTCTGCAGAAGTAGCACAGGAGGGCAGCTAGAATTGAGGATGGGTTATGGAAAGTCCTGTGTGAGAAGAGACTGAATAGACTTGGATGCTTTCTCTGAAATGGAAGATTTCCCTGAGAATATGGTATGAGAGGTTGTAAAATCATGAACAGGGAGCAGAAGATGAATATTAAACGACTATTCACCATTTCCTATGCCACAGGAGCCAGGAACACTTAGTAAATTTACCAGTAAGCACATTTGAAACACAAAAGGAAACGTATTTCCCCAGCATACATAATTCAACCATGGAACTCATTGTTGCACTGTGTTGTGAAGGCTAAGAGTCTAAGTGGAAATGGAAAAACTCGTGGATGATACATCCACCAGATGCTACTGAACACCTTGGTCTAGGTGCACCCTCCAGCTATGGGAGTCCTAAACTACAGGAGTATTAGATCCCCAATCTTACAGTTTTCCCAAAACAGGTGGTACTGGTTGCTGCTGGAGACAAGATACCAGGCTAGGTGACCCTCTGCTCGAGCCGAGGACAGCCCTTCATGTGAGTGATGGATCGAGATTTGGAGCCCTGTTCCCTCTCCCTGAGTGTATGCCTTGCTTGCATAGCGCTGAAGACTACAAAAGCACCTAAAACCCTCAAGCAGAGATAACTTGGGCACGCACACTCAGGGAGGAGGTGGATGCCAGCATGCCAGGACGGTGCAGGCAGGAGCACAGCCAAGGAACGACAACCTCACCAGGTCCCTACTGTGGGCAGCTGCCTCCCAGCTGATGTCAAGAGCTGGGCATAGCAGAGGACAGCTTCTGAGAGAGCTCCAGGAGAGGATAACATGGGCTCTGTGGGCTTCAGCAGCCTGCCATTTCCTCTCCTCTGCCCTTCCCTGGTGAGCGACGCTGTGCTAATTACAGCTCGGCATGTACTTTTGCGAGGATCCCTGGGGCGGCAGAAGTTGGTACTAAAGTTCAGCTGTAACAGGAGCTTTGTTTAGCGGTGCTGGGACCAGAAGGTCAGCGGCAGCTGCTCTGCCAGGGTTTAACGCTTTGTTCACCTCTGCGCGCTCGCCCATGAAGAATTTCCTGTTTCCCGGGCAGTGCACTCAAGAACCTTCTTTTATTTTGTTAGTCCTATCATCCATCAATTTTAACTCTGTAGTAACACCAAAAAGCCAACCTGCACACAGCTCCGTTGTCATGCTGTAATGCGGTAGCCAGCAGCAGTTCCTCAGTGCTTTTTCCCAAGCAACCTCAGACAGCACAAGGAAATTTCTCAGCTCGTATTTTTGAAAAGCACTGTTCAAATGATGGCAGTTCTTGAGAGCCATGGGGCTATACCAGTGACAAGATATTTAAATCAGGATGAAACAGAAGTATCAGAATAAAGTCCCAAATTGCGGGAGATAAGCATAGCAAAGTAGCGTGCACAGCTGCTATTTCCCAGCCCAGATCCCACCTAGTCTGCATTTTCTGAGCATACACAGGGCTAAGGAGTGCACTTGCTAACCTGACAGAAACTGGGGAGAGTTCAGAGGTGGCTGTAAATGAATACACAAATATCTAGGAGGCCAGTACGTGAGGTGGCTTGAGTACACGCTGAACAGCCAGGAGCTCCCTGACTTCCAGCCCTGATTGTGCAGTGAAGCACTCTGTGCCCCTGGCACCTTCCTGGCTGCTCCGAGGACATTAGGCACAGCGCAATTTGCATCTATGCCGCAAAAATATTCTTGCCCTTCAAACAGAATGGCCACATTTCTGCTGCCTGTTGGGAATGTCTCTGGCCTGTGCTAAACCCCACACTGAGCCTGGGCATCTCTTGGAAGATGATAGTAGAGCCATGCAAGGGACTGTGCTCGCAGTCCAGCAGTACGGACAGTCTTGGGGTGTCATGTGTGTCCATGCCCTGGAGCTGTGCAATTCAGCAGTCTGGATGCAACTGGTGCATGCACCTTTTCCTGCTGCTCTCAGCCCCAAAGGTCTCACCTGAGGCTGGTAGCACAAGAGTTTGCAGCAGCTCCTGAAAGGCCAGCCCACCAGTGCTGTAACAGGGCTGCCAAAGCGTTTGCTCGGCCCCTGGAGCTCTGTTCCCCCCATGGCAGCAATGTCTCAAACTGTGGATGCAAGCTGCATCCTTTGCGTAGAACCAAGGCATCTTGGAAGAGATAAAATTACAGCATTGGCTTCCCCAGTGCTTAACCATGCTGCCAGGCCTCCCCACAGAGTTGATCTCTAGGTCAGCTCACCTCATCTCACAGCTTTTCAGCAGCCCCTGTCTGATCCTTCTGCTGCAGTCCTAGGAATTACAGCTTTAAATTATCCTACTGTGTAATGGTTATAGACTTTATAGCTATAGCTTATAGCTCCAGCCACTCAGCTGAACAGCCATGACACTTTGAGCAGAAACTTCAAGGAACTCTATTACTTGGAAATTGCCCCTCCTCTTTGCTGGGGTATTGCTGCTGTGAGTCTTCTCGTTGCTTCTGTTTATTCTTCCCACGGCACCTTATCAAGCTGGATCAGTGCATTCAGACAAGAATGGCTCATAACATTAGCCAGGTCGCATACAGTGTTTCCTCAGATTATGGCCCAGCAACACAGGTCATGTCCTGTGTCTACTCTGGGGTCTCTGTGGTCTCCACCTCAATGTCTCTTTTGTAAAGTGTTGGATGATTCCTTGTGACTGCTCAGAAATTTTTTGTGGAGGGCTCAGACAGTGTTTGTCCTGTGCTTTGAAGATGCTGGCTGATAACATCCCACATGAACTTCTGGAGTACGGACAGACATTCCTGCCCTGCTCATCCTGGCACCAAGTGAAGGCTGCTCCCACAGATCACCAGACCTTCTGCTTACAGTCACATGAGGGAAAAGGCTTTCATGTACGTGGATGTGTCAGCTGCCTTATTCCTATCAAAAGCCAACATCAGGCCAATCTATCCTGACACCACCACGTTTGAAGAAAGGGGTACACTGGAGTCGGAAAACAGGGTAACAGCTCCTGAACAAGCATCTCTGCCAGTCTGGAGATGCTCAAGTAACAGGACCCAGCCATGACCACGTGGCCCATGTGTGCTCATACCACGGCAATGCTCCATCTGTGCACAGCCAAACGGAAGGAGAAAGCCTTTTATAGTCAGGTGGAAGCTGCTCTGCTTGCTGAAGCCACAGAGGCGGAAGTAAGATCACGCAATGAATGACGAATGCGCCTCCTTTGCCAGATCCACCATAAGCAGCTGTGGGCCACAGGAATTCAAGTCCCAACTGCTCTGACACTTTGCAACATGCTGGACCAAATTATCCGCTGAGGCAAATGGTACTTGGCTCCAGCAGAATTACGCCGGGAGTGAATTTTGACGTATCGTCCATGGAGGGCATCAGGAGAAGGCAGATGTTCTTATCTGATTTGAACCAGATCACACATATCTGGCAATTGCTGTGGTAATGTATAATCTTGGGCCAAGCCAAGAAACCTGATCCCATGCTGGGGCCTCCAGCTGTTGCTGCATTACAGTCATAAAACCTGCTTCATGCACCTGCTTGTATAATACAGTTTCACCAGGGGGAACAGCCTTCCTGACTGTCCCCAGAGATCAGTTTTGCCCTGAAGAATGAAGTTTGCTAGCACTTATAACTGTTCCTAATATGGTTAGCATTGGCTGCCTGCTTTTGCAGGTTTGTTAGCACGCTTCCAGTATTTAAAGTACACGTTCTGAGCCATGGAAGTGTCTTCTTCAGTGTTTGATGAATGATAGATCCACAGAGAGATGCAAGCCTTGAGAAGATGCAGCCATACCTTTCTGCATGGGGCACTCACGCATTAAGCAAGGTATCCAAGACTGGGACTTGTAATACCCTGAGCTGGAATAGGAATATAGCTAGGGCACAAGGTAAGGGTCTTTTTCTCTGTCTTTCTCTCACCATCCTCTAGGAACAGATTGGGAGACACAACTGTTGCTTGCAAAAGCAAGAGTGTCCTTTCAAGAAAACTTCAGGAGCAATAATCAGCTACATCCAAGCTAAGGTCTCCCACACAGACTGTGATGACCATGATCACTATGTAGCTCTTATGTAGCTTGATCCCTTGTGATCCTCAAGGCAAGCAAGAGTGGGCTCAGGACCAAGTAGAGGTAGATTTCTATCCTGCTCTCATGTTTTCATTCTTCCTTTTTCCTGAAATCCATAGGAATGTTTCCACAACACAGCAACATAAAAGCGAATATGATACTGTAATTTCCTGCAGAGAGGCAGCTGTAAGTCAATTACTGGCTACCTTTAAGCCAGGAAAAAAGTCTCTGAATTTAAAAGGAGAGACACTAATAAAGTTCTATAGGGATAGAACCCACAAATAAAAGAATGAACATTTTTTGCGCAGTTTCTTTTTAAACCTTAGAAGAGCATTGCTGAGCAGGAACGGAACTTTCTCTGTGATTCACTGGATAATTCAAAAACTCCAGAGGAAAGGTACCCTCCTCTAATAAATGGTAAAGGATCAGTTCCCCTCCTCTTCCACTGGTTTCCCTGAAGTCAAAGCAGATGTGGTGACCCACAACTAGCTGCAGCAAACCAGCATGTGACCCAGGGTCTGGCCTAGGGACGGTACAACCGCTCTGTGTCTGTGTCCTTTCCAAGAGTCATAGGAAGTCTGTTCCTCAGCAGAGCTTTCAGCTGGTCTGTCTGCTACAGGTTCTCTTCCTACCCACTGCAGTGGCCTGCATTAAGTAATTTAACAGGCATCTGCTGTCTGTGGTTCATTTTCTTTCATCCCCTCCCCAAGCTGAGACCAGCCCTGGCAAGAAGTTCAATTCCCTTGTATTGTTTTGGACCTCCCCCAGGCAAAAAGGTGGAAAAAGGCCTCCAAGTTACACCCAGCAGTTCCTTTTAGCAACATATTGTAAATATTTGGTACAAAAGCCCTCTGGATTCACTCAAACATGGCCTCTGTCAGTGCAGACAAAGACACGCACACCAGCAAGTGTTTCATTTAATGTTGCTTCTTGGCCCTTTCCTAAGTCTGCAGTTACTTACAGTGATGAGAGGTGACCCCAAGCCAACCAAAGCCAGTCAGTGGATTTTCTCACTGGAGTCAGTGGAGTCAGGTTGGGCCCAGAGTTCCACAGTATCTGAATGTGTGACAAGCACTATTAACACATACACCCTGTTAACACCTGATGAGATGGACTGTGCTGCTCTCCTGCCTTTGGCACTGAGCCATGGCCCTGAGCGAACGATAACTCCAAAATGTCTAAAGATTTTGTGGCAAGAGCAAGACCCCAAATCTTCCTGCCCAAGTCACTAACCCACCAAAAACAACCCATGCCTCTTGGATTCCCACATCTCACCTCCATACAGTCAAAAACGTATTGCTCTTTTTCTGAGAAGAAGACCTGGACACAGCTTCTTACCAGATACGTGCGAACTATCGTGGTGCTGGTCTGAATAACAGGACTGGCCTCCTATAACCAGGATCAAGTCCCGGGATCTCAAGCTATGCCATTCCTACCAGCATGTAAAGATAGAGGAACCAGATCAGTGTGTACGTGCCATGCCTCTTCGACAACCATCTTCAACCCCTCTGCTAACCACCAGATAGCTTCTTTTCCTTCTTGTTGCTTTTTCCTTGGCGAACTTGTAGACCTACCTTGTACCTTGTCAGGCCTTCATATTGTTTGTTTCCCTGTCCCTGTAGCATCATAAGACATTCCTATAAGTGCTGGCAATGCAGTAAGAGTGCTTCTTGTTGCAGCACAATTGATTTCATCGTCACCGATGCAGACAGCATCACTGAGGACTGAAACAACTTCAAACTAGCTTAACAGATTAAGCAAAGCAGCTGAAATGGATATTAGTACCTGCATGGGCCAGAAAGTGTACGGCAACACACCAGAAACCCAGCTCTGGACTGTGCTGAAAGGAGAGTAAAGTGGAAAAATATGGGGAACTTTTTTTTTTTTTCTCCATTTTATTCAATCTCTGTTTCAGCTTCACAGAATTGGAGAATAATTCAGATTGGAAGGGACCTCTGGAGGTCTCTAGCCCAAATTCCTGCTCAAAGCAGGGCTAGCTTCAAGGTCAGATCTAGTTGTTCAGGGCTTTTTTGGTTATCTCCAAGGGTGGAGACTGCCTAGCCTTCTTGACCCTTGTTGTACTGTGTCACTACTCTCATGGGAAAGTTATTCCTTACATCCAAAAAGGATTTCCCTTGATAACTTGTACCCATTGCATCCTCTCCTTTTGTTGTGCACCTCTTCTCTATAACCCTTCTTTAAGTAGTTAAAGACAGCAGATAACTGCCTCCCCCTTTTGCCTTCTCTTCTCCAGACACCTCAAACCTTCCCTTTGACCCAGAATGAAACGCTTTATTTTGACTTCTGGTAAGAGAAGTGACAGTACTGAATGCTGGATTTTGATTGCATGGATTGGTATCACCTCCCCTCCCCTCCACTCTCCATATTTCGTTTTCCAGCTGAAGCTGTTTAGAAATTGGGGGTTGTATGTGCAAATGTTCTTCTGGATGACCAAAAATCACATTTCTCATCAAAATGAATATTCACTAGAAAAGTGCACCCAGGGAAAATCACTAGAAATTGGGTGCCTTTGAAAAATCTCATCCTTTCTCAGCATCCTCCTCCTCAGCTCTCACGGGTGTTAAATATTAAAGTGAGGAGCTGGTGGCTTCGATAAGGAAGTAGCCTAACTCTCTGCCCAAGGTATTTCCCTTCCTAGCTCTCCTCCCTTTAAACTCAGAGCGTTTTTTTTTTAATTCTGTAGTATCTGCCAATTTCCAACACCTCCTCCCACCCCCTGCAGGTGGCATGATGCCAGATTCACAGCAAGCAGGCCAGGAGGAACGTATATTCCCATTATCCTCAGCACTACAGTGGAAGCTTTTAAGACATAGGCTGTAAATTCAGTCTTCTGCTGGGAGATTGCTAAGCAGAAGTCCCTTTTGCAAGAATGTCACCATGTGCTTCGTACAAAGAGCCAGACAGAAGGCTCCTGCTGTTATCAGCAGATGGTTGGAGGGTCAGTCGTCACCGTGCCAGGGTTTGCTGTAGCACTTCGCTGAGACGCAGGTGAGAAGAACTATTGCTACATGTGTGGGGAGTAAATGCAAGACTGCAGCAAAGGTAGGGGAGCCCTGTGATGCGCATTTGCAAGGGTTTGCCTCTGTCACTGTGGACCACTGTCAGGCAGCCCATAAGGCAGAGAGGACAGATTCACAACTGCCCACCATCTGTGTGCCTGAGAAATGGCCCATGCAAGCTGGCACAGGCAGGTGCCAGAGTATCACACATTACCTGGACAAGGACACACAATACCCACTTCTCTCGAGTCCTGCTTGGCCTCCGAAGGTTCCCACAGGAGTGAGATCCCACAGGCCAGTGTGGAAATTGCTCACTGGGACTTGTTTTTCCTTCACTAATTCCCTTCTGCTATTATTTTTGTCTCATAATAAGGGCCACAAGAACAGCAGTACCTCATCTATCTTAACTGTATTTTCTCCTCCAGGTTATTAAGACATACAATATAAAGCTTTGCTGGCTCTTCCTGGAGCTGAGTCACCCACTTCATCTCTGAGAGCTGAGAGAGGCACACATGAGACATATGATCCAAGAGACATTTTATATTTTATTAACCCACAAAATCATGAATGAATTGCTAAGAAAGCCCTGTAGTTTCTTTTTTATCAAAGCAAACGAAGTGTGTTACCACCAAAGTGTTATTAGACTGGCAATCAGAAGATGGCCAGACCCACAGAAATGGCTAAGAGGACAAATCCACAGAGGTATTTTGGGACCCAGCTGCTCTTTAGAGACCTAAATTTCAACTGGTTTCAAGGAGATAAGCACACCTAGGTCCGTGTCTAGGCTCTGCTCCAAGCCATGGATCTTGTTCTTTTCCCGTCCCTATGGACCTATAACGAAGGACTTTCTGTGCAGCTCTTACCACATCATAACAACGCTGAGATTGTGCCCAGAAGGAAAGTATATACACCTTTCTGCCTGGAAAAATTCAAATGCTATATGTGAAAATTGATAAGGGAACTGAATGTGTGAAGACTCTGAACATGGCCATGGGAAGCAAGGTCTAGAAAGGAGCATGGCAGGCTTCTAGGATGGATGTCTGGTGCCCTGCTACACTTTCCCTATTCTTGGGGATGATGATGATCTATTTATTTCATTACAGGCCATTGTTGCCTAGATATTTTAAGCTGCTGCTAGTTAGCAGTGTCTGTTTCTGTTGCCACTGTAACACTAATTTGGTTTCATGTCATTTTAAGCAGACTGAAATGTTTCCATCTTTAATGTGGTTCTCCTATTCTTTCTTCAAGCAAGAAATATAAATACTGATCAGCTTGACAGATAAACCAGACCTAACTAAGGGGGGGTCATTTTGACTGAGTTAATTAACATTTATCATGGATTCATTGCATATTCTTATGTTCCTGGAGTGCAGGGTGGCTTTTCTGGATTATAAAAGAAAAGTATATTGCTTGATAGCAGAAACCTGGAATATATTTCTTGGTATAAGGAGCACGATGGGCCTCCATAAAACAAAGGTCTAGGCCTTTAAAAAGTCCTGCTGCCATGTAGTTTGTAGCAAAAACTGGCCAAGCAACTTGGCAGTGTGGCTTGTTTCTTCACTGGCTTCCTGTTGGTCTTTGATCCAGACCCATGAAGTGCCTTTCTTACAGTCTGTCTGAGAGGTGTGGATGCAGTCCCCTTACAACAGATATCCTGCCTTTCCATACCCACTTGGAGATAACTATTCCCTTCTGCAATGACATCAATAACCCTGGGCAGGATTTAGCTTGACAATAAGACCCTTAAATGTAGGCATTTGAGTGCCTCTGTCTACATGTGAGCTAAGTGTCTAAGCTCCCGTCAGAGGTAATGGAGATCTGGATATCGGTTTGGTTGTTCAGTAGGTATTTGGTGCCATTCAAGACGCCCTCGGGTTCTCCAGGATACCTGTACGTAGCTGGCAGATGTGACAGAGGATCTATGGGATACGTTTCTGGGGCAGCAGCCGGAGGCCAGACAGGAGACTCTAGGGCATCTCAAAGGCACAAGGCACCTACTGTGGGTAGGGAGTCCTGCCCCTACCCAATACAGTCAATCAAATGTAGGGTGCAGTTCGTACCATCAGCTAACGCTTGTCTACTTTGGAGAAAGTTGAATCTCTGTCCAGGTCCCACTAGCTGTATTGACTAGGTCTCCTCAACTATAGTGGGAATTGAGGTACTTAGATCCCAGACACCGAACCTTAGATGCTGGAATTTTGGCATCTTAATTTCAAGCTGAATTGCCTCTTGCGTGTACTGAATCGGGTCACATCGCCCTCAAGTGGACAAAGGCACTATCACAATGAACTGCACAAGCCAGCAATCATCAGGATGCTGTCTTCCTTTGAGGACTAAAAATAAAAAAAGTGATATACCCAGATCTCCAATACAACGTGTGCCATGACAAAGCTCAGGGGAAAGAATGCTAAGGTTGCAAAGTACAATCCTAAAAAGTTACAATGGAGAAGGCCATAATTCATGCTGCCAGACCGCCAACATAATTCAGCTGCCTCATACACTTCCATTACGATACTATCTCACTCAACTCAACATCAAACAAAAGGTGGTAGCAAAGCCAAGAACATAATTTACCTCTCCTGGATACTTATACTGGGCCTTAATCACAAGAGAAAGTGTTTGTTTTGTGGTGCACTCTGCCTCATTCACTGTCCAAGGGGCACACTGAATGAGGTTGGGGCCATCTACCGAAATGTTCATGATCTTGTAAAAAGAAATCAAAACAGGAGATCAAACTGAATTCATGTTAATAGCCTGAATTCTGGCAGCTTCTAGCACCAGGTTTCTGAAGTTTGTAACCTTTGGAGTCTTACTATTGTTCTTGTTTGGACTTTCTCCAAGTTTAAAAAAAAAAAAAACAAATAATGTAAGAACAAAAGCTCTTTTACATAGAACTGTACTGACTATTCCCACTTAGGTCTAGAAAAAAATCTGAATCTATAGATCAAAAGCACAGATCTCTACAATTTGAAGGAAGGACTGATGGTAGTGAGAAGCAATTATCTCTCATTTGGAGATATTACCAGAGGACAACAACTGTATTCTCAGCATATTTGCTAAATGGAGGAATAACTCTGGAAATGAAGTTTTCTGAATCCCAGTCCTGTCTCTGGAAAGGAGCATTCTCTAGCAGAGGTAACCAATCACAGGATAACAGGTGTCTCTCCACACCAGATCACTAGCTGGGAAAAGAACTAACTTGCTTGAATAGTGTCCTCTTCCAGCAGTTTCTTACCCCCATAGTATGGGGGAATTTCTCCTGTGGAGGTGGCCCAGTTTGCTTAGGATTCCCTCTGTCTAATTCTCTTCCTCCAAGTCAGCTCCCTCTTCAGATCTCTCAACCCCTCCTGTAAACTTGAGGTTCAGGCTGTGGAAATGGTTAAGCACTCTGTGCGAAGTGAGGGACATAAATGAGATGTTCCAGGTTTATAACTAAGCCTTCTGATGGCCTTAGACACCCCAGGCAAATGGCTGTGGTCAAGTGAAGGTGGCTTCTGGGACAAATCTTGTCCTCCCAGGTCCACACCAAGCATGTTTCCCCTCCAGGATAACCTGTGTCTTAGCTGCCACCAGGCTCCCCCTCTAATCTCAGCTGGGAGTAGCCTGTATGGACTCCATTTTACAGCACAAGGTTCTCATTACATTTTCCAGCTGTGCACTACACTGCCCTAAAGAAAAATAGAGCCTACTAATGTGCATTTTTTAGCCACTCTCCATGGGCCTCTTGGAAGTAGTCCATGGCCCCTAGGTTGACAACCAGTGGTCTGAAGGATGCCTGCACCCTTCTCACTTCTACCTGGAGGGCTTTTTCTCTTCTCGTCCCTGCTGTTGTCATACACTGGGCCTTCCCTTTCCACCCAAGTCCACTTACCATCTCCTCAGACTGCTAAATGCCCTCTGGAGAACACCGCAAAAAATAAATCCTCTGCTGTACTGTGTTGTCTTTGGCAGCAGCTCTGCTTTACTCTGATGTTTATTATTATTCTCCCTGCTGCAAAAAGCCTGACAAAAGGCCTCTTGCCTCAGCCTCTGAATCCTGCGAGCCATTCCACCAGCTCGGAGTGGGTTTTTTGAAGGCACCACCACCTGTCAATGCAGAGAGAAGCCAGGATGTCGGAGAAGGGAACCACAGCAAGGTGCAGTTGGTCTGGGAACCAAACCAGCTGCTCTGATAGTGGGATTTAGGAAGAGAAACACAAAGGTGCCACCACAACAGCCACGACGCAGCACAGAGGAGAAGCAAAGGAGGCATTTAAATAGAAGAGAAAAGAGGAGCAACACCCTCTAAGAATCCCTTGCTCATCAAAAAAGGCAAGCTTAATGAGAATTGCAGGCCCCAGGCAGTCAGAGGGAGTCTATTTAAAGGAGGTTCATATTCTATCACTTACAAAGTTTCATGGAACATTTCACGGCCCGTAAGGGATCATCTAACTTTATCTGTTCTATACAACAAGCTGTGACCAAGCCCTTTTTGGAGCCTGACAGTATAGATTTGGAGATAGCTCTTCACTGCAAAGGAAACTACAGTGTGGCAAGACACGACCAAGATCAGGAGGCACCATAACCCCGAGGCACCTCACTACTTACTCACTTGCTAGGGTGAACGCTCCCTTGGACAGGGAAAGAAGACTTTTGGGATGGGGCTATACCACCCCTAGTTAAGCCTGGATCCTAGTTGATGCTCAAAGTCAGATCCACAAATTGACCTCTTTGGCGGCAGAGAAACCTGTTTAAAGGTAGACCTGAACTGCCATGCTCTCAGAGCACAAGGGAGCCCAAGCACCCTGGACATCCCAGCACTGGCCCAGCTTTGCTCAGCAAATGGAGTGGATTGAACACAAGTGGGACCGGGTATGCTTAGACCAATCTACAAGTGATTACCCAAAAGGTCTTTACACCCTGTAGACACACCATTTACACCAAAATCTTCCAGTAGTCCTCAGTATATCACTTAGCACAAGCTCTTCTAGAAAATAGGATGTGATAACCATTGGAGATAGATAGTGTACAATATGAGTTGTAATTTAGCATATCTGAACCATTGTAGACAGCTTAGGGAAATTTAGCATTAGTTAGGCCAGGCACTGGCTAAAGACACTGTAAATGCTGAAGGTGAGAAGCGTTTGGGACTTTTCCCAGGCAAAAGGCTAAGAGAAACAGTTAAAGTGCCATGGAGCCAGTGGATTTAAATTTTACCTTATTCAAATTAAGATAAAATGGCGTGATCGTAGCCAGCTGCTTCAGTTAGATTAGAATATCTTATATTGCTTGTTAAAAAAAAAAAAAAGAGGGCCCCAACACACCAATTGCATTCTTATCCCCAAGTCCACATTCATACAATGGCTTCCATCTGCAGATGTCCAAAACTGGCATGAAAATTAGGTACTAAACTTAGGCCAGATTTCTGCCCTAGTAGGTAATTTCCCTACTTTTTTTTCTTTTAACAAACTTCCCTTTTGATCATGAGTATCTATCTTTCCTCATTTTCATTTGGGTTTGTTTCTATTCCATAATCACATCTGCATATAGTTCATATCACTGCTACACATGACTTTCTCATGTCATATCTGCATTGTATTATTCTTTATTTGCCCACTGTGTTGACCGATTACAGTGTTAAGTAAAATTCGCTTTTATCTGTTGCCTTGAAAACCTAATCACTTTGTGGGGGGGGATCCCTGAATTGTTGTGAATGACAAGCTTATGTCTGGGAATCAACAGGCCACACCAACAGGTGACTACGGGATACTTCTAAGCATCCTGAAGATGCTGAGACTTTATGGACTCAGGACACTTGGGCTGTGCCTGAGTTAGGGTCAGCAGCACAAGAAAATGCCTGCCTCAGAAACGAGACATCTCCTGTATGGCCTTCCCCCTGTGTCATGCAGCCTGGAGCATCTGCCCTCCTTCAGGTGCTAAGATCTGCTTTGTCTTCCCAGTGCTCCTGCTGGCTTAAGTGACCGAGAGCTGGGCTCTCACTTTGGGAGGACTCAGGTTCAAATCCCACATCTGACCACAGTGGCCACCCTCTTATTCCACAAGCCCTCTCCTTCCACCAGTGCCAGCAGGAAAATTGACTGCCTTTCCTGCTCTAATTTCCAGTAATCTCCTGAATCAGACATCAGGGCCACCCATGCAGGGCTCCCTGGGTTTCCACAAAAAGCACTGAGATGTGCTTCCACTCACCGTAAGTGTGAGTTCAAAAAAACCAAAAAAAACACTACCCTTGCTGACTCATGGGCCCCAGTATGGCTCTTTACCGACTTGCTCCAAATGACTCACCCCATGGGTGAGTAATACATTGCATCTGCAGTGCATATTTATGGCATTTTTGCATTGACCATGTCAGCAGGGAAACTGTTTGTATAGAGTAACCATGGAGAGAAAGGAAATGTTGAAGAGGACTGAGAGATTAGGGATGAGGAAAAACCAAAAGGGGAAAACATATTCCACCCCCGCAGCCCCAGAGTGCCCTACATATGTGGAATCAGCGCTTGAAAAGGAATTATTTGCTTATGGCTTTTTTCCCTTTGTATGATGTCTTGCAGTCGGAAGAAGCTCCCAACTTTTACTATGCTACAAGAAGAAATAGTCTTGTGGTGGCGTCATCAGGGCCTGGAGCCCCTGCGAGTCTTGCAAGTAAGTTCGTTTGCAGAGTCGCCTCAGCTCTGCTGTGCTGGTCGAGGGCCAGATGCTTGACGGCAGGAGCTTCTCCCCTGTCCAACAGCCCTAAGCAGAGAGCATCGAAGGTGCCAGGCAGCCTTTCCTCACCAGTCCTTTCACCTCACCTGTGCACTGCTGTGCCTGGTGATCACACCTCACTGGTTTGGCTCAGAAATAATGACAAAGCGACTGCTGAGCGTAGCCCCCAAAACCTCAATGTGTCACTCTCTGTTAAGCTTTGGGAGGGTGAGAGCCGAGAGGGTAGGAGGAAGGACGGCTGTGTCATGCGGGTCCTACCAGCTCCTGATTGCAGAGCGCTCACCTGTGTCTTATTCTCCCTTGCATCAGTGGGGTTTGTACCATCCAGACCCCCTTTTGCAAGAGAAAAGACAAAAAAAATTCCACTGCCTTATTCTTTAATGAAAGCTGAGGTTTCTTTTTCCAGGAACAGTTTATGTGACAGGCCCTTTAATAGTTAGCAAAGCATTATGAAGTTATGAATACATGTTTTTATAAATGGTTAATCAGACAACAGATGTAGCCACCTATAAACTTTCCAAATGATATGGTTACAGCTATATTAGAGATAATACTTGTATCTACAACATCACTTTTCCCCATATAAATTAGTCATAAGCATGGTCATTTTTTCTCCATTACATTGTTGTTTTCCATATCAGAAGCACCTTTCAGCTACGGGTTTCACAGGGCTGCAAATCTGGCTCGGTTCTGAACACTTTTTTTCTGTCTGTCCACCTGTCTCATAGAAACAACATCTCTCCCTTGCAAACAGGGAGGGGTGTTGTGTGGTTGTGCTGACTGCAGCACAAACTGAATAGTCCCTAATTCTGAGATGCAGCAGAATATTCCTGCTTCCACCCAAAACAGGTTGTACTATGAATGTTCACAATAAATAGAAATAAAGTCCCTTCTTCTTGCACTACATTACAGACCTTAAATTCTCATATCATTCACAGTAAAACTCACCCAAAAATGACCTTTTGGCAAAGATATTTTTTAACAAAAATCACTTAAATGCAAGAAAGCAGCAAAAACAAGCGAACATCTTTACAGACTGGTTTACACTGCTGAAAACCAATGTACATAAACGTAAGCATACAATGGGAACAAGTGAGTTTCATTTTCTTGCTGGAAAGTCAAGTGAAAGATTATCCCCTCCTTGGAGCTGGCTTTGCGAAGCTTACCACTCACTGAAGCCGCACGGCCTTCCCTCCGTGGTGTGTTTACCTTAGATTACATGTAAACATTAGGTATGCCGACACAGAAATAGCTACATGTTATGTCAGCCTGAAGATAAGGCTTCTCTTTGCCGCATTCTTTTTAAATGTATCAGCATTTCTCAAACTTTCTCGTGCTGGGACCAGTTTCCAGCTGGTCTGCCTGGGAGCAGGAGTTGACAAGGGCTGCAGGGGTGAAGCACTCTCCCGTGGTGCAGGGACTGAGCTAAAGGCACCTAGCAGCTCCCTGGCTGGCGTGACCTCTTGCAACCAAAAACTGAGGCCCTTCTCATTTCCCATGCAGGAAGAACGGTGCTGCTGCTTGCTAAAACCATTTCTTCTAACCCACGACCAGCCATGTGAGCTGTTTTGCAACCCCTTCAAGTGGTCATAATCCGCAGGTTAGTAAAACCTGTCCTAGACTGCTCTTATCCATAGTCTAGGTCCTGCCATGGAACATATCCAAATTTACCTCCAGAAAATAAATACCTGGATGTGACTAGCTATCAGTTAACTCAAGGTACTGAAATATTAGAGTCAGAAAGCCAACAAGCTCTGTACAATAAGCATTAAGAAATGCAGGTTGTATTTTTTTTTGGCAGAATTTAGGGCTTGTCTACATGAAGCTGATATTTCAAACAAGCAGAGGATGTGAATTAAAGGCATCGTGGTTGTGCCAGAATAGCTTTGCTTGTGCATTTGTTTTTATTTTCAAAATCAGTGCTTCTTTCTAGGAGGAATTATGACAGAATGGAAATTCTCCTTGACACAGAAGGCTTGAATATCTCCTGTGAAGATAAAGGGCCAAAGCTTGACTGGGACAACCCAAACTGGTGCTACTGCTGCATTGTATTTGCCCAAGATGACAGTCCCAGGTCCTGCAGAAGCTGGGATATATTTTGCTAGCCCTCAAAAAAGCAAGTTGCCCTTACCCCTCCTTAAGGTCAGTGAGCTCCTGGTGATTTGTCTCACAAAAAATAGCTGTCTAAAATAGGTCAGAGAAAGTCTTCCTGCAAGGAAGGTTTGTTTCATGCCATTGTGCTTCTCAGTCTAAAGAGTCTTGATGCTCCACATGGTCAGATGGCTGAGGCCAGAGGAAAATCTCACCTGAAGGGGTGTGGGAGGTCAGCACATATCTGAAGAACACATATCAAGGCAGAGATTTAGGTCCTGTAGCTGTGACAGAGACTGGTGTGTGCTGCGTTTTTCAAAACCAGCTCCATATATGAGCTTCTGAAGGATCAGGTGTATTTGGATTCAGGATTCCCATTCATTATAGATAAACAGGCTAGCAATGAAAAAATGGATTTAGGTGAGGACCTGAATTCCTTAGAGTGAGTGGTATATCTAGTCCTGGACTTCATTTCCCATTTCTCTGAAGTTGCATCTTTCCTGTAGCCAGAAAGTGAGAAACACAAAAAGAATAAAGTGAAAATTCACCTCAAATTCTAATGCTGCTGAGATCTGGCAGGAAAATAGAAGGCAGGTTTTATTTTGTCAACTCTACACAAACAGAGGCATTTTATAAACAAGGAATTGATTCAATTGTTTCCAGAGGTATAAGAGTAAGTGAGCAAGCTGAGATTTAGCTATTACAGACAATCTCAGGAGAGGAAGGGAATTAGTCTCCAGTTGAGCCAAATATTTCCCTCTCAAAAAACAAATGAATCAAAGTCATGCTCAGTCAGCCAAATTAGCCAAGCAGATGCCAGCATCCCTGGCTTCTCTTGGTTTTATGCCATTTTGAGGAGAGCAATGCAGCATTCACTCTAAATGGAAAAGAAAGCATCCTGAAGAGAATTGGGACTGTGGAGCTTAAATAAGGCAGAGCTGGTGAGTTTTAGAGAGTCTCTGTGCCCCAGATGTTTGGGTTTGATTTGGTACCTGCTGTCAAGCCTCATTTGGGTTGGATTCATGCCTACACAACACCCTGTTTAGGTTGTTCCTGAATCTCATGCAGAACCAAGCTTCCTGCCCACTCTGGGAGCAGCTCTGCATTTGTCACCCACTTTGCTGTAGGTGGGTCTCACCTCTTGGTCCCTTGCTCTGCCTTTATGCACTCTACCCTGGTTACACAAAGCAGGCCAAGATGTGTTTAATTAGCTCCCCAAAGGATGCCCCCCCCAAACAAGGCTACCTTCCCCCATTACCTAGCAGTCCCAGGAATGAGGACACAGATAGGCATCTGCTACAAGAGGCTGATTCCCAGCTGCTCTGAGGGTCTCCAGCTGGTCCCGTTTAGGGCAGCCAACAGCTGTTTTTCACAGCTAAGCCCTGGCTTTGTAGCTGTGTGGCCCAGGGAAATATCTAAGTGGCTTGAAACTCCCCTGCCCCTACTGCTCTCCAAAGCTGTCCTGCAGAGGGTGGCTACTGAGCTCAGCCAAGGGCTCAGAGCATCCAGCAGGTCTACACGTCCCCTCAGTAGGACCAGATGACTTTGACCAGATAATGTAAGGGCACGTGAGCTACTGTTAGCATCCCAGAGAAGGCAGGGTGCTCCCAGAGACAGCGAGGAACAGAGGTTTTCCACAGCAGTCACCCTGTTCCCCTGGAAAAGTGGAGGCAGGTGAAGCCAGGAGGAAGGGGGTTGCAGCCAGGGGAGATCGGGGGACCCATTTCTGCAGGGAAGGGAAGGCTGAGCACAAGGGTGGACAGGTCGCCTCTGCCACCCTTCCAGGCTCCTTCTGTGCACACATCCCTGATCCCCAAACCCAGAGGAGAAGCCAACCTGAACACCACTGCCAGACCCCCAGGGTGCAGGCAGCCATAAACCGCACTCTGTGTCGGGGTCCCCTGTCCAGGGAGCATGCATGGCAGGGACTCACGAGTCTCTAGGAGCATGCAGGGTTTGGGGTGGGGGGGAGGGACATTTCTCCCCTCAGCCTGTAAAAGCCACATCCCACCACCACTCATGCATGAGGAAGGCTCCAGGGCACAGATCTCCCCTGTAGCATTACAGCATCCCCTGGCTTCATTTCCCTGCTGCCTGACTCATGGTCCTAACTCAGCAGCGGGCAGGGGGCCAAGGAGGAGTCACGCTTCACTCGCAGCCCCGTGCAAACCTCTTCGAGCAGGGATTTTTCTCTAAGGATGGCGTGGAGCAGATCCAGAGGCTGGCACATGGCGAAAGGCGCCTAGGACCCTGGGGGAGCTTGGCTGCTCGCCCTCCCTCCTGAGCTGCTTTGTGTCCAGCCCTGCACTCGGGTTGCTCTCTCACATGCCCTGCAATGAGCCTGCTCTTCCTCAGGCGGAGAAACACGGGCCGGCGGCGCTCCAGCGGCAGCCCCGGCTCCCTCCCCGAGCCCTGATCCTATTAGGAGCGAGACGGTGGCAGCCAGCCCCAGGGAGGCCCTGCCAACAGCCGGGAGGGCAGCCGGGGGCGCACGCGGGGTGGCGGGACCCCGTGAGAGCCAGCCCTCGCTCCACGTGAACCGGGCGCCAGCCCGCCTGGCAGCGGGATGGCTCGACCCGCGGAGCCCCCCTCGCCCCGGCTGTGCCCGTCCCTCTTCTTAGGGGCAGCAGCTCCAAATCTAAACAACCTCAGATATTTAAGAGAGACTATTTTCCACCTCCAGCTTGAATAAATCCATCCGATTCCACAGCCTTCAGAGAACTGAACCAAAGTGGCCTCTGGTTGTGCATGGCAGCGCATTTCAAACTGTCTTCAGAGTACAAAGAAGTGAAACCTCTTTTTTAAGCTAGGCAACAAATAAAAAAGTTTATAAGCCATGCTGTATAAATAGAGAGTCCTCACGGTGGTCTCAGCACAGTTCCTGATGTGATGGGAAGAGACTTGCAGGTTGTGGGTATGACCTTGCTATTTGCAATATCAGGGTTGTGAATACGACTTTGCTGCCTCTAATATCAGGATTGCAACGAGCCAAGAAAGCTGCTTCTAGCCTGGTGACTCTTCACCACCGTGAAGTCTTTCAGCTGAAAGGGATCTGCCCACGCTGTTTGCAAAACTGGTCTGGAGCATTTCAGCAGACTTTGAGAAACCATAATTCTGGCACTGACTGCCTGAGAAGTGTTCAGGGGCAAAGGGGTAGGATTTATTCATCTAGAGCAACGTCTGCAATATACATACCCACCGCTGGGCTTTCTGACCCACCTCTACAGTCAGTGAAGAGAAATAGGCCCTTTTAGGACACAGTTCATGTGAACTGTTTCAGACTCAGGGTGAGATGAATGGTGAGCAGCTCTCCCCCAGTTATGAGGGTGCCCAAGATCAGCGGCACTAGATATCTACAATGCTCTGAGAAGAGTTAAGTGGAGATCCAAGCATGGGGCTTCTGCCCCTTCCTCTGCTTTGCGCACTGCACATACTCATCCTGGACTGCTAACCCAGGGAAGCAAGTTAATCTTGGGCCAGGCACAAAGAAATGGCTATTTTACTGTGGTTCTCAGATCAAGCACAACATTTATAACTGTGACCACAACCAGGTGCTTCAAAGGAAAGTAAGAGGAGCTATCGCAGCACTTCTTTTCACCCTTCTCCTCACATTTGTTCACTGTATTTACCCCTGTGTCTCAAAATGCACGTGATTTCTTTATCTTCTATTCATATGGTTGAACATGGTCATGGGTCCTAACTCGGACTACTGGGCCAGCTACAACGCTGCTGTTGTTAATGTTCAGACAATGAGGGAATAACTTGCCCCCAGCAATCTAGCTCCTGCCTGTTAGAGATGGGGTCATGAAGAATCACCTCCCATTCATTTCCTCCCGGTCTCAGGTTCCTTCAGATGTTCAGCTGCAGAAAGTACAATTTCCCCAGCTGTAACTAGCCAAGGGCACTTACCACCAACAACCCTGACCTAGAGAGGCTTCCTCAGGTTTCCTCAGAGCCACCTGGTCTCCCTGGGAAGCTTGCAAACCTCATTCTATCGCACTGTATCTGACAGCAGCTCATAAATCAGCCCACAGTTGCTGGCACCCCCTTTGAGGATCTTGGTCTGCAGTTCAAGTTTGCAACGAAATATGTAATCAGGTGAGAATGGCCTGGGGGAAGGCAGCCAGCTATGGATGCAGCTGTTAGCTCCTGGAGCGTCCACAGGTCCCACACTCGCACACTGGGCTTCAGGCAACCTGGCAGTCATGGAGTGGTGGTTTCATGAGAGCTGGATTCAGACCTGATCACACCGATTGCTGCTCAGCCACCCCTTGCCACATCATCTGCAGCTGCTACCATACCAGACAGCACTGCAATCACCTGCATTCACCTTCCTTCCAGGATGTCTTTACCTAATCACACCAAGTCTTCAGAGTCTTTAGATTTTCTCTGGCTTGCTTCTTGCTCAACAAACCCACCTCCCCATTTTAGCAGAGATTCAAACTGCAACACTCAGAGGTGATTATTTCCAAAATCAGGATCAGTGCTGCAAAGTCTAGCTCAGTTCACCATCACCCAGCCTTTCCCAGCTCTGTGTTCAGAAGTGTAGTTTGATCCAAATCTCTGCATTTTCATACTATGGACAGAGGCATAGCTTAAACTGTCCTGGACCAGATTTTACTTCTTTCCCTGAAAAGACTTCTGCAAGGCCAAAATAAAATAAAATAAAGTATAGCAGTTAAAAATAAAACTCTGAATCTCACCAATAACAGAGTCCAGCAAGTATTTCCATCTAATAGTAATGCATTACATACGGACTCAAGGCTGTACTTTCCCTTTGAAGATCATGGGAATTTTGCCATTTATTTCTGTTTGAAAAGGAAAATGCTGAATACTCAGTAAGAGTCTGTTTGGCTGCTGACTGAAACACTTTACAAAGTTAAATCATCCTAGGCTTTCTGTCCAAGAACTGCTGCCTTCTCTGAGTTTCACACCAGTAACATGGGTTTGGAAAAGGCCCATCTAAATGTTGGGGGATAGATGATTTGAATGAAGGAGACAGGCACATCAACACGACTGTGGGGAGACTTTTTTCCCCTGTGCCCCTGTTACATAGGAAAGTGGCCTGGGAGCATTGCCTTCTCACTACATGTGGGGAAACTGGAGAAAGGGAGGTGAAATGGCAGCCCAAATAGCCCATGGGAGACACCAGAAGAAAATCTGTGTCTACTGATTTCCAGGTTGGACTCATCTTGCTCTGGATCAAACTGAGTCTCCTACCACTTGGCTTATACACATAGATGGTCCAGATCACTTACACTTAGCATATGGGGTCAAAATTCAAGAAAGCAATGAGCAACTGAGACGTCTTATAACCTAGGGCTGCCAGATCCTGGTTCCCTACCCAGTCAGTGGAGGAAAGTAACTGCTGTTAAATAGTGAATTAGAGGATCTAAGATACATATCCTTCTCCCCCAGCCTGCATGGGGGGAAGGAGGGGGTGGATTTCAGCTCAGATTATGCCATTTAGTGATATATGTTGATATATGGCAGCAACATAGTCATAAATAACAGATTTATATGTGTTCTTTCCTCCCCTTGGAATTTAAGCTGCAAATGAAAATCCTTCAACTTTTTGTTGAGGAAAGCCCATATTTTTAAACAGCCCATTTGCAGAAGGTTGCTCAACAAGATGAAACCCCGTCCCTGCCAAAGCAGTGAAACAAAGACTTTACATACACTGAGAAAAAGCTCCCTGTTCCTTACCCAGGTCCCGTCATCCACCATTTTTATGAGATCAGTAGAGGACCTAGCCCAATACTGGCCATGGGTAACCAGATTAATGTGGGCGTCTCACAGTATCTATCAGCATACTTAAAGAATAATTCTTGGGCATTATGCAAAAATAACAATCTAATAGGTAGCAACTTGTCCAAAGTATTTCACATTCCCTAAAGATTAGCTAGAAAAACGATAGGTAGGTCCTATAAAGATACATACCCCTTCAGCCAAACTGGAAGAGTTACCACTGCAAACATCAACTTAAGCAGGGGGAAAAAAATGTTGTTAGATTGACCATGCTCAATGCACCAGAAGCACTATGAGCAAAGGAAAGTCTGTGAAGTTCCATTGCAAATCTTCACTCTAGCTCAGAAACTGAACTGTTTATTCTTCCTTCCACCGGAAGATGATGGCAAATGTACTATTGACTACATCAGAAGAAGAATGGCAAAGATTTTCAAGTCTTTCTCAACTTCCTTCCAAAAAAGGATACAGAAACAATAGCTACTAACTGTCAAGAAGATACCCAGTGAACTGGCCTATCCAGTCTAGACCCAGTTCCCTTCTTCCATGACTGTCAGACTCACTTTGATCTCAGAGGACAGCACACCCAGTGAAGATCGGGTTGTATCTACAACCTCCATGGCACATTATTACCTTCTCGACACTGCCCTCAGTTACACATGTACTTGTACCAAGCACATCTCATAAGATGCTGTTAGCACACTGATGACTTAACTAGCTTGGTTTTTCATTGCCATGACTTTCCGCTTAGTGCAGGCAATTTAAACCAACTTTCCACACTATTGCATTGATGGAGTAATCTGGATGGTCCACAAGAATCTGAAGTCTCTTATTTCATATCGCTCGCAGACCTATACATCTGCTCACATTTGCCTTGGATGCACCATTAGCGCTGTCCTTATTCTGATCAAGTGACCCAAAGCTTGCATTTATATCTATACAATCTTCAATCTTGTTTTGAGTAATTTAGTCCTACAGGGGACACCAGAGCAGAAAATCACCAAGTGCCTCTGCTGCCACAGTTTGTACAAGAAAACATTTGTTTAAACCTGGGGGTAACCATGTGTTTCCTGCTTCCTTCCCAGATTCATTACTATGTATCTTATTCAGTTTTTGGGAATGTGATCCAAAGCCTACAGAAAATCACTGGAATAGTTGGAATAATATTGCTCAATGTATCAACGAAAGTAGTATCATCTTTGTAATAAATGGAAAAGTTCACGGAGCATTTGTGTTAACCAGCTTTTATCAGAGTTCAAGAGATATAGCGTGCAGATGAAAGAGTATCTACAACTCAGATGCTTTTGCTAGAGGCACTGGTTGACCCAGGAATCAGCAATGACATGAACATAAAGCCCTTCACTTGCTCTTCAGTGCCAGTTCAGCTTAGGGACATGGAAACTAAGATCACGTACACACCGCGCATTTATGCAGGGGAGCCTAGCAGAGGTCATCTAAGTAGATAGAGCAAGGTGGCTTCAGGATCTGACCCATCTAGCTTAATCAGTATGTTGCTGTGCTTCAGTTGAGTCTAGGACCCAGGACTACACCCAGCTGCCTTGACTGCTGGAGATCTTTCCAGGTAGCACTGCTAGCTCAGACATCTCTGCTTAGCACCCTGCTGCACAGCATAAGTTCTTGCAGTGGGGCACTTGAGAAGTTTTTTGATGACAAAAATTCTCCAAACCTAAGGGGTCTGGTCATGTTTGTGTTTTTTCTTCCTCCATTATGGTTGATATATTGAGCCAGAAATGTGTCACTAAACCAGTATCATAATGGTTCTGTGCAGTTCCTGGAGGAGCAGCAGTGTGCAGTCGTGCTGGAGGCAGCTTTCAGCAGTGGTGAGATTCATATAGCAAATGAAGATGTCTGAGTTCAGGTGTCAATATGTGAGTGAGATATCCAAGTCGGTAGAGATTTGACACTCAGTTCAGTGAACCAGGGATCTCTAATGCCAAGCAAGCAGGATCTGCTGCAGCGGGACAAGGAAAGCTCCTTGGAGGGGATATGAACATAGGGAAAAAAGTGAAGTACACATTAATCAGTGCACTACATTAATGGTGAATGTCCTTTCATACCAGAATACTTTTTCTTGGCTCATACTTTCTTCTCTTGGTCAAGAATACCTCAGCCCCTTATATACACTATCCTGTATATTCAACAAATGTCAGTAAGTTAAATTGCAGCTGCCTTTGGGGTAGAATGCACTAGCTGTTTAATAGGTCACAACACACTTCACATAAATGAAAGTAATTTCATTTTCATATGATATTTGTGTGCATCCATAGCTTGTGTCTGGGTTGATGTGGGTGACTGGGGTGTTGAGTATTTATGTGCTTCTCAGGAATCACAGACCTTCATAAGAAATAACTTCTTCAATGTCTTTTTTCTTTTTTTTTTTTACCTGTTTCCTTCTCAGTTTCTGTTTAGGCTCTTAAGAGTTTTGCACATCCAGTTTCTGAAAAAAAAAGTCTATCAAATAACCAAATAATTTCAATGAGTAATTCCTAGGCTGAAGCTCCCAAACACAACTTCACCATTTGGTCAGTTACCAACCCCATTCAGTGTGAATATTGCTTTTATTAAGATCTCCCCATTCATTAGTGCTTGGGTGGTCATGTGGAAATTCACCTGGGCAACTTTCTCTGCAAGTTACACTTCTTTCTGGGGGGGGGGGGGGGGAAGTATATATTTATGTATTTATATACATGCACATGCAAACATAAATTTAAATCTGGACCCCTGAATCTATTGCACAGAAGCATGGACATCCTAGGTGTGTGTTTACTGAAGGTATAAACAGGGGAGATGCATGTACCTGCATGTAACCAGACCCGTGTGCAAGATCCCGTATTAGGCCAACTGACAATGCTGGAAGGAACAAACAAGCTGCTGCACCAAATCTTCTCAGAAACTGCAGAAGGGTTTGCATACCTGAAAACCTGGCTGTTGTATTTTCTAACTATTTTGGTCTAATAAAACAATTTTGGTCTAATCAAAAACAACACCTTTTCCTATGAAACTTGCCTCACTTGTTTCCTTCGATCACCAGAGGTACAAAACTGCCAGCTGAGAAGTGTCAGGTCTCCAGAAACCAGGTGTGACTCAGACTGTTGGAAAACACTCTACTTCCAAAATTCAGGCAGGTTTCAATATGAGGTTTTACCCACTACAGAGATTACTCCTAGTCCTGGGTTCAGATTACCTTCATTTCTGATGATTTTTGGTCAGAGATTTTCCACTAAATTACATGTACATAAAGTTTAGTGGAAAATCCTTGACCAAAAGTGATCCAAAATGCATGTTTATAATAACCTGAGCACTCAGAAGACGGCGGATGGTGGCTTTTCTTTGATTGCAAGTACAGTATGTGGTTTTCTTTCATGATCTTGCACACATTGTGGTAACGTGCGGCTATTATACCAGCTCATTAGTCCATTGTTGAAATTTCTGAGATAATTTAAGGGTGAATATAGAGGGGGGAAAAAAAAAAGAAAAAAAAAAAGCTTTGCATGTGAAAGGGAATATAGGGGGAGGGGGATAAAATCACCAGGGTAAAGTACAACATGTTCAGTAGACTCCAGTTCCTTGGCTGCTTGCCCAATGACTTTCCTGAGCTGAGCTCTCCTAGCAACCGGTCCCCAGCCATTTGAATTTTTATGTATCGCTATGTCTGCGGTGATGTCACGGTTTCCATAGCTACTATCAGCTGGAGGAACTATGACACTTACGCTGCTAAGTAACTGAGAAAAATTGACCTGACTGAAATATTTCAGGCAACTCTTGGAGACGTTTGTTATTAAGCTCGCGCTACGGCACGACACGATACACGCGGCAATGCTTTTTGCTGATGGAGTCATTCTTCACGAGCGCCTGGTTGCTTTATACTCGCAACTGGAGGCAGACACGTCGTCTGCACCGCAGCGGCTGCTGCAATATTCATTCTGCTCTAAGTGTTTCATTGTAGAAATTAAATATTGTTATTAATTAAACTCCCCGTCCCACAGGCTGCCCAGCCCTGTCTGGTTAGAGCACACTTGTGAGAAGAGAACAGGCAACCATTTGTCATGCGGTGACAACTTCTGGCATCAGGAATGAAGTGTTTCAATAAGAGAAGGCTTTGATCCTATTCATAACAGAGTATTTAAATAATTGCTAACCAGGCAGAGACTTCAGGCATTATCCCAGGGAGTGTTTCATTATTGCAAAAGGTTAAACTGAGCCTTTGGTGCACAAGCCAAAAAATAGGAGGACTCAAGAAATTTGGTCAAGGGATTAAGTTTGAAGCCACAGCTTTGTTAATATAAAACAGGTCAGAAGCCAGGAGATGGTCTGGACACGTTGTCAGCAAAGAGTGAGTGTAGAACGTACACATGGCACAGAGCAAACAAACACAGCATTTGTGAGCCTGCAGCAGACAGTTTGGATTGCAGGAACTTCTGTGCTCAAGTCAGACAATACTCTGAATTTTGCGAAAGCACAAAATTCTGAATATTCACCGCAGAGACAATATTGCCCTCCATGACATTATCAGGTCGTGCTCACCAGCTGGGGTCTTGACACACATTAAGTGTTCAGAGGATAAATCTCACTCCCACAGGTGCTGATAGCAAAGCTTCCAAGGACAGCAGTCGTTTGCCATTTCACTCAATTAGACCATATCTTTCCCACTAGGGTTCTTAGCACAGTTTATCACAAAATCCTCAAGAAACCTCTGAGAAATAAAATTTTGGCTAGTGTAGTACAATATGTTATTTTGCATGAGATTTTGAAAGGACAAAGTGAATTAGGAACCTTCTCTGGGGTTTGTTTTTTAAACTCTTTTTGGGGGGTTGTCTGCAAAGTGGGTGATTTGTTAAGCCTGTACTGTTCACTGGTCCCAGTACGAAAATCCCTTCCCCCAGGTATTGTGTCCTCTCCAGTGCAGCTTTGCCTCAGCTGTGAGCTCTCTGTGTTGCTACCACCTCTGAAGGTGTAGCTCATGGTTCTTCATGCTGCTGAGACCAGCAGCAATTCTCATAGGTGAAGGTAATTGCAGATTAAACTCAGACACCTATACCTAAATGTCTACATGTGAGCTGATGCTTAAACTCACCTTGTAGTGAAAGAAGAGCCAGTCAATACAGCCTAGAAGCCCAGAGTGAGCTGTTCAGCTCACCCCAAGGTAGACACCTGCATTTGGTCAGCCAAGCCATCACTGGACTCCACTGACATGGGGTGAAATTCAAGTCCCAAAAATATGCAGCTAGTGCCATTTCTGACCTGAAACTGGATGCATCTGAGACACCTGCACAGGGCTAGCAGATATGACACAGGCCTGTGGGACACCCCTGTCTTCTGGAGGGGCAGTTGCAGCCCAGGTGGGATGCTGTAAGGCATTTCAAATGGCACTAGACACTTCTGCCCTCGGTCTCCACATGCGTATAGACATCTTTATGCAGATGTTACAGCCTTTGAGCTGAATTCCACTCATGTCATCTGTGATAGCTATGGCCAGATTCAGTTGCCAAAGTACAGATACACAGTGTCCTTCCAGGTGCTGCACATGTCTTGTCTTGGTCCTAGTTGCTGCTGCAAAATATCACAGGTTTTCTGTAAGTCCTGCGTCCTCTCTTCCTATCTCCTGGGTTGTTGCCATGCTCTGGAGGTTTCCAAATGGCACAAGGTACCTATTTTTAGGCTTTTTTTTTTTCACCATTTACTGCACCGTTTCCAAGATTACTTCCTGCCCTGCAGGTTGATCAGTTCAGGAGCCCACAGTGTGCTGGAATATGGGCTGGATACCTTGCATCCATTTCAGCAGTGGCCTACATCCAGGCAGTCTCCTTTCAGCTTCTGTAGAACTGATCCACGCATAAACTCCACTGAAATGGGAATTCATGCAAATCTTTGCATGTTTTTTTGCATACATTTGTTATATAATGACACATCATAGTATACATACCCATAGGTCTGAGTATTCACAGGTCAGGTTCTCTAAACCAACAGGTACATCTGAATATGAAGGACTAGGTCCACCCCACTATATTTGAATACCTGCTGCCTGGCCTGATATAATAATTACCTTAGGTTCCTGCTGGAGCCAGTAGGCATCTCCAGAAGACAATGCAAGTCTTAGTTGGATGAATCTCCTTCTGAAAGTTCTTCACGAAATCCTGTAGGTCTGCTTGCTACAGGATTAACCACGGTCACTCTTAAACACAATCCCATTTGTCCTGATTCATCAGATGTCTTTCCAGCTTCAGACAGATTCTTGGGGCGCAACAAACGTGGTTTTTTTGGAGATCAGATGAACACAGGAGAATCCAGGTTCAGAACTGACCAAAGGAGGTGGGTCTTCATGCAATGGGTAGTCACACTGTGGTACTCCTTGCTGCAGGAAGGGGTAGTTGCTAAAAGTTTACATGAGAATCCACTTAGATCCAGGAGACACTAGACAAATTATGAAAGAGAAATCCCATGACAGCTAGTAAATATGCAGAAGCCATATTTGGCTCAGGGAAATGGCTGAGACTTAGGAGAGCACTCAGAGAAATACGTTTATCCTATTTTACGTCCTTCCCTAGGCAAGGCAGTCTTTGCCACTGTGGGAGAGAGGAAATGAGGCTTTGTTTGACTCAGCATGACCATTCTTACATTCTTACTAAAAAAGAGAGCCATCTTTCATTGTTTTATTTTGTGTGCCAGTGAGAATCCCCCACCTGCTGTGCCCTTGGGTGAAGGCTCTCAAGTTCTGTCTCACAAACCGTGATACAGGTAAGATAACCCAGGTGCATGGCATAGTATCTTCTCACCCATGTTAGTAAGTCACTGGGCTCTCCCTGACTATATCTTCTTCTTACAACAGATATTAAAGCAGGAACTTCTCTCCTCTTGGCTTGCATGGAGAATAAGAAGACTTTTTCCAAAGACTGAAGCCCCCTTCCTTCAGGCCGTGCTGATTCCCAGCAGACCTGTCAGACTGTCTCACCCGGTGCTTCCCCTCTGCAGAACATCTCAGAGAGGTTTCAGAGCCTTCAAACCCCAATGCAACACTCACTATCCTGGCTTCACTGCACCACCTGAGCAGCTGCAGCGATGCTGCTCCATCAGTATAGCTGATCCAGCAGGACATCCCCGGGGGTCCCAGTGTCCCGTGTCTCCCACCTTCAGCCCACTGAACCTGGCATAGCCTTCCTGTACCATCTCTGGAGACAGACACCTCCTGCAGACAGCTCAGAGGAGAAGGAAGATATTGATCTCACCTACCAATATCACAGGTGCTGTGACAACCAGCGTGGACTAAATGGCTTGTGTTAGGTGAGGACAAGCCTACCTTTGAGCCATGTCATACTTGTAAAACTGTCCATCTCTGAGCAATGAGTTGGGAAATCAAGACATGAATTCTCACAATGCTGCCCTTGCTTGCTGTATTTGAGATCACTTTCAGGCCAAGCCAACATCAGGTGGGTGATCTTCACATGATCAGACAACTGTACATTTGGCAAGGGCATTGTGATTTCATGACCTACAGAAATCACATATCCATGTATTATTCCTCCGAATGCTGGGACAATGCCTACACTCACCCCTGAGCCTTTCAGGCAGGAACTGGTGTTTTATTTTCCAGGAGATAATTAGATTTGCTAGAGACCATGTGTCTGCTTCCAAATAATGTTGGGTATGCTATTTTCAGGCATAATTCAGAGTAACCTACAGCAGCAGATCAGGGTTTTTTTGGCAAGTGTTTTGCAACAGAGCTGTAAAGTTTTTAATGTGCCATCATTTCATTTCAGTTGTTAACACAGATGTCTGTTGAAAGATAATGTTACACATTACAATCTTCCAGGCACCAGTGCAAGACCGCTTTCTCAGAGAGGCAAGTCCCTGGCAGGATTAGTCCCTGAAACAACACCCTCCGAAAATGTGTGGGAGCATTTCTCTCAGGCCTGATGCCTGCCTAGAAAAGACTGGGCTTGTTAAAAGTGTGAACACACGCATCTGTACATATGTAGGCTATTTGCTCAAGGAATCTCTGTAATTGCACACTTCATGCAATATCTGCACATGAAATTGACTGGCTGCATACTCACTTTGGTCCTTTGCAGAGGTTCTTATGAAGAACATATGTAGGATTGTGATTGCTTTTGTGATCTAGGTACGTGACCAGCAAATGCAATCACCAGATAGTCCAAGGCCCATTTGTGAGGAATTAACCATTGATGGAGAAAGTGAGTGAAAAACAAACCCTAAGTGAGCATATGCATCCTCATAGTTTAGTGCACAGACTGGCCTGGCTAAGGGACAGGGAAGAAAGCTTTTCTCTGGCCCATTTCTCTATAGAGGGCCATCAAATGGCTCCCTGCATCTTTGAAACCTCTGACACTCTGTTTTAACTCCTGTAACCAGCCCTGTTCTCCATCCCTGTGTGCACGCACAGCAACACAGTGAGCTGTGGGCAGCATCAATATCTAGGGGAAACTCATCCTGGAGCTGCTGGGTGCAACAGGGAAGCCACCAAAGGTGGCTACAGAGTTGCTAGTGCCCCTCTTATGGTCTGTGTGCAGATGCCTAACCCTCTGGCAATGGCACAGCATGGCCAGCTAGGCTCCAAGCCCAGCTCCCCGTCACTGCTCACCCGTCTCCCTGCCTCTCCATCGTCCTTCACCACAGCTGTATTATGCTTGCTTTTGGTGGTCATTTCTCTAATCCCAGTTCTTAGTTTCCTCCACCAGTGCACAGAGGGGAGCTGTCTACAGAGCCCCTCAGGCATCTTTTTCACTCCAAGACACCATTGCCTTGTGGCTTAGCCCAGAGCGAGGAGACCCATCCTGGGAAGTGGGATACTTCTGTGTGAGCTGGTGGCCTGGACCTGCCCTTCCCTCCCACCCCCTAGCTCCCACTGGGTCGCTCCAGCCCGCCCGCACTGCGGCGCAGCGTGACAGCGTGTTGTTTAGCCGGAGCGGCTGCATTTATCCAAGGAAGGGAACGGGTTCCCCTGCACTGCTCCAGCATCGTGAGGCTTCCTGGGAGTGTGCGGCCCCCACCGCCACGGATGGGTGCAGCGCGGAGCTGGTACCAGTGGGGATGCAATGAGTGTGTAGGAGCGATTCAGTCCGCTCCTGAATGAAATGCTGTTCACTTGCGGGCCCTGGCTCCCATTGTCACCCAGTGATGAATGAGGCATCAGCGCTCCGTAATACTCTATTTGTTTTAGAGGTCAGTGTCAAACTGAAGGGTATTCTTCATGAACCAAATCAGGGAGTTTGTGCTTACGTGACCAGATTGGCAAGAGTATGCGAAGCCCCCAGTAGCTCCCATTGTCCTGAAAGGGAACAGAGCTCTTTTGAAGATCTTACCCATAAATTATCTGCCACTCCCCGCTCCCCCTCCTGCTCTCTGCCAGCTCCCCACTCATGCTCTAATTCAAGTACAAACTTACAGGTGCTCAGCTTGTGCCGTTGTTAAAGAATTGTTCCTGTCTGGGCCCATGGTTTGGCTTCTGAGGGAATGGTGCAGTATCTGACACCAACCCCCACTCCTCACATGAGAATATCATAATCTGGCCAGTGAAATTCTTTCTTTGTTTTTCTTTTCTTCCTCTCCATCTCTAAGCATCATCTAGTCTGATCTAACAGCTCGCAGGGGGCCGTACCGGGGAGGGGCAGGGAGCAGTCACTGGGAAGTCAGCATCAATCAGGAGAGATAATCAACATTTTGCCTTGTTTTAAAAATAAGGTTGTTTAGATTTTTCTTTTCTGGTGAGTTTCAGACTCCAACAAGAGCTACAGCCTGGGAGAATACACAGTAAGTTGGTATTTCCAGCTAGGACATACAGGATTGCCTGCCAGCGTCCACAGCCATGCTAAGGCATGCTTAAATCCCCATCTCTCTTCTTCACCCGGTATATGGAGCACTTCTGAAGCAATGTTATCAACCAAAGCACAGAGAGATGAGTGGTGCACCCAAGGCCAAACAGCCGGTGTTCACAGCCATGCAAAGAAACCGAGCATCTGACTCCTCAGACTCCCCTTTCTGACTTGTCAGCAATCTGGTGTGTTTGGGGAGAAAGAGTTGGCCATGTTTTGTTGAAAGCTGCTGCGTGTCCTCACTACTCACCACAGTAACTCCTCTCTGCTCACCCCACTGCTGTCTGGCGAAAAAGCACTGTGACACACAGTGAACTAATGAAAAACACATTCTCCAGGGCTAGTGCTTAGTTCCAACACAAATCCATGCAAAATCTGAAATCTACAGCAGATCTGCAGTCATTAGCTCTCCTCTGATCACGCCTAGGCCCATGCATGGCAGACAGTGTGCACAGATGCATACACATACATGTACACAGACATGGATGTGTGTTTTTCCAAAGAGGAACATTTTAAACAACACACAGTCCTTTTCCTCATGGTTCCTTGCTCTTCCATGAAAGAATTCCTAAGAGACTCAGCTATTTTGGACTAACTGAAACATAGCTTCTTCTACAATAAAAAAATTTCCTGAACATACCAAAAATTAAGAGACCAAGCCATTAAGCTTGAGATATAATAAAATAACATACATATAATATACATCAATAGCAGAATACATTTCAAAACAAAATTCCAGAATTTGCACTCAAACTGTCTAAATTCTAAAAGAAAAATATCCTGAGATAAGCTTACCTCTGCCTAATGACAAAAATATTTACTTTCATTCCAGCTTAGGAAGAAAACATGTTTCATGATGTTAAAATAGAAAAGAATCTCAGTCTTGACTTGTACTGATCTTCAACTCAAATGTTATTGCCATTTGAACACATAGCTGTGAACCCTGTAAATCCTTTAACATTACAAAAGAAAGTTTAAGAGCCATCAACAGTAACTGCTCTTGAAAAATGCTAGGCATTAAATAGAACGCTTGTAAGAGAGCCAGGGATTCAATCAGGTCCTTGTTGCTAACACTGCCTATAAAAGAAGAAGGAAACATCTAGGGCAAGAGCTTGTACCTGGGACTGAGTCATTAGGCAGCTAGACAGCTTTGCCAAAGGAGCCAGGAGACAGACCAGGCACTGCTCCACCAGACATCACTCCAGAAGACGAGGAAAGCTTGCATACTTGGCAAGGAAACCATGCCAGGATGGGCCAGAGTTAGGGCAGGCTGAGCCTCCTTGTCCCCTAGGGAGCAATGGTTAGTGCGACAGAAGAAGGACTCAGCCTGAAACTTTCCAAAGCTTTGGTTTCCCTGGGTGTATTTTTTCCTTTTTAATACTGCTACCTAATTGCTTCTCTGGTATAATCACCTCTGAATTGCATTTCTTCCTGGGGAAGGAGCTGCTGTGGAGATGTGATAATGGGCTTCTAGGCCAGGCTTTGTTTGTCCTGCAGGGGATCAGGCTTGGATCAATGACTCCTCTCCCCTTCTCCTCTACCCTGGCTGTACTCCTTCATAGCCAGCTCCCCTTTCCAGGGATCTGCACTTCTGGCTGCACACATACTGTTTAGCATCTTCTTTTTTTTCCCTTTTGTTCAGAGGTGCCAGTAAAAAGGCGAGTTGAGTGACAGATGCTCCTCAGATCCCCTTCTGCAACTTATCCCACCAAAATACCCCAGCTGCTCTCAGGAGATCTCTGGGCCTGCCCCAATCCACTCAGTAGTCAATGGGAAGCTTTCTAGCATACCAGGCACTGCTCTCTGAAGCTGACTGGTATTACATCCAAGCCATCCTCCTCACAGGACAGCTGGGACTGGCCCTAAATTTTCATAGGTCTTTCCTGACACATTCTGTAAATGCTAATTCATCTCCACAGGTTGGCTTATTGCTAACCAGAACTAAATGTTTAGCATCCCCTATCAAACCAGCCCTCAAAGTATCCAGACACTAAAGTGCTTGCCCTTGCCCTTGCCCTGCATTTCATCTAGATCTGGCTGTAGCTGACACAGAAGACACAAGCTGGGGATCTCAGAAAGCAGAGGGGAAGATGACCTCCCGGATTTCACGGGTAAAAGATGACAACAGCTCCCACTTTTCCCACCACTGTTAGAGCAGATGAATTTCTCCCTGTGAATCTTCAGGTCCCATTCTTGTAGAGGAAAAAAACTTGGATGTCACCAGGACTTTTGTCATTTCAAAGCCAGTCTCATTGCAGCGTCCCTATCTGGAGCAGCATGCCAAAGTCACCAGAGCTTTCAGTTCTGTTTGCACAGTAATATTTGCAGCCATGTTTCTTATTAAGAAGTCAAGAATTTGTGACCTTTTGCTGTGCAGAGATCTGGAGATTACTTATCAAAGTAGAGCAGTCTATAATCTCCACAACTGCTGTTTGCACATCGCTGATAGAAGAAGACAGCAGTGCATCACTCACTGGAAACCAGCCAGCCTGATAGGATCTGTGGTTGTGTGTGTTGCGCAGCAGATACTCAGTGTGGGGACCCTGAAAAGCATGTTTTTTTTCTCACTGCATGGCATTTGTCACTTGCTTCATATGAGTCTCTCTGTCAAAACAACCTGGTCTGGTGGAGTATGATTGGATATTAGATACACTCTGGGGCAAATGTCTGCACGTGGGCAGTGAGTTGCGGGGGAAGATGAGAGTGCAAATGAATCCTTCCTCTCCTGGTCACCTCTCTGGACTGTCTCTGACAGATAGCAGAACATGTGGACATATCAAATCTACTTTACAGTCAAGTCCTTTCTCTTCGGCCTGGCTTTCAGCCTGGCTTTTTCAGCCTTGTCCAGAAGCAGCCACAAAGTAAAACATAAATGAAATGGAGAAGGCAAGTAAGAACTGATCATGGCTTCTTCCAAGACGAGAATTAGGGGCATCAAATGGAAGAAGCAAGACACAGGTTCAAAACAAGCAGGAGGAAGTTCTTCACTCCATGTGGAGCTGAGCTGTGGATCGCCTTGTCATAGGACACTCTGAATGCCAGAAGTTTATAGAGGTTCAAGAGGAAACTGCACAAGTTCCTTGGAGAGAAAATGATAAATTATAAAATATTAGGTGTTGTCATTATGAACATCATAGAAACCAGTCCAGCTCAGGAAGTCTCTGGGCTGCACATGGAGGAGGCTGGGAGAACACTGTGGAGAAGTGTCATACTGAATTGCTCTGTTTTTACATCATTCCTTAGAACTTCACTTTTGGCCACTGCCAGAGACACAGGACTAGATGGATCTGTGGCTGCTCTTACATTCTTTTCTCCAACAAAAAGACATGCTAACAATGTTTGTATGATGAAAATTTACTTTCAGGCTCTGATACCAGAATATGTCTTGTATGTACATATAGAAGTGCCTTTTTCTGTCCAGTGAGAAGCACAGCTAAGCCACAGACATCTACTGCTGGACACATCTGAAGCTGTGTGAGATGAACCCTGCTGTTCCTGTTCATACACAGTGTTATGCTCCATGAAATCCCCTGCAGAGTCCTGAGATTTAAAGACTCCATTGACTTACACACTTTGTTGAATAGGGCTCATACAGTAATTTTTCTTCGACTCTGAGGCCTGTGTGTTTGTTCATGATGAATAATATGTCCTTCACAGCATGAGAGAGTCTAGCAAACCTTAGCCTTTTGCAGCACGTGTATGAGAATATGCAGTAGCTCTAGATCAGTCAGCCTGACACTGATCCCAAGTAAAGTCATGGAGACACCAGTGTTGAGAGCACTTAGGCAAGAGGTAAAAGCTGGGGGCACAATTAGCATGAAGATGTGGAATTAAAAGAATCTTGGAAGTATCATCTGTCAGTTCAAGAGTGAAATCATAAAGCCAGAAAGTAAAAGTAGCTGTTGTCATAAAATGCTCAGACTCCAGTAGTTATTCAGTTCAGTCACATGTGAGAGCACCCATATCCATGCAGCAAACATAATCCATATTGAACTAGGGAACTGGTTTATGATAGATCACAACAGTTCATCTGAACTGGTGATTTTTCATCCCTTGGGATTACTTACAGGAGGTAGGATTTGTCCATGTGGCCCTTCTCTTGGTGACTTTAGCAAGAAGGCAAGGAAAAACTTAGAAACGAATCATTCCTGATTCAATGTGTTGGCAACATTAAATAAACAGGTAAAAAAGGGACACAGTATCAGATAGTTACACAGACCAGTGAAGACTGCTGGCAGACTGGGGCTTGTACGAACAATCCAGCTCAGTGCAAGGACAATATAGGTTGCACTGAAGGATGGGGGAGGGGGTTGTTCCTGCAAGGGATCGAGGTAGTCACAACTTATCCAAAGGGTGCAGAGACACCATGAGTTCCCCCTATGGTGCAATGTTCAGGTGGTAAATATTAAATCTGGGTGTGTAAAAAGGGGGGAAAATTCAGGTGGTGTCCAGGGCAGTGCACATTGCTCTACCTGCACACTAGCAGGACCAATCCAGTAATCTTTTGCTCACAAAGGATGTTTCCAAATCAGCAGGAATTCAGGGGAAAACTCCGGTGATGACAGCTCTGGAAAAGAATTAAAAAGCTCAATCCCTTCAATTTATCCAAGAGAATAAAAAGTATCTTGATTCTGGGCTGCAACTGCTACGTGGGGGTAGAGATTTCTGATAGTGGGCAGTAGAAAAGGGACTAACAACAAGCAGCAATTAAGTTGTAGTTAGGCATGTCAAGTAGGATTCATATGACTCAGTGTAGACAACTACATCTTGGTTTAGTTACTCCAGGCCCCTATATCGTCGATAGATATCTAACCAAAACAGTCAACGGATTGTAGGGTGATTCCTTTCATCCTAAAGCCAACAGCTAAAATAGGGCAGATGAGCTTCACCACAAAGTGCCTTCTTCTCGCCTTTGCATCTGAAGGGACTCTCAGGCAATTAATTCAGCTGTAGACATCTACACTGTAAACACCTAAATTTATGTAAGATGAATCCAGCCAATTCAGGCTAGAAATTATGTACACATCTTCCAATGGCAAAGGCAATGAACCATTGCAACAGCATATCTATATACACAGAAGATTCTCCATCACCCAAAGGCTTTAAATGAAGCCTGATATGTTCTGATGTAAAATGCTTTAGTTCAACCAAACGTTAAACAATTAATGCAAAGATTCCTGGATCAGAGTTCTCTGGTCTGTGTTGTGTATGGGAATATAAATAATAATCTTTTACAGCCTTAAAAAGATTTTGAATCTGTCTTGAAGAACAACAAAATATTCTGTCAGTTTAAGATCTACAGGACATCATGTTTGGTACTCAAATATATCTTGTATGAAGCTGCTTGAAATATGGTATTTTCAGCCCTTCACATCCCCTGTTTCCTTTCTAAACCAGAAACAAAGCTACTGAAGGTGAGAAAGAGAGAAGGTTATTCTGAGTAATGACGGCTTGGGCCTTTGCTATAGGCATGATTGTGTCCTGTTATCAGAGGCAGGGCAGAGGAAGAAGCGGTGGTCTTGGAAGACCTGCCCTGAAAATAACATTTGTTTTTGCCAGCTTTTTCCTGTCGTGCTTTGTTTTCAAAAGTTGTCTCATTTGAAAGAGGGAAGTTGTTTGGCCACAAAACACAACTGTCACCCATCTCGGCCTGAAGAATTAGAGCTAAATATGTCAGTGGGAAGAGGAAGGGGGAAGGGGAGTGCAGCCCTGTAGCAAACAGCTTTCTCTGTTGAAAAACAATCTATTTAAATTCTCCTCCAAAACCACAGGGGAAGGTGGTGGCCATGCAGACTGAAACCATCTTTCATCCAGCTGACCGGCATTGTACAGACATGGTCCTCGCACAAAGTAGCTCCATCTCTGGAGTGGCCCTGGCATTGCTAATATATTCGCACTGCACCTGGATGGGAATTTGCTGATAACTCTTTTCTTTTTAATTTGGAAAGTGTCAGTTAGCCGCAACTCAAACTTTCAAGAAAACCTCTGAAAATACACATCCTCTCTACCAGCATGTCTTGTCCTACAGTGGGCCCTTCAGGCTCTCTCCTGTTGCATCTTCTCCGCTTCACATAAGTGATTTGGGTGGCTCACTGGAAACCAGGACTGGTGTCTACCATATCCTGTGCGGGGAGAAGAGAAGAACTGATATACAGCCCAGTTTTGACAGCAAAACTTTATCCCTTCCCCTCAAGGTTATTTGTAAATCAGGTTTCTGCTGTCTCACAAATGGTCTTACAAACATACACAAAAGTAACTTTCCACTCCTACACTGTGGCGGTCTCTCAGTATTTGTGGAAATGAAGGAGAGAGATGGTGAAAGTTAATTCTCAACAAATCCAGTTTATTATCAGAACTCTGTAGCCATAAACATGAACATTTTCAAGATTTTCACATAACAGGGAAGAAAAATCATTCGCACAAATAAATGTAACAACTTCTATAAAAAGATGCTCAACCATGATAGAGCATTTTTCTGAGGTCTAAAACCCAACATATTCAGATAAAGGGAACTCAAAGAACTCTTTACTGTAGCACCAACTCCTGGCTCACTGATAATATGAAATGTGTAAGAAACATGCCTGGCCCACCACATTTTTTTCTACAAAAATAAAAACAATATGATGGTGAGAAGTGACCGCAGTGGGATCCAAAGCAGTAATACCGTGGTGAAGAATCCTGGATACGGTTATCATTTGAGTCACCCTTCCTGTCAATATTTATAGAGAAATAAAAGGTTCTGGCTGGAAATGAAGAGGATTATTTTACTGGAACACTGGGCACATTTTGGCTGCTAAAATCATCTACTAAGCATTTAAAAAATGATCACATGCTGTGAATCTGTCATTGGACACAGAGGCTTAGAACCCTGTCCTAAACAGTCTGAAACACTGGAGGAGTTTTTTTCTACATTAGTGGATCTCCATTTTTCCCACTCAAGATAAACAGTCTGTCCTGCATTATCTTCACTCTCAGTTTCCTGATCCATTACTGCTTGGTTTCCAGAATATACCTGTTCATGGACCAAGGATGGATGTTTCAGAGAACACTAATGGGCTATGGTCTGAGAGCTGCAGACATGCACTACACTGGTTAAAAACTTAGATTTATCCAAGGATATACCTCCTCATGCCAAGGGGTTCAAGTAGCATCGAAAGGAAGAGCTAGCAGTTACGACACCTGGCTGTGAGCTTGCATCGTTTCCATGCTGATTGCATGCCTTGGTTGGCAGGTTCTTCTAATGCTTTTCCTCAAAGTCTTCTATTGGAAAAGTTTCATTTTGTCTAACTAACTGAAATATATACACAGTTTGCATTCAGGAGCTATATCCAGGTACAAGGATGTAAGGAAATGAAATTATAAATATTCTACCACATCACATGAGAGACAGAAAAGAAGTGAACCAGAACATGAATAGCTCCTCCACAGATATGAAATGGAGGATGTGCCTCTCTTACCAGCCAAGCAGAAGGGGAGGAAAAGATAGGGCTCTTGCTACTTCTGGGTACATCTGTGCTAGTAAATTAGTGTCAGGAAATGTTCTCTGCTACTGGATCTTGATGAGCCATACTTTTAGATCATTAGCACAGTCCCTAGCTCATTTAGGTTCATGTCAGCGAGCACTGTCCCAAAAAATTCCTGGGAAAGATCCATTCCAAAAAAGCAGTTTGCAGCTTCCTGCTTTAGATGATGACAGAGTTTAATAAAATGGACATGGGCTGTTTCTTGCTAGTTGATTTCAGTGGGCACACTGACTTACTCATACAGACATAGTTACTAAGATCTCTTGGTTTCTTGCCCAAACCCATCCTCTCTACCAATGAACCCTCTCCAGAAGATGTGCATGGGTTGTACCCTCAGCATCGCTTGAATGCCAGGAAGGAACAGAGCAAGGCAAAGGATCTGCCCCACAGCACTGATGGGGGCACCAGGGGTAGTTCAGCTCCCAGATTAAGACACTTACATTTGGGTACCCAAACATATGTGTCCACCTGCAAGCAAGGTTCATAGTGTAGTCAATGCAGATATAGGCAGCACCATCAATGAAGACAGGGACTGTTCAGCTCACCAAATGTAGAGGCCTATGGGTCCACATGTAGAGATCTAGGTGCACAGCCACCCTGTTGGATCCAGAGGTGCATGGGGAAGCTTCTCAATGCTGGATTGCAAACTGAGCCAATGCACTGGAAGGCTGTTAGTGCTCATTTGCTTTGGAAATTATATCTTCAAAAGGGAGGGCACAAATTTAAAATTCCTCTAGTTATTGAATTGATTCCTCCTGTGAATAGATATTGTAATTAAACAACAACAACGAAAAAGAGCCATTTGGAGGTTTACTTGTTCCTGAATAAAGCTATACTGGTACAGCCAGTGTTGCGTAAGGGAATGCTACTGGCAAAACAAGAGCAGTTTAATTACACCAGCGGATCAGAAAAAAAATAGTCATGTTTATCAATTTTGGAAATGAGACAACAGTCACTCTCTGGTCTCAAACCAACCAGCCAGAGAGATTTGAATCATGGCGGTTGACCTGGACTGTGTGATGATAATTAATTCAGCTCTTCTCCTCTTCTCTCCCAGTGACTGAGTCAAAGCCCATCCTGTTCTGACACAGTGAGAGAGTTTGGGCTTCATCCAGCCATTCTTGAAGCCACCCAAAAGCCTATCAACTATGGTGGGCTTTCACCTGATTTTTAAATGTGGAATAAAGCTCTCTGCAGAGCATCAGCATCATGACATTTGCAAGTCACCACTGCCTTATCTCTCCAGCTCATTTTTCAGCTGTAGTATGTTTCTTGGCAAAGTCAATTCAGCAAATGCCCAGATTTATAGAGTTCAGCCACATGGCAACCTCTTTCAGGGCCACATGAACAGCTATTATTTAAAGCCTTTTACTGTGTACGTAGAGAGGAACAAAGTGCATTTTCCCGCTGAAGATTTAAAGCCTTTTGTGGCAAAGCGTGTGTCACCCTGAAGGACACCTTGGATCTTGCATATAGATGCATCTTGTGCAACTTCCACTGCAGGATCAAGGAACTGATGCTTGGGAATACTTCTGATCCTGCCATTAGGTTGCAGGATAAGATCTTTCTCAGGAGATTATGAAGTGCCTCCCACATTGGCATCTAAAGGTATTTTTATTCTGCACAGTGCAGAGCTAATCAAAGACATCAGAAATATCTTGGGGACCAGAAACTATACCCACATTAATGCAATGCCCTTCCCAAGGTTTTAGATCTTCTGAGAAGCAGAATAGATCAGGCAGAGATAGATATTCATGTGCACACATAGCTGGGAGGCATTAAAGTGTTGTCACTTCTATGGTTGACTACCCCTTCACTGAAGGGGTATCCCCCCTGTGAAGCTGCACCCCACAGCTGAGACCTGGACTGCATCACATGTGTTTCTTTAACAACATCTCTTGAGTTACCTTAAGCAGCCACCCAAAGTAGCCAAGAAAATCTAGGTGACTTTGCACTGAAGGGAATTAAGGAATGGACACACAGTCCGTCTGATTGCTTGGTCACGAAGTTGGTGATCTCCCAGTCACGCACCACTGGGGGCATGAGGGTAGCCATTTCTTGTATTTTGCCAGGGGTTTCCAAAATGACTGGGATGTGGCCATTCTGTGGCAGTGCATCCTTGGCTATCTTTGGCCCCTCCCTGCACTGTGCTGTGATCTCCCCAGTATCAACAGACTAAGCAATGGGGCATTCCCATTCACCCGCAATCACTGAGAAAAGTCAAGACCCGTATCGCTGCACAGCAATAGGCAGCAGGAGAGACTTGCAGCTGGGGACAACACAGTGGGCTGACCACAGTCAACACAAGCTGATCTGCAGGAATGCTGCCCCAGGACAAGCAGGAAAATGGAGCTAGGCTCAACCTGCCCTGAAAGGGAGGACAGCTGAATGACCTCCTCCTCCTTCCTTTGCTGGGACTACAACTAAAGCTTGAGTCTCATGGGACAACTTACCTGCAAACCTGACCTTAGGGTGACTTCCAGCTCACTTAGGCTTGAAGAGACAGTCAGGCCAGGGTTTTGGAGGGATCCAGAGCTATCCATGGCATTGACAGCATACCCCTTACAAACAAGGCTGACTTGAGATGGAAAAGATGAAGGGGCTGGAAAGAACAAGTCCTGTTTATCTTTGCCTTCTGTTGTTGCCTCAACTCTGCACACGAACATCCCTGCAGCTCTCTTCATTTCAGGGTAAGTTGCTGGTAAGAGGAAAATCTACCCTCCTGCCAGTTTGCTTCTTCATGCCAAGGTATAGGAAGAGGTAACCCCCTCACACTATTCTTTCCACCTCCCACTTAATAATATATCCTACAACAACTGGATGGGAGGGGGTGTTATTTTTGTTGGGAATTTTCTTTGGAGGCAGCTTGGTCTCTATTTAGCTACATCCCCTGGGCTTTTCTGCATGAAGTGCTAATGGTATGCTTTCCACGGGAGCTTATTCCAAGCTCTGCGGGGTAAGCACGGCAGGGTGGCAGGAGGAGAAACCTTCACTTAACATTCCTCTCTCCATCCTGTGTTAGGATGGGAGGGTGGAGGAGAGCTCTCCGCTCCACTACAGAAGGGCTCCCTGCCATGAAAATAGACTGCCACCAAGTGATGTCAGTAGGAGCACTTTAGTGATTTAAATGATGTACACGGCAGAGAACAGCTTGATTAATTCATATGAATTGTAACTACTTAGGGCTCCATTCATCTGGAATGATCTGTAGTCCTATCTGCCGCAGAAGTTGCAAAAGGTCCTTGGCTTCAGTTCCAGGTGATCTATTAGTCACTCCCTCCCGAAGCCAGCCCAGCCGCAGACAGTTCCTTTGTTGCTACAGATGTCTACATTGGAATGACTGAGAACACGACAAGGACAAGGAATTGCACCTCAACAGACAGTGGGGCAGGAAAGGGGGGGCCCATCAGGGCATCTCCCTGGGGGAAAGGGGTGGCAGGTGGGGGATGCAAAGCCCTGGGGTGGAAAGCAGCTGATTCCTCCGAGGCTGCAGGGGTTTTGGAAACACTGCTGTCTTTATCCTAAAAATCAGCTGTGAGGACATCTGGCTGAGGCTGAACACCAGGGCCAGCCACTGCTTTGTTACAGTGGGGGTCACTGGATTTGATCTCATTGCTCCCACATGTGATTGAAACGTTTCACCACAGACTCGAAGCTGGACACAGAGATGCAGAACGGGGCTGGTTCCAGTCATGGGCAGAGTTTGATGGCAGCTCCTCTGGATGGTGGAGTAGGAGCTGTCCATAGAGACCTTCTCGATCTCTTGGAAAACTGCTTGGCCCTCTGGTTAGTTGGTGGGCAGGACCGTCATCCTCCTTAAACTAACTCCCATCTCATAGTGGCAGCTGAAGGAGCAGGGCGCGTGTCCTGATCAGTTGCTGAATTCAGCATGTGCCTTTTGTCACCTGAGGCATGAGGAAGAAGTGACTCTTGCACTGGCAACATTGATGGAGACAAAGCCAAGCCCTGGAGAGGTTGGCATCGTGGTGAAACAAAGGCTTGGCAAATGTGGAGACGAGAGTCCTGCTAGCTACCATGCTGCTGAGCATGGCTCAGGGCCTGTGTAGATAGGGCTGAGCTGTCGTACATCAGGCCAGCTGCCAGATTTGTACCTCCCAGCACCCAGCAGCTGCCCATGACAACCTGTCCCCATGGAGAGCAACAATGGCAATCCAGGATGCTGGGTCGCAGTGCCACCGTGTGGGCTCTGATGGCTCCTGATAGCACGGAAAGAGGGACACTGGGACCCACAGAGCCTGGGGTGCTCTGATCTGGATCTGGGTTCCTCCAGCTGGTGACTGATGGAACAATGAAATAAAAATATTCAGCTGGAAGCAGAAGTCCTAGCTTCCCTGAAGATGCAGCACCCATTGCCTGGCACCACTTTTCTCATTCAAGTCCTGGCTACTAAGGTCAAACATTCGCTTTGTTGGCAGGCTCATTTTGAGGGCCCCAAAGGCAGGATCTTCATGCAGCTCTCCCCATGATGGGTGGCACCAGCCATCACCCAACAGACTCATCCCCTGCTCTCAGAGGGGCAAGGACCCTTCTCCATCTTCCTTCCACAGTAGGTCAGCATGAGCCTCGCTAAAAGGACGTGTGATTCCCCCTTCATCCGCTTTAGTGCAAAGACAGGGAGCTTGGCCTATCCAACTTTATCTGAATGAGGCTGGATGACTTTGCACTGGAGCAGATGAGGAGTGCTCACACAGCCCTTGAGTGGGGCTGGTGGGGAGAACAGCAGAAAGGTGGTTATAACTGGCTGGAGGGCTCTGGCATTTAAACCAGTGTTATTCCCAAGCTAGGATTTTGCCTGGTTCAAAGCACCCAGTTGCTGTGTCTCAGTCATGAGTTCAAATAGTTAGGGGCAGAAAACTGCTGCTGCTGATGCCCTAGGAATCCCCAGCTTGTGTTAACGGAGGCGAGTGTCTTTAGAGGTGCCTCACTGAGTCAGCTCCTCCAGGACCTAGCGGCAGGACTGATCAAAAAAAAATCTGATGCTGCCTTTGTGCCATACTCTCCCCGCGCCAAAGAGTACCCCACAGCTGCATCAGGCCTCTGCCGGTGCCCACGATGGTCAGTTAAAAGTGAGTTTGGCTGTCTCTGTGCTACGCTGCAGTTAGTTGGATGAGCTCTGTCTCTCAGTTTTAGACGTTTATGTGTCAGCTCCTACCACTGAGCCAGTCACTCTCAGCTCACTTTATAGTCAATGGAGAAAAAGCTCGCACTTGAAAGGGCATGACTCAGCTGCCGTTTTTCAGACATCTGCTGTTAGAATGAATGAACCATGCTCTGACTGCATCTGAGGATGCACCCCTCTGGAATCAGTTTAACTAGACATCTAACAATGTCTCCTAGCCCCTCCTAGCCTAGCTCTCCTGTCGCCACACGAGCTGTATAAAATCTATGCAGATTCTCAGGCAAAAGCTCCCTTCCCTGGTGTATTTTAACACCAGCCAAGTAAAGTCATGTGGGGAACATCTTCCGGCTTTACAGGATGTTGTGTTTGCTACCTAAGGAACACGCACTGGAGACTGGAAGCTGCTTTCTTCCCAAATCCTCCATCCGCCCGCACACGTGGTCAAACCATGCTGCACAGCCCAGCATCACTGAACTTGTCTGAAGTACCCTTCCACGTTGGCATCCAGCTTCAAAGCCACCCTGAGACCAGGTCTGCAAGAGCCATGGGGGTAATTTGTCATAAACAAGCAAACCAGCCAAGTTATTTCTTTTCTTTTCTTTTTTCTTTTTTTTTTTGGGGGGGGGGGGGGACAATCATTTGCCTCCACTGACCATTGTCTTTCTGATGGCCCTTCCCTTCTCCCAAGCCTGCAAATTGCACAACTACTTCCATCACTATTAAGGCAGGCTGCAGAGTGCCCTGGCCTGCAGCATATCAAAAAGTCGTGCTCCTTGTTTGGGGCTGTCCCAGTTTCAAACTGCCTGACCTGCTACCTGTGCCAGCTTCAGCTCCAGTGATGGTGGCCTTGGTAGAAGGAGATGAGAAATATTGTTCTGGTCCCAAGTGGGAGGAATTGCTATGAGGGGAATCACAGCACTTGCCTGTGCTTTTGCCATCATGCACTTCCTTGTTGCAGCAGCCTTTTCCAGAGCCCATCAGCACTGGGTTTTTGCTGGACGGAGTTTGTAGAAACTGAAGCAGCACTCCTCATTCCCCAAGGCTGAGTCAACAGCAGGATTCCCAACCTGGGCCATCCAGGGGCATGAGGCTTTTCTCTCCTGGGGTGTCACACAGCTGCAAAACACATGCCAGTCTCTTGGAGACTCTCAGGCCTGGAGCTTTGCTGGGAGCTTCCCAAGGAACCAAGCTAGGCTGTGTGACCCAGCTTCTCCAGACAATGCTGGCAGCAGGAAGGGCTCTGCAGCTCTATCTGTGCAGCAGTGAACATCTTGGTGCTCCCTAACCACATACCACATGCTGTCATCTCCACAAGCATCCAGGAAGCATCAGAGCAACTATCAGTGGGGAAGGAGAGATCTGTGCAAAGGAAGCTTTCACCTCTAATGCACCTCCCCTTCTCCAAGAATTAAACAAGAATATTTTGGTCCATAGCTTGTGTCTGGTGTAGACCTCTGAGCAATGCTACATGACAGCACTCCAGTGCATGGCCCCAGCCCCATGACTCTCTGCCAGGTGACACTAGAAAGGTGCTGTGGCCCTTCACTGTTACAAAGCCTTGTCCCGTGTTGAGCTCAGCTGCATGGGTAACCTGGTTCTGGGGCAAGTATCTCACCTGCTTTTGTGTTTTAGGAAGCAGAGATGCTCTGTGATCTCATGGAAGAGCCTGTCTGTCACCAGGGGCCCTGTGGGGGAATGGTGAAGAGGTACTGGAGGCTTGTCAGCAATTACCTTGCTTTCTCATTGCAAAACAGTTCAGCAGGTAGTCTGAATGAGCACTTCTCAGAGGTTTGGGCCTAGATGAACCAGATGTTCTGAGCTGGGTCAGGAGGTGGAGGGCAGGAGGGGAGAAAAGAGGGGGGAAAAAGAAATCTCATTTTTTGTCTCTCTTAACACTTGCTCCCTCCTTCCACACAACTCTCTCACAGAGTCATACCCTTACATAGACAAGGACTTGCTGGAGCCCTGACACGCAACTGGGAGGCCTGGTCAGAAGCTGCCTATGGAGCTGTGAAGAATGGGGTGTCGTCTGCAGGATATTCTCGGTGCTGAGACAGAGCTGCCTGCCTGGCTGGATGCTTTCCTCCCAGGTGCCAGGCAGCTGCTGCTCTCAGGTCTCTGTGCTTCAAATCTGAGCAGCTTAGAGGCTCCCGTGGCTCATATGGTGCACAAGCAACACGCTGAAGTAGGTGTGCTTGGAGATCCCAGGTTCTCTCCTATTGCTGCTGCCAGGTTGGGATGTGCATTTACACTGTCACGGCTACCCTCATTTTGGCAGGGTAAGGATCATTTCTGATGGTGTCTGACACTGCTTCAGTCTCTGCATAATCCAGGAGTCACTGCAGCTCCCTCCTGGTGCTGCTGCTGCTGCTGTGGGTGCAGCACATGTTGCAGAAGGCAAGGTTGTTCGGAGAGGAAAAATAGCTGTTTGTCCTGTAAGAGAAAAAAGGGACCCTCCACCACACACAAACCCCTGCTTCACTAATAGATGCTGTCAGTCAGATCAGGGATAATGACAGTACTTTCTGGGAAAGAAAAACCTGTTTGAGCCAGAATCCATCCCTGCTGACCCAGTGAATTGCAAAATGGTAGCACACCATCCAAATTACCACTGGATGGCTGGAGTTCCCAAGGGCATGATCGGTGGGTAGAAGGAAGGAGACAACATCCAAGATCTCTAAGAACGACCAGGAAAAGGAAACTGGGGCATTCTGGTGTGTGACCAACTGCCACCTCGCATATTTCCAAGTCACAGTGAAGGATACAGGTCTACTGAACTCCTCTCTCATATCAGTACAGATGCCTGCAGGTTTATAGGCAAAAATCTTAAGAACAAAATGGTATCTTAAAAGAAGTGAAGCAGAGCCAGAAGCAAGCAATGACTACATTGAAAAGTGCAGCTGTGCTGTAAAGACCATAAGGCTGGTCCTGGTTGTTTTCAGACTACAGCAACAGGCTGGTGCGGGATACAGAAGAAGAGCTGTCTCCTCAGCTCTGCCGGGCTGCCCTACCTTTACATGGTTTGCCCAGGGCTGGTCCGGGCCCAGTCCCACAGGTCGCTTCTTCCAGTAGCTTTTGCAATGGGGAAAGGACATGTTTTGGGGAGTGTGTGGGCTTTTGGGACCAGCTCGTGAACAGAGGACATATACAAATATTGACTGGGGTCTGTGGTGTCCAGACTGGTGACCCTGAGAAACTGAGGGGTTCCTCTCCTGCCTCTCCAGCGTGCCTGGCACTGCCAGCACCAAGCACAGTATTCACAGGAGTCCCCCAGTGACCATTTTCTTATATTTTGGTGAAAAATCCCTACCAGAGAATATAGTAGGATTTTTTAAAACATGGACAAGTGTGATGTGGTTCCCCTAGTCATTCCTTAAGACCTCATCTCTTCCCCCAAGGGCCCTGTGGCCAGCTGCCCTCATGGATGCCTTCCTGTCTACAAAGCACTTTGTCCTGTAAAGTGGGCTCTCAGGAGCAGAGAGGTGGCCTTGATGCTCTTGCAGGCAAGCTAAATGCAGCAGCTGCCAAAGCCCTTGGCACACACTGCTGAATCCACTGTAGGTGAGCCTGCTCTCCATCAAGCCCAGAGGGCTCTTCCATAAAACAGCAGAAGTGACCAAAGAGAGGGCTGTGGCAGAAGATCCAGCACAGAAGCAGGCTGCTCCAGCAATGGCACAGGTCCATCAGGAATGAGAGAGGACACTCATTTTATGATGCTGTTCTTACTGCATTAACGAGCTCTTCTAACAAGGCACTGCCTCAGTGCACCAAATCACAGCCGAGGGAAATAAGGAATAACAACCTACAGAGTCAGCCGTTTTCTGGTAACTCTTTCCCTAGTAGATTATTATGCACAAACAAGAGCAGTACTGCTTTTTTTCCCCCCCGCCCTCCCCCTCCCTCTGTCCTCTCAGCTCCTGTCTTACCTGTCTCCACCTATGTTCTTGCAGCCCAGAGTGTCGGGCACCTCTCCCTGGGCAGCCACCGCTCAGACTCCCGTCAGAGTTCAGAGCACTCAATCTGGTCTCCTCCAGGTCAGGGCAAGGCTGTAGGGAGGCTTTTCTCCAAGCTGGGTGACATTTCCTTAATGAGCAGAGCAGTCACACTAAATTCAGGCTGTGTAATAAGGTACTGCTGCAATAACACTTTTAAAATCCCACCCCTCCCTGGGATCCCCTGTGAAACTCTCACAGGTTTTGCAGAGACCTGCAAGTAAGGGCTGAAGAGATGTTCCTACATCAGACACAGTCAGTCCCCCCAGCCCCACTCCATCCAGGACCCACGGCCTCCCTTGCTCTCAGCGCTCTGATCGAGAGACAAGAGTCCTGATACAACATTTTATTAGCCGAAAAGAAATATGGAAATATAAGAGCTTAAGGATTTAAGATACTAGAGAAACCATTATTCATAGGCAACAGATACTGGCAGATTGTGTGCCAGAAGTGCCATCTAGCAAGAGAGTGATGGAGCGACTGCTCCCATTTTTCATCGCCAATACGCAAAGGCTGTTGCAGGGTCTAATTGAAAATGTAAGTGTAGAGCAGTCTGGTTCTCTGCCTTTATTATCTGGGGGTCTGTACAACCTTCTCAAGAGCAGACTTGTTAAATTCAATAGCTCTTGAATGCTCCCAAAATCTATTTGACTGCATAACTGATTAATCTTCAGAGGAAGAAGGAGTCCTTTGACTGCACTATTCACCAGAGCTGTGAACTACAAAACAAAAATTGTAAATAGGCTATTTAATCCAGTTCAGCCATTTGGTAGAAGAAGGACACCTCACTGAAAAACTCTTGTGCCCACAGACTTGTCCATTTCTCTCAACTGTATCAGATGGTGTAAAGAAATACATATATATCACTTCCGTCTCCCAACCTTGCCTACTTTATTAGGAGCAGCACAAAGAAGCACTGAGCTTCTCTCATCTGCTATTATCCCAGCATATTTGTGTTGCATTGTGAAAGTTAAATCCCTCATCGGATGGTTCTTTGCAGTCCCTGAGGATGCTGCAAACCTGTGAGTTTCCCAGGAGCTCAGCAGGAGAGGATCAACTGTTCAGCAGCCCTGGTTAAATCTCAGGCTCACACAAAGTGCTAACTTTTGTCAAGGTTAGGAATGACACTGTGAACTGCAGTGGTCAGGGCTGAGCAGGTAGAAAATGCTGAATTACCCACAGCTTGGTGTCTAGATCAGCACATGATATATGCAACCCTGATGCAGCCAGGGATTTTACTTTCCTCTAGTGGATGCATCATAAATGAGGCTGCTACAGGCTATAAGCTTTGCTCTAGCTTTAGCTTCCTTCAAGGACAACTGAGGAGTGCTTCACATCACAAGGTGGAAGAGTCAACATAGGCTGCTCCGTAGAGTTGGCTCATAAGAATCCTTTTCTCTGTTTCATACAGAAAATTGAATATTTGTTCTTCTTTAAGTTTCTCATTATTTTTAGAAAAAAAAATTCTCAACTTAATCTAAGAAAAAAACTTTTTCTAACCATTTAAGTATTCACAGCTCAGGATCCTGGGAATGGAAAATATGCATAGAAAACTGATAGAAAATAGCTAGCCAAAATATGTGGAGAGAAACGGATTTTCCTGAAAAGCCATCCACAGGAGCTCCTCTGCCGTTGTCTGAACTCCAAGCAGATGGACACGATAGTGCCATACTCTCTCCAGCACTCGATTGCACACAGACAGGCTGAGCCGAAGATATTGGCACCTGGACTTCAATCCCTGTTCTCCACAGCTCTGCCAGCGCAAAAGACCTGAGTATCTTCTGATCAGCTTCAGGGTGGGCTCACACCTTGGGCAAAAGTGCTTTTGCCTTTGCCTGAGACAGGGAGCTCATGCAGCTGAACTGAAGGGTGCGTTAATAAAAAGAGGGCAGCAACGTCTTTCACCTGCTATAACTCAGTTTGGAAGAAGACTGCTGCCCCAGTCTCTTACTGGGACCTTTTTTGCTGGCTGGTGCATGCCTGGCTTTCATTGACCTGGGATCTAGTGCCCTTGGGAATCTATCCTGTGTTATCGGCTTGGGAGACCAAGAGCGTAATGTTGCCACTTACCAACCGAAGCATGAGATCTCTGCAAAGGTTAAATTCAAGGGGTGTAAAAAAGGGCAGGAAAACCCAGCTTATTTAGAGACCTTTAAAAGAAGTAGATGTTAAAATACAGCTGCTGTTAGACAAAGCTTTCAAAGGTAGCTGACAATGTCACCTTCCCAGAGCAAGCTGAGCAGAAAGTGTTGCCTTTAGGAAGCCAAGCACCAGCTCCCTTTTTGCTGTAGTGACTTTTCTCTTCACAGCAAAGCCTGCAAATCAGCACCGGGGACCATGGGGGCTGTTGCCTAGAGCCCTAATGCCACGGTGCTGGGCACAGCACACATGGATGGAAAACAATTAGGAAGACCGTTAGACCTGCCAGTCTAAATGCTTTGAGACACAACAGAGAAGTTTCTTGGCCGAGCAGTAACTCTGTGTAGGAGGTCTTGCAGCATTTTTTCCCACTGAGAAGCTGGCCACACAAATACATCCCGTGCAGTAACTCTGTTTATGAAAATGCTGGATGTCACCTCCTCTCCATTAGAACACCTAAGAAACAAAGATCAGGAGTTTTCCTTCCTGGGAAATCTGTGTCTGCTGCTTCAGTGAGTGCTGGCACCTGAGCAAACTGCTTTCTGCTATCACTCAGTTGAGAAGGAGCAGTATTATGGCTGAAGTGTATCTGTAAGAGGAGTTTGCAGCTTGTCCCCAAGGGCCTCTGCCATGTGTTTGTGGGTTCTTACATGGTGGGAGATTATCTTTTTTTATGGAAGGGTGTTTCACAGCTCTAAGTTCACATACGTACTGTCTATTTGCCCTGCGAGTACTGACATGAGTTTCCCAAGCCCACAGGTGTATTGAAACAGGGGGGCTGGCAAAGAGGAGCAGAGGACTATGCAAAATCCTTCCACAGTGAGAAGAGTCTCTGGTTTCCCAAACTGAGGACCAAAATATCCAACCCTTCTAAGGTGTTCAGACACTACTGTGCACATCATCCAGCGCTTCCAAGGCCTGGGACCCCTCTGTCAGCCTCAGCTGTGACACCACAACACTAACGCTTTCTACAAGAGGAGGAAAAAGCATTCAGTCTTTCGCCCTGTTGCATTCAGTTGCTTTAGAAGACTATCGAAAGGGGATTTCCAAAGCACTGTCCATTCTCATGTGTTATCACATATTGTTTCCAGTGGCTTTGTAGCACTATACCTCTCCTCGGCCTATTTTGGAACCAGTAGCTCTTTTTCTTGTGTTTCTTCCAAATTTGCATTCTCCCACAACAGCAACATTCCTCAACAGAAGGGAGCTGAAGGTGTTAGGCACGGATATGTTTATCCAGCAATCCCCTTTTTAATAAGCATCCTTACTCTGGTGCAGCTGCTTGGACTGTCACCAGTAATATGTCCCTGTCTATTTGGATCACAAGGGAATGTGATCTTTCACTTTGCAGGAGATTTACATATGGCATTTTCACTGGAGCTGCATAATGAAACCCCACCCAAAGTCTCAAAGCTTCCAGGAAGTTCAGATACAAATTTTGCAGCTTGGAACCTATTTTTATTTGGCTTTGGTTTTAACTCCCTTTTTCTTCTCCCTTTGATGCTTTTTCCTGCTGTTGCATACAACTGAAAAGCAATCAGAGGCAATACCATGGAGCTTGGGACTGCTTGCCAGCTCCCTGGTCCAGCTGTGCACCTTGTCCACACCCCAGTCACATGCTGGGAGGAGATGGGAGATTGCAACATTTTCTGCATGGCCTGTCTTCCACCAGGCCATGAAGGTAAGTTGCTGTTGTCCAGTCTGGATGATCAGGCAGCCACAGCCCCTGGTGACAGCCACAGCCAACAGCTTCATCTCCAGAGCTCTCTGAAGAAGAAGAGCCTCGGTGTGCTCACGGTGTGCCAATGTTCATGCACTCTGCAAGGGTCAGGCCAAAATCGGGCCAAATGTGCTAAAGCCCATCCCACCCGCAGTTATCCCTGGTTCAACATCACCCTTTGCTTTGAAAGAGCCCTCAGGCCCAGATACAAGTACATGAACAGCCTGCTTCCTAGCCTCTGCACCTCACAGCCCTTGAACAGCCACTGCCAGGAGAGCAGTTGGGGTGTCCAGATCAGGGGCTGGGCTTGGCCGTTTCCCTATAGCCTGAAGGCTGAGAAGACTGCACTACCCATGGAGCTGGGTGTCCACAGGTGTCTATTCTGAAGTGGCAGGATGGTGAAAATGAGTCACAGGGCTTTGCTGACAGTCTGTGGAATTTCGGACAAGCCTAAACCTTGAAGGCATGAGGGCCTCGTACAGTTTCCCACCACTCACAGAACTGTTAAGCTCAATAATCAGGTAGGATCAATCTAGAGGTGTGCCTCGGCTGTATATCTCTACAGGAAGAGTCATAAAGTGTCATAAATGCCCCCAAATTGTGGAGCTAAATGCATAGATACACACACAAAAGATCTTTTTTCTTAATGCCTTATCTGCAGTCATCTGTATTCGTCCTATATCATGGTTCCCTCTAGCAGAATCTCACCTCCAAGGTAAATTGCCTGACCATCAGGTTTATACATAAAATAAAAATGCAACTTGGGGAAAGGAGAGGGAGGAGGCAAAATGTTTTTCAAGTGATCTCAGTGGTTGATTTTTCCCAGCCTTGGAAATAGGTGCTGCTAGAGAGACGCTTTAAAGAGCACATGAAAACATTAATGAAGGCTGGAATGATGTCTAGTATCCAACCCAATATTTCTCCTCCCAGTAATTTCTTTAAGTGTCATACTTGGAGTTCAGTAGGTCATAAATTTTGCCTGCTCTGAAGTTAACTGGATCCATGAGATGTAAATGTATTACTCATGCACTGGTTAATTTGTATGCTCGTTGCTTTCCAGCCTCTCCACAAATTGATTTTTAGATTTGTTATTTAGCCAGGAAGATATTTCCTGGCTCTTCTCTCAGAAGGTCACCAAACAATGTGGCGCCACTGACTGCCATGGGGAAGTAGAGTCAAGCAGAGCACTGGAGAACAAGTTCCCCCCAACTCCAGCTCAATCCTTCAAACACTTGTGCTGGTGATAAAGTCAAGCATGGTGCAAGCTGCACTTGGCAGATGCCTTTTCAGAGCTATGCTCTGAGCAGAGAAGCAGAACGACAGGTGATGGGCCAGAGAGAAGGGACCTAGAGCAACAAACCAGTAGAGCTGCACGGGCTCGGGTTGAGTGGGCACCTCAGGCCTCTTGAGAGTATTTCTTCAGGAACAGATGCCTCATTCCTTCATTTGCAGCCCTATCCCAGGTGCTGCTCAAACTATATAATCATATCTCCAGGTGGTCTCTTGCTTCGCACTGTCATCTCCCTATACTCTGCCTGTATTAATCTGACAGCTCAAAATCCACAGGTCGCCTGGGGGTGGACCCTTATGTTTGCATCTGTGGCAGTAGGGCTCTGTTGTTCTTTGAGCTTAGCCCATTTGGAGGATACTGCCCAGAGCATGTCAATGTCCTCACCAGTATCCTGCTATCACCTCAAGTTGTCCAAGGCAGATGACCTGAGACAAGTGAGAAAAAGCCCAGAGGGAAATAAGCCATCTTAATCTGAATCCTTGGGCTACATTTGATTCAGTATGCTGTCTAGGTGACATGTAGCTCCCCACACACATTAGGAAGCTGGCCTAGATTGCTACTTGGCACTGACGTATCATGTCTTCACATCAGTATTTGTCTCAGTCAGTCCTGGAACCATGTGTACCTTGCTTTTGGAGCCCTGGGGCCAGCTCTAGGGCTGCCAGCTTGCTTCATGAAACATCATGAAAGGCTGGCAGCACTTGAAAATGTGCTAGTCTACCAACTTGGAAGTGAGGCCAGAATATGACTCCAATCCAGATCTAACATCCCTGGATTTTAATAGTGCTTTGGGAAGATTAACCTTCACCTGCAAGGAGTTTTTAAAGAAAAGTAGAGGTATGCCTCTGATTTACATCTGATGCAAAGCTGAATGACAGACTTCTGGAAGTCTCTGTCTGTTCCCTCATGCCACATCATATGTTCCTATTATGGAAGTTCCTCACCTTCTTTATAAAAGGTACAAGTTTCATTCTCCCACAGGTGCTCATTACATTCTTTCTTCATCTTTCTTTATGGTGTTACATCCGTGACTGTATGGCAACAGCTTGGAGTTTCCTTTTTTTTTGCTTTTTTTTTTTCATCTGATTACATTTTGACAGTAATTTTGCAGCCTTTATGTACTGTCTCCCACTGTTTGTATTCTAGGAAACATTTACTGCCTGTCTGACTTGCCAGCACTAGGATTGCTCACCATCCCTTGGGAACAATGAGAAATGATGTGTCAGAATTTACCCGCTTCCCAGCATTCCCTGCTCACAACAAGGACCCTATGGGCAAGTGAACAAATAGATTACTACAATTTATATCTCTCTGGGTAATATCCTGCAGTTCCTTATCTTCCTAACGGGGGTATTGTTCACTTTGTTGGGCCTCTTTCAGCTTAAGGAATCGTGTCATAGTAGCATCCATGGTGGTGAAAAATTGCCTATCTGACAGAAATAGTGTTATGGGAAAAATCAAGATTTTTCCCTCCTTCTCCTATCAGATGTTGTTATTATAATGTAGTGGAAATTAGAACTTGGCGGGAAATGTAAAACTTTTTGTGATTTGCAAAGTTTCCCCATTCTGCAACAAGACAAAGCCAGGAGTTTATGAAGCTTTTGGGGGAAGATATAAGTGAAGTGATCACCTTGGAAAAGACCCAGCATGGTGAGCAGGGTGCTTCTGCCATGAAACTGAGAGCCAGGGCTCAAGTCTCTGTGTGCCCTTGTGTCCAGATCCAATGATGAACTGACCAGGCAGCTGTTGGCTGGTGGCTAAAGTGGACCCATCTCTTAAGCTCTCTATCAGTGGTGTCCCATTCAGTATTCAAATATCCATTTGAAACAGTGACTTGACCCTGACTTTCCCACTTCCCTATGGACCAACTGAAACACTAAGCTTTAGAAGATGAGTAGCCTGGCCAGGGATATGCAGACCTGAGAATCCTCCCACCTACCTCTCTGTAAAATAGTCTTCAAAACTGGCTCAATCACATGAAAAGCATCATTTTTGACACATCAGCATTTTCTGCTGAAAATGCATTTATCAGAAAAATTCCCAACCAACTCTAGTGACAGTTTAGCACAGAAGAGCTGCATGTGTGGGTTACTAGTGAAAAAGTCCCTCCTTTCCTCATCTTTCACCTCCTGTCATCACCTTCCAAAATCTTCCTTAAGCTAAAGGAATCACAAGCAACCTCCTAACAACCACTGTCAGGGTTCCCATAGCGTCTCAAGATACCTTCAAAACCACTCCTCACTCACACCCATATTTTCAACAGGTTCTTGCCCAGGCCTCCATGGTGGCAGTCTCAAGCAAACACTCAGTGAAACACTTTGCATCTAAGACTCTGGCTGGGTCTTTGGCTTTTCCTCACCCCAGGATAACCAGTGTGGGAGTCCTGTCACTGAGGACTTTTAAAAATAACTCACTGCTCTGCCTCCATGCTGCTCGGCCCTGTCAAGGCAGGTGGTTTGAAGGAAACAGCAAGGAGGGAGGTGATTCTTCATGCCTGAGGAAGTCTGTGCTGCTCATTTAGCCTGTGAAGCAAATAAAGTAGTTTCACTGCGATTCCTCAGATTTCCATTCACGTTCGGTCTTTCCTCTGCGAATAGCACATACCATTTAACACCAACACCCTCCGCGTGTCCCAGTCTACTCAGCACATCTCATTCATCCTAACATTTACCCAACAGGCGTGAGCATCCTTGTCTAAAGCCTCCTGCTGCAATCAGTTGGCTTCAAACCCTCTCATTTAACATTTCCCTTTAATGTTCCCTTCAAATATAATGCTAAGGAAGCCTGCCAGGCCAACAGCACTGGAGAGGGGAACCTTGTGTCTAGCTGAAAGGCAGCAATGCTGCAAAGAAGCAGCACAAAAGCTTTCTTACCCATGTGCTCCCCTCGATCCCAGAAGGGCCATCTCTGCTGGCAAGCCCGTAGCTTATTCGCTCTGCCCAGTCAATCCTGAGCATCTCGCTGATTCTCTGTGAGGAGGCCTTATTAATACTAGCTGCATGGAGTGGGAGGTTTGTGGTCAGAAGATTTTCCCGTAGGAAAAGGCCTAGACCACCAGCCCTTTCACACTGACCACCCAGATGCTAATAACCTTTGGCCAGTGTTGGCACGGGCTGGGCTTGACGCCGGATGTAGCTTTGCTGAAGAGATGGGCTGAAGCTGTCTGGGGGTGAGGATGGGGGAGGGAGCTGGGAGACTGCAGGGAATTGTTTAAGAGAGCTCTGAGAAATATTGGTCGAGTGCTTCCATTTAATTATTCACTCTGCTTAATTTGTTTTTGGACAAGATGAATCGTTCATTGACTGCACAGTCTGGAAGCAACTCCTTCCTGACTAAAAAGACTCAGCATTAAATGGTAAAATAAATGGAGGCCAAGCAAAGAAAATTCCTCCTGTCAAATTGATCATGTTGGGGCAGGATTCTTGTACAGAAGCCAGATCTGATAGAAATACAAACACAAATTTTACTATTTGTCAGAATAAGTTTCTACAGTTTTCCCTTTATTCCAGCTACAATTTTTCAGGCAATTTAGTATTTGTAGAAAACAGTGCACCGACAATAATGTCAATGTCACTGCAGTCAGTATTGGCTGGAGGTGTGGGTAGACCAACGTAGGCAGAGCTTGTCTAATAGCGCAGCCTTTGCAGGAGACACGGTGGGATTCTTCTCAACCACCTTCAAACACTTAAAAGGTTGTTTCATCCCTCAGTCCAGGCGCTCCTCGTAGTCGTCATAGTCTCTCTTCACAGACAGAGAAGTAGACACTGGTACAGGGCAACTCCTCTGGCACATCCATCCCAGGTACCTGTTACAGGCATTGCTCTCCTCCCTGGGAGGGTGACTCATCCCGGTGACCCCAGGTGCAGCCATCCAGCTGCTTGCATCTGGTCTGGTCAGCCCCATTTTTTGAGCTCCCCTCTCAGATTGGATACTGCCTGCTGACTGGTGGGTCGTGGGCAAGTTGCTTCCACTTTCTGCTCTGTTCTATGTAGGTATGAAATGTTTCAGGATGTTTACTAAATATCTGAAGGTATTTATGGACTATACAGGCCAGTAGGATACTGATCAGAATGGGGCTTCAAAGCAGTAATTATGAAAATAATGGATGAATTTACACAGGAGTAAAGCAGTAACATCTTCAGCTTTTGATTTTTAACCACTGACTGCCAACAAAGACTTTTAGGCAAACTAGATTTTTTTTTTTTACTGACCTTAACCCTTGAATTACATCACTGGTGACTAATTCTAGCTTAAAATCATTCACTTCTCATTTTCAGGTTTTTAAAATAAATAGGACCAAGCTTCACTCAATAAAGACCTGAAAATTCTTTGAACACAAATGTCTTAGCCTAGCGCATGCTACATTAATTTTATTTTCCTTCTTTCATCCTGATTAAACTGTCCACTAGTAATTCTTTGCCTCCAGGCGAATGCAAACACAACTCTGTCACTAATAGGAATTGAGTATGTCTGCATAAAAATACAATTAAAGTAACAGTACACTTCGCATTTCATGCCACTCAAATTCCCAAGTAGGTCTATTATTACAGGATTTCTCATGCATTGTTAGGATTTTTTTTGCATTACACTCCAAACAATTGATTTTCTCCTCTGGTCAATGAGCATTAAATGTAATGCCATACATAATTTTGGCTTGAAATAATAATAATAAAAAAATTCCTGTCTCAGATGTTTGAGATGTTTTTTCCTCTTTGGTGAAAGAGATGCCAAAGATTTTCCCATCCAGCACTGGAAGGAACCCATGAGCTTTTAAAATCTTTTGCAAAACCCAGAGTCACCCAGCGAGTTACAGCCAGGTGCTAAGCAAGCTCCCCTAAGGCAGGTGAAGGCTGACATCCAAGTCACAGCTCTGAGCAAGACAGAGAGGAGATCTGATCCTCGTACCTACAGCTGGAGAGGAGGCTGCTTTCAGCATTGAGCCTTTTATTGAATCCCAAGAAGGAAAAGGGATGAATTTTTACCTTCAATTGTAAATTCTATCCTATTCCCCGAGGAAGTTTTGGCTTTTGAAAACTGTCATTTCTTAATGAAGAAAGTCTCTTCAGAAAACTCCCACCCAGCACTGAAAATCTGAACCAAGGCAGGCAATTAACACCAGCTCACCCAACCTCACAAGTGTTGAGTCTGCCAGTATGTTCCTGAGAGGCCCCCCAAAAAACTTCATCATGTAACAGGGAGGAGAGTTAGCCATTTAGGGCTCTTCTTTATGAATCAAATCAAGCTAATATAGTAATTCCACAGTGCCTTTTCCCTCCTTTAACTATTTAGACCCAAATACAATGTTCCCAGTTGGACTGGGAAGACCCATACATTTGGTAGCAGATATAAGTCAATGGAGATGAAGGACTTCCAGCTCAAGTGATCAGTTAGGAGCAACAAGATTCCTCAGAACGCACATTAGAACAAGATGAACACTAGACCTCATGTTCTCTCCAAAAATGGCCTTACAGTGTTTACAGCACACACCAAATTACCTGACAGGGAGAATGCACATCAGGATGGTGGATTCAGAGTAGGATCATGGGAACATTTTGTAATGGCCAACATAAAGCAGATGCACTGTTGCTTACCTTCATGTAGTATGTCAAAAAGGCCCCTGAAAAGAAAAGTTGTTTAAAATGAGCTGCTATCTTTTGCACTAAATGTATTTTCCTGTTTCTTCTCCCTGAACAATCTCATGTTGATAGTGACCTCACTTTCCATTCTATGGTATTTCTGTATTGTGAACAGCTTAATCTCTTGTGTGCTTCACTCCCAAGGACATGTCATTTATTGATACTTGGGAAGGCATTTGCAAAGAGCCTGTCAGAACTGGCACTGAACAGCTGTGAAGCATAGAGTCAGAACTGGAAAATCAAGAAAGCTCTTGTTGAATTAGTTAAGCTGTATGAAATCCTTGGCTCACGCGGGTGAGGTTAAAGGCTAGAACCTCTGCAAAGTATGGTCAACCCAGTGTGGGAAACATTTAAACACTAGTAGAAAATTGTAGGTTTATCTGTGCTAGCTATGCAAAAAAAGCCCTAACACAGCAAATCATCTCACAACTCATGCTAAACAACCTCTGAACCTCATTCTATAGCCAATTAATTCAATCACTTCTTTTATATCTGCTGGAATCCAAGTTGAGCAAAAAACCTCAGCAACCCTTTTTATCGCCTGCCAGCGCTCCAGCAGTCATCAGAGAAGGTTCCAATAGGTCATAATTTAGTCAATATTTTACTTTGCAAAACACATGAAAACCCTTTGACATCAAAAGCAGTAGATTTACAGATGCTGGGCATTTACAGATACAGTTGTTCTGCCAAAGTATGAGCATGCTCACTAGTTCAGATTTAACTTCTATTATTTTCTCCAAATGGAAATTGGCATACATCCATCTGTTCCCCAAATTCAGTTGAATAGCTCCTACAGATTGCAACCATCTTTCCCCTCTGGCTTGCCTATACCTGTACTGCAGTGGTCAAATACATGCTAACTCTCACCATCCACCGAGAGCTTTATCTTCTGTATAGTTGCTTCATAAACACATTTGTCTGTTAGTTCATATGTCACAGAGTAAACTGGTGGGAGCTCTAACTTTTAATAGCAAAAACAGGAAAGCTTTTGTCATTAAGTACTCCTTCACATCTTGACAATACTTAGAAAGCCTTGGAAAAATTGAAGTTCCCTTCAGGTACGTGGCTGCATTTGCGAAGCAAAAGGACCTTGTGGTACCCAAATCTATTAATATGTGAGTGAGGGAGCTTTGACATCCGTGCAGCCAGCAGCTCAAGTTGGATGGACCCCACCCTAGTCATAGGCCTGAGGTGCTGGATGATCAGCACAGAGCACTTAACAGCCCTTAACCTCCTCCAGGGCTCTCCAGTGCTGCTGCAACAGTGAGGAGGAGATCCTGCACAGCTCAGCGCAGCACCATGTGGATGTGCCAAATCTTGCTCTGAGCACTGGCAGCTGCAGAGCCGTGTGAGCTTGGCACCGGCGGGGAATGTGGCTGCATAAAGCACCAGGCTGAAGCACTGCACCACTCCTGGACCCTGCAGCATGCTCTGCAGATCTCGCACGCCGTTGAACTGGCTGTGGTGATCTATCCTAACTGGTGGTCACACCTGACCAGTTCAGACTTGCTATCAGGCAGGAATACAAAACTCACCCGAGGAGGCAGGCGACTCGCTGGGTGGCCAGCCTGAACTCCAGGCTGCTGTAGCTGGAAGGGAGTATGGGTGTATCGGTATTCACAGCCAGGAACATGTACTTATATCTCACAGAACTGGCATTTGCAGTGTTGACGCAGTAATGGGGAAGAGCCAAGGATGCAGACAATGGAACTATGTTTTTCACCACAGCAGGAGCTTTTGCTTAGTGCATTTTTCAGAATGACAGTAAATAGGGTTGGAAGGGATATGGATGGGCCATCTAATGCACCCCTTTAGTTACTGCTGATTTCCATTCAGGCATACAATTTAAGATCTTTAATTTCATTGTCTGTATGTGAGATGGAAAGGATTTCCATTTTTCCTTCTTCATTGGTGTTTTTCTCCATGAACCAAGCAGTTTCATTAACAGATAGGTTTTGCTGAGAATGCACCCACCAATAAATTGCTCTGTCACAAAGTGGGAATACTGTATATGGGTTTGAATTTGCAGGACTCCTGGGTTCTGTTCCAAATCCCGCATTAACCCCTGGGGTGGCCCTTGGCCCATCACAGACTAAAATCCTGTTTCTCATCCTACTGAAGTGGATAGGAAGAGACTGCCAGTCTCATTAGACCTTTTCTGAAGTCACTAACTTTGTGTTCTGACTGTAATATTTCACCTTTTTTGTTTCTATTAGATAAAATTTGACACGGGAGGGAAAAGCTCCTTTTATTTTTCACTCGGCCCAGTGTACTAGACTTCCACCCTGCAAGGAGGAGAGGAGATGTTCCCAGACCCAGTCCTTCTCCTTGACAGTCTCACCTACCAGCTTTGTTTAAGAAATTATCTTAGCAGATGAGGCATGGATGGTGGTAGCCCAGCACCACTCTTGCTCACCCTGGTGCCTAGTAATGCTCCTTTGGGTTCATCTTCTCTTCTCTGCATGCAAGGAACGGAGATGAGAGTCACCCCAACACACCAGCAGCACCTCAAAGAGCCGTTTGAGTGTCCTGCTCCTGGCACCAAAAAAGGAAAGGCAGAAGGTCATCCCTCTAAACATTCAAAGAAGTACAAAAGCACTTGCCCCACCAATCCCACCAATGTTAACACAGAGCCCCATGCAACTGCAGGAAAGCCAAGGGAAGGCAAGGGAAAAAGAAAATATGAGATATCCTGAGACGCGGCCATCAGAAAGAGATCTGCCAAAACACAGTTCAGGGAAATACAGATGTACTGCCAAAGAAGCACCGGTCTGTCTGTGAGACTCCCAAACATATCATGTTTTACCTGCTGGTGCCATCACCTACCAAATGCCCCTCTGTTGTCACCACAGCAAGAGCAGAGATATACCTTCCAGAGATGGGCTGTACCGTGGGGTACAGCTCTGCCCTTGAGCTGATATTTCCCTTGGCTTTGCCTCATGTTCAGTGGTTTGCAAGAGCATGTGCAACATTGCTGACATATGCTGCTGTAGGATTTAATCTGCTCTTAGTATATTCTACAAGTCCTTTAGCCTTGCCAAGCAGCGTTTCCTTCAATCTGTCTCAAGCTTCTCATGCCCATTTTCTACATGTCCTGATTTTATTCACTGCTCCCTACATCCTACCCAAGCCACCAGAACAGCCCCTCCATCCCTTGAAAACCTCCAAGTCCTTTAACAAGGAGTTCAAAGTATTAGGACTATTGAAATCCTTGATAAGAACATGTCAGAAACGCCGGTGGAAGCAGCGGAGCAGAAGTGTGACAGGAAGCAGGAGGGGGAATATCGCGGCGGGGCCGTGGGAGGCAGCAATGCAGGAGGCCCCGGCAGTGGAGCGGCACGGCAGGAACGGCAGCTGCAAGACAGACTGCCTCTCAGCAGCCACGCGCGGAGGAGAAAGGAGCCCCGTCCTGCTCAACCACGCTGCCGCTGCATGCACACATCCTCATTAATGACTGCGAGCCAAGGTGATGGATAGCGCTTGGACGTGAATTACAGCCCACCGCCTGGTGCTGCCCTGAGAAAGCTGTATTTACCCAAATGCGGGGCTGGCTTTTCCTCTGTGTTGCCAGGACTGGAAATTCAAGGGATAGCTTCGATTTGCCTGCTAAGAAGTTACTTTAATTGCCTCCTGTTTCCTGTTGGGTAGTAATATACTCAGGGTAGCAAATAGAGATACAGCTGGTGCTCTGGGATTGCTTTTTGTGTGTGGTAAATAGGAAGTAACAGGGAGTAGCTCCTCTCACATGAATATATTCCTGTTATTGAGATCTTTTGTCATTCAATATGCAAAAACATTCTTAGCAGGAAAAATAAAAGGATTAAAACCAAATTCAGATATTGTGGTTTTGGGACATTTGCACCACTGGTTGTTTTGCTTCAGACGGGTGGGTAGAAACCAAGAAAAGAAAACAAAACACACGCACGCAAACTGGAAGATGCTGGAGTGAGATAGAAAATAAAAGTCATGTTGACACCCTTCTCAGTCTCACCCACGACTGTCGTATGGTGGGTGAGCAGCAGCCAGAGAAGGGGTTTCTAAACAGGGATTTTTAAGCTCAAAGAGCTTCACGGAGGAACTGAATGTGACACAAATATTACCTCAAATTGAAAAGATTCTTTGAAGCATTTTTAAAAGTTTATTTGTTTCTCTAAAACAACTCAGAGAATACAGAGAGTTATTTTTGGCATGAGACTGTCTGGGATTCAAATAAATATGGCCATGCTATAAATAAATAAATAAATAAATAAATAAATACAACCAGTGTATCAAAGTTCCCCTAAAATAGAAGTCTTTACAGGAAACAGGTGAGATCCTCCACAGATGTGGATGAGTCCCCATTGAAGTGAACAGGCCTATGCTGATTCACCTTAGTGAGCACCTGGCTTTAATTTAAATCCTAAAAGATATTTTATATGCCTAAATATCAGACACTGAAAATAGCTGCCTGCCTTTAACAAGTGGTTGTCATTGGCCGGAAGAGAAGAGAACAAGTCAGACGGTGTCCAAGGGTTCACTGGTGCTGCCTGACAGGAGAGGCTGAGGGTTGGACGATGCTCACGCTTGGGTGGGAAGATCTGGACTCAGCCCCCGTCTCCCGCCAGCGCTGGGCATTGACTGCGATACGGTGGGATGTTCTGGCACACCGGCCCTTGGTGGGAGCACTCGTGACTTTATAATGGCAAATACATGCAACAGGCGTTAGACCTGACCTGAAATAAATTACCTTCCTAGCAAAAATGGTTTCAAAGCTCCTGGGTTGCAGTTCTTTTTATTTATACTTCTATAACCCATCATCAAGACGGTATTACAACCTTATCACTTCCAAAGGCCACGGAGTAAGAAAGAGATCAAGTCACAAAGTATGAAACAGAAAATATTCATTCGTGTTAATGCATTTACAGCATGTTTGAAGCTTCAGTACAACCCTTAGGGGAAGGAAACAGCCCATCCACTCTGCAGACGGGGAAACGGAGGCACAGATGTGTTACGTCTTTCAGGTTCACGCATCAGAAAGCATTTCTTCTACATCCCAGCAGATCTCTCCCACTGCTGGACAACATTACTTATGCTGCAGTCCTTACTGTAAGCCACATCTTGAGGGAGAGGCCCAGGGGTCATGACCACATGGGTTTTGATTTCACGGGAAATTAGGCTAAAAATCCTGAGATTCACATTCAATTATTTTAATTGCATCTGATTTCTAAACCTTCAGAATCATATTTCAAAGCTTTTCCCACAGACAGCAAGGCTGTGAATTTTCTTAAAATATACATTACACAAAGCAAGCAAGCTGATAATCTTCCAGACGCTCAAGACTCCAAGCGTTGGGGCTTAAAAAGAGAGAGGAACACCCCCTTTCCACCAGTATCTGAAAGCTCATGATCTGATCTCCCCATCTGACAAAATAAGGACCTCTGCACCATGCAGCGCACACTCGCACTGCCCCATCTGTGGGGACCAGGTTGGTTTTTGAAAGCTATCCCTAAAACTTCGGGACACACACTTTGTCCAGGCAAACACTGACAAAGGCAACTAAGAACTGGACCCACAGATTTAATAACAACATGGACTAGATCATGCCCATGCTTCCTCCAAAGAGATACCTTTATGGACCCGTGCATCTAAATCTACCTCTCTACTGCCAACATTGTTCACAGAATGATCTATAATTAGCTAAGTGGATTTAACGTCATACTGTTTCCCTCTGCTTTCAAGTGCTCAGCTTCATGCTATATTTAAACCAAAGACAACTGGTAAACAAAGGTATTGTGCGCTCTGTTTTGACAGAAATAGGCACTGCAGCTGTTTTTATCCCTCAGACTGCACAGTGCATGTCTAAGTTACAACCAGAAGCAATAAATATATCCCAAAGAGGGTCAAGAAGCCACTGTAAGCAGTGATCAGTAATGAAACTTCTCTGCTCTCTGGATGCTAGCGAGGCAGCCTTATCTAGTCCCTAATTCCTCCCTTTGTGTCTCACCACACAAAAAGCCTTTATAGAAAGCAGATGAGGTTGTATGTCATGCTTTGCATATGTTTTTCTCCAGGTTTCATGTTTTAGCTTCAACCAAGCAGTACACTAGGAATATCAAGGCATCTTGACTGTAGTTTGAACACATGAAGGGCTACTTCAGCTCTGCCCAATGCAGGTGCTCATGGCTGAGATGCTGGACATGAAGCAAGTGGTTTTGCCTTTCAGGTGACTTCAGGCAGAAGCTCCGAGGCTAAGGCAGGAAGTGGTCTTTGTAACACGTTTTAAGGGATGATGCTGCATCTTCCAGTAGCCCTGGGGTGGTTACTCTCATGGGACAGCATCAAAGACGCTGCTGAGCAGGACAGTGTGCAAGGTGTGCATTTGCATGATGAGGAAACCGAGTCACGCACAGTCCCCTGGGAGTCTGCAGCAGGGCCAGATGCTGAATTCAGACCCTCTGTGAGATGATGCCAAGCAGTAACTACTGGGTCAGGACTTCATCCCCTAAGAGCCTGCTTTCCTTTCTGAATCTCTGCAATGTATTAGTGTCATACTAGGGTCAGATCTCCGTGCAGACAGCTTGAACTCTCTGGGAGCACTGTGCTCAAGGGAGCGCTGTGGGCCTGCATGAGTGAATTGCTCACCAGGGACAGGAGCTCAGACACCTGACACACAGGTGGACACCCCTTTACGGACACCTACCTTTAGGTGCCTTCACCTGTGAGTTGAACTCAGTCCTAGTTAACAGGTCAGAGAAAAATGATTTTAAAACATTATTGTTCCACCTCAGTGCCAAAGAGCCCTGGTCTGCCCAAGCACAGCTGCACAGAGCTGATGTGGCCTTTTGGCACAACTGAGTGGGGAGAAACCACACCTGGAGTTGTCTTCTCCAGAAGCTGTCCTAAGCATCGAATCTCCCATCAGTGTGGCAGTGATTATCTGAGATGCTGGTCTCTGGCAGAGGTGAGAGGGGTCCCAGGGCAAGTGTCTGGGGACAGGGAGGGACAGACCTCTCTTCAGGGAGATCAAATGATAAGGGGGTAAAAAGGAGTTATTAAAACCAAAGCAGTTCTTGCAGCTTCCAGGAAGCCCTTGCTCAAAAAATTTAGCATACATATGTCATGGCAGTGCAGGAAATGGAGGGGGTGCTCAAGAAAGGACTGAATAAAACTGTGCAAGGCACTCAAGACTCGATCTGTGTCTTGCTAGTTACTATTTTAGTAACATGCCTGCAACATGGAGAATGGAGCACAATTTCAGGGACGACAAGTTGGGGGAAGGTCTGGCTGCACATGCCCTGAAGACCTGCAGCCATAGCTGTTCTGCAACTAATTCTCCAAAGAGAATACTTGGTTTTAGAAACCTGGAGCCCCTTCGCATTACCCAGCCCCTGGTAATGGAAAACAGAACCTGCTGCATCCAACACATGTGCTGGGGTGTCACCACCTAACCCACGAGCCACAGATGTTAGTTTGGGAAAGCGAAAGATCCTGCTCGGAGATGGGATCAGCACAAACAGTGTCAGGGTTTGCCTGAGCCTTGGAAACATGTCCAGACACACACATGAGTGTGCTTGAAACATAATCTCCACCTATGATGGGGCCAGCTTTGTCCTTAGGAGAGTCCCTAGGTACTAAAATCCTAAGGATCACCCTAAATAAGCAACACTGGTAGCTGGTGGAGTTAACAGGTACTTGTCCCTGAGGGCCCAGGTCCAGATGGGAACATCTACCCCCTGATGACAAGCCAGATGGTTTTGACCAGCAGTGACAGCCAGACAAGTTGCAGCTCATGCCACTTATGCTGGTGATAGGAGAGGTTTGGGAGGAATATCCTGGTCTCTCTTTTAAACAAAGAGAAAAGAGACTTTCTGCTATTGTTTTGGGTCCTAAAAGTCCTCCCAAACTAAGCAGGCACATCCGGTGACTCCTGCAGTAGTGACACACCCAACATCATGGTGCCACACCACAGTGTTCAGCATGGTCAGGGATGCCCAGCTTGGCTTGGCCACACCACCAAGCAGGGCTGCAGGTTTTCTGTCACCCTGACTCCTTTCCCAGCCCTTGGTTCCCCCTCTAGGGACCAGACCCACTCCTGTCAGGGTTGACAGGGGAGTAATGAAGTGCTTGCTACATCTGGCAGCAGCTGGAAGAGCAGCACCCCACAGCTGGCATGCTGGGCACAGCTCGAAGCTTGGGAAAGCAGAGACCTAGTTTCAGGGTCCAGCTTTGACTTCTCCCTTGGCTCTCATTTATTACTTGTACAGGCACAGCAGGGACTTTTTTATGTAGCAAATCATTAAAAAGAAAGAAAAGAAAAAAACCCATAAAACCTTAGTAACAACTGCAAAAAAAAAGGGGGGGGAGGGGGGAGCAAGGTTGGAATGCAATCAACAGAAAGATGAATGGAGTCCAGCTACAAAATGCTGACAATTCAGCTGAGAAAAGGAATAGAAGAAAGGGTGAGGCTTTACAAAAATGGCCCGGCACAGAGCTGCTCTGGAGCCAGCTCTCTGAGCAAAGAGTCTCCTCGCGGAGCCCTGGCACAGTAACCACAGACACAGGTGAATGATTCATCCAAGCCATTTCGTGTGAGCCTACGTGGCCTTCTGCAAGGGGCCATGAGCTTGCTGAGCCTTGTTTGAGGTGTGTAGGGGTAGGCAGCTGTGATATTAGCGTAGTGCAGGGAGCTGTGCCTGACCCACCAAGATCTGTAGGGTTAGTGCTGCCACGTGGCATCTGGCATGGCATGGCTTGTTCCAGCAGGCTCCGGGTGTGGGCACAGGGAGCCTGTGCATGCCCACAGGTTACCAAACAGATTTGTCCTGGGGCTGCTCACATGAGGAGGTGCTCACCCATCTGCGGCCGGCTCCCTGCACGTGTCCACGGTATCTTGTTCACCCTCACAAAAGGACCTGCTGGCTTGGCTTTTATGATATCTTCCTCCATGGGACTGAAGTCAGGGTCCACAACTGCCAGCTACAGTCATTACCCTCTTTCCTGCTCCTTTATTTTATATTTTTTATTGTTTATTCCTCTGTGTAAAAGCTTCCCTAACTAGTCATTAACCTCAGCCACAGGACACAACCATTAAACATTATTGTGGTTGTAACATGGTACATTACTTGCCTCACAGTTGAAAGTGTATCCTCCAGCAAGGGAGAAAGAAGAGACCTGAATTATGGTCAGCATTCTCCTGCACATGTATCTAAATCAGCATCCGGCATCACAGACCTGTTACAAGGAGTGTGTTTGCACAGAGGGGACACATTACGTGAGCCGTACATCTTTCTTGATTAAACATACAAACAAGCAGGAAGACCCGGCTTCCCTTTCATGTTAGAGGAGAACAAGGATGGTTTCAGCAACAGGATGTCTCAATTCAGTCCCAGACAAAGCTTCCTTTGAAGTGGAACAAAGTACAGGGTGAACTTCCACAAAAAAAGTCAGGATGCCAAGAGCTGAGGACAAGCAGGCTGGGCTTCATCTCGTCTCCCCTGTAGACCTTTCCACATAATCTGAGCTCCCTGGGCCTCCTATATAGCCCCTGGGAAGAAATGGGTACTTTCAGATTTGATTCATCTGCCTTATTTTAGATGCCTAATTTTCCCTCACATTTCCCTCACAACTTGGGGATTCAGACCCTATACCCAGTTGTCCCCATGCCTCCTCAACCTCACTGCCAAGCAGGTAATATCTCCCTGCATCAGAACTATCTTTAATCTGCTCAAAAGCTTCTCCCTGCTCACAGCCAAAGCTGACCACCCCTGCCAGGGTGCTGGAAATAACACCTTCTCCAGGGTACAGGAAACACCCTTGTGAACAGGACCTAGGTAGGTCCACAAAGCCACACAAGTTACTTGCAGACACCAACTGCAAAAGGAAAGAGCTGTGGAGCTTTTTAGTAGATGTGGCTTTCACTACACACTAGCACTGTAAGTACCCCAAGCTAGATCTTCACAGTGCCTCCAGTAACTCCAGGGGAGACTTTCAGTCCCACGTTCATTGTCTGTGTCCCTTCCCTCACGCACAAACATGCAGGGAACTAATCTCCACAATAGCACCTATAATACTGCCATATTTGCAATATTTTAACAGTTACAGTGGCTCCAAAATGAGGGAAAGGAGATGGAGGGAATACAACCATGACTGTTCATGCAAAGCCATGCAGTGTTCTTGCAAGCTGCTGCCACAATTAGCTGCCTGAGAGATATTGTCCTACATTATCCAGAGAGCCTTCATAAAAGAAAGACAAATCTCCTCCATCTCAGTGTGGAAGGTGGGAAGACAGAGAGTTCAGCACATGACCTCCTGAAACAAAATCTCTGCAGATGCGCCCCCCAGGCTGACGGGGAGCTGTTGTGATGGGTCATGCCCGTTTCCATTCATCAGAGGACCTAATGAGACATGATTGATCTAAGCAGAGCTGACAAAAGCTGAAGACCACTTCCCCATCTGGGAACGTGCCACCAGGCTACAGGGAAAAGGCTGCCTTTTCACACATTGGGGCCTTTTTGTCTAGCAGCTCCCTCTTGCCAGGTCCTGCAGCTGCAGCACTCGCCTCACAGGCTTCGTACGAGCTTCCCTTCCACCTCACTGACTCCAAGCGCACATCCTAAATTGAAAGCGGCACAACATGAATAGTTCCCCCTGAAACCACACTGACCTCCCATTGCAGGCAGGGGATCCCCTGGCGTTCGTTGTTATACACTGACATCCGACAGGGAAGCGCAGCCCCTCCAGTTGACAGTTTTTAATGAAGACCTTTGATGTTCAAAGGAAACGATGGCTGTTTGGTAAGGTTGGTTGGGTTAGAAGAAAGGGGCAGGCTGAGGACAACAGAGCTCAGCCTGTTACACTGGCAGGGGCCCCATCTGGACAACTTAACTGCTGTCTGGTTTAAACCATGCAGGTTGGAGCTATGCAGCTATCCAGGGGCTGGTTTCATGTTGCATGCTGCCTGCCTCTCCAGGTTACAATCCCCATCACTCACCATGTACCTGGTGCCACACTGAGCTCACGTTGTTCTCTGTAGGTCAAACCCTGAAGTCCACACTCAGTTCTTGTACCCTGGGGCTGAACTCACACTGATTTTACTGTGGAAATGGAAATGTCAGGATTTAATCATGGATGCACTTAACAAACAAGAAATTTCTTTCAGAAGACTAACCTGGAAACTGCCGTTAGTGACCCCAGAGGTTCATCTTCACAGCTCAGTTCATTGCTACTATAACAGAAGCACTTACTCTACTGCAACAAGAAGAGTCAGCTTCTGACCGGCAGAACGGAGGAATGTTGGCTTAACTAGATATTGGCTGGTCCTCCCTCAGAGAATTTAGCCTTTGCTTCCTTAGTGCGTGAAAAGCAAGTCCATTCAGATGTTTGAAGATTAGGAAAAGTAGAAACAGCCAGCTGGATGTTTATGAAATTTGTTGTTTTCATTTCTGACATAGATATTTTTCAGCAACAACAAAGAACAGTTAGCAAAACACACAATAGCATTTTTTGCCCAGCTCTGGCAGTGACATGTATTTCAAATTTCTCTCCTGCCGGAGGGTGTCATTGCTACCAATCACATCCCCCTATCCTTAAGTGGGTTTTCTCTGTGATAGAAATGCAGCTGGTCAAAGCTGTAAGGAGAGGCTTGGTACAAGATCAGCTCAGTTTTAACACAATGACCCAAGTTGCAGGCATTTTGAACCACCAGAAGAAGTTCTTCTCGGAAACAGCAACATTTGCAAACAAAGAAGAGGTTTCAGCAAAAGCAGAGGAGCTGAGACATGTTTGGACAGGACTTCAAACATGAGGTGGTCAAGCCCATGAGTCTAGTTTTATACTTTCATAGTGGGAAGGAGAGAGGACAAATAAAGATTTTTTTGGCACTGACCTTTTTTTGTTTCCTTAATGGTGATGCAATGATTTCCTTCCCAACATAAGGCTACCACAAAGAGTCACTCCCTTCCCACATGCCCTTGCCACATTCCTGTTATGCAACGGGACAGGTAAGACTAAGACCCAGCAGACAGCAACAGATCTTGACTTTCAGTTTGAACATTGGCCCCCCCAAGGTGAACAATTAATTTTCTCATCAAAAGGAGTTGGCATTAGAGAAGCAAGAAAATATCCCCATTACAGCTGGTGTGATTGATGCAGGGAGATGGATTAAAGCACCTATTTTCACTCAAAGGCATTTCTGCTGTTGCAGGTTCTGGTGGTCGGCAGTCGCTGCTCACCCCATCCTGGAGGAGGAATCAGGTTGACTTTTCTCTGAGACAAAAACCTACAATCTAGACAGTCTCTGCAGCTGGGGAATGACAAGGACATCACAGCCACCTCTCCTCCCCTATCATACAGCCACAGCTCCAGAGAAAGGGCTGGATTCTCCAAAGAACCCAGGATACCCCTCAGCTCCTACTTCTCATGGGGTAGAGGCACTAACGGCAGTTTTGCCTGTAATTTCTGCTTTGGGAAATGATATCAGGGTAACCCTGCACTGAAGGTAGCTCTAAGAGCTTTATGGAGGTTTCATTATAGCATTAAGAAGTGTTTTAGCCTGGTGTCCAGAGGGAACAAGGCTTATGTCACTGTACTGTCTGTCTATATTAATCTTGGCCTTCCCCAAAACTACCAAGTGTGTAGGATAATTTTGACCTTTTGACTAAAGTTTGCTAAGCTGAACAGCTTGCTTGCTAAAGGAGAGTAAATCTGGCTGGTTGCTCATGGTACTTATGGTCCAAGTCTTGCACACTGGTCCCATGGGCTGGTGGAGGAGCTCTCCCCTCCTTCCCGCATGCTGCTTCTCGCATGCTAGTGGCCAAATGATTCATGTCACAAGAGGGGAAATGCAGGAGCAAGAATAAATGAATCACCCTCTGCTGCAGGTCATTTAATTCATTCTCCCTCCAGGAGGCAAGCGTTTTTACACGGTCTAATTAGGTAGTTCATCCTAATGGCAGCTATGTGATTTTTCCCCCCTTTACATCTTTCAGCAAAATAGCATGAAACCTGATAGATACTTTAAAAAAAAAAAAAAAGTGCTATCCAGAAACAAGCCCAATACTGTATGATTGAGACAGGACAGTCACAAAATCCTGCAACACGCTCATTACATCTGCTTGTCTACATTACAGTGCTGTCTCTCTGCTCATTGCTGCCTCTGTCCTAGTTCCCAGACTTTGCTGTACAATTATAGAATAGCAGCAACTGAAGCTGGTTTAAAAAAGGTCTTTTTCCATGGAAAAATCTGAACAAAATGAAAAAGATAACTTTTTTCTTGGCAATGTGTGTGTTTTCTTTTCTTTTTTTCTTTGACAAAATGAGAACAAAAAATGTTCCATCTTCCTCCCCTTCTTGCCCACCTGTTTTTGGAATAAAGAGAGGAGGAAAGAGGAGGGAAAATATCTACATTTTTAGCTTGTTGTTTTCAAAAGTGCTAACACATTTCTACCAAAGCCGAAATTTTCTAAGGAAATTCTCATTTTACCTGTAAAACACATTAAGTTCTGAAAAATACAGCTGCTTGTTAAAAAACCAAAAAAGGCAGCCATCTTTACTAGTTTTCTGCATAAAAGATTTTCCAAGGCAGCAATGAAAATGCAGCCACTTCTGGGTTAGGAGCCTGGGAGCCTTCAGATGCAGAGCACACAGTCTGGTGGTGAGGAGGTATTTTGCCTATGGATTTAGGGACAGGGGATTTAGGACAGGGTCAGGGTACTCTTGGTCTCTTGCACCTTCATCTGAGAGGCTGCAGACCCACCAGGGTCCACCAAAGAGGAGGACTGGAGGCTGGAGGGCCTCTCTCCTACAGAAGGGCACCCAGCAACAACAGGGTACAGCATTTGTAGGAGGAAGGCAGCTAAGCAGGTATGGCCCCACCGGTGTGGTAAACCATCCCTATTTTCCTGGTTAAAGGGTGTTGGGGTGGTGCTGTACAGTGCACTTGGGATCTTGATGCCCCCCCCAGGAAGGGTTCAGTGCTGCAAGAGACCTGGCAGCTTGGATTCAGTTTTGTTCACCTCTAGCGGAGACAGTTGTCTCAGCACACACAAAGAGTTCAAGAGAGGCCATGGGCCATGGTGTCCAGTTCTTTTTCAGAGAGCTCTATGCGTCTCTTTCCAAGATTTAATCCTCTTGCTGGCATCGTTGCTCATGTAGAAGATCTCAACATGCCTCTGAGCTACATTTACCTGTTCACTAAGTGACAAATTTATTGGGTAGGGGGAATGAAGGATGCAGAGAACTGGAGGCCAAACCTTTTATGCATGAGTCATGCCCTTGTGCAAAAGCATGCAGCCTTCCCCCAGAATTTCGTCTGGGAAACAGCAGAAATTTCAGGTATAAATCCACTGCCTCCAAACCCTAGTCCTGGGAAGCCCCGTTACGTCTAGGTGTGGGCTGCAAAGACAAGAGCCTTGCAGAGAAAGCATTTCTCAGAAATATTCCACCCAGCTGCTCCCACTCTCAGAAGCGTCATCTTGCTCACAGTAGCCTCATCTATCTTCCTCCAGCCCTGCCCTGCCTATGACAGATTATTTTCATTAAAATTGCCCTGCTGTGGCTACCACTATGGCTGTTGTGCCAGTGACGCAGCATGAGCGTTAACACAGGGGTAGATGACAAGTGATGAAGTGTTGGTGGTCAGGACATATAAAAGCTTGCTTTGGGCTTCCCGGCACTGTCCTGTGTATGCTTGTGTTGGCCTAACATCAGGCTGTCTGCAAAGGAGTCTCAGATGGAAAGGGGAAATGTTACTCTGCTATGGTTCCTGCTGCATCCTGCCTTCCTCCTTCCCTTCTTGACTCCATGCCTCTTCTTCACCACGGGAAGCAGAGCTTAGAAGCTCAGAGACCCAATTCCCCATTTCTTTGTACCTTCTGCATTTACTCTGCAGTCATTTCTCCCTTCTCCAAGCGAGGACAAAACCCCAGCAGCTCAGATTAGCAACACTTCTCACTTGCACTGCAGGGGAGTAAGCAATTCCCTCTGGAGCAAGCGAGGGGAAATGACCTCTGCCTATCATCACCAGCCCTGATGAATGCGCCTGCTTTTAACCCTTATTTATCCAGTCCTCCCCAAAAGTATCATACCACCAGTGGCCTGGTTCCCTTTCCAAAAGGAGAAACCTGATGGAAGATACCGTCTGACTTCCCTTGGCTTCACATGCATTACACAGTGACCTCACTAGCTGGTGTGACTGATGGAGAACAGCTACCTCACACTGGAAAGATGGGCTTGTAAATCCCCCCTGCAAGATTAAGGCTCTGCTATCTAGACATGTCTTGCATTTCTAACGTCATTCTGCCCTACATAAATAGGGGGTGTATTTCTGACAAATAGAGGATGCATTTTTGTCTATGGGTCACTTGGAGTGTTTTCCATTCTCTGAGGCCTGAAGCATTTTGCAGTATTTGCAAGGGCTTATTCTCAGACATTTTGAATCACCAATTCATCCCATTCCAAATCATCCTATCAAAAGAATGCCAAGGAAAGCCTATATTTTTTTCAGGAAATGCTTTTGGCTGAAACATTTGGAGGCAAAAACATCCTTATCAAGAAGTCCCAGGGAATGTAGTTAAGTGTTTAGCAAATAAGGCACGGCTTGGGAGGCCACAAACGTGCCCTGAGCCGCACTGTTACATCACAGAGATTGCACAAAGCAACAGCAAAAAAAGACGCCTGTTTTACAACACCTTCTTAAATTACTTAGCACCTACGTCTGACATTTCACACCTGAGCTTCAGCCCTCCAGTCTAATGGGAGGTGAAAGCATTTCATTGAGATTACGACTCTTAAATGACTGATTATCTCGAGCAGGTATCAAAGGGTTCTGCTGAGATTGGAGCCTGGCGCCGGGCCTGGAGGGATCACGCACAGTCCTGCTTCGATCAAGAGCTCCACAAAGGCACAGCCTCCGAGGGGAAGGCTCCCAAAAGAGCCGCCTCTTCACAGCTCAGCGTCTTGCAGGTGGCATGTCTTGTGCCACCAAAACAGCCATGCACATGCTGCTTGCTCATGAGCAATTAACATCAGTGTGGAAGCCACTGGTGAGGAAAAGCCATTTCAAACTTTCTATACACTCTCACGCATACACATGTATGTATATTTCAGCTAGAGGAAGTCTTCTTTCACTGCCAAAATCATCCCAAAACCTGAGTCTCCATTGCCTTGTCTGCGCTCTCCGTGCAGGCTAACAGCTCGGCAAACTCCTGTGTGTTGGCATGAGCACGTGGGGCAAAGCTGTGGCTGATCGGGGCAACCAGAGTGTGAGCAGAGGGTGGAAGACATGCAGGCACTAGTTCAGTTCCTGTGACAGTCTCCTCATGGCTTCACCTCCTGCTCTCCCAGGGCTCCAGAAATCACAACGCAAAAGCAGGAATCCCGTAGTTTTGAGCAAACCCCATAATCTCTGGGGGAAGGTGTAGTGTCTGAAGGCTCCTGTCAAAGCTGGATGCAAAAAAAGCTGATCCCAGGAGCGACCCCCCACCAGCGGCACTGGCCTTGTGGCTTCCAGCCAGAGACCACTCCCCAAACTCAAAAAGCTGAAGCTCCTCCCTGGGAAACTTTGGGTCTGGTTTGGTCTGTGAAACTGCAAAATGCAGCAGCAGTTCCTGTGAACACCCAGACATTTTCTGCTTCTCTGCTACATCAGTGTCTTGGCAGAATAGCAAAAAGCCCCTGAATCCCCCTGGAAAAGCAAAAGGGGACAGCAGGGAGCAGAGAAAAGGATGGGGGTAGGGCAGGATGGTCTGATATTTTTCCATGATCCAGGAAACTCGCTTATTCCTTTTGACCTTGTTAGGAGGCTGGGAGCTGCTGTTTAGTCAGAGCTGTCAGACAGTGGTGCTGGCAGGAGATGGATGAGCCACGGTGCGGCTCTGCAGAAGGCATCGCAGAGGCAGGCTGGTTTCGGAAGCAGCAACAATGGGAAAAGGCAGCAAAGAGAAGGTGAGGGAAAGATGAAAAGGGGTCCTCAAACAGCCAGTGAGGCAGCAGGACTGGGGTGTCTTTAGGCTGGGCTAAAAGAGAGCCACAGGACTTCCCCTTGGTGCCTTGGGAGCTTGATCTTGTCTCCTGCGAGGTGTTGATGGGCCCTTGGCTGCTGTCCCAGTTACCCATTCGGGGTGCCCACCAGTCTGAAGAGAAGCAAGGTGTTTTCTTCGGTGTCTCCAGCACAACCTCACCACGCACTGCATGTTGCCCAACCCTTACCCCAGGCATCAGCTCACCTCTCTCTATCCGTGCGAGATAAGGCTTTTGGAAGCTTTGCTTTGATTTTTATTGTATAGCACAAATTACGATTTTGCTTTGATTTCCACCTCCCTCACAATGCCAAGTGTGTGATTTCCTTCTGCTCTGTCTCAGAGAACAGATCTGGACACAGTTCTGCTGCACGCTCTAATGCAAAGCACAGATTTGGAGATTGCTTTATTGCTGCCCTGTGATCACCTCAAGAGGTCTGATCCTACCGTTCTCAGGTCTGCAATGACACTTTCATCACACTCCTGGTCTTTGCAGGACATCAGGGACCCTATGCATGTCCTGATGTGAACCCAAAAGAGTCAGTCTTCACTCATGGTGTTACCACTCTACATTAATTGTCACTGAAGTACCTGGACTGTTTTGCATGGCTGTTTTTTAAACAGGTATGGCAAGACTATTTATCTCAAATGTTCAAAGCCTCTGAATTTGGGTACAAGCTGAATGATGCTTTGCCATATCAGTATCCATAATACATTCTGGATAGGAGAAGACCTAAGACAAGTGCAAAAGCTTTTCAAGAAGGAGGGAGGAGTGCTAAGAGCAGTGTCCTTTGGGAAATGAGAAAATTAATTTTCTCTTTTGTATTCAGGGCACACGTGACCCCTGCCATCCTCAGGACCTCCTGCCACAGCGAGAGAGCCCTCAGCCCGAGCCTGCAGCAGCCTGTGAAGTGGAGGCTCTGGTCCTGTGCAAGCCCCATGTGGGCAGATCAGCTGCGTGTAGACCTCCCAGCTGAGAGGTAAGATAAATCACTGGCTAAAGCCCTACCCTGGGATTTGGGAAAGTTGGGCTGGTTCCCTGCTCTGCCAGAGGTTTCTGGTGTAACTTAGCCGGTTGCTTAACCCCTCAGCTCCTGATCTATAGCATAAGGATATTAGTACTTCGTTCCCTCTCTCCTGGAGAGCTGGGTAAGATGCTCAGACGGCGGGGCCATGGGAACTGCAAAGGCATCCTGAGCAGTTTGGCATAAAGAGACTGCTGGTGTCTAAGACCTTGATCCTGCAATGGGCTTGTAGTGTAAAATTCAGACTCAAACAGCTCAGAGCTAATCCAACCTTGTCTTGAGATCATTTGAACACACAGTTTCTTCACATTTCCTATTTGGCCTCTCCCTAACCCAAATGCAGGACTCCTACAAGATGTACTTTTAGCAGTGGATTTGCATTTCTAAGCAGGTGGGATATATGACTTCTTTGATTTTTAATGTCAGGAAAGGAATGACCATGATTTTGCTGAAAAAGGAGGCTATGTCTATACCAGTAAACAAAAAAAGGCCAAAATTAGTCCTGTGGCCAAACAGCACAACACATGCCTATAAACCAAACTCTCTTCTCCTCCCCTCCAAACCCTACTCAGGGTGGCCTCAGCCATGCTGACAACTGGGACTGGTCCCTGTCCCTTGCCAACCCTTGAAGAGCCCACAGGCACTATCTGAGAGGGGCTGAAGTCATGCTAAGGAGTGTGATGACAATTTAACAGTATGGACCATTGTGAATAAGTACGTGGCTGGCGCCTGGCTTAGTTTATTGTTATAAATGTTGCCTTGGTGATTTCAAGCTCTCCTGTTGGTGTCTGTCCTCTAACATCATAGGAATCTTGAACTGGACCCATGAGAGCTGTATGCCCAGGGGACTGAGCCGGGTCTGACAGTGAAAGTCAGAACCAGCAGTTGGAGTCTCACTTTGATGCCCACAACTTCTCCAGTCTGCAGGATTAGAGCCTTTTATTCTGAGATGTTGAGATGCTGGGGGATGGCATATTCACACCAGTTTTGCATCCCACTACCAGCAGAACATCTCCCACTATGCCAAGCCTGCGGTACCACAGGGCAGCTACACTCCACAAGGAGCCAGGCTGAGGCCGGCAACCACTTCCATAAACCACTCAGGAGCTTCCCTTCCTTCTGGCCTCTGCTCAGCTCTCATCAAGGTGCATCTCTGCTGCTTTGTCTCTATCATCTGCTCTCTTTTCTGCTTAAGATGGGGTTCCCTCTTCCCTGTGCAAGATATCTAAGACAGGATTGGGAGGGGTTATCCAGGATACCCTGCAGGTAAACTTCCCACACAGATAGACTGAATGTGTGCAAACTTATCCAAAATGCACCTCATCTCTCAGGGTCACTGCTCATGCACTTTGCAATTGATCACCACTCATTAAGTAGCCATTTTCTCCAGGAATTCATAAAGTCCAGACAAACCCTGGGTGGATGTGGTCAAAATCCGGATGCAGGGAATTTGAAGTGGACTCAGACCTCTCTTAGAATATTTCGCGACCCATTTGCACATCTAGGAGTGACACAAGCTACAACATAGCAAGGAATCAGGGTCCTTGATGTCTTTTTTCGATCAGATGCAGACAGTAGTCTGTCTGGTTACAGAGAGCACTTTCTTTGATTAAAAGCTAATAAATATTCATCCCTCTCCTCTGCTGCCGTCCCTCCCAAATCCCAGGAGACAAAACTTAGACAAGCAAAACTGCTTCATTTGTGATGTATTCCAGTGTGTTGTTCCAAAACACTTGGAATTGTTCCAAGTAGCAATAGCATGGCTGTAAAGACTATGGATCATCGCGAAAAGAACCAATACATAGCATTTGTTTAAAACAAGACTTAGGTCATAAAGGGCATGCTTCTTATTAATGGTGGGTGTTGGAAAGTTAAGTATAAAGTGTACTCAGATCCTTATCCCTAGCTAATTCTTCAATAAATTGGCAAAGATGCATCACTGTCTGCAGAGCAGGAGACAAAGAGAAATTAGATGTTAAGGACATCTTAGTTTCCTAGGAATACAGATGTACCATCACTTGATGAAAACTACAGCAAGGGGCAAGGGAAGCAGATATATCAGTGGTGAAGGCTGTATCCTTTCAAGGCAAGGAAAACTAAATTCTCATCAGGAGTGAACCAGTTTGAACAGATGGAGAGATCACGGCTCAGTGTAACAGTGCAGGGACCACTAAGCCAATCCCAGTGAAGCACAAACTAGAAGACCAGTCACCCTTAGCCAAGAGAAGATCAGAGGAGTCAAGGATCTCTTCTATGGAGAAACGTTGCTGGAGAAAAGAAATCTTGGTGTTTGGGAGTTTGGAGATATGTGGAATAGATGCAATAGTGTGCTGTCACAACACAGATTTAAGTCCCAGCTCTTCAGGGAAAGTCTCTCTGAGTGCATTAGACTGTAGATGGAGAAGACCCTCCTGTCTCTGGATGGGAGCCTGTCCCATAGCTATCTCTACAGCTACTGTAACCCTGTGTTTTTCCATCTGTTGGCTTACAATCTGAATACAGAACAATTATTTCTTGCAGAAGGACTGCCTTCAATCTGCATTGGTACAGGATGAGCACAAGAGAGGTCAGATCCTGAGACATTCTCACAATACCAATAGCATAATAATAATAATAATTATAATAATAATAATAATAATTATTATTATTATTATTACAATTAGCTCATCATGGTCAGATTATTGAGTCTGGGGTTAAACCACACTTGTATGAAAGGACACCCAGAGCCATGCAACTGTCTCTACATCAACCTCCCCAACATGATATTTTCTGGGAAGGTTTCTTAGCTCCAACTCTGGTGCTGATCTTCAAGCTGCCTTGCTGTGATCATCTGGCACCACATCCAAGCACGTACATCCTCCTGCATCCTGGGAACATGGTGCCGGGACTTCTGGGCTGGTTCTGTGCTAGGGCTCAGCGACGTGTTATACATGAGCTTCACACTGACACATCTTCAGCAACAGTGTGCTATACATGTGCTTCTGCAATCCATCAGCCCTGTCCATTGCCTTGGACAACAGCGAGCTATCTGTATCACCACCAGCAGGATTCACAGTCCTCAGCGGTTGGAAAAGAAATCTCCATCCTGTCATCTTCATGCTGTTTAAGCACAAAGGACTCTCTGTCTGCTGCCCAGGCCCATGGAAATCAAGCATTTGTATCTATCCTTAGACACTAAGGTCTCCAGCTAGAGGCTGAAAGCTTCAGTGAGTAGAAGACAAAGTACCAAAATTTTTCAGCTTTTCTCATGGCGTATTCCAGTTTTGTAGAGGCAGTTGGGCAAGCAAGAAGCCAGCAGCTTAGTGGCTGTACTTCAGCTGGCATGAACACTGCACAGCCCAAGTCAAGGGCCAGGTTCTCTGCTGAGCTGAGATTTGCTTGGCACAGAGGCAAGGTTGGTCTTGAGGGAACCACTGCTGCTCTCTGATTCTCCATCTGGGTCCAAGCCAGGCCCAGCAGAGCTGACAACAGCTCCACCAGCCAGCAGTGGTTACCACGGGGCTGCCCATTGTGGGGACCATGCTGCAGGACAGGGCACCGCAGCCAAACATCCTCTCACTGCAAGCCCAGGAGGTCAAGGAAACAGAGCAGGAAGAAAAGTGTGGCATTTATAGCAGCTTTAAACTGAGAAGTCCCTTCTCAAAAGACCATATTCAAACACTTGTGTGGCACCAGGAACACAAAGATGTCACACAGACTGGGAAGAGAAGCTAGCCCTCAGTTTACAGGGGTCCAAGGTCTGGGGTAAGAGCAAGAAGTTTTCCTTCTAAAAAAGACTTTTTAGGCAGATTTCCCACGGAAATGGGACTCATGCAGTGATACCTGCATGAATGCACCCTTTCTCCAGTGCCTTCAGATCCCCTTGGCCCACATAGACCTGAGATGAGAGAGGTCTCAAACACAGCAACAGTCTTGCATGTTTCATGAAAGCAGGCAGCTGGATGGTGAAGAAAGAACACACCTGCACCTCTTACCCAGGGAAAATCTGTGGTTGGAGCTCAAAGATCAGGGGATGCACATGGGAGAGAGACTCAACTACAGGAAAAAGTCCCATCAGTGTCTGCAGTCAGCCACAGGCAATGGGGAGCCAGGCTTGCCCCGTTCTCACACTCACAGGAAGCAAAACTGCAGTTAAAATGTCAAAATGTTCAGTGCTTTGTGAAATAGTTTGCACCAAACCCTACACACACACAGGGTGATCCATCCTCCACAGAAATGCATAGCACTGACATCATTTTGTGATTAAAAAAAAAAAAACACCTTTGAATTTTTGCCATTGTCAATGTTCATTATTTTCTTAAATCTTTTCTTAAAACTCCCCCTCCCCCTCCCACCCCACCCTGGTGGTCTCAGAGTCAGATTTTGGCACTTGCATTTCAGACCTCTGGTTTCAGCCTCTTCCTTTTTGAAGTGATGTCCCGTAGCATGGACTTCACATGGTTTAGAGATTCTTTGTATGTCTAAGAGACTACTTAGTGGTGGGACGGATTTTCTGCATCAGGCAGAGAATCAGATACTTCTGGGAATTCGGGGTGTCCATTTCCTCTGCCTACTCCAGGCTAACTATCCCTTGTGACACGGGTTTGCAGACTCCCTTACTCCATTGCAGGGCTCTCCTTGTTGAGGCTGAAGAAAACCTTGCCACACCTCCAAGAGCAACCCTGGAACACAGGATCACTGTGGGGCTGCCAAAACAGGTACCATTAAACCTCATGCTTGACTTCATCTTCTGTGGCAGTTCAGCTGGAGATAACGGTGAACATCCTGCTGTAAACCTGGCTGGACAAAAGCAGAGTTTCAGCCATATCATCTCCAAACTAGCATCTTTTTTGTGGAATCTCTATGTATATATGCAGGTGTGTGTGTATACATACGTCATGTCATGTTCCAGTCTGTTAGGCAGATCAGATTTCTTCACATGATTAATTTTCATAGTTTTTCTTAATAGAAAATTTTGCTCTGAAACACAGAATAGCATATCATACAGACGAATTCATTTTGTATGTGAAGATTTCGCTGAAAAATTCTTTAATGTTCCCAGATGGATTTTTGCATTTGTTTGTTTTTTTTGCCAGACACTAGCAATGGTCTTTCTATGCTTTGTGTTCAAAAAGGGTAGGCTTTACAAATAGCATGGTTTAATGCATGATATTTAATGAACTTGTTCCGGATTTATACTAGTACAAGAAGGATCGCAATCTAGCCCACAGCAACTATATGCAAATATATCCTTGAAAATACTGTGCAGAAAGTGACCTGCTTCCCCTAATGCCCAGGGAATGAAGAAACGAGTACTTATGCCACCAGAGACCTTCCCTCAGAGCACCTCCGCAGAGATATTCAGTCAAGGATTAATTCCAGCACAGCCCCCAAAGGGAAGCTCATTCATTAAAAAAATGACATTCTTGTGCTGTGTGATGAATGATGATTGAGAGAGCAGCTCCCACCAAGACTGAGGACTCATCCCACCAGAGCACTGATTGCAAGGGAAAAAATCCCTTTGATTTAGAGTTTGGATCAGGCCTCAAATATATTGACCAAGGGCAAGTGATGGTTTCCGGGGAGTCCTCGACTCTGTCTCAGTACATCCTCAGAATCCTTCCACAAAGAGATACCATGGCTTAACTCTTTTGGATCTATTTTCACTGGACCTCTCCACTGCTCCAAGAGTCAGCCACAAATCCTACAGGCCCAGCAGGGTCAAATTCAAAATCTGAAAGCCACAAGCGCCTCCCCTTTGCATCCAAATTGAGTCTTCTCAAAGGGGGGCATTGAGGGCCTGGGCAGTGTGACCCCCCTGCTCAAAATCTGTCTTTGCTTCCTGCTTGGCCTGCGGGATCCAGGACAGTAATGGTTTGATATCATCCTAGCTGGGAAATACAATCATTCCCTAGAGCTGTAATGGTTTGCACATAAGCTTTTATCTGAGGTCCAGGATTCAATTTCCAGAGACAACTGGAAAGGCTTGCTCAGACCCAGAAGCACTCTGGAGATGGGGACAAGTTTATTCTTTTCTGTAGGAAATACTTAAGGCACTGTTGTTTTAATGTTTCCCTCCAGTGAGAGATCCATGTCAGAGCTGGGTCTCTTACAACTGGCAGGTAGGAAACCAGGGTGGGATTGGTTTCACCTGATTAAAGACATCTGTGATGTTGATGTCTTTCTGAACACCCCAGAAGGATTCCCACAAGAGACAGTGGAGAGAACAGGCACCTATGAAGTGCATCTTGCTTGATTTATTGTGGTATTTATTTGAGGATGAGAAAAGTTGCACACTGGACTGTATCTCTGCATAAAGGGAGCTAAAGAGACTAACTCCAGTGCAGACGGTTATCCTGTAGGTGACTTATCTGGGCATCCTACCCTGCTCCAATGCAGATGGCTACCTCATAGCTGACTTCATCTGGGCATCTTATCCTGAGCTCAGGCTATGCAGGCTCAGACTGTGAGCTCTGGAGGTCCTTGTCCTATTTTGGATACCTGTCAAGACTCAGGCACCAAGACCAAGAACCATGTGGTTAGCTATTTTTTTGTGTTTCTCTGCAGCTAGGAGAAACCTCAGACCTCAATGTAGCCCAGCCCTCCTGCTTTGTGACCCCCAAAACTGCCCGGTGACAGCCAGCAACCAGCACATCAAACAGCATTGAGCTGCCACTAGGCACAACCCCATTATAAACCTGAAATCGGGATAAGGGCACAGTTTGGCTCCACCTTCCCTTGTACTGAAATCCTGTATCCAGCACTTTTGTCACATGTCCTACACAGGACTGTCCAGTCCACCTGAGGAGGAAGACACACAAAAGCTCTTTTAAGAGAGCAGGGAGGTTACAGCTGTAATAATTCTCATGTCTCTTAAAAAAAACCTTGAATCTGATGCAAACAGATTATTTAAAACAGTCTTAGCCATCTGTTTGACTTCTATTTCCCTTGCATTGCAGCTGGAGGTCCCAGACCCCATCATATCTGACAGCATGCAGAGCAGGTCTGCACTGTCCAAGGAAATCTCTCTGTTGTCAGTATACTGCAGGCCCCTCAGGGATTTTTGGGGCACTTAACTTTAGCCAAAGAAAAGTGCTATTTTTAAGAGTTTTACATTTTCTAAATTGCAAGTCAGCAGGAAAAAAAGTGCCCACAGCCACTGAGGCTCTTGGTTACTTTGAAATGGAAAGCTTTCCCCCTTTGCACAATCTCCCAAGTATGGCATGTGTCCTAATTATATAATTACACAATAGATCCGAATTGCTTCAAAGGAGCTGTTGTGTTCCAGCAGGTACATAATAAGTTTATAGTATCAACTAATTACATTGTTATATAAGGGCCCAGAATGACTTTTAAAACCAACAGACAGATCTCCTAGGCTATCAAACACATATTGTTTTGTTTTGTTTTGTTTTTTTTTTAATATGTCATTATGAAGATAACCTGTGCTTTCTCCAGCCTTTCTAGAGGGCATGTAAATACTTGGCAGAAAACGCTGGACTAAATGCTAAGTTGGTGTACATCATCTCTACTGACCTCAGTGGATCATTTTAGATACCAATAAAATTCAAATAACACACACAAGTCAATGGCTCAGAGTCTACTTAAACTAACACTGTGGGGATGTACATACATGTGATGGAATTACAATGGGTTAAGTAGCTGCTGATGATAGTTGTCTATCTTGTGTCATGATGGTTTAAGCACCCATGTTTTACCTCACCAGCGGGACAGTGCAGGAGCATGCAGTGATGGGCTCACCTGAAGGGGACACCTGGTCTGTCACAGCAGCTCTGTTCCACCCAGCTGTACCCTCTTCCCCTCTACCCACAGAAGACATGGAAATAAATATGAGTTTTGCCAAGATGAGCCTAACCCAGTAAGGTTTGGCCAAGATGAGCCCAACCCAGTGCTGACCCTTGTTGCTAGCCTCTCTCAATTTGGGTGAGTTTTTGAAAGTCCTGGGACTCACAGTCAAGAGAACATCAGCTTCCATTTACCAACCAGCCCCAGAATCAGGGCTCCTCAAGGCATGAGCACCATATCATGAAGCCACCTCAAGGATGGAGGGCTGGGGAGGAGCAGAGAGTCGTGTAAAAGGCCCTGGGAAGAGCCGTAGCACTAGAGGGGTGGGTGACGCTGCCCAGCCCCAGTCTCATCTGCTGACCCTGCATCTGGTGCTTGAAGTGGGAGAGAAGCCAAACAGCTATCTGCATCCAGAAAATGTCCTATCCACAAGGCCCTTAGGCCTTATGCTCAAAGGACCCCACTAGATGTCCTTTCTGAGTTTGTGCTCCTTCCCTCTCCTGTAGTCACTGGATGCACGTTTATTATAAAATTCCAGAAAGCTTCCTGTTTGCCCCTGCTATTCAACACCATGTGGGAGACTCACCTGTTAGGGCAGAGGAAAGTTGAGCTGGCTGTCACTGCACTAAAGGTTGGTGAAATCAGGAGTCACCCCACTAACCTCCTCCAAGCTACTGTGATGTGAAGCTAACACAATGGGGAGGACCCTCTAACCCCAAACGTGTAATACACATGCGTTCATCTATCTATTCACCCTTCAGAAAGCAGCTGGGATTTCCCAGCTGCAACAGGAGATTCATGGACTTATAACTTTGTAAACTTTAAAAGGCTCAGCTCAGCCTTTCAGGAAGAGATTTCTAATTTTATCCAGGCCATTCATTCACCCTTAATTTGCAATGAAAAAAAAAAAAAAAGAAGGAAACTGTTGGAGGGTTATTATTAACTATTGGCCAAGAGAGAATGAACTCCAGGCTTGGCTGACTCCCTCTCTGGTAGACAGCAAGTGCACACAGACAGCAGACACATTGCTGGTTTGCTTCCCAACCATTTCTACTCCTGAGTGAGGGTGTTTGATGGCCAAAGCAGCAGGAGAGCCTTTATTTCACAGGTGTAGCTGTGTTTTCCAGTCTCCATCCCCAACCAGCCGTGCTTAGAGATCTTTGGACAGCCTGCAGGGCTCAGCCTCGCTCCCTCTCACCCCTCTCAAAACTGCAATACCTCACACTGTCAAATCCTTGCTCTCCTAAAATCGGTGGCAACAATTTCCACTGATCTCACTGGGATGCAGGTGTCACCCTCAGGCTCTGAGATGAAACCTCAAACACAGGGAAGTGCGTTTCACCATCAGCTGAAGTTAGCAAGTCTCCAAACCCTTTGGTAGAAAAGATCCTCTGAACACTGCCTGAAGACGCGTATTCTTGCAACACAGAGGGCCTTTCAAACCATCCCACTAAGCACCCAAGATGATCCTGAGCGTTGCTATAAAGCCAAGGAAGCAATGTGTTAGCTCCAGCACTGCCAGGCCCTGGTTCCCAGGGCAGAGAGACAAGTGCTCTAAGCTGGGGACCTACAGCCAGCCAGGAGAAGAGGACTTCAAGCCGCACCCTTGCATCCAGCTACACTGTGCCCATGAATCAGTCTGCCTGTCAAGTGTTTGCGAGAGGTAATCAATGGCAACTCTTCAGCTGAGAAGTCTTTTTAATACAACAGGTACAACAGGTAAAGTAACAATGAATAGAAGAAAGAGATGGCAAGAAATCTGCATGTTCATTAGTTGGGCTGGTAACCCAAGCACTCTAACAACTGCTCCTAACCGGAAATGTTCCAGGGGTTGTTACCTTTTTCCTAAGGTCTCTTAAAAGACCAGTTACCCTGACACCTGTCATTGATGGATTTGCCACTTCCTTCATATTTTCCCCAAATTTACCCCAGAAAAAGCCCCCCTGCCAAGCCAGCAGGTATTCCATTGTTCCACCTGCTTTTTGTTGCATCAAGAGAGGATCCATGCTCCAGGCAACACCGAACAGCCCTTCATTACAAACATAAGTCTGTTTGCACTTACATCTACCAAGGAATCTCATCCCAGAATTTCCTGCCAATCCCCAGCCAAACTAGAGGGGAAACAAAGCGGGTCCCAGAAAAATATACCCCAGACACGTGAGTGTGTAAAGCTGTAAGGTGCAGGGACTTCCATGGTAACTCTGTGTATAAACAGGACCAAACAGCTTGAAGTAGCTGCTTTCCTTGCAAGGCTGATGAACAAAGTATCTCTGTAGCTTGGCCAACACAGCAAGCTTCAGCCAAATGTAAATAGCCTGCAGGGCTTTTTGGCACTTTGCACTCTATTTTGCATACAGCTGGTAATGTTTTAAAGGCCAGGCCCAGCCAAGGGTAATGCTTCCAAGAACAGAGCAGGAAACACTTTGTGTACAGAAAAGGGTCTCAGGAGAAATCAGTGAAATCTTAAGACTTTTTGTGTTTCTTTCTCCCTCCCCAAATCAATGTTTCATTCTTACACTAAAAATTTCCAGAGCTCCAGGTAGGCTGCTTAGATTTGACAGCTGCGTTTAGCACTCTGAGCACTCAGTAAGAATGGTATTAGCTTGGATCCTGCAAACACGTAAACACTTGCGGTACGCAGGCAAGTCCTGCTGAGTGCATCTGTGACGCCTTTCAGTGAAGAGTTTGCTGAAGCGGCTGACCTGAGTGCAAAGTGTGAGAGGTGGCAAAAAAGGAAGATCAGGACTGTATCAAAGCCTCTAGTGACTCCCTTTGCATCTTCCACAATAGTAATACCAAGGAAATACCATGATATCTACAGCTGTCAGGATATCCCTTAACCCTTTGGAAGAGATTAGCAGCGTTTAGGGCTTGGGATGTGCTGCAGTGATGTGAGGAGGCAATCTCTTCCCCAAATGCTCCTAAAGCCCTACTCTCTAGGGGTTTGGTCTTGCTGGTGGGCTGGGATTTCCCTCTTGATAGGAGGCTGATGAGCTGGGATGCCAATATTTTCCTCAGTTTACCATCTTAGCACCACCATTTAGGATATGAGAAGGAGAAATTTGGCTCACCTACAGCCTCTCCCCTCCTGTTGCTGAAGCAGAGGGGAAGAGAGGCAGCTGGGGGAGACAAGTGGATGGTCTGAGCAGAGCAGAGACAGGCTGAGCGTGCAAGGCTGAGGCACATGCGACTAGTACTGTGGTAGTCATTTCAATATCGTTTGCTATCATGTGTTTAAAATCAAAGTACACCAGTATGGGCACATTGTCCATTGCATTCAGCTTCAGTGTTTGTATATGAATGTGTTTGCAGGGTCAAGGTCATCATATCCTACAGGGAGATTGTCCTCCTCTGAGCTGTCCCAATCACTTGATTATTCAGGGCTGAAAGATGGGCCCTGGCTGAGTTAGCAGCAGCAACTGAAGCTGGCAGCAAAAGGGAAAACATGTCAATAACTCAGGAAAGAGAAGCAGAGAGGATGTGGAAAGCAGTTATCACTGCACCCTCATGAAGAGAAATGGAAAGCTCTGTTTATCATAACTCAGTGTCCTCTACTTTGTATCTTTCACACATCTGTCCAGGCTCAGGTACTTCACGTACAAAGCATGCAAAGCCAAATCAATCTCCTCCAGACAGGGCTGGAGCACAATGGAAAGATCATGCCGCAGAGCAAGGCCCCTGGGACAAATCGGGGGGTTGCGTGTTGCTGTCAGATGTTACAAAGGGTCATGCTTTTATGTCTTTGTGTTGTGGCTGCACGTTATGGGCCAGGCAGGGAATAGAAAAATGGGGAAAAAGCAGAGTTAAGAGCCATAATGAAAACCATGTATCTGACCTCTCTCATGTATCTCACCTCTCTCTGGTTGGGGACCCAGCCTAAATCTCACTGTTGGCTCTAAAAAGAACAGAATCAGGTCCTTTCTGTACAGAGTCTAATTCTCTTCCTTTTGAACCATTTTGACATGTGGCTGTTGGACTTTCCATGGGATATAGAAACTCTGGTATTGTCAGAGATCAAGGAACCAAACTGTCCTTGGTCATGAGGACATAATGATATGGACACATGCAGTTGTCCAGTCAGCATGTTGCAACACAATTGGCATTATAGGCACATCTTTTTAGCCTTATTTCCAAAGGCAAAAGGTTTCTGCAGTTGTGCCAGACCTCCTGGGTAAGCCCCTACTCTCCTCACCCCAAACCTTCTCCCTTCTTTAACAGACCAGATGAAGAATAAATTCCTAGCTCCTCCTTTGTTTTCTGCTTTCTGGGGTTATGTGGTCTGGACTGAGATTAACAGTCACAGAAAGAGCCCCATCTCTAAAATGCCCTCACCCCCTTTCCTTGAGACAGAGGGAGAGAGAGTGAGTGGGCAGCACAGGTTTTAAGGCGGCATCTCAGAAGGAGGGAAAGAAAGTGCCTTCTTATTCCAAGCATCAAAATGTCCTGCTCCCATTCCACCAGGTGATTAGCACACATGCAAGTGTGTCTACACATGTTCTTGTACCAAGTAATTTCTGAGCCTGCTGGCCAGATGTAGGGGTGGATATCTCATAGACACTTACACTCCATAAAAAAAAAAAGACAGAGGAGAAATCAATTTCCTGAAATCCATTTGTCCCTAATAACTTTGGAACCCAAAGGGGTTGATTCCCACAGTCAAACGTGGTAGCTGGCAAGTCAAAGTAGTCTAAAAAGACATTACAGGTTTATTCAAGCAAAACAAAGCAAAAACAAGCAAAACAAGCAAAACAAGCAAAAATTGCCTTAAAATACAGACAATTTAAAAAAAAAATCAATCAGGAGATATCAATCCAGAAGAAACCTGGAGTCAGTAGTGCTCATAAAACTGCCACCTGTCAATATTTACCTTCTTCTAGTCATACATGTAAAGTCAAATTGTGGTGTTGCAACTGTAAAGAGAGAAAAATTGGAATTTCCACTTCTCAGACATACAAGCCTGAATTAAGGAGCAACTCCCCTACTTATCAGAGCAGATGCTCCCCTGCTTATCAGAGTGGCCTTCTGTCTCAGGGAAGGCACAACACTAACCAGTATGGATTAGCACAGTCACTGCAGTTTCATTGTTTTCTAGTGATGGAGTTTGTCTTGCTAGCTACAAAAGCTCAGCTCTTGCCTCTTCACGGTCATCTCCCACTCTCATCATGTGGACAACCATCAGCTGCAAAGCATCCACCCAAGCCACATGTTTGGGTTGACTTGGTGGATGCCTTCCCAACATCACTAGGGCAGGTGTACATAGCCTGCCCACGTGAATATAGAGCTACTCGCTGTGTAAAAGGCTTCACCTCGACTACGCCAGTTATGGCTCAAGATCTCTGCAGTCTGCTCTCTGAGCAGGTCACGTCACATGCTGCCAAGAGAGGTAGGGTGCAACCCCACAGACGGCCTGCAGAGTCAGTTAGCTCCAACCTGGAGGGAGCCAATACTATAGGTTGGGTTGGCCATCACTGATGTCAAAAAGGTCTTTAGTCCGGAAATCTCTGTAGACCTAGGGAGGAGACACTGCTCCTCAGTGTGAGCTGTGATATCAGCATCCAGCCCTTTGCTGTTCTGGGGGGAAGGAAGCAGGACGGCCTTGCAAGACAAGCGAGCACAAACAGCTAAAAAAGCAAGATAAATATGGGACATAAATATGTGATGGTGCAGGAGGCGTTACCATAAACTTATTTTATTGCCACTCGCCTGCAAAGGCCAACATAACTCACTCCCTTCGCCTCGCTCTGTCATTCATGAATAATGAGATTGCCCAAACACATGCCAATAAAAACCTGCTCACGCCCTGCACCGGGATGTGTGACCACAATCCTGGGTAAGCAAATAAAGAGCTGGAGATTTTTAATGAAGATCAAGCCCCTGCTCTCCATATCCTGAATATCTGATTTAGTGTTTACTGACTATCAGTATAGTCTGATCTTGCATGTTGGCTCCTACAAAGCTGGTCTCAGATTTTGCCCTGTCCTGACTGCTGTATATAGCCCATGAGGCAGATGTCCATGGTGTTTTGTAAGCAGGACAGGCAAAGCTGGCTCCTGCTCTGGGCCGAGCAGATCTGTGCAAATGTAGTCAGTACCTAAGTGATACCATACCTAAGCAAGCATCCTGAAGACTGTTCTGCCTCTCTGCAGGGTTAACGTGGTTTTTTCTTGTTCTGACTTATGGTACACCATGCAAGCACACCTGTAGACCCAGATTCTGCCTGGAGATGTAAACAAGGGGTTGACCCATGTCTTCAGTGGAAGTGGGAAGCCTGCCTTGTGGTTTGAGAGATACACGTTAAATAGTTATTGCCTAGTGCCCTGGGTACTGGCAGATGAGAGGTTAATACCTACTACCCCTTCATCCAGTATCAGCTTCTTCTCACCTGCCCGAGAAACCTGCACTAGCGACATGATTTTGTGCTAGGAATTAGGTGCTCTGCTCCTACCCCTCTACTGAGGTGGTCAGGGCCAGCCACATCCGTGCAGCCAGCTCCAGCCCATGTGTTAGTTAATATCCACAAGGAAGTCGCTGGGAGGAAAGTGACAGGGGAGACATGTGTGTGACTGACTCTGCCAGAGCCAGAAGGAGGGAGCTGAATCAGGCTTGTGGATATGCAGAGCCATGGACAGACGTTTCTGGTGCCTGAGGCAGGGCTGTGCTCCCCAGCCTGTCACTCAAATGCACGGATGTGTGGGCATGCCAAAACCCACATCAACGCTGCCTCTGCCTCCTGAGGGGAAAGCCACTTCAGAGGCGGGATGTCTCTTCCCCTGCAGGCACAGTCCAAGACCAGCCAAGGAGCCCTCGTGGGAGGCAGAGCCAGGGTCACACACTCCCTTCCTGCTCCTCTCTGCCAAAGGGCAGAGCAAGAAAAAGACAGTGAAACAGGGAACATGGGTCAGTAAAGACAGCCAGGCAGCACTTTCCGGAGCCTCTTTCCAGAGCCCACGCTACAGCTTTAGAGCTATTTGCCATGATCCGATGCACAGGACATAGGTGGTCAGTAAGTGCATGCTGGGGGATGCATGGGCAGAGACCTGGTCCTCAGGTGCTTAACCTCTTTCCTTGTCTTATGGACCAGGACATCTGTGTCATCACAGTCGCTGGGAAAAAGGAAAGCAGATGGTTCCCTACTACCTTAGATCACTCTGTGGCACTGAGTAGCATTTCACCAGGTTGTGCATGTTGTATCATCTGATACCGTAGCCATGCTGTTCCATCTGGGCTGAGAACTGGAAGCCATAAATCAAGGTGCCCAGCATAAGTCGTAAGGGGATAAAGCATCCACAGTAAAATTTCTCTGACAAGAAGTCACAGCTGAGATATCGCTTGATGTATGGCAGCAAAATCCCAAACATAAGTTGATGGATTCTCAGAGGCTGCAAGCAGACTGAACACTGCCATGGCTGTGATGGCTTTAGGACTGCTTAGGTCCTGCTTAGGTACTGCTAAGGATGTACCCAGCCCAACCCCCCCACCACTCTCAGTGGGAGTAGCACAGGTAGCTTTCCCTTCCAGTTGTCTTCAGCTGAGGAGAGCTGACTTTGTAGCTAAGCCACGAAGCACAGAAGCAATGGTTTCAGTCCCACCTTGGATTCTTTGCTCTTCTCTGCCTCACTTGTCCACATCAGCAGAAAAGGGCTAAGTAGTGCCCTCATCTATTTAGGGTGATTTCTCCAGGGCAGAGCCTACAATCAGTGGCAATTGCAATGGGGCCTCAGAATGGTTTAATTTCTTCTAAGTGGGTATATAAAAAAATTATAGTGAGTGTTAAATAAAGAGGAGATGTAGGGACCATGACATCTAACCAGGTGCCATGGCATGGCTCCACACCTTATCAGATTATGTCATTAGCAGTGGAGCCAGTAACAATGCTGAGCACTTTATCTAAGTATAGGCTGGTTCCCAGGGCTATGCTGGAGAGAGATATGGGAGAAAGACTATATCTTGATTTAAATCAAGCATCCCAAATGTTATTTTCAGGATGCTGGGAATGTCCCCCATCTTCTGGAATGGTCTGCAGCCCAAACAGGGTGTACGATCACCCTGTAATGAATACTCATCCTCATTTATGACCATCTGAGTTGTAACAGGAATTATAACAGAGAAAATAGTGCCAGATATAGCTTGGGCAGGACATTCAAATTCCCTTTGGTTTCCTGGAGGTATGAGAAATTTCCTCAAGAGATTAGGTACATCTCTAGCAGATTCTAGTACTTCCATGTGCTGAGCATCAGCCGTAAGAATTAATTGGGTCATAGGAACTGACTTTCTCAAGGGCAACTTTCTAGGACTGAAGAATTGCATCTCATGTCCAAAACCATTTATAGTTTTTCAAAAATAAAATACAGGTGCCTAAAGCCATTCAACTGGAGTTAGATACAGGGTTAGTCTTATTTTCTGCTTCCTGCCCTGAAAATTTTCAAAGCAAATATAAATTGTGGTTGTAGTCAAGGTTTTCTAGGGGAATTGCTGAGATTTTGCCAAACATTCCTGCTTTTGAGATTTTTTCAGTTCTGTACTGAGCAATCTAGCAGTTCTCACTGGCGAAATGAAACTATATCATGGAGTCCATTGCTCATGACAGATAGTCTGGTTGAGTATCTCAGCCCACAAAGGGGGACCAGAGCAAAAAGAACAAAATACAACCCCCCGAAAGCTGCCACAGCTCCCAACCTGTCAAGGTTTATGTACTAAATGTGAAACTCAGGTGAGTGAGGCTTGTCATAACACTTCTGCAAAGATGGGCCTGTATTTTGTGACTTGCAATGTTGTTGCATTACTGTCCTTTTTGTTCCCTCCAACTTCATGCGCCACACAGAACCGAATGGTCTGGTCCTTAATCCTCCATCTGGGGGACACCAGTACCCAGCACTGCCTGAACAGAGGTGTCTCATGTGACTCTTATCAGACCCAGTGTGGACTTGTCTAATACATTGGGAGGGAAATGAGAGGAAAGCGAGTCCCATTTTTCAGCTCAAGACGTCTGTGTTCAGCAGATGTGTTTGATGAAAGATGGGCTTTTATACAAAAAAAAAAATGTTTCGCACTTAAAAAAAAAGTATTTTAAAAAGTCCATAACCTCATTTTTGTTTGGAAAAGGCTTTGTGTCATTTTGTGATTGGGCCTGCATTATGCATACCTCAAGCATGCTGGAAACCAGTCTGGTCTACATCAAGGGAGAAAAATGTACATTACCACTGAAGACTTTCCACCCATACCTCCCTTTCAGCAAGTCCCAGCTACAAAACAGAGGAGCAATGTGATATGCAATATGGCCACATATCACTCAGTGCTTACATGCTGTGGTCATGCTCTAGACTCAGCCTACACATAGCAAAAGGCTATAATAAACACTACTGCAAAACCATCCCCTTCATTTCAGTGAGATTCTTCTCACGGAAAGTGAAAGAAATCCAGAGACCAAGGAAGAAATACCCACTGGCTCAGATAACATTTGGATCGGGTCCTATTTTAGATTCTGTTTGCTGGAGGTCCTGGCTGCATTTGGATTCACCTGCAGGCGCATGACCCAACACAGCGCACGTTCCTTCTGCTCCCCAAGCCTTGCAGGTGGTGAAGTGTCCAAGAGTGGCTCAGCTGCCTTCTAGCCCGCATACAGGGTTTCACTGCCATAGCAGCCAAAGCACACAGTGATGAAAGGAATGGTGTCTGCCTTTGCTGTACAGGGTGTCCATCCTTACCAATGACCTGGCCAATTCAGCCTGACAGATTCCCAAGGATGACATTAGGATGAGGTCTTATTTTAGGTTCTGTTTGCAGGAACAGGTCTGGGCTGCACTGTGTATCCCCCAGCCACCCAGATGAGCGAACTTTCAAAGAGTGGGGAAGAGACTATCTGAGTGCCATGAGATGTGATGTAGGATCCAGGAGCCTTAGAAATCTACAGTAACTCACCAAGCCTCCACAGCTCTCCTCTTTCCCTCCTTTCTCAGATAAGGACAAATTTTGCAGAGGACTGAGCTGACCTTGTACTTCCTTCCTTAGTTTTCCACTCTCATTGTGCATTTCCCTGTTTAAGGCAGCAATGAACAGTGACAGCATGTAATTTAAGCTAGAAGGACAACAAGACTTTTCTTAAGCATTTGGACTTTCTGAGATTTGAGGCAGATGACAAACCTCATCAGGATGAAGATCTGAGATTTGTTGTGCATGTTCCTAAGTCAGCATGTTTGGTTTTAAGAGCTATCCCACTAACACTCCTTATTTTCTAAGGGCTGCCACTTTTACACACACACCAGCAATTGGAATAACACTGTCCAGAGCCAAAAACATTCCCTGATGCAGCTTGAGTAAGAGCTCTCTAACTGGGAGCATAACAGACTTGCATGTTGATGGAGAGGATCTGTCCAGGGATATTCTGAAGCAAAACGCACAACCATCTAAAATAAGGATCAGCTCAGATCTTCAGAAGGATCTCAGATTGCATCCTTTCAATGCACATTGAATTGGACCTGTAATCCAAGAGCTGTCACTGCTACAGAAAGCCAAAAAAAAAAGTCACGTGGGTGTTGTTCCTTAGCACTTTGGCTTTATCTTCACAATAACTTGACTCCCTGCTAGTATAGATTAGAGCAACACAATGACAATGAAGTTTAACAATGTAAGAAAATCAGAGAGCTGATCTGATGAGGTTTAAACTACCCAATCAAATGTTTTTGGTTTTCTTTTTGTTTTATTGGACAAGACAGGGCCAACCCAAAGAAAATAGGAATAAGGGAGCCCTGGACATTTCCAAACATCTTTGCCCACATCTGTATTTTGCCTGTGCATTTCTATACATTGAAAGTCTGCAGCCAAAGTGGGAAATTCCTTGTTATCCTTTAACACCTTACAAATGCAATCTGTATCTCCACAGTACTTTTGCCTGCCTAGGTCACATCTGTGGCTGGAGTACATGGAGCTACACTTAGATATCTCACAGCAGATGCAGCCCTAAGACCTTGCAAGGGGAGCAAGACTGGCTTGTTGCAGTAAAGTCACACACACTGGATACCAAAGAGGTAAGGTGGGCTTTCCGTTGGGACATTAACAGTATCCTGGACTCTTTGATGGTATCTGTCTTTCTTACTTTCAGTCAAACCCTCTTATGAAGTTGAGCAGTTGCTGCCTTCAGAAAGACTGACCACAGTAACCACTCTCAAAGACACGACTGCCATTTCCCAGCTAGTGAAAAAGATTATCAGAAATGGCCATCTCCAAAGTGTCCATTTAACTAGGGTTTGCTCAAGCTGGGCTTCTGAAAATGTTTCAGAGCTTTCCTTGTATTTTAGCCACTGAAGAGAAGACACAGGTTGGCACTACTATACTGTATATAGTATTATTTAGATGCCTGGCTGCAGTCTCTTTTGATTTGGAAGATCTGGCCTTGATCATACGTTGGGTCTTATTTTGGATTTGCCCAGCAGATGGAGGATTAGGATTGGCCTTGGAAGCCCTGTTTTTTTTCCCTCTCTCTGCTTCTGTTGTGCCGGGTAGCCTTGGTCAACTCACCTAGCATATCTTCTGCCCCATCTCATTTGTAAAATAAAGATAACATTACTTATCTTTCCAAGACCTGTCCTCATTCAAAGAGACAAAGTGCTAGGCTTTATTAGTAGTAGTAGTTTTCCAGCATTGTCAGGTAAAATGATAAAAGCTTATTTCTTGGAGAAAGAAGGGACAAAGCATGAGGGTTCTGTTCTGCTGGGGTTTATAACCTCTTGCATACTCAACAACTGTTGTAATTTAAATAAAGGAGGGGGCTGGAGGAGAATTCCAGCCTAGTTACACATTACAATGGTGCTGTGCTGCTTCTGGGAGGCCAGCCAGGCATCTGGAAAGAGGTTCAGTTCCCAGTAGGGGGGAGCTGACAGGACAAAGCAGAGAAAGAGGACTGGGGAGTAAGCAGGACAGAAAATACAACCAGAGGAGGGTGGCCTCACTTCAACCGGGAAATGGCAAGATTAGCAACACCAGGCAGCATGAACACAGCAGACATGTTGCAATCTCAAAGGTAAGTCCAGGCTATAGCGGTTTGAGTCCAGGTGCCACAGGTTGTCCCTCTACCCTACTCAGAGCCTTGCACCAAGAGCACATGCAGCTCATAGCTGAGCATCTCGCTTTCCATGGGCCACCTTGGAGACCATTTCAGACAAGCAGACATCCCAAGACAGTACCTGAGAGCTCTGTTTCCTCTCCCATCGGCACAACAGTCCTGCTTCCTTCAGTGGAAACAGGACTGATCCTTGGCTCACCTGCTACCAGAACGTTGTTAAAATCATCTCCCAACTTTCTGCCCTTGGACAGATCATCACTCCTTCTTGCACATATTCCCAGGGCAAAGGTGGGTCTATAGGACCTTCCTCCCCACGTTTTCCCCCACATGCGGTAGGCTTCCCTGGCCCAGAGCATCAGATGGGAATGGTTAGCAAATGCTGAACCTGTGTCTCTTGCAGACAAAGGGTGGTCTTCTCTTTTTTGGCATGCAAAGCAGCAGAGGAGGGTGCCCTGGCAGCTGCTGTTTGAAAACACTGCTTAAGTGACTGTGAAGAGCCAGATGGACTTCAGCCCTGAAGACTCAAGTGCCCTATTTAGCCACAGAGCTGGGACACAGCAAGCGACTGCAGCCTCTGCATGAGCGCTCTCTCAGTATTCTCCAGTTCTGGTCTGGAGGACTCCATCCAGGCCTGGATCCCAACATCCATTCAAACCTGCCAACAAAATACCAGAGCAAGTTGGAGGAATTGAACAACCAGGAGCCAACCCAGTTCACCAGCCTTCAGATAGATAGTAACAATCCTTCCCAACCCACAAGCCTGCAAGCAGGAGAGGAGAAAGGCTCCAGATTTCATTCTTAATCCTCCACGTTATTCATACTACCCTCATTCCCCAGCATTAGGAAGGGCAACGTTCCCTTATATGGTCAAGAAAAAGTGGAGAATATCTGCAATACATTCTCACATCTGTGCTCAGTTGAGCCTGGCCAGCATGTCCCTGTGAATGCAGAGGTCGTAACTGCCAAGAGCTATGGAGCAAATGCCTCCACCCTGCTGTGAAAAAGCAGGCAAGGGGGATAAACAGATACGGGTGGAAACATTGCAAAATGTATCACATTAGGCAATGCTGCTCATGGGTTTATGGTATCTGATCCGGGATGTTTTCCCGTGCAAGCTTGGAGCCCAGTGGGAAAAGGCAACTTGCATATGTGAAAACAACAATAAGAAAATGCTGCAAGGCCAAGTCCCCAAGAAGTAGCTAAAATGAGGCATGCAGACCCTCAAAGGACCCAAAAGATAATTGGTCCTGCTTACCAAGATGACTAGGTGCAGGTTACCTTAAGGAAATTGCCCAACATCTTGACGCTTGATACCAAGGTTAAATATTTGAACAATGGAAACTTAGGGGAAAGAAGGAGGGTTCAGACAGTCTGTTTAGGGATAAAGGGATGAGAGCACTGGAAAGATCCTGCCACTAGATAGCGGGAGGACAGAGTTATTCTGCTGCTGCTGAGAGGGTCATAGTGCCATATTTCTGTGCTGATAGAGAAATAAATGCCATTTGGGAGTTTTGAACACAAATAGCTGTGCCACCTCATGGGCAGACAGCATGACCCATGTGGAGGGTTGCACAAGTAGCAGTGTTCACCTAATGCTAAAGTTCTTGAATGAATTGATTTCTTCTGCTTAGACATCCTGCCTTCTTTCAGAAGCAATCAGATTGTTCAGTGGATGGGGATCTTTCTTGCAGGACCCTTATATGAACACCAAGGAGAACTAAGCATGTTTTAAAGTATAACCCCTGCATCTGAGAGGCTTTTATGCTGACAAAAAGCCATTCTTTAGTCCTGCAGATAACTGAGATGGTACGTATTGCATCCGCACAGTGAAACTCTCTTCTTCCCCAGAATAGGATTACCACATCCAAACCAGGCTCAAGCATTGCCCAGTCCAAAACAGTGCTGACAATGAAAGTGTGTTTGGTTGTGTGCCAGCAGGACCTCCTGGCCTTGCAAAGGGTCTTGTCAGGATGCAAGATGTCACACTCTGCACTCCTACTTCCTTGGTCTTGGCTCTGCAGCCAAACTCCTCAAGGCGACGGTGCTGGGAGGAGGCCATGGTAGGCACCAGGCAGCAAGCTGCTCTCCAAGGCACCTTGGGCTTCCCTCCTGCCTCCCACCTTGAGTCCTGCTAGAGGATGCTCAAGGCCCAGGGAAGCTCCAAGCCTGAGGACCAGGGTGGGATCAGCAGAGGAAGAGTTTGGGCTGAGGCTGGGGAAGGGGGCTGAGAGCTGGGGAGGAGGACTTGAGGAGACAGAGATAACATCTGCCCATCTTTCTGTCTTCCAACAAATATTTGGATTCCTGGGGGAAGCCATCCATTAACTTATGCATTCGACTTGGGGTGAGGTAGTAGGGAGGAGAGATCTCTTTGTAGTTGACTGAAAAGGAAAACACACAGTTTCAAAACCTGCAGTGCTTCTCACAAGTCCCCACACCAGCTCCAGGCCCAAAAAGCTACAAACGTTCTGGAAATCAGAGCCTTTCTGTGTCAAGCTCCATATTTAAGGATCTAAACAGAGGCACTCTGATTTTCAAAGGCGCTGAGCACTTTTATTGTCTTCTTCCCTCAATGGATTTTATCGCTCTTTTGAAACTGGAACACTTTAAAAAATGCCTTAATGTGTGACTAGTGTTTGGGGAGGGCCTTGCTCCAGAGCACAGCTTAACACACAAGAAAACAGTATGATTTTCAGTAAAGACCTTTCCTCCCAGAAAGCAATTTTTCCAAGACAGGCATCTCAAACACAGAGGCATCTTGATTCAATAGCCTTTTTAAAAAATACTAGCCAGTAACTCATTAAATGCCTTCCAGCACTCAAAAAAAACTACTGTATCTCTACATCCTAGAAACTGTGCAGCTGTAGGAAAACCTGAAATCCTACTGTCACAAAGGAAAACACCCCAGTAACTTTCTCCTGAGCATTGCATGAAGAGACGTTGCTGGCAGCATGTTCTGTGTCCTTCTCGCAATCAGCCCTGCTCTTGTGATTAACATTTTGCCACTTGCTGTCAGCTCTGCAGCAAAAGCATGCTCTCGCCTCCAAACACATGGGGACTGGTGTGATACAAGAAGAACTGCCTTCTCCTTATTGAACCAGAGATGGTAGGACTAAGACGCACAGGGAAAGTTGGGCACTTGCTGTTTGAGCTCTATTTAGGAGTTGTTAACTAGCTGCAATGGGAGACAAAAACACCTTCCCACAAGTCTTCTGTCTTGGATATAACACTGAATAGAAAGTACCTTTTACTGCCAATGTCATGATGCCTCTGTGCACTGCAGGTCAACCTGGAAGTCAGAAGTCCTGTCTGGTCTCAGTCTCTGGAGCATGTCTGGGCTATAACAACAGCACGTAACAGTCTTCTCATGAAAACAGCACTAAGGTGTGAATTGCCTATACTAAATGGACATGGACATAATGCTTTCCTTGTCTCCGGCTGTGTTCTTACCTGTTCTGCCTCCTCCTTGGCAGCAGGGAGACCAAATGCTCAATGTGCTCACAGCACTCCGTCTGGCTGCTGCACCCACTGGGTGAATGAGCACAAAATCTGTTGCTTCTCTCTCAGCAGGCTCCCATCTCCCGCTTTTAAAATCAAATTTCACCTAGATCCAGCCAATTTTGTTATATTCAGATAGGATTCCACCAGTGCCATTTTGACATGGTTCTGTGTTTCTCACAGTGACCAAAACCAACAAGATAACTTGGATCCAAGCTTCTCTGAGATATCCTCTGAAGATCTATCAGATCCTGAAGTGAAGACACCCCCAATTTTGGCATAAATTAATATGATTTAATTGTGCTGTGAGAGACTTTGCGAATCCTGTGAGGACTAAGCGCTTTTCAGCTGAGCACCTTGCAAACACATATGGAGACAAGCTCCCTGCTTTAAAGACCTTCACCCAAACTTCTCCAGCTGATGGGGCGAAGAGGAGAGAAATGAATGAACATAAAGAAACGCTCCCCAAAAGTAAGGTGGAAGCGCCCTCTTGTGTCCTCAGAGGAGGCCAAGTTGCTTTGTTATCTGAAAATAGGTGGGTGCATGCTCTTCTTCAGACTATTTTGCACAAGTTAACACCTTTGCTACCTAAATGGCAAGAGAAGTGAGAATAAGGAGTTCTCACAGTGTGACTCCGTGGGAAAAGCCCCAAATCTTGGTATAAATGCAGTGGGAAGGACCATACAGAGCCAGTAAGAAAACCTGTGCAATCTGCACCACACTGTGAGGAAACTGAGTCCACAGAGCCCGCTATGCTTCAAGGGCATGAAGGCAGAGACGTGCTGGGAGGAAAGTGCTGGATGAAGAAGAACAGTGAAGGAATCTAGGAAAATAAAACTTCAGAGAAAGAGAAAAATATCTTTTTCTCCCCAGTGTAGTATCCTTGGAAGTCCCCTGACTCGATCTCGTTTTGCTCTGCAGGTAGGAGAGGACTGGCATAAAGGGAGACCCCCCCAAAGTCCTTGGATCTCAGCTAAGCCGCACTTTGGCAGAAGACCCAAAGGGGCTGGGCATGCACAGATGCTTGTGGGACTGTACTGTGGCATGCAGGAGATATTCCTAGGAGAGGTACTGCCGTGTGGGACTGCTTCCCCCTAATAAGACCCTAGCTAGAAGGACAGGATGGCATTTTCCATAGGAGTCAGCTCTTGCATACTAGACCCTTTCCAGAAAGGGATGCTGTCAAGAGACTGGCTTAGGGCGCCTTCCAAAAGAGCTTTTTCCTCCTGAACCAACCAAGGCACTTCAGTGCTTCCCGCTCCCCAGAAGTTTTTCCCTCTGCTTGGCACAGCGCTCCTCCAAGGCTGAGGCCAGCAGGGCAATGGTACAGTGCTGATGGCCTCCCTCCATGGAGCGAGGGCGCCGACCGAGCTGCCTCATCCCCCCAACACACGCGCCTTTGCAAGCAGGGCCCTTGATCCTCAACAGAAGACAGGTCTCACCAGCGCTGTGCCCCTTTGCATGGCCAGCTGAGAGGCACTGGGGAGAGAGGCCAAGAGCGGCGGACGTTGGAGTGGGTCTCCTCAGGTGGGCAGCAGGCAGCTCCAGGCATGTTGTCCAGGACAACCCCCAGAGGAAAAAATGTATTTATTTAGAAACAATTTTACAGCAGCCTCACAAATCCACTGTCCTCGATGGACTGCCTTCTTTAGGCAGATAAACTTCCCCACAGCAGTGGGTCTACCCAAGAGGAGAGGCAGTGGCATGCCGGGGAACAGGGGACCATGAGGCCTCAGCAACATTTCCCACACCAAATGGGGAAGCCGGGGGAAGGCACTGAATGAAACTACCACTTTACACCGAAGGGCTAAACATTTTCACAAGATGAAGATTAAAAAAGTGCCCTTGGCCATTTCACAAAAAGCTCTCTGAGGTCAGGAGAGCAGCGAATGCTTCTTCAGGATGAAAGAAGGACTGCAATAACACATAAGGAGGAAAAATATACATCATCGAAAACACATGCAAATTGGTTGACAGACATCATGTTTAGTGCGTTTACCTTCACAGGCATGAAGATGAACCTGAGGACAGGGTTGCAGACAAAGAAAAGAAGCTCAAAAATACAAAGAGGTCACAGACAAGGAGAGGGGGAAATAAAGCATGGGCTTGCAGCTCTGTAGCCCAGGATTTATTCATGCAACATCTGTCCACAGGTAACGCAGAGTTTGCTGTGCAGACAGCCAAAGTAACTGATTTACCAGACAACGGCACTGCTGAACATATCCCCACGTATAATCTCTGCTCTCTGACTCCCCTCTGTCAAACACTCATGCCTGCAGTTCCCACGGGGCTTTATCTCGTCAGAGTCCCTTTAAGCTCCTCAGGGCCCAGGCTGTGCCTTGCCTGCCTGCACACGCTTCCATATGTTCCCACGTTGCTACAGACAGACGACCTCTGTCCTGGTGGGGATGTCCCCGGGGCTCCTCGTGTTCGACAGCTGTCTGGAAATGTATTCAGAGCCGCAGAAACGCGATGCTGTGGGATGCACACAGGCAACCTCTAAATCTTGTAATATACTCTTTGTAGTGGCTATAGATCACGTTTTGTATTTCAAGCAAATAGTGGCACCATGGACTTAGAGGTTTCAATCTTCACAAATCTTTCTCTTTACAGGGAAAGAAGGTTTTTCCTTTTTTCCCTCAACTTGGACATATTTAGGAGAATATGCTGAAGGTCTGAGGGACATCATGCTCACTGGATTTTTATTCTGTTGAGAGGGCTCTATCCACTCTATTCATTATTTCCAGAGGAACAAAACATACTGGTGCAAGTACCTTTACTTCAACCACCTTTGCTGGTATATGCAGAAGGGCCAACTTTTTGTCTTGTACCATTTCCCCTTTCCACCCAGCCTAAACAAGCTCTGCTGGAAGATCCTCCTGCCAGATGTGTAAGTGCTCTCCAGATATCCAGCTATTAGCACAGTGAGGTGAACAAATAGATCCTGCTGGAAAAGATCTCTTATTTTCCAGGGGCTGTCTCCATTTTTCTACAGCAGCCTGCCTTTCAAGACAAGTAGAAGCACACTATCATTAATAATAGCGATAGTAATAATGCTGAATAAATCTCACTTGGATCCCACTTGAGGGGCAAATGTGTCTTCCTTATTTGCATCCTAACAAAGGATCATGCAGATATGAGGCCAGATCTATTTATACACAATTTCATCAAGATAGCAAAGTGAAGACCTTCAAAATAAATACCCAGGTTTTAGGAATGCACCTCTTTCTTTAATGAGGATTTGCAGGCAGTGAAAGGCAATAACTGACACCCTGGCAATTCACCTACAGCCTGCAAGCCCTTGAAACCTGCTGCAAAATGTCACGGATCTGCACTTTTCAACCTACAGTCCATTCTGGTATCTGATCTTGAAAGTCAGACCAGGCGTGATGAAAAAAAATTTGTTTCCAGGGCTAGCAAGAGTGGATTTGAGTCCTGAGACATGCAAGACCTATGCAGTTCTGCCCTGCTCCCAATCCCCGGTCACAAAGCCCTTTCCTTGCTCCTAACCTGTACCAGGAGGAAACTCAGCCCAGAGACCGTGGTGAGGTGATGACAGCTGCCAAGTGCCCGAGCCAGCTGGAAAGAGCCTGAGGATTGAGCAGCGCTGCCTGTGCCAGGCTCCAGGGATGAGTCCCTCCACCCCCGGCACCGCTGGGCCCTAGAACGCAGCTGTTCTGCTCCAGACGCACCCGGGATTGGATCCTCAGCTGGCACAAAGCTGTGCCCCTCCGCAGAAAGCGGCAGGGTGTCACACATGTCCCTTCACAGAGGTGCAGACGTGAGCTGAGCCAGGCTTGCCATCCGCTTGCAGCTTGCTTTTTGGAGACCATTCATTGCAGCAGGACTGACACTGCTGCCGTGGCCTCTTGCCCACTCTGCTGAGCCCAAACTGGGGAGCATCTCGCCCTCACCTAGATTTACAGTCACTTGTGCTCCCAAGGCAGACCTCAGCAGATTTCCTCTGCGTCTGCCGCAAGGAGCTTCGTCGCAGCCGGCAGGCAGGAGCGCCTTTCAGCCGGCCCCTCCCGAGCCACCCTTCAGCAGCCCCTTAGCAGCCCCTTTTGTCTGAGAGTCGACGCTTCCAGGTGCAAGGGTTTGCCGTGCCGGGAGCCCAGAGCACAGGCACAGAATAAAAAAAAGAGACCCTAATGGTCGCCAAACCTTTGCATATCTTCCAAACAACCTGAAAACACACTGCAAACTGTGCATCAGGGAGGAGAGGGCAAAGACGCTGAGGGGGTTGCTGTTCCCTTCCCTAGCATCAGTCAAGGCAGTGTGTTTTCTCCAGCTCATAAAAGAAGAGGGAAAGCAAAAGCTTTTGTCCTGTTTTATGGCTGCACCCAGCTCTGAAATATGTCCACAGAGCACAACATCACAGAATATGCATGCTGTGTAGTTTGCAGATACGCACACACACACAGCCCTGCAGTGTCTTGGAGGCAGCCAGGAAACGTTTCCTCATCCCGGGAAACTTATTTTTGCTGATTTTAATTTTCAGATCTTCCCAGGGGGTGTTGCGGGAGGGGAGATACTTTTCAATGAGAAACTGAAGCCTGAACTGTATAGCATTTTAGCATTTTTCTCGGGAGGGGAGAAGAAAAATCCACCTCTGAACATGTTCCCAAAAACATCTCAGGCAGACACTATGAATGAACATTAACCACCCTAGGGGACATCACAGTCCTATACAGGGAGAGTAAGATGGTCTCTACCCTGAAGACTTAAAAGGCAAAGTCTTTCCTTGAGAAAAAGGAGTGCATGGGACAAGCAGAGCACTCAGGGTAAGGACAGTCACACAGCTTTTAGTTAATGTGCTTATTTGTACTGAAAAAGTGAAGGTAGATCGTGTCCTCACCTTTCTTCCTACCCTTTCTCCCACTCCAACATTCATTTTTCACTGGCACATAAATGAGCAATTCCTCTTCTGTGATAAATAAGTGAAATGAATAGTTAGGGGAATCATCTGGTGCCCTGGGAAGGGCATGGAAGGAAGCAGCTGGACGTCAGTGAGGAGATGGTCATTCGTCTTCGAGAGTGGCTCAGGAGTAGCTCGTCCTTTGCTGCTGGCAAAAACCCATGTCTCCCTCACCAGCATGAGCTCAGGACCCCCACGGTGTGTGTCGCCAGAGGAGGATGCTGCAGTACGGGCCTGGGTGGCCGTCACCTGGCTGTCACCCAAGGTCACCCTGCTCCATGGGAGAGATGGGCCACTGCTGAGTGAAACACCACCACCATCCCATCACTCAGCATGGCCCTCTGCATGCCGCAAGTCACTGAATTACTGGGCAGCATGTGATCCCAGCTGCATGGATGTCCGCGGGTTGCTGGTACAAGACAGAGCTTGGGGCAGGTACGGAAACACGGACAGAAAATAGCAGTTTGTCAAAACAGAGACCATTTCTGGGAAGGGCTGGTTGTGATGACTGTCTTGATTTGAAAACTTATTTTAAATGTCTGGCATAATCAAAATGTTTCTTTGGCATCTTCAAAGCCCCAAACTTTTTTTTTTTTTTTGAATGCTTCCTTCTGAAGCTTTATGGATTCAGAGTTTACAAGTACTTCAGTTTTTAAAAGCAAATAAAAGGTTGAATCTCAAACTCAAGATTGCAGCATAAAAAAAAAAGTTTCACTTGGCCATCTTCAAAATTTTCACACTCATTTGCAGAAATTTGAGATTAAGTTGTTGTCTCAAATACAAAACATTGTAATTTTTTTTCTAACACCTGAAAATTTTGCAGCAGATGGGAAAACATTTTCCTGCCAGCTCTATTTATCAAAACCAAGTGGCAAACCTGAGGAAGGAATTAGCAGAGAACTTGCAGAAAGCTCTCCTTGTGATCTTGCTTTTACCACAAGATCTTCACTGTCTACCGGAAAAATTATTCATGGGCCCTAAATCCTCATTCCTCTTCCCAGGGTCTAAATGACAATGCTCATCTCAGTGCTAGTCTCAAGATCAGACCCTAAAATGAAGGCAATCAGAAGCATTCTCTCCTTTGGAGTATTTTGGCCCAAATGCTTTTACCCTGTTTACCCCAGGGCGAACTTCACCTTCACGCACCCTGCTGCAGCGAGTGAACTTACCTACTGACGTCCTGAGGGCCACATCCCAACTCCAATGGAATCCAAGATGCTGACTGATTTGCTACAGTTCACACTCAGGTCTCTGAGAAAAGCAAAGATAAGCAGGAGCAGGAGCTGGCCCTGGAAGTCCCCACACCCTGAGCCCCACAACCAAGGCCGTGTCACTTCTCTGAAACCCAAACTCCACCTGAACCTGCGACTCTGGAGTCCAAAAATTTTTGACTTTGGGTTTTTTTTCTTTTCCCTAAATAAGCCAGAGGCCATCCTACTTCTTGAAGTGGAAATTACCAAAGTTTCTCCCATGATATTTCCAGCCCCCACAAAATCCAGCCATTCTCAGAAGTCTCCTGAGGAAAGCCAGTCTCCTGAGATTTCTCTCCTGACTCCCCAAAGGAAGAAGTTGGAAGAAAGAATTTGCAATATTCAGCAGGGAGCATTCAAACAAAGCGTGCAAACATCGAGGCCTCACCCAGCAGCTCTTGCAACAGTCCCTTTTCCCCCAGGGAAAGTGCACTGGTGTTTCTGGGCGCCAGGGTGAAGCTGGAGCCCTGTGTCCCCAGGAGGTGCGGGGAGCCCAGGGCAAATGAGCACGTTAATTCCCTCCCCAGCACATTTCGATGCTGTGGAAGCTAATTAAAATGGACTGAGTGATGCGACAGCTGTAATGCAAAGACAGGTCTTTTCAAATAAGCCCCATTAGTTCCACATGTGCGTTTGATAGATAATTTTTTGGTTACTTAACATGAAACCAATAATTATGGAAATGACTGCAAGGATACAGATATACTCTCCACAAGAAAAAGACAGAGCATGAAGAGAAAGCAATATGAGGGACTTTGCAAGGGATTTTTCTTCCCCTCGTGCATCCATCCTCTGTAAACTGCTAGTGCACAGCCCTACCCAGCAGACCAAAGGAAATAAAGAAATCGGCTCCGCCAGCATCAGCTCCCTGGGGCTACACAGTGCCTTCGGCTACGTGATGAAACCCTCGCTACGCAGCCTGTACCCAACCCTGCCTCCACGCGGGGAGAGCAGCTCCCCTTGCTCCGGCAAGCTGGGCAGAACGGGCTGGGGAGGGTGAGAAATTTGGCTCCTTCCTCCAGTGCTTGTAGCCAGTTTGCTGTAAATTCCCTTTTCCCTTATAGGGGATCGAATCAGGACGAGGCACAGATAAAAACCAATATTTCCTAGAATACCTTTTACTCCTCAAGCTGTTATAACTAATAGCTGATCGCTATTCACACCCCACACAGACTAACTCCCTCTCGCGGCTCGCTTGCGCCCTCCCGCACTCACTCCAGCTTTCCTGGTCAGAGCAGCACACAGGGGCCACAAATGGGTTTTTGTAAAGTCCTTCAGGGACCCTTGTTTCATCAGGTGCACATATAACCCCTTTGCGTAGAGCAGCCACCAGCCTTCTGGATGCGGTCCAGACTGCACAACCCACTGCCGATGCTCATGGCCTTGCACAGATTTGGCAGGGCTCTGTGTTTATCAGGAACTGCACCCTCAACAGGAGCCCATCGGTCCTTGGGAAATGGTCACACGCTACCTTATCAGCACGGACTTTTCCTCTCCTTGGCTCGTCGCTTTCCAGTACCTGTTCCTCCACCCACACCTACAGCATCCTGCAGGACTCATTCACACAAACTCACACAAATGTGTTTTTATAGCACATACAGATGCCTGCACTGTCAGGCTGCAGATCACAGCCCCAGGGAAGCTGAAACCCCAAGGAACATCCATCCAACACCATTTCCCACAGCATGGCTCCAGCAGCAGGGGAATGGACAGTTTAGGGCCATGCCTGACTCTCTCTCCTTCCAGAGTTGCCCACTCCAGAGATGGTTTCCATCACCCTGTGTGCCACCCAAGGAGATGCTGTCAAGTGTGTTTTGTATTCACCGCACTTGTCTCAGTCACCCAGCTTCAGAGCATGCAATTCCCTGTTGCAGGAAAAATTTTTAGCTGCTGGCTTTGCCTGGATGAAGGGGACACCAGTATTTAAACTCCTGTGTTAGCTGAGAGCAGACAAGGCACTGAAGGCAGTGGAAATTGTGCCCTGTCTCACCTCCCCGCTGCTTCTGTCTCTGTAGAGCAAATCTAGGTGCTGACACGCTCCCCCTCTCTCTCCCACCCCTTCTGGGCTCGTGCTTTTAGTATTTAGAGCTGGGAGAAGCGAAGGCCATCGTGACTGCCCTGCACCATCCTGACAACCCACACACGGGCCAGCTGACAAACAGGGGACAAACATGCATGCAGCAAAATAACACGAAGCAGCCAGAATAGGCTGGGCACACGGGGGAAAAGATGAATGCACACATTTTTAATTGGAATGCTGCTCTCAAAACAACATTATACAACTATGAAAAAAAAAAGAAAAAAGAGGTGGTTATATAAACCCTGTCTGGTCAGTAAAAGTCTCACGTGAGCTTAGGTCAGTCCATTTGACATGGATAGAAACAATTAACTGCGTTAACCATTAATTTCTGTTTATTCTCAGTCTCTGTTCAAAGTTCCCACTTGCTTCCCTCCGTCCTCTGCCCATGCTCCTCAGCCTGCCTCACGTTTCACCTGGATGTGATACCCATCCATAGGAGACTGCATAACGCAGGGCCCATCCTGAAGGGCTCTGAGCCTCAGCGGGTGAGCAATACAGGGATGTGACGTGACCAACGATGAACCGCAAGGGGCTCGAACCGCAGCCTCAACCCTGTACACACTGCCCTGCCTCCCAAACCAAGCGCCTTAGGCATCCTTCTGGAGCAAGATCCCTTATCTCATGGGGTCCCGCAGAAACTTCTGCCTGTCCTGCAGAAATCCTGCCCCTTCTTCAGGTACCTCTGCAGGCTCAAAGGAGTGGAGGTGCCCAGGTGATGCCTGTAAGACCGGGACTGAGCAGGATGTGTAACTTCCCCATGGAGTGGCTGGCCATAGTAAATAAAAATAAAAAGCAGACCTTATTGCTTCTAGAGCAGTGGCCAGCAGATGTCCCAGGCAGGCGATAAGGCTTCGTAGTACCTGGAATAAAATATTAGTCCCTACCCTGGAGAAGGCCTAGGTTGTAATCATAGGACATGAAAAGCTTGATGGCTGTAATAGGAAAGAGCTGTGATCTGACAGAGGAGCATGCCAGTGGCCTCACTTCTTGTACAGACTCATGGCAGCATCTAGGGGACCATCTAGCTCCATTTTAATTATTTTCCCCAAGCAAATTCCCACTGCTTGAGGAGAAAGGGTATAATTTGGCTCATTGTCACAATAAGGAGAGGAAAGGGCAGCCTGGCTTCTTAAAATTTCTCAGCTTTCTTCTCATCCAGTGTGAGAGCTCACAGAGGATCCTTGGGACAAAGGTGCACATAAGTAACGTGGTTGTCCCCACCTTTCTTCAGGAAGCAGAGAAGGTATTTGAATCTGGCTGCTCTTTCCAGTGTGACCTACAAGAACACCACATTTTATTTGGACTTCGGGACATCTGAAAGGGCCCATCCACGAGCATGGAGGTTTGCTCCACCTTGGAGAACCGGAGCAGAGCAGCTCTGCCCTGGACAAAGCGAGCGTTGCTTGGGCTGGTGACTGGAATAAGCATTTGGAGGGCCACAGAGCAACACGCACTGGACGGGTCCCCACAGCACTGCTCTTCCCCGTCAAAACAGCCCGGGGAAACTGCTGAAACTCAAACATTGTGTCCTGCCACAGCTCCTGGTCACCGCAAGGAACCTCTTCTAGCTACTCACACAAGGCGAGATGCACAGTCCCAGAAGTCTTCAACAGTAACGAGTCTCCTTTCAATTTCCTTTCCTCAGTCTTTGGAGAAAAAGCTGTTTTGGGGGCTGGTACATACTTTCTTTCAGTCCTTCCATCCCCTGATTAGTCCACCCTCCCACTACCCTGTCCCTGATTTGTTACCCAAAGTTAGGTCAACCTGATTCAGGTGCATTTCCACAGAAAAGGAGCTACTTACAGCAGCATGAAATAATTCAAGGAGAGGAGAACCAGGGGAAAAACCTTGTGGGATTCTGACCCAAGGGGGATCCGAGCAGGGACCGAGGGGGGCTGGATATGGCAACTCAACAGTGTGCGGGTGTGAGTAGCTCCATTTCAGCACACGTTTCTCTCTCTTTTCTTTCAGCACTGTTTACTGCGTTCGTATAAGGGAGAAAAAAGTCATGACTTGTCTTCCTCCAAGCCCAGCCACCCCGCTTTCGGCAGGACTTGGACCCACCTCTTATTTTCAGCTGTCAGAAACTACTCCACATGAACAATTCTTTCCTATCTTCCCACAAACGCTTGCCAACAGGGCAAACCCCGTGCGCAGCTAATAGTTAAGACTAAAATCACTGTGAGCTGAGCAAAGCCCCCGGTAGAGACAGTAGCTGAGGAACAAGCATAAGCATCATAATCCTGGCAAAAACAGTTTCAAAATGCACTTTAGCTAGTGAATGTGCCTTGGAGCTATGCAGAGAATTGTTTCATGCAGCCTTTTTATGGTGAGAGGAACAGGATAGCAGTAGTCCCTGAAATAATTCACGGGCCTTTGAGCAGCCTCTATTACTCACTATTGGATGGACTGTAATATTCATTGTTTCATACTGTCAACCCAGTCCTTTTCTTCTAAATTAAATGACTAAGAAGGAAGAAACCCAGCTCCAGAGCCTTGGTTTTGCTCATGCAGCTAAAAATCCTTCTAACCTCCATTAGATTTGTCTTGACGATCCAGTAGCTACTTAAGTGGTTGGTGTTTTTCCATTATGGCACAGAGCATCCTACACAATCTTACAAGAACTGAATCTTGTTCAGTGGGAAACATCCAGAAGGTCACGGATACCCTGGGAGCACAGGAAAAGAGTAAGGGGTTCAAGTCTGGTTCAAATCTGTGTATGTACAAAGTCAGGGCTGTGCTCTCAGCTGGTCCTTAGGCACTTCTGTAATGAACATGACTAATGTATAAATCACACTCACTTTACCCACAGGATGTAGAATTAAAATCATTAATGTCCCTTAGTTGTTTTTTAGGTGCTTGAATAAAAGCTTAATAGTGAGTTTTCCATTTGTTTCAGTAAGGTTTGAATCAGGATGCGCAGAAGCACAAGTTATTGTTTTATGAAATAAGAACAGAAACAGGGTGAGTTTATATATCCAGTTCTCTGGCTTTGCCCTAACTACCTCACTCCTAGTATCAAAGGTTTCTTGCTTAGCTAAGGCATTTCTGGGTAAATGATTTTCCAGCTTTTGATGTTAAATGCAGCGCTTCTTGTTCATTATAAACCAACCCCAGCCAACACAGTATTATCTGCTGTTGTTCAAGCACTGGCTTTGTTGCTTGGTCGGCTTTCCAGCATGCACAGGATAAATCCCCAGAAAGAACTTCATAGAAAGCAATTATTGTTAGGTGCAAAAGCATCTCTGTTTGTGGTCATGATGCTTTTCGAGAGGGCTGAGAGGTCACCTTAGTCAAACTTGGACTTTAATCAGACTTAGACTTTACCTAAATTGGATCTCCTCAGTCAGTTCTGTCCTTCTTTGCCCCTAGTAGTGAAGTATTTAAATTCATTTTCTCCGAACCCTGCCTCCCTTAGGCCTGGCCCCCCTTTCATTACCACCTGGCCAAACTCACCAAACATAAACAGCATGGCTAACAAACTGTGAGGAAAAAACAGGGATAACTGGAGTCTCCTGGTCCTTGTGGCTGGCTCTGAGGGGTCAGAAAAACCCATGTGCAAGAGAAAGGCAAGGTGACAGGCAAGGAGAGACGGATTCCAGCAGATTTACCCCCAAATCCGAATCTAGCTTTGGATCTAGATGGCTATGAGTGCCACAGCTGGAATCTGAATCTTCCCCGTGTTTTTGTACGGAAGAGTGAGACTTTATTAATTGGCAACAGGCTGACAGGAGCCAGGAGGAGGCCTGATCTCTTCTGCTCTGCAGTGCCAGCTCTCAAATTCACACTAGCCCTGTTCACACATCAGCTTTTAATATTTAATTGCAGCTTTGCCAAGGGACTTTGCCTCCTGTCTTGTAAAGAAGGGGGAGAGAAGAAGGAATCAGAAGCGTGGTAGTGAATAGCTCCAAGGAGACTATCAAATGGCAGATCTCGGGTGGAAGAAAGCACTCTAGCACGTAAGTGATTTTACACAAAAAACCTCCCAGATCACAGAAAATTGAATGAATTAATATTAGAAAAATCCTGTAAATCCTTAGCAACTGGGGGATGCTGTGATGATTATGGGAACCCTTCAGGGTGGGCTGAGAAGACTATTTCAGTCTTCCTCTCCTGCTGTATTTAAGGAAAGGGGGAAATAAATGGAAAATCAGGGAACACTTCCCTACCAACAGGCTCATTCTGCTGCAAAGTAAATCCCTGAAGAGCTCTTCACCTGGAATTGTTTAAGATTAGATATCACCACAAAAATAGGGAACAATCACTGGACTGTGGGAGGTGGGAAACTGCGATCTAATAAATCTGCCTCTTCCCTACCATTGCGGGGCTCAGCTGAAATGACCTGGAAAATAAAAAGGGAAATTTCTGAAGCGACTAGTAAGAAATACATTTCCTTCCCTCTGATCTTGACTGCAGATATCTTAAAGGCATGAGAGGGGAGACAATAGCACTTGGCACAGTCCAACACTTAGGCCAGTGGAATAGAAATTGATTGTGAAACATATTTTGCAAGTAACATGGCTTTTAAAACATATACACCCAAAATCTAAGTACATCTATCTAATAATCCCATAGTTTGTATGCCTATGTCAATAATTAGAGAGTAATTACAAATAACTTGTAGGTCCCTAGAGCTCTGTCTAAATTCAGAAACTGAACCCCAGATGACCTAATGTACTTCCACGTGTCAGATCATTCACTGCAGATCCACTGTTGGAGACTTCTGCTGTGCATTTCTGAAGCCTCAAAAACAAAAACACTTCTGGCAGAAGAGGCCAAGAGATCATTAATCCTCCAGTTACTGCCTGAATTCAGTGCTGGTTCAGGTCTATGTGACATTAGAAATATGAGAAAAATTTCATCCTACAATGCACATACAGAACTTCCATCAAATTTTTAAATGATTTAAAGCTAAGGCTTCAGGTTCTTTCCCCTTCTCTGTCATAGAGATGGACTGGGAGATTGAAGAGAATAAGAGAATTGATAGTCAAAGGTGAAAAACACCCAGTTCCTGCATTAGGAGAAATTTCACTTAAATAGCATCTCCTTTAACCCCATTTTACTTTTTAAAAGTGAGCTTATTTGATGAGATTTGCAGATATATCAGCAAAGACAGAATTTGTCCCATAGTCCTTCTGCACCCTCCCTGTGAGGGGAGATGGATGCGGTAAATGTTGGCCTTTTCTCCCTGGGTCTTTCCATCCAGGACCTCTCTGCTCTCTTGCTCTGATGCCAGCAGCCAGAGAACATGGACAAAGCTGAGAAGCTGAGGCCGGCTCAGTCCTTCCCTGTTCTGAGCCGTTCCCCAAGCAGCCATCCAGAGCTCAGAGCAGTTCCTCTGAGAAAATCCGTGTCTGTCTCTGAACTGGTTGCCAGGTGAGTGGTTAATCTGCGATCAGATCTGGGGGTTTCCAGGGTGGGCTCTTCCCTCTCCCACCTCCATAACAGATGGATCTCACTCAGATAAGGTCTTTCCCAAGGAAAGCACCCTAGCATGTCAGGTCTTAAGCTAGAGGCAGGTACTTTTCTGCCTTAAGTGCATCTAGCTATTATATATTATTTATACATTATTTAGTCACGGTAGACCAGTCCTGATTTAAAAGCCAGACCTACTTGACAAAACTACCCAAATGCAATGACACATAGAAGAATTTTCCCTCAACCCTGATGACTGGAGTGATCCCAGGTGGGAAATTAAAGCTTTTAATACTGATAGTCTCTAAGGTGCCACAAGGGAAAACAGCAAACTTTGGAGAGAGGTGCTTGTGAGGGGACAAGAGAGACGTAGACTTCTCATCCCCTCCCAGTTTCTAATCAGCCGCTTCAAACCAAAATACTCCAGGGAGAGTCATATTTCAACCCAAGCCCTTTAAGGGACAATTTCCCTTTCGATTACAACCCATAACTGAGATCAGACCACAACACTGCCAAGAGCGAAACAAATAAGATTAGCAACTGTACCGGTGGTTCATCTCACTTAACATAGGGGTGAAAGAGCAGCTGTCAAGACTGTCTCTTGAACTTCCGCTAGGGACAGCTTAGTTCTGAATATCTTGAACTTAGTCAGTTTTCGCTGTAAAAGTCATCTATCTGACTGGAGTCCTTAGAGAGAGCTGATGGTGTACCACCCACGGCAAGGAAGAGAAGGAAATTGGTTTCCTTCCTTCTGCAGCGGTCTCACTTGTCACTACTGTTATGGTAGGCAGTCACTGACTTGATAAACCCCTTAATATTGTGTTAAAGCTAAATAAATTAACAACACATCGACCTTCTGGAAAGCCTGACTTTGGACGCAAGCCTTGTATCACCAAATGCAGTAAGACACCGCTTTCAACCAATACACCCCCCAGCAGATCCTCTGCCTTCTACCACTGGGGAGATGGTGTGCTCCAGGGACGTGTCTGCACTGACCTCAGAGCATGGGAGGAGGAGGGGAGGGCTCACATTGGATTCAGTGATACTGCATTGATCTAACCCATTAGATTTAAAGTCAGGTCTCTTCGGAGGATTTTTCACATGTCTCTCACCCTTAGAGACTGCCTTTGAAGTCAGTTGGGCCTAATATTTTCCAGAGGATAGAGGAAGACAGAAAGATCCTGTTCACTATGGGGGGAGGGAGGGAAGGGAAGTGTTTCCTAAATGCCGTGGCTAGAAAGGATTTAAGCTGCTCTCTCCTGTCTCCCCTGCAGGTACCAGAGCATCCTGGACTGTGAAAGCAACATGTCAAAGCAAGAACACCCGAAGGTGAGAGCCAAAGGCTCAGATGAGTCGACAGAGCACATCCCACCAGCAGAATGTTCCAGTTCTTAGCAATTAGAGACAAAAAAAAACAGCACTTTTTTTTTCAATTGCAGGTGCTGTTCTGAGGATATCTCAGGGCAGGTCAGAATTTGCCTCCCTGTAACATATCCACTTGAACTCACACAGAAAAGATGTTCCATAATGGGATGAAAGCTTCTTTTATAACCTTCAGATTGTTCTGGACTGAATAAATCATGGGGCGGAGCATTATGGAAGGCCCTCAAAGGTTTAGGACCTGACGGAGGATTTGGTGGTTAGAAAATGAAGGAAGTATTCAGCTTGAAAGGAAGGCACCCAAAGATATTAAAGCACCTAGACATCCATACTGGGCTGACAGATGTGACAACTGGGACACCTCTGCCCTGCTGCAGCAGCAGCTGGAGGCTGTGTGGGTTGTCAACACACCTTATGCATCTCAAATGACACTAAGCAGCTACTAAAGGCAACTGTATACCCCAGGGTAAGGAAATCACTTTCCTGTTTCTTTTGATTGTAATGGGACTTAGATATCAAGTTCATGAGTAGATTTAGCTCACAGCTCTGACCCAAGAGGGAAGACAACCAGTGGTAACACTTTTTCTACTCTAAAGCTTGCTTACCTGACCATGAAGAAATCAGAGAGACACATAGGAAAAAGGAAAGACAGAAACTTCTGCCACAGTTCAGAAAGGTCTAGAGTGTTTTTAGATCATGTCCCTGTGATTTACTCCAGGGAATATAGATCAGAAAGTGACAGGACACTCTTTCATCTCTAAGAGTTAAAATGGTAGCAGATGTGATGCTTGCAGTAGAAGAGTAGGAAATTAAAACTGTAGTGGATTTCTTATGGTAGTTAGATACGAGCCTATTTTGATGAGTTTTGTTCTTTTTTTTTAAGCTCATGGAGAGAAGATATCTATCACAGGCTAATGTCAATCCAATGGGGAAAAAATGTGCTTTATCTCAAAACCATCTCAATGACATGTCCAGGAGCAAGTCCATGGAGGACCTTCCCGTGCATAACATCAGCCCAACAAGGAGGAATCTCAGAGGGCTCCTGACCAGCTTTGATACCCCTAAAGCCACCCCAAGGAGTAAGACTTTATCTTTTGCTCCACTCAAGACAGCATCTCCCAAAGGCATCTTGAGGAAGAGGGAAGCTGACACTACGATCACGGCAACAATCCAGCCCCTGAGCAGGGAGAGCAAACCGTGTAAAGATGCATCCTTCCCTTCATCTCTTCAGGGCAACCAGAGGAAGGCACAATGGAGTCCTGCCACCATCACGTGGAAAGAGTCTGCAGCAAAGGTTAGTGAGTGCTCTTCTTCCAAAACTCCCCCAAAATCTATTTTCTTTGGGTATCCAGAGTCATCCTTATAAATGGTTGCGCTTCATGGTGGTGGTTCACCATCCACTGTTTCCCCTGGGCATGAGAGCAGCCCTGTGTAATGGCAACCATAGCTAGGGGAAGAGAGACAGTTTTAAAAGGGACCTGTGTTGTGATACCAGAGCTGCCCATCAGGATGCTCCTAGGTGCTTGTGGAGGTGAGCAGGAGAGCCTACCACCAAAAACTGGCCCCTTTGCACATTGCCTCCCTGTGGCATGGAGGGTACCCCTCTTCCTAAGCTGTTAAAAGCTGGCAGACACATCACCAGGTCTCCAAGCACATGCTGGGTCTCCCTTGCACCAGGTTCTGTAACACCACAGTGTCCAGTGGAACAAGGGTACTACTTGCTGTGATGAGTGAAAGACAGACTTGACTCTACTGTTAAATAATAAAGCACCGAACAAGATGGAAATGGTGTCAGTTCATGCAAGCAGCCAATATTGTCTGGAATCAGGCAACATCTACCAGCAAAAACAAATTGATAATGCCATCTACAGCTTAAGCTACCTTCCAGCCCTGTTACTTTAACCACACACAACAACACATTTCCTTGACCCAGTCCTCTCACTCCAAACATCCTTTTTTCTTTCTGTGCTCAGATATAGTTTATCTCTAATCCCATCCAGCTCTGAGTGATTTAATGCTGTCTGTTATCAGGAGCACAGGTCATATTTTCAACAGACTATTCCTTGCAACGATGCCTCCTCTAATAACCGGGAAATGGGGTGGGAGGAACGTATTCAGGGTGCCCCTGAGGACAGGCACTTAACTGAGGCTGCGCAGCATCTGTCTCCCTGTTCTCTTGTGAGCCGTGAGCAAAAAGGACATCACCTGCAAGCACACACAGGTCTGTGGTCTGCAGCCCTTGTCTTAGTAAACATGACAGGAGAGTGATCCAAGACCCCTGGAGTGAAGGAATTAGTAGGAGTGGACATCTACATGGGAGAGAGACCTACAGGGACCTACATCAAGCAAACAAGAGAGTCCCATGAAGTCATTATCATCAGGAATATTAATTCTGGGCAAGATCCTGTCTGACATGGCCAGACCCATCTCACTGCTGTATGGTATTGCCCCAGTGATTAATGCTCCACAGGAGGGTCTGGTTGCTTCATGAGGGATGCAGTGAAGGACAACTTTGATCATTACTGGGCTTGAGAAACTGAAATTGTTTTGGGGACTGGTAAAGGAAATAAAAGGATAAACCTGACCCAGAAAGAGAAAGAAGCAACGGTGGCCTGAAAATCTTAGGTGGTTAGAGAAATTACTGCTTCTCTCTGTAAAGAGAGGGAGGCCATGCCCAAAGGCCTGTGAAGCACTGTGCTTGGAGAGAACACAGCAAAGCCAAGGCCATGGTTAGGTCTATAGGGAGAAAGGCTAAACCAAGCCCAATACATGGAGGCAACATAAGGGCCACTTTCACCTCTGGAAACCTGCTGGTGCAGTTGCCTTCCCCACACTGGGGCTTTGCTTGGTTCCTCTCCTCTGTTTATGGGAATTTAACTGTTTATGGGAATCTAACTGTTTACCTGTTGTCATTCCTGCACAGGAAGGGAAGATCGCCAGCAACAGACAGGCGATCATCTCCACAGTGCCAGAGACAGCCTTTGACTCAGCCATGGGCAGAAACTGTGAGTTGGATTTATTTTGGTTCCTGGTCATCATCGCCACTCCAGTGCCAGCTCTGTAGTTGCAACTGGGAAGGGGCATCTTTGGTCTGTGGGGGAAGCTGTATTTCCCACCTAACCTGTAATGGAGAGTGGAGACTGGCAGAGCGATTCTGGCCCTGTCTGCATGTTCACACGGGTACTCCCAGGGACGGCTGTGCAGGAGTGCAGCCGAGGATAGGGAGTGCAATGAGGAGAGCAGACGGCCACATAAATGCAGCTGTACTCCTTCCAGCCCTAAACGGGCTGATCCACCCATTGCACAGAGCTGGCAAATCCCAAAGCGGCTCAGGTCTGGGCCACTGATGAGTCCACAGAGCCATGTTGACTCTCCCTGTGCTATTATTCCAGCATTTAAAAATAGTTCGTATCAAACACAAGGGCAGAAACACATCCATGTTTAGTTTGGGATGAGTAATTTCTCCCTGCACTTCAGTCCTGAGGGTGAGAAAGGGAGAGGCTTCTTTGTACCTAACTGAGGAGTCTGGCTGGACTCCTTTTTGAATTTGGCAGCAGCAGTGTATGAGACACCATCCTTGGCTCCAGATAGGATATGTAAGTGATCCCTAATGATATGATATCATTGGCACTACAGCAGGTCAGGGATATTTCAAGGCAAGAGGCATCTGTGAACAGTGAGATATCCAAGCTGAAGCCTTGCGTGGGAAAGGGTTGAATTTTACCAAAACTCGCTGCCAGGAATGTTTCACAGATTTGGGACAAAAAAGAAAAAACTCTCTTGTAATCCCATAATGGCTGGATTTGGGACAAAGGGGACCACCCTGCCTGCTTTGGACCTCGATCTGGAATCCGGGGATCCCGTATCCAGCTGTCTAGGGTTTTTCTTTTTCCTTTCCATTTCTTCCTTTTCTTTCACACAAGAAAAAAAATCACATGCTGCCTGGAATTGAGACGCTGTATTTAATTACACAACTATATGGGAAATAAGTATCTCATATGAGTACATAGGTAGATGAAGGACCTAAAGTTTCCACAGAGTTGATGTTGCTTTTTTTTAATATCAAAACATGTGAAGTCACCATGCTATCTTGCTAAACAGGGTCACGGTATTAGCTGCCTTGTTCCTTTTACACCGTTAGGGACATCTTTTTCTCTGGTTGACGAATGATGAATCACTGTCTATCTTAGTGCTTTGCACTGTTCTCTAGTCCCTGAGTCAAAGCCATTGCAATAGCAAAGACTTCATATCATCTCTGGCACCACTGCTTTGGTAGGGCTAGACTCCACTTGGTGTGTGGGGTCCTTTTGGAGAGGCAAACGCAGCCAGGAAGGATACTGGGAACACAACAGCTACCTCTGATGCAAACTCTGGATCTGCTCGGAGACAGGACTTGCAATGTTTCCTGAAGATGTCCAGGAATGAGCTGTCCCATATCTCCTCTGGGACAAGACTTGTCCAAACCTAAACATGAGCTCTGACTGGTCATTCACATGGAGTTAGAGAGGGATCAGTACTCCACGTGCCCAGCAGTGAGCAGCACAGGTCTGCTACAGGAGCCTCCTTGACATCTCCCAGGGACAGTCCCACAGGCCTTTTCCCAGGACGCCCAGCTGATACAGTGACGTGGAACAGGGAAGGCAGTGTGCTGGGTGGTTTGAAGCCACATGTTGTTATAAAGTTAAGCACAGAAGACATTTCTCAGGCTCTAGTTTGGGCCTCAGTGGTACGGATGACAGCAGCTTGACAGTGTACAACACAGCTCTGCTGCCTGGCATTTGGCTTATCAGCAAATGCATGTCCGTGCAGTGGTTCACTGCTGAATAATGACATGTGCAGTCAAAGCATCAGCTGCTGTACCTCCATCCAGACACAGCTCAGTCATCTCCAGGACACTGAGGGAGTCCTGAGCACTGCTCAGAGGGAAAGGCTGACTACACACCTTTAGAAAGCCCAACTTCCAGGCAGCTAAACCATCACCCACCAGGCAACATCCCCAGCCACACCGAGGATCCCAGATGATCTGGAGGAAGCTGTCACGAAGGACGTCACTGATTAAAAGGGTCCAAGAGGCTATAGTTAGCAGTAATGAGATTAAACTGCGCAGTGGAAGATTTGCACAGTATAGCAAAATACTTCCTAAGAAGGAAGGTGGTAAATCAAGAAACCATTTTCCCAAAGGGAAATGGTGGAAAGCTTGAGTCCTTTAATATTAAACAGCAGAAGACATCAGCTAATTTACTGTAGGTGCAGTCTCTTGAGCACACTGGATTTAAAAATTAACTACTAGATGAATTTTGGCAACGAGGGAGATGAGAATCGCAGCCAAGAAACAGAAGAGAGGGACTTGTGTGTGTGCATGCCATTCCCCTGGCTCACACACATATATACGCTTCTGCATGCGTGTATTAATATAGCTCCATTATTCAGTGCTTTCAGCTGAAGGGCACACGAGGATGTTACCTCAGTGCCGTGCAAAGATAAAATGGGAGTCTGATGCGACTACAAATTACAGAGCTGCCTCCAAAACGCATTTAATTCCCTCCTCCCCTTCCCCCTCGCTGTTCTGCATTCATTTGAAACTCTACCCATGGGGATTTTCCGAAGCCCAGAGAGGAGAGGCAGCGAAGGAGAGCACAGAAACAACCCACTGCCTGTCTTTCGCGGTTGGCTCCCCTGTCCCCGATGCGGGGAGAGTCGCGTTTGATTGCAATGCTCACTTGGCATGGGATGGCTGGCTTCCCCCGCCTGCTGCAGCACCTGCAGCTTCTCCTGCAAGGGGGTGCGGTGCCATCTAGCGACGACCAAGTCATCTCCCTTCAGTCCCAACCCCGACCTCAGTCTGTACGCCGCCGTTACAGCAGCTGCCGGACACCACGTCTCAGGCCCAGAGACAGAGGGAGGTTGTCACCTGTGGTCTCCCCACAGCCTGGGACCCGGCAGCCAGTACCAGGGAACCCCCTTGATTTAAGAGAAAAGTCCCAGGTGGCTCTGAGTTCGAGGCAGCTCTGGCACTCGCAGTGATACAGGCTCCTGCAGTTAGAAATCATTCTCAAAAGCTCATTTCCCTTTCAGTAGTGTCTTTGCATGAGCGTGACAAGAGGGAATTGAATGTTGGGTCTCCTGTAACGAGCTAATCCATCCAGCTCTCAGTGGTTCATGCCTCCCCGCTTCAGCCAGGAAGAAAACTTGTGGTTTTAAAGATGGGATCCATCTGCCCCCCCCCCCGACTAAAGCATCCTGTTTCCCCCCCCAAAAAATGGGGCAAAAACAAGCCAGTAGCAGATTCCTTCCCCTTGCACCTTCTCCAGCCTCCTGTGACAGCCGGTCAGGGGTCCAGGGGTCACAAGCAGCTTTTATGGGCTGCTGTGGGAACGTATAAAGGTTCACAGCCCTGCCATTCCCACACGGTCGCCAAGGGCAGGACCAGTGCCTCTCTCCATCGTGTGGGACTGATCACCCTCCGCTCACTCCCAGCCCTGCCCTGCCTGAACGATGATGAACAATTAAAGGCAGCAGGAATCAAAACAGATAAATTAGTCCCGTTGTCTGGCTTTTCCCGAAAGTCCTAGTCTCTGCATGCATAACAGAGACCTCTCGTCTGATCTAACCTAAAGAGCCTTTCCCCTGCTGAGCTCTTGTTGTCTTCTATTCTCGGCACCTGGGAGGTGTCAGCCTGGTCTCGGGTGAGGGCGCAGAGCTACGCTCCGCTACAGAGACTCGCATCCCTTGGGCTGCTTATTTCTCCCTGCACGCTCTTTCTTCCTGTCACACTCCTGGCGCTTCTCAGAAAGACTCAATGCCCCATTGATTTTTTTCAGGCCCTTTCCTGCTTTCTAATAAGTTGCAGTCTTCCAGACAGGAGGAGAAAAACACCTCCCTGGGGGCTTTGTAGACCTGTCAGGTAGCTCAGATCTTGCACGCTGGCATGGGAGTGCTCCTGGGGAAATTGAGGAGCTGAGGCAGATGCTTGCAAGACACTGACAGGAGCACACATGGAAGACACAGCCCATAGCAGGATCAGGACCTCCACAGAGGGCAAGGGAGATGGACAGACAGAGAGAGAGGTACCATGAGTATGAATGCATGACACAGACCACCAGTCATGTGCATGTATGTTGTGTGGTATAGCTAGACAAACAGACGGACAAATATACATTGCAGATGAAGAGAGAGAGCCACATGGATGGATGGATGTGCCCTATGCGTTCCTGCCAGACACGCACATGTCCCAAGGACACTGTATGCATGACCATTGGGAGCTGCTAACTGCGCTGATGTGCACTGCCCTTCACCTTCTGCCTCTGTGTCCTTCCACCCCTATGAAATAAATAAGACCCGCTCTGCTGTGCGTGTTGCTCCTTGCCTGCTGCTGTGTTTGCTGACTCTCCCCTGCCACCCTGTTCATGAATAACCCTGCCACCTGAGCGGGTGCATATGACAACACTTGCCATTCCCAGCCCTCTGACTCACAGCTTGGCTGGCAATCAAGGACCTGTCTATCATCTGCCTAACAACATCCTTCACTTTCCTGCGCTGCATCAGCTGGATATGCTCAGGCTGGGGCACTTCGGGCTGCACCTCTTTGACTGTTAGCAGCGCCTTGCTTGCATCCGACCCTTACCCCTTGTACAGTCTCCTCCTCGGCATGCAGTAGTAACAAGAGCAGCCGCATTTTTTTTCCTATGGATGGTTAAATTTCAGTCTAATTTAGCTCTTTTCTGTGATCCTCATGTATTGAAAGAAGCAACAAAGGAAAAAGAGACTATTTCAGAGGCAGGGGTGATAGTCTTTCTCGATGCAGGGCTTAGCAGAGACTCTCACCTCAGCGGGGGGCCAGTAATTCATTGCCTGGCATATCTAAAGGAACCAGGCTATTACTGTGGGGAGGAGCTGGGCCCTTTCAGGAGGCCTGATGAAAGCAGATGGTCATCTAGAGCTGGATGTGATGTGATGTGACACGATGCCATTCAATGCATGCTGGATGTGATGTGATTTTGAAGGGGAAACCTCCCTGTGGCGTGCGGATCTGTAGCCTCACTGACATGTAGCGTCCTCTCCAGGGAGTGATGCCTGGAGACTCGCAGGGAAGGCAGGAGGATCCTTGTGGCCCTCCCTAACACCCTCCATAAATCTTTCACAATAGTATTCAGTGGGAGGGAACCAAGAAACACAAAATCTCAAACTGGAAAATTGGCACCCATGAGCTGCTTGGCCCTCTGGAGCAAAGAGCACAGAGTCCCTTAGGGAACCAGGATCCCTCTTCACCTCCTCAGCACAACGCTGCTGAGATCTTCGTGTGACCAGGGTGCCAATGAGCCCAGCTGAAACAAAGGCCTCCCCACGCTAGGTGCCATACAAACACGTTGAAGAGAGGCAGAAAGAGCTTGGGGTGAACGAAGGAAGTACCCTCACCCCCCGTTACTGATGGTGCATCGGGGCACGGGAAGGCTAAGGTGGCTTCTGTGCTACTATCTAAAACAGATATGTCTGGTTCAGCACAGCTCTTTGCAGCTAAACTCCCTCCCCCACAAATGCAGTGTAGATACTGGGAATAGGCCCATGTTGTCTGGCATTGGGAATGGCCAGTTTTGGGTGCTGTGGTGCATGTGCATTGCCTGGCAGGGTACAAACAGGATGGGACTGAACATGGGTGTCTTGCCGTTGCCACCGTGTTTCACGATTCTAAGCACCTCTGAACGCGTGCTTTATTCCAGGCGATGATGGCATCTGTATTTACTCTTCTGGTACTGACACAGCAAAGCCACATCTCCGTCCATCGTCCCATAGTGGTTTACTCAAGCTTAAGCTCCCTAAAGGTGTCCAAAAAGTAACTGAAAGAGAGAGCAACAGGGTCTGATTCAGACTGGGTTCTCCTGCCCTTGGCCAAATGGCTATCCCGGTCTTGTAAAGATGTTAAAATAAAATGACTGTTAAAATAAGCCCCAATTCTCCAAGCCATTCGCTGTGGCTGTATTTGTAAATTAACAGGGCCAGGCCAGGGTCCCAAGCACTGTCACACAATTGCACAAGCCATTAAATTGCTAAAAATAGCATCCATTGCCCAACTGAGATTTGAGGATATCAAGAGCCTTCTGGGGCTCAGCGCTTTATTATTATCCCCTCTCCAAACACTGGCTAAAGCACCTCCCTGCAGTGCCGCACCATTAACGGAGGAAGGGAGTACAAGGAAGGAGGTGATTCCTGCCTGGTCGCAGCTTGCTGACAGGTTGTGCTCCCAGACGGCACGTCTAGTGGTGCTCTTGCCTCAGTGAGGGAAATAATAGCTGCTGTGGGTGTTTATCCAAAGAGTCTTTTTCCAAAAATGAAAGGCAAGTGTGCAAATATGCATATATGGGTGTATACATCTATAAACTCAATGAACAAGAAATGCTTTTTTAATGAGAGAAACTCCTTGCTTTATGATTTAGCATCATGAAGCAAGTAGCTTGTTTGTCCTTCTTTGTACACATATTTCATTTTACTTTCTCTTTCCTAAACCTACATGTTCTAAAACACTTGTATTGGAAAAGAAATAAGGAACCAGAAAATGTAACTAATACCTGCCACCTTCCCGGCTTTTCTCTTAAAACTTTGGCTGTTATAGGAGCCAAAAGGAGCCAAGCGGCGGTTATCACAGCCTAAGGTCATGACAGTGAGTCAGGGAAATGCCTCTGCTGCTTGCACCATCGCTTGGAAGCATCCCCAGTCCCATACTGAATTACAGAAGGGGTATTTTGAATGAATAAGTTCTGAAAATAAGCCAGGCCCCAAGACTTTCCCCACCACTGTGTAGGACTGCGAGAACTCATGATTGACTCAGCCTGATGGGATAGCAGCTACACTCTTCCCTAAAAATAGACCATGTGGTTCATCCTCTCAACATAGCCCAGTGCTCGGTGATAAAACCAGCTGCCCGAGACCACTGAGAGCCAGTGAACAGGATCGAGGGTGAGGACAGCGGAGCAGGGCTCCCCATAGGATACACTACAGGCTGCCTGGCCCTGAGTTTCACATAGTTTTCCACTGGGACTGCCTACAGTGCGACACAACTATCGGGACTACTGAGACCTCTCTGTAAGTAATTCTGGGGTAGGTTAGCATGGGGTGAAGTGTTGCATGAACATGAACCTTGGACTGATGTTAAAATACAGAGCAAATGAGGACGCTCGGTGCCTCGTAGTATGAAAGAGGCATTTGCAGCTCGTGGAAAGCAGAGGATTTTGTTGGTCCAGAGCTTGGTAAATCCCAGTCTGTACTACAGAAGATACTTTCTCTCTGCACCACGGGTTGTGGCTTCTGTCTAGTTGAGCACTGTTGTCTCGGGTGTTTGGGCATGTTCAAAGTGGGCGCAGAGCTTTGTACGTGGGTGATTCTCCCCTGCCCCAAAACATTCAAGTTTCTAGCTTTGAGACTTAAATTCATGAGGCCAGATCCTCAGCTTCTTCTCTCTCCCCCTGAGGTGCTGTGAGTTACTGGGACTCTGCGGCCAGGAACAGGGTAGAGGGTCTAAGCCAGACAGACACTATAGGGGCGAGGGGGAAACTTCTTCCAGATCAAAATCAATATCAGGACTGGTCACAACGCAGTAGGCAATGAAATGGGGACTCTTCAGGGGGAAATGACTCTTGCTCCTTCTTACATCCCTAGGGACTAGGAGGCAGGCTAGGATTTGTTCAGGAATTTCTTCTCTCCAGGGTCAAGGGAAAAGTGAGAAATGTGTTTAGGTCCCTGAGCATCATCCATGTGCTCTGCTCCAGGAGGGAAACAGAGTCCCTGCCCAAGACAAGGGGAGAAAAGTTGCTCAGGACCGGTCACACTCGCTTATTGAAACCCTTTTGTTATTCCCGCTTACTTGTCCAGCCAGATAAAGGTCTTCAGGAGTGCCCAGAGGTCTGCCAGGTTAACAGCATTAAAATGGTCATACCTCTTCCTATTTCTGTTCACGTATGGAAAGACGGCTCCAAAAACCTGCACAGCTCTGTAGGGTGGAGCAGAAACCTGTCTCATACCTGATTACGGGTTTGCTGAAGCCAGTTAGCTCTAAGGTCTGCGTCATGGCCAAGAGGCCCCATGGGCCACCAAGAGTCAGGACGCCAGGTCTATCTCCTGATTCTGTCACTGTCCCTGTGCAAGTGCCTGGCCCCAACAGCCTGAGCTGAAAGCAGGATTTTTCTGCTCATGTATTCAGTGGTTGTTAGTGTTTCCTTCTGAGACACACGTTTTCCTGATTGCTATAAGAACAACAGGGTTCTGTGACTTCCCCCACTTCCCTCTCATTCTTTAATTTTCACCCAAATTTTTGCTGGAAAATATCTGAAGTAGGTTCAGGTTTTTATTAGAAAAAAAAGATATGGGGAAAGAGAGGTAGAGCTGGTCTCTCAGGTACAGATGCCACTTCTTGAGAAGAGGCAAAATATGAAAACCCTTGTTCTTGCCAGGCAAAATTGCAGATAATCCATTAGTGGCAATTAAAGGATCTAGCAAGGGTGGAATTTCCTAGGACACACATTCATGCCCATCGGACTTAGAATAGTTTTATTCCTGGAACAAGATCTTCTCTAGTCCTACAAGATCTTCTCTAGTTCTTTTCTGAAAAGTTTTGGGTTTACATGCAAAACCCATGCTAATGTCATGAGACAGGTGCAGTTCAAGGGCTATTTGGCCCTTGAACAGGCACAGCATTTCACAGGATACAGAAGCCTCCTTCATGGGAAACTGGGCCAGGATGCCCTAGCCCTGTTGTCAAGGAGGATAAAATACTTCCGCACTGGCAAAAAACCTGGGTCTGGGTCTGAACACGGTAGTAGACGTTTTTGCATGAAGTACTGTACAAAATGGTATTTTATTCTTTTGAAGTTAGCTGTTTCTCTCCTCCCCCATATTCTCAGTGGCAGTTTGCCTCATTTAGAGACAAACAGAAAAGCTGGAGGAACTCAGTCACTACAAGTGGGTTAGGGTTTTCTCTTTGAAAAATACTGCTTTTTTTTTTTTCTGGCTGTGGCTGTTTCTTCTAAAAGAGTATTAACATTTTTTGGCTGTAAATGACAAAGAGTTGACAATAGATTGAAAACTCCATGATAAGAAGAGAAAACAAGGGCAGGGTCTCAACAGTTCCTCAGAGATCCTTCAAATGTGGTGCGGATGCAGTCCCCCACTTAGTGCAGCTCCCCCCCCTTGACTCCTGCAAATGCCACAGCGTGATAAAAAAATGATTAAAAATCCATGTTGCAGCCCTGCTGCTGGCATTCCTCACTCCTTTTCCCACTGGCTTTCCTCCTTGTCTCAGCCATGCACAGGACATGCAGTCAGCGATGCTTGCAATGTTCATGGCTGCGCTGACATTCCCAAGGTATCACTCGGCGGTGGTCAGAGAGGGCTTCCCTTAAAAGGCTTGGTATTCCCGGCACGCCAAAAAGCCCTTTCCCCAGGAGAGGTTATTTCGGTGGACAGCTCTGTGTCGCTTTTTCTAGTTTTTTTTTAAAGGGGTGGGGGAAGCCGCTATCGCAAATTGTTGCCCGGCGCTTGGCTGGGTCTGCAGGGTCCGAGATGCTGAGGTCGACGGGAGCAGGTAGAGCGCCCGGTGCTGCAGCGGGCTGGGGCTAAAACTGCGACCTGCATTCAGGGCTGGGTGAAACTGAGAGGCAGAGAAATAGGAACAGCTCTTGTTATGTGGCAAGCACATGTGTTTATCATCATTTCAGTGAAAACTCCCTGTACAAATAATAGATAAAGAGTTACTGGACATTACGAGAACGGTGCCAGCATGAGCAGGGTGTGATACATGATCCTCAGCATGTCGGAGGGCAGCGCTGGGCTCCAAGATCCCCAGCTGTACGCTGCCTGGGGGAACAATTTATTAAACGTCCGCTCAGCATTTATTAACCTGTTGCAGACAGCAGGGAGAGATGGAGAAAGAGGCAATTCCAAGCTGGCAGTGGGGGCCGCGTCCGCCTTGTCTAGTCTCTTTGTATCCCAGAAGTCGGGGAGCTGCCCTGGGTGATGCTTAAGGTCCTCTCCAAGGAGAGACGACCAAACACCAGCTGGCCCACTCAGGAAGGCCGTCCTCAGCCAGCAATGCCACCGACAGCTGTCACTTGGTGAAGCTTCTTGGCATTTTTTTGTATACCAGGAATAGTGTCTTGCACATTCCTGGATTTTTTCAAAGTCCAAAAATAGCCCTGAACTGCCTCGGGGCAGATACTCGTCTCTGTCTGAGGCTCAATATTCCTGAGTCTCCTCTGGAGCTGTTTAAAGTACCTGGGGTTGGTGACATTCCCCCTGCACAGGAAAGTCCAGCTGGCGCTAAGGGGTCAAAAAAGCTTGCAGAAGTGACTAAAGACCATGAACCATCAGTTTACAGGTGATGGAAATTGTAAAGAGATTTTATTTTAAAAGTCTAGTGCTGGAAAGAAGACAGTCTTCAGTAGCTGTATTTTCCTTCCCCAGATTTGCAAATGTGACTTTATACACAAGAAAAATGTTAATTGTTTGGCTAGAATTTAGTAAACAATCCCTAAAGTATGAAATAATATTTTAAATCTCATTTCCTCTTCACCGCAGCTGCTCTTTGGTTGCGTTATTTTATTGTACTTATTTGCGTAGCACCTTCCTCTGGTTCTGGCACTTTTCACTGCAGACAGTTTACCATTTTCGAATTCATATGTTAGCTCTATGTGCCAGCGCTGTTCACATAATTGCAACATATGGCTTGCAGACTCTGCAAAATCTTTCTTTAAGTAGTCTAAAAGAGAGTGGTTTGTATTTTTTGGATGTGCATTAGTAATTTTATTTATGATCTGTACGAGAGATGTCCCCCAGCTCCAGATCAGAGATCTATTGTACTAGACATCATTGTCCAAACTTATTTGAAAGGACAAGATCTACTCATGGAAGTTTGGAATCAGAAAAAAAGTGTTGTTGATCCATACCATTTTTGTTAGAAATCTGACTATAACCAGTGGTATTCTTAAACCTGAGATGGTTAGCTGAATTTGTGAAAATCTCAGTTTTTCACTTTTAAGGTTTGTTTGCTACTCATGCAATTATACCAAAAAAAAAAAAAGAGAGAGAGATTTAGACCCAAATGATCAAAAAGTAGGTTATTATTATTATTTTTTTTTTAAAAAAGGTGGTGTTTATGATTGCTAGTCTCCCACATAGTTGGCCAGTCCCTGGCAAGAAAAGCTTGAATTTCAGATCCTTGTTGTCCTTCATGGAACTGAAAATGAGAGGAAACACTGTGGTTTGCAAACAGAGCCCAGTCTGATCCAGGAGCCAGGGAGCACCGGCGCGAACCCGGGCGCTTCAGAGCATTGCTGGTCCTCACTCTTTCCTGGAGGCAGCCCAAGACCCAGCAGGTGCTCCCTGCCACTGCCTCCTCCACTCTTTTCCCCCCTCCTTTGGAAATTTTGGCATTTTGACTTTCCCTGGAACCTCAAGAGCAGGTCGCAAGGCCAGAAGCGGAAATGCCTTCCCGTCCCCAAGCCCGCACCTGCACCCTGCGCTCCTGAGACCATCACTGCCCACATGCTCGCCAGCACCACTCGCCCCTGGGCAGCCTCCGAGCATCTCCTCCCGCTGGTGGGAACTCTGCAGGAGCGGCTCCCGGGGGCTGCCCCAGCCCATCAGCGCGCGGGCAGAGGGTGCAGAGATTTGAACCTTTCCCCGCTGACCGAGCACTGCCAACGGGCTGCCGGATTAAGCGGCGGCGCTGGTTTCTCAGCCAGCTTTTATGAGCGCTTACCCACCCGTGCAAATCCCCCCAGCCCAGCTCCACTGGCGGCACCAGTGTTCAGGAGCCCCTTTTGGCGGGGGGAAGGCCAGGAGAGGACAGTCTTGGTGTGATTCGGCACACATGGGTTGCGTGGAGGGAGGAGGATGGGGGCATCCCTGAAGCAGAGGACCCTGCGGGTTGCGATCATCCGACTCAGGGTAGCTCACGACCCGCCCCAGGCAGGAGGGAATAGCTGAAATGCCCCAGCTGCCTGGGAAGACGCCAGCTCGGAGCGCCACAACCCCGAGAAAGCAGAAGTATTTCCATGTCAGTCTGCCTCCATCCCTTCTCGGCCTTGCTCACCTAGCAGCTGTTAGGCTGGGGCTTGGGATATTTAAAAGCAGGATAAGCGAAGAGTTGGAAAACAGAGTCCCTACCAGGCCTCCCCTATTTCCTCCCCTAATTTCCCCAGGGCTAAGAAGCACCCGGACATGGGTCTCTTTGCTCCTAGCAGCCTTTGGGTGTTGGGCATTGGGACCTGCAGTGGCCAAGCAATGGCACGGCCGGGGGAGTCGAATGCATCGTGCATCTGTGCCCCGAGGCACAGGGCACGCAAGGCCCCAGCACATCTTGCACCGCTGGATTTTTCCTTTCCCTCTTGCCCGTGCGGCCCCGGGCGAGCCTGGTTCCCACCGCGCAATCCCCTTTTCGCGGGCCGTCTGGAGTGGGGCGCGCGCGGCGGCACAAAGGCTTTGCTCAGCAGCTGTGTTTGCTCAGAGCGGCTGATTTTGGGAGCAAAGCCGATGACATGTGGTTGGCCGGGTGGCCCGGGGAGTTTGGTGCTGAGCTTGCAGCTTCCTTTTTTAATAGGTGACTCAGTCGTTCGGCAGCTCAGTGGGGTTGGTGGTGGGAGCCAGTCTACAAAAGAGGGCCAGCGGCAGAAATGGTGGACACCAACAGGTGGGTAATATTGTTTCTCAGTGGGATATAGAGGTTTAAATAGAAAGCAAAGTGAGCCAGAGCTGCCTGTTACTGGAGGGATGGGGATTTCTTGGGGGAAGGAGCAGGGAAGAGTTTTGTCAGTGATTCGTTTCCCGCTTGCTGGGATTTGGTTGTTGGATGTAAAACAGTTACGGTTCGGTAAGAAGAGACCTGTAACATTACCTTCAGCAGGAGACAGAGCGGTTGAGTGATTTATGGGCAACAGCAGCAGAGGAAGTGACTGAATTTTTAGATGAATATTTAAGAGTCTCTTCCTCCCTATTCCCCTTCCTTCCCCCTTCTTCCTCCCCTGTCAGGAATGATTAGCGAATACAAATGAATATGATGAATGATTTTCCCCCACTGTGAGTTTTCCAGTTTGATGTTATGCAGATTTTTAAGCTCAGGGTTTCCAAAGAGTCCTGCAGTTTAGCAAGTGAAAATCTCTGAGCAGCGAATCTGGGCACAAGCCTGGCAATGGGAATACGTGAGGGCCGCTTATTCCACTGCACAGGGAAGACCCCAAACTCTGTGGAGCAGATGCACAATGCTGCAAAATCAGGACATTTCTGCTCACTGGGAGGAGATTACGGAGCTCTTCTGGCCCCAAGAGTGCCTTGGGATTTCTTTTCTTTTTCTTTCCTTTTCTCTCTTTTTGGGCATAGTGGGCTCCCAAGAGACCCGTGCCGTCACTCCGCACCCTCTTTTCCTAAAAAGGGTCCCCACGAATCACAGCCCTCCCTGCTCACCCAGGCTGCAGCCGCTGGGGCAGAGAGACTGTAAATCGACCCTGAGCTGCCAGTACATGGGACGAGGCAACAACCAAAGAAACACCGACAGCTGCTCCAACAGACAGGCCTAAATTTGCAGCCCCTCACATGAAACGCACGGATTGATCTGGCGCCAGATCCCGGCACAAATGGCGGTTTCCCTGTTGAAGCCCAGCAGGGAGGATCCTCTCCCATATTCTTCCCTCAGATAAAGGTGCCATCAGGCCCCGGTGCCAGCCTTGGATGGGACAGCAGGAGGGAGCGTTAAGGGACTGTATTCTTCCGTTTTTGCTCATGAGGATCCTTTAATGGCTGGAGCATCAGGTTTTGTGCTCCCTGGGGCATCAAACAGCATCGTGCGGGATGCATCACTCATCACGTAACAAACACCAAACATCCCAGCAGACCCCTTCATCTCATCAGGGCAGAAAAGTGTCTCAGATTGGGTCTCTGTGCCCTCAGTCTCATCTACAACAGATCAGGCAGTAACATCCTTAGCCTAGTCTGCAAAATGCCCTTTGGTTTTGCTTCAGCATCCTCAGCCGGGAAGTTCCCTGCCTGCCCCGTCTCCTTTCCCTCCCGGGGCTGCCTTTGCAGTGGTGCTGTGTGCTCGTAGCTCTTGAGATGTTTTGGGTGCTGCCTGGGTGCCCTTAGCTGCAAACGCGCTACAGCCTGGCTTTCTCATTAGCAGAACGAACTGTTGTTGTTTTGCTCTTGCCTATAATTAGCAATTCAGAGGGCGGCAGCAGCCCGTTTCGCCAGGCAGAGCCGGGTGGAAGGGCCAGGCTTCCCGTGAGCGCCGAGGCAGCCCCTCGCCTGGCTGCCTCGAGCAGCCCCTATCTGCGGCAGGCAATTTTGTGAGAAGCGATAAGCAAGCACAGGGCTTTGAGCAGCCTGCGTGCTGCAAAAAATGCCAAAAAGGGAAAAAAAGAAAACAAAATAAGCAATAAGCAATAAGGGGAAGGCTTTAGCAAAAGCCTTTTGTCTAATTATATCCGTCATTAAATCCGGAGTTCTGTAGCCTTTCATCCATTTGAGCTGAAGGGTGAAGGAATAGTCAGCACTGATGTTGTGCTATTTTCCACTGTGTCGACTGCAGATCTTCATTCAGCTGCATTATTTGTTCTTGGCTGGAGGGGACCATTAAATGCCACCAGCCCGGCTCTGGGACAAGGGGCTGCCTTTGCTCAGCGCTGAAGCAGTTAAGCACAGTTACGCTCATGTCAGCCCATGCTGCTGTCCCTGCACTGCTGCAAAGTGCTCCCGTGTCCTAGAGGTAGTTTTTAAGACAGAGGTATTTTTTTGGAGTGTGGCCACCTCGAGTGCTACCATGCCATTGCCAGAGGTTTATGTTTGTTTTCCCAACCAGAAAGGCTAGAAACTTGTGCTTGGTTTTCCTGTGCTTTCAACCTAGCCAGGCTGCCTCTACCCCACTTTCCCCATTGCTCTTAGTGAGAGGCTTAGCAAAACCCCATGCCCTTGCTACGTTCTGGTTTCCAGCCTGAGATTGCCTTTTGCCTTTTTAGTAGGCATTTCAACAATATAGCATAAAATAGAGATACCCTGATAAGCTCTCTACAGCTAATTCAGCGCATACTTTAATGCTGCTTATGGCCAAAACAAGGAATTACCGTGAAATTCAAGGTACCTTCATTGCCAAGGAGTTCACTTTCCCTTTTTACAGGGTGGCCCACATCCACCCTGATGGCTCTCTGCAACAGCAGGACCCCTTCAAATGTGGGCTATGAACCTCCAATCGAAGGGAGAAGCCTTCTCCAGCAGGTAGTGGGTTTGTGTTAGGAGATATCAACACCAGCTCCTATGAAAGTGGTTGTCTCAGTGATGCCTTGCCTCTTTCCTCCCAATTTCCAGGGTGGCATTCATCTCAAAAAGCCAGGCATCTAGTCAAAGCATGTGCTCTTGTGACAGAGTGGAGAAAAACTGGTATAATGAGAGGGTAGTTTATATCCCAAACTGAAGCCAGGGAAAGAAATCCCATCCTTACCTGGCGACTTACAGAAAACAAGCATTAAGGAAGTCTCCTCTTTTGTTTCCTCCCCTTATGTCCTAGTGACCTCTGGCAGACTTGGGCAGCTAAATCTGTATTGCTTCCAGCTGCATCCCCAGGTATCCAGCCTCAGTTTTGAGTCAAAGTGCCTGGGCATCTGTAGAAGCAGCTGGTACCAAGGACAAAAGAAAACATGGGATTTGGCGCCTTTCAGTAATATGCTAGCCAGTCTTTTACACTCTTATGGGGGTCCCTCTGCTCTTATCTCTATGTCTTTTTGTTGGTGGTGTTAGCTAGGACATTTATCCTCAGGTTCCCGAGGGAACTAGTGCTGCACTTGAAGCACCAGCTCCTGGAGTCATGTTATTAGATGACATTAGCTGCCGTCGCTTTAAAATAAAGACAAAATACAGCTCCTTTAGTATGTCAGAGCAAAGCTTGAAAATCTGAACTTAAGGACTCAAAACCCAGAAAACAAAGAGAAGAATCGTAAGTCTGCTGTTTATAAAATCTCATGATTTGGGGTGGCTGAGATTTGAGGGCAGAGAATGTTAGAATTGTTGCAGTGCTTTCAATGTGCACGTATTTAAAAGGCACATCAGCCCATCCCCGTCTGTGCAAAAGCTGGATTTGTGGGTGGAGAGCCTATTGTTCAAAGAGAAAGCATCGCAAATACCACACTAAGTCCGAATGCAGCAATGCAAGTCTGCAGATAAAAGGAGAATCTTCTCGTGTTTTTACAGCAGTAACAGAGAAATGACAACCCTGGTTAACCAGGAGGACTAAGACATTTCATATGGGCACAAAGCTCTGTACGTGCCAGTGGGGGCCAAGGTGGAGGCATCCTGCTCACACCTAGCGGGGTAATGCAAAAAAAAAAGAAAAAAAAATCGGTGTGCAAACGGCAGAGGCTCCTGGCAGAGCCCTCAGTAAGCGACGTGCCTTGCTTGCACTCAAGGTCCTCAGCACCTGTCTCACCACGCACGTCTGTCTCTGTTTCAGATGAGAGGACGTGGTCGTCTTTAGACGTATCAGACGGCACTAGCCACATACTGCACCAAGGCCGAGGGAGGTCCTCTGCGCCCTCGGTGAAGGAGCTGTCGGCTCTCTATCTCTCCCAGGCAGCTGCTGCTGCTGCTCCCGCCGGCTGCCCCCCGCGGCCCGTAAGTGCCCGCGCTTCGCATTCCTCCCTCGCGCCCGTCGCCAGCGGCATCCCAGCGACGCCACATCCCAGACAGCCACCCTCAGAGGGGGCGAGAGAGCGGCTGGCTTTGCAAATCTGGGGGAACACTGGTTTCCAAGAACTGCCAGCTTTTTTCTTGCCAGCTGCAAGATAAATGTTATCAGAGGTTACATGTTGCATGTACACATATTCATATATATACACATATACATATATATATATACACATACACACACACACATGCATGCGTACCCCACACTCACATCCATGCAGGACACACAGCCACCCATGGATCTCCATGCTGTGTCTGTTCAAACATACATAAGGACATATGCCTGTATTTGTCATCCTCTGATGTAGGTCTTCCATGGCACCCTCCCACTGTTCCTCCTTTTACACGCAGTGTTTACACGCTGTTCCTCCTTTTACACGCAGTGGAAAGGGGGACAGGCCACTTGGGAGGAATATAGGAACGTTGTCAGAGTATGCAGGGATGCAACGAGGAAGGCTAAGGCCCGTTTGCAATTAAATCTGGCTAGAGATGTCAAGGACAGCAAGAAGGGCTTCTTCAAATACATCAGCAGTAAGAGGAAGACTAGGGAAAATGTGGGCCCTTTGCTGAATGGGGGGGGGGGGGGTGCCCTGGTGACGAATGATACAGAGAAGGCCGAGTTACTGAATGCCGCCTTTGCTTCAGTCTTTACTGTCAGGCGAGCCCCTAGGAATCCCAGACCCTGGAGACAAGAGAGAAAGTCTGGAGAAAGGAAGATTTTTCCCTTGGTCGAGGAGGATTGGGTTAAAGCTCATTCAGGCAAACTTGACACCCACAAATCCATGGGCCCTGATGAGATGCACCCATGAGTGCTGAGGGAGCTGGCAGATGTTATTGCTAGGCCACTGTCCATCATCTTTGAAAGGTTATGGAGAACAGGAGAGGTGCCCGATGACTGGAAGAAAGCCAGCGTCACCCCAGTCTTCAAAAAGGGCAAGAAGGAGGACCCAGGGAGCTGCAGGCCAGTCAGCCTCACCTGCATCCCTGGAAAGGTGATGGAGCAGCTCATCCTGGAGGCCATCTCCAAGCATGTGGAGGACAAGAAGGTGATCAGGAGTAGTCAGCATGGCTTCACCAAGGGGAAATCATGCCTAACCAATCTGATAGCCTTCTATGATGGATGCCTGGCTGTGTAGATGAGGGGAGAGCAGTGGATGTTGTCCACATTCAGAGAGACCAGGACAGGCTGGAGAGGTGGGCGGAGAGGAACCTCGTGAAGTTCAACAAAGGCAAGTGCAGGGTGCTGCACCTGGGGAGGAATAACCCCATGCACCAGTACAGGTTGGGGGTTGACCTGCTGGAAAGCAGCTCTGCGGAGAAGGACCTGGGAGTGCTGCTGGACACCAAGTTAAGCATGAGGCAGCAATGTGCCCTTGTGGCCAAGAAGGCCAATGGTATCCTGGGGTGCATCAGGAACAGTGTTGCCAGCAGGTCGAGGGAGGTGATTCTCCCCCTCTACTCAGCCCTGGTGAGGCCACATCTGGAGTACTGCGTCCAGTTCTGGGCTCCCCAGTACAAGAGGGATGTGGCACTACTGGAGCAAGTCCAGCAAAGGGCTACAAAGATGATTAGGGGACTGGAGCATCTCTCTTATGAGGAAAGGCTGAGAGAGCTGGGCCTGTTTAGCCTGGAGAAGAGAAGGCTGAGAGGAGATCTTATCAATGTGTACAAGTATCTAAAGGGAGGGTGTCGAGAGGATGGGGCCAGACTCTTTTCAGTGGTGCCGAGCGACAGGACGCGAGGCAATGGGCACAAACTGAAACACAGACGCTTCCATCTTAACATGAGGAAAAACTTCTTCACTGTGAGGGTGACAGAGCACTGGAACAGGTTGCCCCGAGAGGTGGTGGAGTCTCCTTCTCTGGAGATATTCAAAACGCGCCTGGATGCAATCCTGTGCAACGTGCTGTAGGTGACCCTGCTTGAGCAGGGGGGTTGGACTAGATGATCTCCAGAGGTCCCTTCCAACCTCAGCGATTCTGTGATTCTGTGATTCTGTGATCCCCTGACCCAGGGGTGGTTTTATAACCTCTTCACTGCCACATGGCAGCGATGTGCGCTGCTGCCGTGCTCCCCTCCCAAGAAATCCCATGTCCAAGCAACGAGTAAAGAAACCTCCTGCCCCATTTGCTCCTATCTACACGTAGTTCATTGAGCAATGCAAGTCCAGGAGGCTTCAAAGAAGCAAGACGACTTCAGGGCCAGAGACACAAAAATACAGTTGGTGGATCCAACACAGGAGATTGGAAGGAGGTTTAATCTTGGCTGAGCGAGCACCTGCGATGCCCTTCATTTCCATTGAGAACTGGAGCTGCCGAGCACCTTTGGGCCTGGGGCCCTAATCAGATTATAGGAGATGAACCACCTTCTGGCTGGAAGGGGCTGGTTGATTGCTGTTATTTTGCAAGGGTCCATCTTTTCATCGGGTAGCTGGGTGGCAGCAGCCAGCGAATGCTGGGCACTGCGGGATTGCACGTGCTGGATTATGCATACCTGTGTACAGAGCAGGTTCAGACGCTGTTAAAAGCTGCCCTTTTGCCCCGTGGTCCATGCTCACACTGGGCTCGCTTCAGCCCCAGGCTGCGAAAGACCAGCGTGCTCTTGCTCAGCAATGCATGACGGGCAATATTACTTGCTGAGAAATGTTTCTTCATCAGAATCTCTGTTAGTCGAAACTTTTTAATTAATCTGCATTGCAATAAGTTGTTCTGGATGGGAAAGAAAAATAAGAGTCTAAGAAAAAAAAGAAAATTAACTTCAAAAAAATTTGTCATTGAGGTCAGCTCTTAAAATTCATAATGTAATCACAAATGCAAATCAACTTTATTTTAAGTTACTTAAATATAAACAAAAACACAAGCCAAATCAAATTTAGGAGAAATCAGTACTTTTTTTGTTTTTTTTTTTCTCCAACCCTAAACAAATGTGTTTGGGATTTCTTTTTGTTGACTGAGACTTTTGGGGAAAAAAAAAAGTGATTAACCTGCAATAAGATTGTTTTTCCCAACTGTACGGAACTGTCTGTGAACCAAAACATACTCATCCATAATGGTTTTCAGCCGTCTTTAATAGACACATACATATATATACAAATATCAAATGTGTCTGCCTATGCACTCTGATGTCATTTCTCTCTGTCTTTTGCAGAGTACTTTAAAGGACAGCTCCATTCACTCTCCTGACAGCCAAAAAACAGGCAAGGTAAGAAATGTTAAAGATATGCACTGTTATCTAACCAAATATTTGTGGCTGTGGTGGAGTGTGATTCAAATACCCACACAAGACAGTGAGTAGTGCTTTCATACTGAATATAGCTATCAGCTGTTCAGGCGCCCTTCCCCGTGTTTAGACGTTCTTCACAGACTCAGAATAAGTTTATTTTTTAAAAAAGTGCATTCAAAGTATTTTGGCTCATATGAAAGCTTTACATTTTACACTCGCTGCAGAATATGCTGATTTTGGTATTCTGGAGTTCTTTACTAATGTTCAATACTTATTTTTAGACGGAACAATCTGTATGTAACAGAGTGAAATAACATTGCGCACCATTGCTTTGAGCAACAACTAATAATATTCCAGGCGTAACTCTACAGGTGTAACTCTGAAGGCATGCAAAGGTCAGCAGGTCTTTTTGCTGAAGGAAAAGCTACCAGGATTATAGTCCTTCTTAGATAATGATTATAGACCTTAACTACCTTCCCTTTGGAAAAATGTCAATCCAGTAGAGCTCGCAGGTATTCAGTTCAGCAATTGGCTATTCAGCGCTCAGAGTTCCCAAGCTAAGGAGAAAAATTCAGAAAGTGAGGCCCAAAGGTAGGCTAAACAGCCACAGTCCAACCCTTTTCACTTTCTTATCAACACCGCTGAGAAATCAAAAGCTGAATTCAGTCTGAGTGAGCCTGAGAAGGTCACACTTTTCCTGACCCTCAGCTGTGGGTGTTACTCCAATCTTGCTTTCTCCTCCTAACAGAGCACATCAGAATTTGGCCTGCTAATCCAGCAGTTTATAAACTGAGTTAGTTTACAGGCTGAGGGGCCAAAAATAGAGAATTCACAAAGAAAAGCACCGGAAAGGAACGCTTAAAAGAATGTGAGTTGAGGCAAATGAACTCTGCTGTGACATAACAACGATATATTGGCTTCCAGGTCTGCAGCGAGTTACTCGTTCTTACAGAACATGCTAAATGGGATAGGTCTAAGTGGATCGTAGTTAAGTGCCTCTCATTTTATCCTCATTCCCTTGATCTGTATTTAAGTCTCCAATGTATAACTGTGCATCTATTCTCATGCAAAATAATGATATAGAGTTATATAGTTGGAGATTGTCCAGAAATGGACTGTCCTCATCAACTCAGTTTCACACATTTATTTGGTTCCCTCCACCCATTTTCTTCTTGACACCTCTTTGCGAGTTGCTCTTTGGCCTTCTCCTCAACCCATAGCCACGTTCCCTGACTCTCTTCAGGACCCCACGCTGCCCTGGACACATGGGAGCAGGAGGGAGAAGTTAACTCTTAGCTTGCTACTCAAACATAGCCTTCTTTATGCTATTCTTGTGGTCCATGTCTCTTGCCGACACAGTCCAAATCGGGCATCGCTGTTACGCTGTAGCTGGATTGAAGCCCAGGAACTCCAGGCTAGCCACTGTACGTGCCTGGATTAGAGACCTTGCTTTAGAGTTCATTGCTGTGGATTCAGAGCTAACACCGAGCCTGGAGCATGTGCAGTGGTGTGATGCTTTGGAGTGCTGTGTGCTACTGAACCAAAGGTATGGAGCTCAGTAGGTGCATTGATTTCCTTTGTTTGGATGGCTTTTTCTTTTGCCGTTTGCACTACTAATGGCCACTGGACTGGGTGGGAAGAGACAATGCTGACATTTAAAACTGTTTCCCTAAAGATGGCAGAGGTTCAGAAATCATCTAAAATTGCCATCAAGAAAATGGAAGAGGATTTATCTCCCGCTCCTGCCCTTGGCTTGGTCCAAGTCAGCACTCTCGCTGCGGGGAACCAGGATCCCAGCCCACTCCCCATGCCTCCTACGAAGCAATCCTTCTCCAAGTTCTACCAGCAGCGCCAAGTGAATGAGCTAAGGAGGCTGTACAGACACATGCATCCTGAGCTCAGGAAGAACTTGGAAGAAGCTGTGACTGAGGACCTGGCAGAAATGCTTAATACTGAAGATCCCAATGCACAGGCCTCTGTGAACCTGGACAAAGTCCTGCCAGGGGAGGTTCAGTCCATGCGCTGGATCTTTGAGAACTGGGCGCTTGACTCTATTGGGGACCATCAAGCCACAAAGAAGCTGACAGAAGAAGAGGTCATTCCTGGTGGGGATGTGAAAAGTACTTCCCTGAGGTTCGAAAGTCAGTCAGTCAATGGGGACAGGCTGTCAACACCAGCCAAGGTATCAGAAACAGACCATGCCAAAGGGGATGTGCATACCGCCAGGTGGCTGTTTGAAACCCAGCCGCTAGACTCCTTAAACAAACTGTACTCAGATGAAACAGAAGTGCAGGAGGCAGTTCTCAAGGAGCCTGTCCAGGGAGGTGATGTGAAAGGTGCCAGACAGCTCTTTGAAGCCCAGTCCTTGGATGCTATAGGGCGCTGCTGCTCAGTGGAGGAGAAGAGCATCTTACAACTCAAGTCAGAAATCCAGGAACTAAAAGGTGATGTCAAGAAGACTATCAAGCTTTTCCAAACAGAGCCACTCTGTGCCATCAGAGACAAAACTGGGAATATCCATGAGATCAAATCTGTTTGCCGAGAAGAAATACAGAGCAATGCAGTCAGGACTGCTCGCTGGCTGTTTGAGACTCAACCACTGGATACCATCAACAAGGACACTTCCAAAGTGCAAATAATCCGTGGGATTTCACTGGAAGAACTAGGAAGGCCAGATGTCAGTGGAGCAAGGTGGATATTTGAAACTCAGCCTCTGGATGCCATCAGAGAAATTACAGTGGAAGAACAGGATTTTAAGGCTTCAATGGATTTTACCACAGGGGCGGATGTTAGTAAGCAACGAATGCTGTTTGAGACCCAGGCTCTTGATTCTCTGAAAGGAGAAGCTTCAGAGAGTGTCACAGCCAAAGAACAAGTCATTGGAGGTGATGTGAAATCTACACTCTGGCTATTTGAGACCCAGCCAATGGAAACTCTGAAAGATAATTTTGAGGTGGGACATTTAAAAAAAGTAGAGCTTTCAGCAGAGGAGAAGGGAGATGTGAAGCAAAGAAAACATGTCTTTGAGACCTGTCCGCTCAGCAGCATCTCTACAGCATCTGAGGAAGAAATTTCAGCTGCCAGTGCAGAAGAGGTGGTAAAAGGGGATGTGAAGTCTTTCAAGATTCTGTTTGAGACTCTTCCATTAGACAGCATTAAGCAGGCTAATGCTGAGCCCATCACCAAAGAAGAGGAGCAGATTCCTGCTGGGAACGTCAAAGCCAACCAAATCCTGTTCGAGACAACACCTCTGTATGCCATTAAAGACAGCTTTGGTAATTTCCACGAAGTCACCTCTGTAAGCAGAGAGCAAGTCATCAGTGGTGATGTCAAGAACTATAAGTGGATGTTTGAAACCAGACCGCTGGACCAGTTTGATGAAAGCACCAAGAAAGTGGACATAATACGTGGGATCACAAAACAGGAGGTGGTAGCTGGTGACGTTAGAACAGCCAAGTGGCTCTTTGAAACTCAGCCCATGGATGTCATTCACCACCAAGCCATGCAAGGTGAGGAGCACCCATTGGTGAAGCGGGAGGTCTCCCAGAGGGGAGATGTGAAGACCTGCAGGTGGCTTTTTGAGACCCAGCCCATCAACACCCTGTATGAGAAGGCTGAAAAGAAGCAGGAAGAGAATGGCTATGTACCCCAAGCTGATGTGAAGTCATACACATGGATGTTTGAGACCCAGCCCCTGGACTCTCTGAAAGGCCAGGAGGAGCAGTATTTGCAAGTCAGCAAAGCATACAGTCAGGATGACGTAGAGGGAGTTGATGTCAAAACTGTCCGACATCTGTTTGAGACCGAACCATTGGGCAGCAGTGTTGCCAGTAAAGCTGACCTCAAGGAAACTGTGCGGTACTGCAGTCGTGTGGAGATACAGTCTGGAGAAGTGTCCAGAGTGAAGGAGTTCTTTGAAGCTAAGCCCTTGGATACAGCAACTAAACCAACAGTGGTCGTGAAGGATGATGGAAAGATTGAAGCTGGATCTGTGCACAAGTTCACTTGGCTTTTTGAGAACTTCCCCATGGACTCCCTGAAGGACAGTTCTGAAGGCATCCAGGAAATCCCTCCAGAGAAGGATACCAAGGGGGGAGATGTTAGAGGCAAAAGGTTCATATTTGAGACCTACTCCCTTGACCAAATTCATGATGAGGTGGATGAGACAGAGATCCAGAAGATCCAGAAAGACACCATGAAAAAAGTCAATGTCAAGTCCTGCACGATGCTCTTTGAAAGCCAGCCCTTGTATGCTATCCAGGATAAAGAGGGGGGATACCATGAGGTCACCTCAGTGCAGAAAGAAGAAATCATGAAAGGTGATGTGAAAGGTGCCCGGTGGTTGTTCGAAACTAAGCCCCTGGACCAGATCAAAAAGGAAGAAGAGGTGTTTGTGATTAGGGCCGTCACCCAAGAGGATATCAAGAAAGGGGATGTCCAGGCTGCCCGGTGGAGGTTTGAGACAGAACCTCTTGACTCCTTCTCCAGGGAAAAGAGGTCTGTGCCCAGAACAGTAGATGATGTGCTGAAGGGAGATGTTCAGTCCAATAAGGAACTCTTTGAGTCCCAAAAGGTGGGCCAAAAGAAGTATGTGAGGATGGTCAGCGTCAGTGATGTCCAACGGGGTGATGTGAGGACGTCCACCTGGCTTTTTGAAAACCAGCCTGTGGACTCCCTTCATGGGGATGCAGACAGAAGCTCATCTATTAGCACGGTGCAGAGAGAGGACAGCCAGAAAGGGGATGTGAAACGCTGCACCTGGTTGTTTGAAACCCAGCCGATGGACACCCTCAAGGACGTGGATGTGACAGCCAGTGCTGAGGTCCAAGAAGCTATCCCTCATGCAGATGTAAAAAGCACAACGTGGCTCTTTGAGAGCACACCTTTGGATAAGCTGAGTGCTTCTGAAGGCCATGTAGAAACAGAAGTGAAAGAAAGGACCATGAAGGAGACTTTGGAGATGCTCTGCGCTTGCCAGGCTATTCAGCACAGTGGGATCCTCATTGAAGCCAATGATATGGAAAGTGTGAAGATGGTGAAGTACCAGCTCAGCAGCCCAGGTGCTCCAGAAGTACTGAAAGAAGAGATTGTGGGAGGCCATTTGCAAAGGATCATGCTACAGCTTCTGCACAGAACCAACGTGGAAGCACAGGGAGTGCTGGTGGAGGAGGACAGAGAGGGCAAGATCAAAGTGAGCCCATTGCAGCTACTAGACCTGAGTGAAGCTGTTAAAAGCAAAGAGGACATAAGTGGAAATGTGGCTAAGGCTGTCCAGGGCCTCCTCAGTCAAGAGGCCTCCATCAAAAAGGGGATGGTCTTACAAGAGACAAAGACAGGATCAGTGAAGATGACTCTCTACTCCCTCTTGTTCCACTCTGTCCAGCAAAAAGTTGTCAAGGGGGATGTGAAGACCACAATAGGGAACCTGCTGGCTTCTTCTCAGGGACAGAGAGCAACAGCAACCGTCAAGCGGGAAGACAATGAGAAGGGGAATGTCCAGCTTTTCACCAGCTGCATTGAGAAGGGAGATCTGGAGTATCTGAAGAACCTCCAGCAGGAGTCAGAGATACAGTCCCTCGTCTCTTCTCAAGCAGAGCAGGGGACAGCTGAGAGTGCACCACAGGATGTGCAGAGGTCCATGATACATATCTTACAAAGGGATGAACAAACAGAGAAAGTTATTGCAGAGGGTGAGCCAGGGGCCATGGAGGGAGCAAAAAAACTGTGTGCATGTGAAAGCATGGGCAAAGAGGGCGCATTAGACAGAGAGGCTGTGCATGCAGTGGGTTTGAGAGGCACCACTGTGCATTGTCTTGGGAAGCCCCTGAGCTTGCCCACAGTTATGGGAAAGGAAGAAATTCTTTCGGGGGGGCTTAAAGTGACTACAAAGTCAATTCAAAGGGTTGCAAATGGCAGCAAGAAGCAACAAATGACAGAGAAAGAAGAGACCGTCTCTGCCAGTTTGATGGAACCCAAAACTGTGACACAAGGCACAGCCCAGACCACAGTGACAGCTCAGAGGGACAAAGTAGCTGGGAAACACCAGAGCTTCGTGGCTGGAGAAGCCAGCCAGATGTCAGCACAGCCAGAAGAAAAGGCACTTGGGAGTGATCTCCAGGCTGCAATGCAAAGCCTGAGGCTAGCAACAGCAGAGGCGAAAAGCATTCAGCACCACGTCCAGAGCAAGCTACAGAGGAGCAGGGAGGAAGTCCATGTGGCCTGCAGGCATCAGGCAGCCAGCACACAGAGGACAATGACCCTTCAATCAAACACACACCAGCAAGACTCTGCAACCAAACAGGAAAGCACCAGCACTGCCATCAGGACCACCACCACTAAAATGCAGGAGGCATCCAAGACCCACACAGGCGTGTCTCAGAAGACCATAGCATCACACAAAAAGGTCAGTGCTTCTGAGGAAGTACAGGGAGGACAGCTGTTGAGCCAGGAAAGCCAAGTTGTGCCTAGTGCAGATGTTAGCATTAAGGATGGCCTTTATACTGCCAAGCCTGTGAAAACCTATGTAAACCCTTTTCTTGAGTCTGATTACAAAGAGCAATCAGTGCAAGAAGAAAGAGAGCGAGATGTTATTATCAGAGGGGATGTACAGACAGCTATCAGAGCACTGCAAAGTGCCACCACAGAACAGCGCCTGGTAGAAAAGGAGGATATTGTTCGAGGTAATTTAAAGGCCACACTTCAGTCACTGGAAAAGTCTAACGTTAATGTCTCCAGAGGGGATTTTAAAGCCGCTATGATATACAGAAATGCAGGGCAGTCCTATTCTGTGTGTAAAAAGAAAAATGAGACTCAAGACATTAGTAATCAGACAGCTGTAGTGGCTTCAGGGTCGCAGGCTGATAATGACTCTCCTCCTCCTCCCCCAGTTGCTGTGATGAAAGCAGAGCATTGCCCACCCTCATCTAAAGCAACAACAGAAGGTGCCCTTCCACAGCCAACCAGCCAAGATGAAGCCCCAGGATGTTCTGCAACACTACAGAACCCCCTTCCTGCCCTCTCTCCTCTGTCCTCCAAATCCAGTGATCAGAGTCCTGCAGAGAAGCCCAGAATTCCTCCAAAACCAGAAATTACTGCCCCACTAAGGAAAAAACCTGTTCCTCCTCCAAAACCTGAGCATCTCTCATATGAGGCACATTCTGCCCCTGCAAGCAATAGCAAAGACAAATCAACTAAACCTATCCCTCCATCCCTGCCTCCAAAACCTCCATGCCTGAGGGAGGTCAGCAAGCCAAAGTCTCCACCATCAGAGCTGGGATTGTGTTGCATGGATGTGCAGGAACAATCAGGCCACAGGGAGGTTCAGGCAAAATGCTGCACTTCAGAGTCACCAGTGCACAAATCTGTCACTGTTCAGGATGTGAGCTGTGAGAGACAGCCACCAAAAGACATTGTCAAAACCCCTCTTCAAATTGCGGAAGAAAGGTACAAGATGAGCAAAGGAGGACAAAGTAATGTAGAATCAGACACTGCTAAGACCTCAAAGACACTTAAAAATGGAGTGGTTGGTTTTGAAGCTGAGCAAGGAATGAAGAGAGAGAAAGCAGCAGCTCCAAAGAGCTGTCCAGATGAGATAATTCGGAGGCATAGACAGCTGTGCAGCCAAGAGGACCGGTGCACTTCAGTATCACAGTTAGCCTGTCCCAGTGGAGCAAGGATGCTTAACGCACTAGGGCAGACTGAACTAAGCACCTCCTCTGTGGGCTGCACTACTCCTCCCAAAGGGAGAGATGACATTGCACAAAATGCCTCACCCAAGGTGGAAAGGGAAAGTGTGTCTAATGCTTACGGATCATGGGATGGTCAGAGAGTCACACAGCAGGTGAAAGAGCAGAGACAAGAGGGTCATTCAATGTCCTTCCATCAGCAGCCAATGAACTCCTTCCAGGAGCAACAGCAGGAGAATAGCAGGCAATTGAAATGTCCTGATATGGAGGCAGAGATGCCTGCCCAGGAGAAGCCAGCAGTGACCATGAGAGAAAAACCCAAGAGAGAAACAGAAGATGAACGTCGAAAGAGGCTGTCTGTGCATAAAGAGGAGATCATGAAAGGCAATGTCAAGGAGGCTATGGAGATCTTTGAGAACCTGAGGAGGCAGGAGGAGCTGCAAGAGATCTTGACTCGGGTGAAGGAGTTTGAAGAAGAGACAAGCAAAGTGGATGTGAAAGCCCTGAGGAGTTTCTTCGAAAAGGTCCCTGACTGGGTGGTTCACCAGAAGGCCCACCAGGCCAAGCAACAGTCCAGGGCTGAGACACCAGTGAAGGAGGACACTGACAGCATCTCCTCAGTGGAGCTGGTTTTTGGGGACCTGGAGCGAGCGAGTGCTGAGATTGCCCACCTGAAGGAACAGACACTCTCCCGGCTCCTGGACATCGAGGAGGCCATCAGGAAAGCTCTTTATTCCGTTTCTAGCCTCAAGTCTGAGTCAGACATAGCTGGGCTCTCTGGGCTGTTCAAGGAGTCTCTAGGGAACACCCAGAGCCCTGTGAGCAGCAGCAATATCCGTAAAATCAGCATTGTCTCAAGCAAAGCCAAGCAGGAGGGCACCACACTGGAGACAGGGGAGGCAGTGCCTGTGGGGTGTGCAAAGGCGGCGGAAAACATTGAAGTACCCAAAGCAGAGCTAGAGGTCCCCCGCCTCATTCATCCTCGTGTCAGTTCTCCCTCCTCACCTTCCTACATCTCCATCGAATCTGCTGCCAGGAAACCTGCAGAATCACCCAGGACTGCACATTCCCCATGGGAAATCCCTTCACCGGACTGTCTCAATGCTTCAGGAAAGAAGGATGCCTTCGCTCAGGACAACTTTAGCTCCTTTAGCCATCCATCAGCAGGGTCTGCTGGGCATGACCTCGCTTCCTTCGAGAACAGACCAGAGCCCATCCAAATGAAAGCTGGGCTGAGCTCAATGAAGCAGCTTCCCCTTGGCAAAGACAATCATCAGATCAATGAGAAAGAAAGGTGCCCTCTGGACACCTCCAAAGGCAGCTGCCACTGTGGGATCAAAGGAGGCTTTTCAGACTATTGCTCTCTGAATGTCCCCAGCCCACAGAACCCACGAAGGCAGAAAAGCATCTTGGAGCTGCAGACGGGGCCTGATGGATCCAAGCTCTATGGAGCCACTCGGACAGTCACAGAGCAGTACGAGGAAATGGATCAGTTTGGAAACAAAATCATCACCTCGTCCACTACAGTCACCAAGCAATCCGAGACCCAAACATCCTCCACATGCAATGTGGCATCTCACCCCAGATATGAGGTATCTGCCACACCCCTGTTTCGGAGGTACTTGAAGAGCCCAAGTGAAAGCTTCCACACCAATGGCAGTTTTCAGGAGCCGGGCGTAGTTTTTGTCACCTTCGGCAACTCCAAGCCAAAGAAATAGGAGATCCTGAAGAGCAAGAGGCAACGGTATAAAGCGAAAAAGAAAGTTCACAACAATAAATCTCCTGGTTTATCCAAATTACACAAAGGGACTTGTCTACACCCTAAAGAGTTCTCAAAGTCATCATCTCAGTGTTTTCATACAGACAGGACAGATGCAGTCTGACTTGATGCTGGAGGTGAACAGCAGCCCTCACCTGGCCAACCCAACAGACTTGGTGCTGCACCACAACCCAGAGCCCTGACACTGTTAGAAGCACAAAGGAAAATCCATCCATGGGCATCTTAGGACAGCATCTTCCTCCTAAAGTGTTTTGGGGGATTGTACCAGGCTTCTATGAACCAGAGCATAAGAAAGGATAGATAGAACCAACTAAAGAACCAGCCAACCTGATCACTGGGAAATAAGCACCTTTATGCTATCTTCTTTTTCTGATTTTAGTACAAACTTCCCAAGAAGGGTATCCTAAACACACATATATGTATATATACATATATTCACATTGATGGGTGGGTTAGAGAGGTTTTCTCTTAGCCAGTAACAACAACAACAAAAAAGAAAATAAAAAGCAAAAAAAAAAAAAGTAATGATCTCAAATTGCTATCACAATGGGCAGGGGAGGTATTTAGCAGAGTTCGGTTCCCTGAAAGTACTCAATGCTACTGAAAATTATCTAAGTCAAGATTTACAGCTATCATTGTCATTCCCCTGAAGAAAGATGCAATGAAAAATGCTGTAGGTGAGACAGAACGGTTATTGCTTTCCTTTCTTTATTTTAGAATTGTAATTTATTATTTAGTATATACAAAACCTTGTTTTAGATTTTCCATGCTTTCATATGTTTACTGTTTAAATTCATTTTGAAACTTTGTAAAACAATTTTCTTTTTATTATGACTTTGTTTTGTACATTCTCAACTCAAGATTTTAGATATTTTGTGGCTTTTTTTACCTTTTATTGCTGCATTATGAAGGTAAACATTACCTCTAAAAATATTTTGGTCTGGCTGACTTTCTTTCGTTGAGTGCTTGTTTCCTTTCAAAGTAGCAGAAATTGTCTTTCAATGAACTAGTTGAATTACACATTGAGGATGCGCTCAATCACTTGAGTGATTTAATCTGCACCTTCTTTACAAAGTGGGTGGATTATCAGTTCTGCAGCAAGCAGCCTTCAGTCACCAGTCAGAAAACTGAATTGAGTCCAGGCTAATATGCACCACCCAATCCAGGAGCCTGTGCAGGTGAATGGAGACTAGATAGTAAGCAGACCCCAAAAGAGTCTGAACACTAACCTGTACTGCTTTCCTCTGAACAAGAGGGTAGCAGAGGTGTTGTGCCTCTGTGAGCCTCACAAGGAGAGGCAGGTGCTGAACCACCCTTTGCTCAGTGCTGTAAATCACAGGTTGGCCATTTCTGGGGAGTGAGGAGAGTTATCACGGAGTTTGCTCCAGATATGCAAGAATGTGAGAGCTTACAGAGCAACTGGGTGGTCTCTCGGGGAGCTGTGTCCTACCACCTGGCTCAGACTTAGGCTACCAGTCTGTCTGACCTGTGGCAATCCACCTCATTTCCCTGTGCATCAGTTTATCCTTCTTCAGAGGGGGACATGGACCTCATTCAAAAACAAATCATGTTTCAGTGAGATGCTATGGTTAATATTTACTTTTTCCCTCTGAGGAAAAAGATATCCCTTACATTGATGATTAAAGAACAAACATTGGGATAGAAGGGACCATTTCAGAGTCTACCGCTTCATATCCCTGAGTCCATTTAGCTATCATCTCCTACCATTCAACACCTTCTGTTCAAGGTGGTGTAGACCAGGCAGGAAGATTAAATCTAAAGTATTTGTTATTAATGCATAATGTGGATGTCTCCAACCTCCACAAAGCTTTTCGCTAAGATCGAAATTCATGGAAAATGTGTTAAGAACAAACACTGCCTCTCTGGTGATGCCCTGACAGTGGTGACTAGAAGGGATTTATTCTTAGTGTCTGGGTCTAAGAGTGATGAATCCTCAATGGAGGTGCGTGATAATACATCCTACCCTAACATGCTCCTGGCAGAGTTTTGGCTAAGCCTTCTTGGCCCATAGAAGTGCTCTGGAGAAGGATTTAGAAAAAAGTATGAGCTGTAGAAGTTCTGCTTCCCCCCAGAAAAGCTTCCTCATATCCAGAGTTGTTCCGTTTGCCTCTAGGCCCCCATAAGCTTGAAAGTGAGACATGCTGAAAGAAAAGTAATGCAGTTTTCAGTTCTGCCCTAGAATGTACCAAAGGTTGAGGTAAAACCAGGCATATCTGGTTTCAGGGAATCAGAACAAATAACTGCTTAGACCTTTCCAACTGTTTTAGTAGGATACGTTGTAGAAATAGGGGAGAATTATTAATTCTGAGTTGGTCTTGAAAATTTTTCCAGCACCACTTTTCTTATCCTTGCTTGTTTCTAGTCTTAGCTTGTTTCAGGATGCCCCAATATATGTTTGTTTCAACTCTTTTTAAGGACAGCTGCAGAGCAGTTTTAGTAAGCTGCAAACCGGTTGCTTGGGCAATGCAAAATGATTCCACAGGAACTCAAATAAACCCTAATATCCTGCATTGCCAGTGCTTAAAAATAGTGATCTTATTGTTTGTGTTTCCAGCTTTACAGGCTTTTTAAATGTCTCAATGAGCCATTTATGAAACTACTTTGAGATGTGTTTCTTTCATGGCATTTCCATCAACTAGGAACTGAAATATCATGAAGAGACAGATACTACATTATTTCAGTACCATACATGGCTCCTTGAAGCATTGAAAGAGATGGAAAGAAAACAAATGCAGAGATTTGAAACTCAAATGCAAGCTGAAGAATCAGTTCACAGTCTCCCTGCTTCAGACCTTGCAATAATAAACCAGCAGAGCAGGTAGAAACTTTAAAATCTCAAACAACTTGTCATAGTTTTCTGGGCTCTTGGATACAAGACATGATATTGTTCATCATGCTTCGTCCTAGTAGATCACTCCATTCTCACACAGTGTTAGGAGAAATCACCATACATGATTTCCTTCATTATCTCTTTGAAAGAACAAACTAGCTGGGAGAATTACTGGGACCAGTGGAGTGAAGACAGATGACCATGTCTTGACTGTACTTCCTTGAATGGTAAAGGAGAAATTCAGCTATGAATCCAGTTCTCTTGCAGCTGTAGGAATGAAACATGCCACATTTCAAGTGTCAGCATGGAGTGCGGCCCTTCCTGGCTCCATTTCAGCTGCTGGTCTCCCTGAGGACGCTCAGTCTTGGGCCAGGCAGTTTTGAGCTCACCTTCTTCCTCACCCATTGATAACACAGGCATTTTCAAGCTGATCCCTCCTGCCATAAAGATTTCAATGCACCTAGAAAAAAAAATTAAAAAAAAACAACTGATAAGCAGTAAGCCAGTCCTGACCTTCAGCATGGCAGTAATCAGCAGTGTACTGAAAGAGGCTTCCAGGAATAATCTGTACAGTTTTTTGAATAAGTCTTAAAATAATTTCCTTGCCCACAGTGCCATTTGATGGCTGCTAATCATCTCTCTATTTTCCAGACCATTAGGAAGGCTTATTCCTGAGGCTTATAAAAATACCTCTGAAGAGCAAGAGTATTTATAATGCGTCAGACAGTGAGCACTTAAAATAAATCCCCCTGGTAAAAGAGACCTGCATCCCCTCTAAAAGATTACTCCACTTGGGGAACACGATCCAGTAATAAATATATTCCTTCCTGCCTAAGAGTAGAGTGATCTTGTTTGTTTGCTAAATGGCTCTGCTTCCTTCCTCAGTCATGATTAAGGGAAAGCATTTTTGCTTGAACAAGAGAAACACACCTGTAGTTACTCTCTTCTCTGCAAGGACACATACCTTTGTGCTGTATGATAGCTCACCACAGTCGATAGAAATGCCTGCAAGAGAATCTGGATATAACTATGATCTGTACTGCAAAATGCATCAAACCAGATGGATGCAAAGTCAACCCATTGGCTGAGATTTACTATTGCCAGGATTGACACTTTGTTCCATCGCCACCAATGATGACAGGTTCTTGCAGCTGCCTGTCGCCTCTTACTGTTCTTTGCCAAATAGCCTGCTCATTTCCTCCGGTGAAAAGGCATCCATGACAAGGTGCAGAGCTCCAGTTTCTCTGAGAGACTCAGTAACACACTGTTGCTTCTCACCTAGTGTCTGCTACCATTTTCCGCTTGGATAATCTATCTTTTCTGTGTGCACAAAATCATAATTTCTGCTTCACCTTCACTAGCACTGCCTTCACATTGGCGTCAGCACAGTCCTCTAGTACATTTTATCCCATCACTTCCTGCCCACTTGGAGGCATCCCAAGATCCCTCATGTTTGAGTATGTTGACACTGTGCTGTTCACAGCTCTCAGCCTGAGCAGTATAGAAAAGGAAAATCTCCAGGTTTGTGGTGCCTGTTGGTAGCTTAAAGGGGAATGTCACATTGGTGAAATTCATCTTGCCTAACTGACTAATTTTATCCAACTAAATGTGCCTGTTTTAGGCTAGATGTATCACTTTCCAGATTCCTTTAACTGGACCTCTACTGACTATACTAAGAGTTTGGACATCCATTACGCATATAGACATTTTCAAGTCCATGGTCTGTTCTCTGAAGCAGACTGGAAAATTCAGAGGTGTGTTGAGATCACTGAACACTGAAGAAAATATGAGATTTTTGTTTGGATATACCATGACATTTTTGCTCATCACCACTTATTTAGCAAAAAATTCTTCAGAGGAAAGTTTTACATTTGCAAGTGAGAGTTTCCCTCTAGAAAGAGGGAAGAAAACCAAAGACGTTAAACCTTTCTTCTGGAAAGTGTTGTGATAGGACCACAAAGATAACTTGACCTTGCTGGCATGTTCCACCAAAAAAAGAAAGTGATTAAAACAAATTCAGGCCTTCAGCTATCTATTGAAAGTAAAAGGCAGGGTTTTGGTTCCCTCATCAATTCATTTCTTGAGATACACCGTGTGTACCTGATGCAGAAATGTCTTTGATGTTTCCTCTGGTTAAGGCTAAAATGTGGCCATCAGCCCATTCCACATAAAAGCAGAAAGTAAACTTACCTATTCTCTGAGCTGACAAGGCTGCAAACCAGGCTGAGCACATGTGGAACAAAAAACAAAGTGAGTTAGAGAGAATGAGTAAAACCCAATAAAATCAAACTGCAGCAAAATACCCCAGCAAAAAGGCAGAGATACCCTCATATGAGGGATTATCAGTACCTAGAGCACTGATCCAGCTAATCAGAGTTGATTTTTTATGGGATTGACTCAGCTGTGCTCCTTCTGGCTCTTTGGACAGACTTGACTGCGGATGAACTCACCAGGTAAGCTGAGCTCCTGCTTTGTATCACAGTGAAATGGAGCACACTGAGATATCCACATTTCCATGAGCTTCAGCAGCCTCTGAATTTCTTGCAGACCATGCAGACAACCTGGAGCTATTTCTGTCACTGGTCTAATGCTCATACTCCTTTATTCCATTCTCTCTCTACTAAGAAAATGGCTGGTGCTGGCAATACTTCCCAGAGAGATTCCCTGGGCTCTTCACATAAAGTGGTGTTTGAGGAATCAGGTCATGGTGTAAAATATAGCCCACAGTGTACACATACTGGAATGAACCACTGGATTCCTGGAGCTGTTGGAGCTTTAACACTGAGATGTGCTGCCTTTTTAGGGCTTGGACTACATGGTCTATGAGAGCAGCCATATGATGTCAGTGATTTCAAGAGTTGCCCACTTAGAGTTTTTGAGTCAGAGCCTCTTAATAATGTGTCCTAGCTCTTTTATGGCTTTTAAACAATTCAATCACTTATGTGGAGAGATCCAAGGATGCCTTGTCTTTTCTAAACCTATTCACCCCTGTCCTGACTGAACATTAATACTGACTTATCCAAGATGACAAGTAGCTTGAGTCACCCAGGAATTTGAACTCTCACAAAAAGTCTGCAAAATAACATCAACAAGAAAATCAGACGTAAGTATCATATTCAGCAAATGAGCTCACAAGGTTTTGCCAATGGTCATGATTCAGAGTTATTTAACTTCAGTTTCTCCTTTTTCTTCAGCCCATGTTGAAAGAGGTGTGCACCTCATGCCTCCAGCCTGTGTACTCTATGGAGCGTGTGGTCAGTGACAAAGTCTGTTTGCACCGCTCATGTTTCTGCTGCCAGATCTGCAGGAGGAAGCTGAGGTGAGTGGTAGGACCCCGGCCCATTTATTTTTAAGGATAGACCAAGTAGTTTCCATCAGAAGCGCCCAGTGCTAATTCTGATAGGGAAGGCTGCAGGTAACAGGAAAGAGCAGACTGTCTCCCTTACAAACCTGCCTCTCCATCACTAGAGATTGAAGACTGCTCACCTCAAGTTGTAGACACTTGTGGATCAGGCATTTGAATGGTGGTACAAGGATATGCTGGAAATAAATATTTCAAAGGGGATGCTGATATGGAACTCAGTTTGGATGCCTCACATGTTCATAGAGCCATGTAGGTTGGAAGGGACCTCTGGAAGTCTCCATCCAGCCTCTTGCAGACCCAGCAAGGGCCGATTGCTCAGGTCCAGGCGAGGTGTAAATGGCTCCAGGAATGGAGATTCCACAGGGAGCCCTCTTTCAAGTGGCAGGATCGGGGCCCCTCTTTCAAGATTTTACCACCTTATTGGTGACTTTTTTTTTTTTCTTATATCTCATCACATTTTCCTATATTGCAGCTTGTTCTCATTGCCTTTCAGTCTGTCACTGTGAACTTCCAAGAACAGTCTGGCTCTGTCTTCTCTATAACCTCCGATAAGATAGACAGACACAGGAATAAGATCCTCCCCATTAACTCAAGTCCTTTTCTGTGAGGCTGCTTGCCACCCCGTTGGCCCCTAGGCTGTGCAGACACACTCTCCCATCATGTAGCATGAGGGGAAACTGCTGTATCATGGGAGCCCTGCTATGTTTTACCCATATGGGCAATGCTATGCATACAGGGGGAGGATGAAGTCCTAGTGTGAAGCCTGGCCTATAAAGGAGAATAGGATCACACATAGCCTGGACTACAGCTCCCAGAGGTTTTGTGTGGAAATATTTAACTTTTCAAGTGTTTGGGTTTTTGAAAGAAAAATCAAACATATCCTCAGAAAGCAGATGCTGCTTTTGAAAGGTTTCAGTCTTCAACTCCTCCCCCACCAAAAAAAAAAGTTTCCACTGGAAAACAATTTTGCTAGAAACCTGTCCCTCAGGGCTCCTGTTAATCCTTCCCTCCCTGACAGCCTTTAACAGCTATGCCAATGTGTGTTTTCCAGCTTGCAAAACTATGCTGCCCTCCAGGGGGTATTTTACTGCCAGCTCCACTACAAGCAGATGGCTGAAGTGAAAAGCAGAAGAGAGACAGGAAGGCTGGAGCACCAGCTAGTAGACCATCAGGTCCAAAGAGTGGCAATGGCAGGCAGAGGACCACAACCCCAGTACTGGCATAATAGGGTGGAAAAGAAAACTGAAGCAAGAGAGAAACCCACATCCTTTGAAGGACGGTGCAGCTTGCAGCTGGCTGAGCAAAGAGGAGAGCTGAGCAGCAGATCTGTCCTCTTAGGAAACCAGCAAAGAACTAGGTGGATGCTTTCAGAAACAGCCTTGTTGGCTATGGATGGAAAACCTGGAAAGGGAGGGTGTTCCTGGAAAAAGACTGCACTGAGCTTGCAAACCCGCCAGGCTGCGGGCAGCAGAGTGGACGTGATGATGCTCTGTGATCAGGAAGGAAAATCAATGGCAGAGACAGCTGTGAAGAAGGGAAGCTTCTTACCTGGGGTTACCTGTCCTGAAAAAAGAGATCAAGCTTGTTCCTGGCCTAAGCCAGGAGAACAGAGAGATGGCAGAAAGAAGCTAACGATCGTGGATGGGAATATATCCAGAGGGAAGCCAGGGGGCAAGGTCTCTGAGCGAGTTGCTGCGTTCCAGCAGAGCAAGTCCCAGCTGAAGAGAGGGCCTGTCTCTGCCTCCTCATCTGCAGTCCTGCGGCCTGTTAAATCTCTTGCTCATGGCTCATTCATTTTCCATCCTCCCACACTTCAAAACACTAAACCCACTAACTGGATGTACCTGGCTTCCACTGGGGGCTGCAACATCTCCACAGCAGAGCTCCCAGCAAAGGAAAACGAGGTCTGTGGGACTCTTTCCCCTCTGAGTGTGTCCAGTGAAGCATGCACAATGCCTGCAGTGACAGATAACAAGCCTGAACTGACCATAGGCACTCCAGCTGCTGCAGAAGACAAGCATCCTCTCGAAGACAGAAGGAACAACCCTTGGTCCAACTGTGTGCCAGGAGAGCCTGAAACCAGAAACACCGCACATACAGTGCCAAAACATGGAGCTAAGGATGTTGTTCCCCCTGACCATGAAGCCGAAGATGAAGCTTCCTGCCTCTCTCGCGTGTCAGTGACCTCTTATGTAGCATGTGGTTCCCTGGAGCCTGGAGGGCTGAGGACATCAGTTGAGGCAGCCGAGCTGGTGAATGAGAAATCAAAGGCAAACGCCAATGACTTCCCTGGAAAACTGATACCAGCAACTTTGGGGGAGACTACACAACCATCCAGTGGAGGTCATTTGCCTGAGGTTGAGAGCAAAGGGGCAGAATTTGGGAAGACAAAAGAAATGACACCAATAAGTGTATCAGGGTTTCTGGAAGAAGCTAGTCCTGAGCATACATCATCTCAGAAAAACAAACCAGAAAAGATTAGAGTCTCTTCATCTGGCTTGCCAGAGATAACAGATGACGACAATATGTCCTGCCTACAAGAAGCAGAACCTCAGGCCATGTATGACCCATTGATAAATAAACCTTATGGGGATGTTTCAATACACGATGGAAAATCATCTGCCAAGGATATTCCAGGATCAGCAGACATACCTCTGAAAGCAACCAGTGCCCCTTGGCCCTCACATGATGAAGCCAGCAAATTAGATGATACAAAATTCAAGTCGAAGGATCCCAGTAACGATCTTAGCAGAAACACTGTTCACATTTCAGAGCAATCATCTAAGAAATTAGACACTTCCAAATCGAATGTATCCTCAGACAAATCTAGAGGTCATCCAGTGGACAAAGGAAAAACAGATCTGAAACTCCCAGGGGAAAGTGCTGTGCACACACCAAGGCCTGAAGCCCGAAGCAAAGAGACCAGACACAGTCAAGCCAGGAAAGAGGTGCTGGGTAAAGGTTTCAGGCTTGGGAAAAACCCCTTCACTACGCTTTTTGGTTCTGAAGACAAAGGCAGCACTCCCAAGAAGGAAACAACAACTGAAGGGAAACCCACTAAACCCCAGTCAGCTTTCGTCACTTTGTTTGGTTACTCCTCAGAGAAGAAGCAGAGTCAACAAGAAAATCCTGAAAGATCTTCAGAACAAACAAATATTGAAGACAAGCAGGAAGAGCCTCAGGGTCCCCTCAGCTCCTCCAGGCAAGCCAAGCAAAAGGCCTCCAAGAACGATCAGCTGTCACAGCCAGGGAAGATGGAGATCATGCCTAAGGAAATGCAGGAGAGCTCAGGACGCTGCTCAGACAGCACTGACAGCAAAGAGACCAGTGACCTGTTGTTAGCTCCTGGTGCAAGCATTTCATGCACTGATAAACATGGGGTAACCAAACTTGACATTCATGACCAACCAGCTTTAAACTGGCAGGTTCAGCAACAACAGGACAATTGGTCTTCTCTATTGCCAGCAAAGGAATATCAAAAAGAATCTGCAGTAACCCTGGAAGGTCAGACGAATCCTCTGCTTCCTTCTCCAGAGCTTATGCCAACTGCTGATACCAACAAGGATCTCATCAGGGAAGGAAATCATCACAGTGCTCATCTACTGGAAATTCAAAGCTTGGTGAGTTTTGATGTTCAGGACACAAGACTAGAGGCTGGAATAATTTCTTCCTCAAGCCATTTAGGAGAGTTACCCAAGGAAGCTGAGTTTCAGTTAGACAACAGAGATCTGGAGGACAATACCATTTTGTTATCTGTAGAAAACAAAAGACAAGATTTTCCCAGCATAGCAAGTAAAACCCCACCACATTTAGACTTGCAAAATTCACAGACAGGAACTCCACCTTGCTTTGACGCAAATCCTTCAGAACTGTGTCAGAAAATCCCAGCAGAAACAAATACCCCATCAGCACTGTGGGATACCTCCAGCATCTCCCTTCTCCCTGGAAAGGATGAGATTGTCACTGACCCTGAAGGGATTCAGAGCTGTGAACTGCTGCAGCAGTTTGATCTACAATCCCAGGCTACAAAGGCTGCAGAAGATCCATTTGGTTTTGGTCTCAGTGCTGAAGGCTCAACCAACAAGCACCTCTCTACACAGGAAAGCAGTTTTCCACCAGTGTCCATGTTCACCAGCCACGTTTCTGAAACCCCTAATCAGGACGTCTTTGATCTTTTGAATGTTGATTCAGCCAAAATGGGCCAGGAGGCTCCTGCAAAAATAGACAGGAACAGAAAAACATCAGGAGCTGAAGTAGCTCATGAAAGTCACTCCTCTGCAGATCCAAATGTGTTAAATGATGGCCTTTCAGACCAGGAATTCTTTATATAGTTGACAAAAGAAGAGAGAAAAGCACCCACCACTGCAGTACAAGTTAGCTGATATAGGACAAAGATTGCTTTATGAAATCAGCTTAGAAATCCCCCACTTCTCTCACACAAGATGAATTCCATTGTACAAGAGGTAATTTAATAATGGCTTAAGGAGCTAAATTTTAGATCTCCATCCTGGTCATAGTGGGTCAGTGCTCAGTTCCCAAAAAAGAACATCACAAAAACTGGTTTCACTGCAAGGAACTTCTGAGGAGAGATTAACCTCTCCAATGGGACCAGCACCCCTTTCTCTGCACCTGGAGATCTTCCACATGATGTGCTGCTGAGGTCCCTCAGAGGATGTCTGCATGGCCACTGTCTGCATGGCAGAAGGGAGATAGACTTCCAAAGAGGGTGAACCAGCAAGCAGCCATGAGAAACAAACTCATCAAGAGCTAGAAACTAGAATGAGGAGAGAATGCTGTTATTAGGAAGGAACTGAATTCTTGGCCGCAAGTGCACTAGTAAAATGCAATGGGCAAAGGCAGAAGGGTGGTGATTCAGCTCCAAATTAGGTTTAGGTGTCTGTAATATTAGCCTTTCAATGTAAATCAGATGTCTACTCCCACATCATAGCCAATGGAGAGTTCGTAAGTCTAGTTAGTACAGTCTGAAGAGTGTTTCAGCTCACCCTAAAATAGACCATTGCATTTGAAAAGCTAAACAGCTCTCTGGCCTCCATTGACTGTATTGATTGATCTCCATTGACTACAATGCAACTGTAGATGTCTATTTCCCATATAGACAACTACATTTCGACATCCAGAGCTGAATTCCACCCAAAACATCATTTACCCTTTCACTGTATGGTTTGCCTACACCTAACAATAATGTCTCACTCCTCATATTATATTTTTCTTTCAGTAGACTGAAAAATTACTTCACATAGGAGGTCAGCATCATTATCCTCCTTGTAAAATGGTGAGCAAAGATAAGTGAAATGACCTTGCCAAGGTCACCTGGTAGGAAGGGCAGAGGAGGAAAGGCAACTTAGGTCTCTCAAAGCCCTAGGGCATTAGGGCGTTTGTTCTTCTGCGCTCTTAGTGCAGTGGCACCCTGAGCCTCTCTGACTGCCCTTTGCTGCAGTAACATAAATGTTAGAGGGGTTAACAATTATACTAATCAATGATAAATGAGGTCGACAGAAAGCTCAGAGAGTCAAATGCAAGAATACACATATTATGAAAAGATTCATGGAGCATATCCTTTCACCTGCTTTAATCAGCTGCATGTTTAAAAAAAAAGCATAAAGATGTTAAAACAATTAAAGACAAAATAAAATAAAACCTCCTTGCCCTTGCAGTACTGCAGTATACACTGTCTCTGTCAGATCTGCTGGAGGAATAATGCTGCTTAATGACTACATTTGCTGCAAAGCAATGTGTCAGTGCTCTTTACAGAGAGACTGCTAAATCAATACAAGTCAGGGGAAAAGACAGATGTCCTTGAAAGCTGCATGACTCATTAGATGCTGAAGTCAGTCTCTAGCCCACGACGGGGCAAGCAACTGGGGACAGAGGTGCTCCCAAATAACAGCCCTGCTTGAGACAGGGAGACTGGTCATACTGTGTTTAGAGATGGGGAACTGAGACCTAAAGGCTTGAAGGGATTAATCACCTCTTATTGAAACCAGTGGGAAGGGGCTGCCTCTTCACCTGTGCCAAAGACACTCTGAGTGACATCCCAGACCAAGTTGTCACCAGCACAAGCCCATAAACCTGGCTTCTCCTTGCCGGCAGAGGGAGAGCAAAAATGGAGAAGCGCAAAATCTGGTTGGTATGAATCCATTCTGGTTGCGATTCCCCCCCATTGTACCTTTACAAGCATGGGCACAGCTACATCCAAATGCATCCGTGCTGTATTTGCCTCATCTTGAGTCTGTTTTTACCTACCTGGACTGAGCACAGGGGGAAAGGTGGGGAAGCGACATTGCTCAGCATTTTCAGCAGGATGTAGCTCCATCGCCAGCAGGGTATTCACTTCCCAGACCATCTTCTCCTTCATCCTTCTTTTCCTCCTGGCCCAAAGTGTGCAGATCCCATTTGTGGGGCACTCTTCCTCAGCTAAGCTTTACTACCCTCTTCACCCAACCTAAAGGGGCCCAAATGGGCCTCCAACCACAGTCACTCCTGATGTCCACAGCTGTGTAAGGAGAAAAAAACAAGTTCCTGAAAAAGCCAAGTTACGGTATCGATGCCCTGCTGTTTTGACCAGCCTTCCTACTTGGACAATGGTTTCTCTCTCTGAAGTACTAATGCTCTCGGATGCTGCATCTCCCCTTCCCCAGTCCTTGACATTTGCCCATGGGAGGTACAGGCTTTACAGCTGTTCATTCCAGATCTTCCCTGAGATCCACAAACTTCAGTGGGATTTCCATTTTCAAGAGGCTCTGCAAACATCAGCAACCTACCTGGGCAAAACTACCAGGTAGTGAGTAAAAAGAATAAGCAAAAGCCTAGCAGTCAAGCTCCAGCAAGCAGAGATTTGCAGTGCTGACCTAGTCTTTGTTCCCTGGAGATCCCAACTATGCTAGGATTGACCCACTAAGCCCCAGACATCATCATGAGGTGAGGACAGTCATAAGAACTATCTCTGCCAACCAGAAGAGTCATCTTAAAGTGACAGAGTTCCAGCAGGGCACTGAAGCTTTCCCATGGCTTCAGAAGAGTCTGTCTGGTGACAGTAGGACAAAAAGCCTCAAGAAGTCAAATCTGCGTTAGAGCATGTGACTCCAGGCATGTCTGAGTTCTCCACAGATAGTTTCTGTAGTCAAAAGTTGGCCTCTTTGCCACAGAAGGTGCTGGTGGCTGAGGGGTGGGAGGGAAGACCATAACCCACCCACAACATGGTAAGCTTGAAGAAGATTTCAGCTGGTCACAGCAAAGGCACCTACTCCTTGTTCAGCAGGCCACAGTGGAAATGCTTCTGTCTTGGTGGCCCTCCTTGATGAAGTCATCCCATGACATGGCAATCACAGATGGATTTAGGCCAAAAGGAACCTCTGGAGGTCTTTTAGTCCAACCTTCTGCTCAAAGCAGAGCTTTGAATAATAGTAAGTCCTCTCATCCATGGATGTGGAACCAATAGTAAATGATGTGTTTGACTGTATGATATGTGTGTATGATACATATGTATCTCCGGTGCAGATCTGCAAAACTCTAAGAAACCTTTACTCCTCTCTTCCCTTGTTCCCATTATTATCAATCAGTGTGGTCCCTCCCTTCCACCCCAGCACAGGGGGTGATGTTTTAAAGTTCTATCTTCTACTCCCTCCCATTTCTGTAAGTACCCCAGTGCTATCCACACTCAACAAACACTTACCTGGACTGCTGTGATCCTTCAGCAACTGTGCTGGACACTCAGATGTACTCTGTGAGTGGGAGTGAAGGACTAAGAGTTTGAGAGGAGGCATGAAGTGAGCACATCAGTGTCTGGTGAACTGTTGTATTGCCCTGGTGAAAGCAGCCTGGAGACTATTGCCAAATTGCACATGGACTTTCATACACTGAGGACAATCCAGCTTTCTAGTTTCTGGGGATAAAGAGAGTCTGTCCAGGAAATAGTTCAGACATGCAGTAGAAACCAAGTCAGTCTCCTTTTTTGAGTAATATCAGAACCTCAGGCAAAGCCAGACTGGTGTCATTTCTTATCCCCAAACCCTGTACCCTCCGCGCATCTGTGTGAATAGTGTGTTGGTTTTTAAGGGGCACTCTCTAACTCAAATCTGTTTTAGGATTCTCTCCAAAATGTTGTTGCAGTTTAGACCTGGGTTTACAACTGTCCAGTGTTCCTGCCTGGGGCAAATGAAAACCAATGGTTTTGGACACAACTGTCAAGACCAAGCCCACTTGTCCACCAGACCTATGTCTTGGTCCAAATAAGTGCTTTGCTGTTCTTCTATCCCACAGTCACTAGGATGTTCTATACGTCTCTTAAGCCATTAATAAGAGCAGAAAATTTACTCTGCATCTCCCCACTTCAGAAAATTCCTAAGAAGCACTACTTTGTCACGAGAAAATGTTTTCCTCATACATCTCAGGATACCCACAAAACTTATTTCCTTGCTTCAATGAAATAATAAATTGATTTGAAATGAAAGGGGAAACTGTGAGCCTGCTGTCTGCCCTGACACACGAGGCAATGGCAGCCCTTCTCTGAAAGGAGGTGTTCATGCAGGAAGACAAGGAGAGGGCAAAACCGGCAAATACCCCTCCAGAGAAGAATAACTCAGTCATTTCTGCAGTTCAAACAGCCAACACAGCAGGCCCAGCAAAAGACTGTGCAGTAAGTGGCACAACATGCTTCAGAAATGGAAAGTGCATCCCATGCCCTCGCTGTACCACTTCAGTGCCAGGTGCTCAGCCTCTAATGAGCCATCTCAGCCCTGAGGAGGGCTCAGCCCCACAGTCCAGACATTCGGGTTTGGGGTGATCCAGTGCGGGGAGCAGCACTGTGAGAGTGGACTCGGCTCCGCAGGAAGCCACCACTCAGGAGGAGTCTACAGGCAGATGTTGGCAGGCAAGCAACGGCTCTGAGCACCATGGGGACCTGCTGGGGACGAAAGCAGGAGGCCACAGCAGAGCAGGGACCCAGCCCCAGGCTCCTGAACCACTTCCCTCGGCTCACCTCCTGTTCCCTCCTCTGGTGCCTGGATGCAACCCCAGCGCGTGGGTCCAAGCCCTCCTCTGGGTGCTCACAGCCTCCTGTCTCTGACAAAGACCTCAAGCGCTGCAGCACGGCTGCCTTCAGGAGGCTTGGGGAGACATGCCAGACTGAGACAAAACACACTGTCCTTGTGCTGTTGCTGAGAGCAGCAGTGCTCTGGCACCTTTGCTCTTGCCCTGGGAACACAGAGGGAATTACAAAGTGCATCCTGGAGAACACCGGTATATCATTCTAATGGGGCAATATGCTGATAGAAGTGCACGTTTTATCACATCTGATTAGGGGTTTAGTGCTCATGCAGTTTAAACATTAGTATTAGTCTATTAAAGCAAGTGTTCTAGTACAGCCTGGCCGTAGGAGTCGTCACTGTGTCTGCGTCTGGAGATAAGTGCTCCAGGGGAGTTTGGGCTATTTCAGAAATGGCTGGTAGTGCTGCTCTCCCCCACCACTACTTCTTAATCCTTTCCCAATGATTGGTCAGCTATTCATAATTGTGGACTTGCCCCATTACTGCAACACCAGCTGGATCTGGGCAGCTGGCCCCAGCCTGTCTGACAAGAAGCAGCTGGACCTCCCTGTCCCCCAGGGTGTGAGCGGGGCATATGAGCAGTGCTCCAAGTGCTCGCCTGTGGCCTGGGATCTCGACTCCACTCAGGATACACTCTGGGGACAAGGAAGAAGCTGATGTTATTTGCTATATAGATCTCCAGATGTTTTGGGTAGTGATCCAAATTTTTTGCCCTAAAGGACCTTCCCGATATAGCTGACTGAAAATTCCACTTCTTTTTAGCCAATGTCTTGGCAGGAGTCCATGTGTGGAGGTCTGGCCGTCTGAGTCACCCAGGTTTTATGAGCTGCTAGCTTATCTTTTTACATAATTTGGCTATCCTTTAACCACAAAGATTTTGGATGCAGCTGAGGTTGAACACTCTGGTATAAGTGAGGGTATATGCACAGGAGCAGGGCCTCACTCCCATGCCTGGTGAGGAAAGGACTGAAGAAGGCTTGGACATTAATCAGAGTGCCTCAGCAAACCCTTCAGTCACCCATGGAGTCCTGGGTATTTGCTCACCACTACCACCCTCAACACCTTCCCACAACTGGCCCTGCCTTGATGCCTTGATAAGCACTCTCTTCAGGCCTTGCATCTGCTCTTCAGGCTAATCCTTGTTATCTCCGTTTGATCCTCACTATCCATTTAGCCTTGCTGACCCCTCCCTTTCTCTCTCCTTGGCTATGGGGGCATCTTCTTTCCCATACTTATGCCGTTAGGTCACCTGGGGCACTTTCTCCACTTTCCCCATAGCCTCGTCTCAGTGAGAGCCCATAACATCCCGTTACACACATGCATGAGTGTATTTGCACTCACACATACTATTCCACCACATCCAGCTCAACTCTGCACTATAAGCTTTATTTATTACAGTGCAAGACCATGTGTAGACCAGACAGTAATGACATTAAAGCCTTCCCAACAATGAATTTCTTATGCACAGCAATATTGTTGGACATCCTCTCATTCTTGCTGGGCTGGGCAAAATACGAGTCAGAGTATTCAGGTGCTCTTCAGCCAAAAATGTACCACTCTTGTTGTCAAACTAACCAGGTGGAGTGGTCGAGAGAAGAACAGATGAAATGGATCTGCAGCCTACTAGAAGCATGAATGAAATGGAAGCGGAAGTACATCGGATATGCCTGGACATCTTTCTTTATTTATGAAGTAAGCTGAAATAAAGTCTCAGAGCAGATTTCCAAAAAAGGAGAAGCCTCAGCCCACTCAGTAACTGTGCAGTTTTTACTCCAAGCTCTTCCCTCAGCCCAGTCTTCTCCCTCGACCCCTCCTCTTTTATAAAGACCCCCATAAGACTGCCACCAGCCGACTGACAGCAGCATCCACCAGCAGTGGACCAAGCACCTCCACACTCAGACCCACCAGTTAGGAGCACCATAGCTAACATTTAACAGATCCCTTAAAAAGCAGAGACTCAAAGAAGATGGCAGCATAGGCAGCCCCTCCTAAGGGGGCATTGTCACATGTAACTGATTTTATCCAGAACGCTGTCTTCACCAAACTGCATATCCATAGGATCCTTTGACCCGCAGAAAACATGCAGGCATGACAGCAGACAGAAACAAAGTCTCCTTTAAAAGCTTCTCAGCACTATCTGCAAAAAGCCATAGAGCTGTATGCAGTCAAAGTGGCAACACCACCATTATAAAACTTCTAGGTTTCACTATACTAATTTGATGGTAAAAGAAAGTCATCCTGAGGGACAGAAGATATGGGGAGGGAAGTATAGGAAAATGAACTTACTTTTTCTTCACAGTAAAAAACAAAAGTGGTCATAAACCATTTAGACACAGTGACGGATACAGCATGAAGAATAGAATAGAACACAACACAACACAACACAACGACTTGTTCATTCCCAGAAAGATTTGTATTTTCTTCTAAGAGACCAAATGCCACAACATCTCTTGGTTTCCTGGAACAGACACTCATCTTTCACCACAACCTGATAGCACAACCTTCCACGCACCAAGCATCACTATAGGCCTTCATTCAAAACAGCTGGCACCAAGAGGAAAATCCTGCTATCTGCTACACATCCTTGCTCACCGCTTGCTGTTTCTTCCAGCACTTAATTATCCTTCTTAACTGAGCATCTCAGATCTTTAAAAAATAAAAATAAAAATAAAAATAAAAATAAAAATAAAAGAGTGTTTTTAAGACAGGTTGAGAAGGCCATGCTAGACAGACCAGAGAAATGACTCCTTTTGCAAGTGTGAGATTATCTTCTGTGCTGTGTCTGCTCTGGCTTTCTGTTTTGTGAGTGTAGTACTCCTTTGCAAGTCTATTCTATGCTGCAACAGGTGACTCACTTGGACAAAGTTTCCAGGCTCATGTTGCTGGAGACAAGAGATGAAAGAAGAGAAGATAATGTTGCATCCATGTTTCTGACTTTTTTTTCTTTCCTTAAGTTAACAGCTTCAGATTTTCTCCAAGGACAGCACTGGTGAACACCAGGGACAGTATGCAGTGCCCAAAGGCAAACCGTAGAGGGAGATACAAGAAGGCAAAAAAAGAAAGGAAAAAGAAGGAATTGGCAGTGACTGCTTGACTGAGAGAGCTGGTGTACTGTAAACGGAGACCCTGACCATCCTCAGTGCCAGCACAGTGCTCAGTTGCCTTTGATTATGGCTGCTTGCAGGACCAGCTAGAAGTATGTGGTCTCTGCGTACTCTTTGTCTTGGCCACCACCTTTTGCTTTCACGTGTCCATTTTCAGAGATGCTCTTGGCATTTTCACAGGACCTAATGAAAGGAAAAACAGTTAAAAAGCAGACAAAGACCCATTCTGACTTGACACGAGCCTTCTCCAATGAGCCTGGGGAAGGATGTGTAGCTTTCAAACAACTTCCTTCCCATTCATCACTCACTCCCTCAGTGACTCCAGATACCCTTCTCTGAGGAGGCCAGCTAAAGCATCGAGGTGCAATTCAATCACATTTTGTGGGGAGAGGGGAGCTGGGCGGTAGGTGATATCTAAAGCTGGAGGTTACGGTTGCGCAGTATTGGCATTTCCCTGAGGAGGGCGAGGGGAGACAAGGGAAGTGCAGGACCCTCCTGGAATCCCCCCATTTCATGGGCCTGAAGGAAGCGATGAAAACCGTGGGTCTGAAATACACCTTTGGGCTTGGTTATAGAGGCAAATGGCCTGAGCAACTATTGCAGAAGAGCCTCCCGTCAGCATGCTTCTTGGAATGAAAATCACATTTACTCGGTACCCTTGTGCATGGTCCCAGAGGAGCATTGTTCTGGGGAAGGAAGTGGTCTGTCACCTCCAAGAGCGCTGGGGACATCGGGGCACCCACCTGTGCTGGGGGACAGCCGTTTCTGTGTTGTCTGTCAGCTCTGTGCCGCGGGTCTCAGGCAGCAGAAAGCAGAGGAGCCCCCCCAACACGGGGGCGCTCCCAAAAATGGCCATGGGCACGGCCCGGTGGTAGCGTTCGAGAAGGTGGATCAGCGGGGCGATAATCCCCGCCACCCGCGCTGACATCGAGCACAGCCCCACGGCGGTCTGCCTGCAGGAAGGGAGCGGGAGCGGTAGGAGGCACGGGCCAGGTCTCGGCCCCCCAGCTCATCCATCGCTGGAGCCAAGGTGGCACAACCACCCCATGGCCTCCCTCGTATCTCCCTGACGATGCTCCAGCCAGCGGGGCACGAAGGGCCCCATTAGCACCAGGTACAGTGCACTGGGGCACATATCATGACGGGGATGTGGTTCAAGGAGCACCGTGTCCGTCCTCCCGCTGCTGAGGTCAGGGTCACATCCATCCCCAGGGAGAGCAACAGGGAGAAATCTCACCTGACAACGGTGGGGAACAGCTCTGCCGTGTACACGTAGGAGGTGGAGAAGGAGGCCGAGGCAGCAGACTTCCCGATGACGGCCAGAACAGTGATCACCACAGCCAGGTCTGAGGGAGAAGAGGTGGCCGCTGTGGCACGGGCACCCAGCACCGCTCAGACCTCAGATGAGGGCTGCAACGGGACACCCGGCCAGAACCGCAAACCACGCAGGAGCTATCAACTCTAAACAGAGCCTGAACCTGGACCAAAGAACAGCTCCAGTCTGAGCTGAGAACCACCCTCCTGCCACTTTGCCTTCTTCTCACCACCCCAGACATCAGTTTTCTCAGAGGGAAACTCTTTCCCAATGGGTGGCCCAATGCCCTGCAGGTTCTGCCCTCTCCTGTCTCAATACAGCTGGCAAGGGAAGAGTTGGCTGGTCCGGGGAGGTCCCCGCGAGGGGAGAAACTGGCACGGGCCGTCACTGCACCCCTAGTGCTGCCAGGAAGGAAGCAGTCCAGAGATCTAGCAGCAAGGCAGCCTCTTCAGCACTAAAGTCAGGAAATACAACTGGGAATCACAGAGAGAGGGAAGGGCTGCCTTGCATCACAGGGCAGCACCTCGACAGACTCCCTCGTCAGAGCAGAAACCCCATCCCTAAGGCTTCTCCGGTGATCTCCAGCAAGCAACAGAAGGGTGCTTTAATGGGATGAGGAATCCCAGCTGCTCACACAGGAGTGGTGTGAGATGAGCTACATCCTCCCCTTTCCAGAAAGCAGAGCAGGAGGAATTGCGCTGCTGTGGTGACGTGACCACAGATCTGACATCCCTGGAGCTGGAGCAGGTTCAGACAAGGTCATCAGCCTTTGCAAAGAGATTTCTAGGAATACAAGAGCCAGACAGCCAATTCCAATGGATTTTCCAAGCAAATCTGCCACCTAAGCTATTGGAAATTATTCCCAGTGCATCCTTTCTAGGAAAATACCTTCCGGACAACTAGCAAGGAGAACCCAGATTTCCTAGACCACCTGTGTTGAGGTGGGCAGTTTACTGATGGTCACTTCCAGTCACTGGCTCTGCAACAAAGCCCTTGGATTTTTGAAAGCCTGAAACTGGAGCAAGTCATTCAGCCACCTCAGTTTGGTGGGAGGTGTTCAGCTGGAAACATGGTGCCAGTGACCACCACAAGCATCTTGTTTCTCTTCTCTTTCCTTGACCCTTACTCGCAGCACTAGCACAGCAGCAGGGGCAAGGATATGGAGTAAAGGGAAAGAACGCGGAGAAACAGAGAAGAGGTCATTTCTTTTTCCTGCTCAGTTAAGAAGGGAAACTTACTAGCCTTTTAAATGTCTTGTCTTCTGCACCTCCCTGAGAGGAGATGATGGTGTGTAATGGGCCCTGCCTGCCAAGGGCAGGGAGCTGTTGAGGGGCCAGGCACAGCTCTGAATGAGAAGAAAGTCATGCTGAGAAGAAGCCAGCACATTGGGAGTGCATGCCCTTGGGACCATGGCCCTAGAGGCATCCCAAATCCTGAGAGAGAGTGTGAGACTGCAGACAGGCAGGCTGGGAGGATGGGGACTGGACCGGAAAGGGAAGAGACAGGGTTCTGCAGTCCTCTGCCCCAGAGGCTGTGCTCCTGGAATGGGAAGAGGTTGCTCACCTTCAGGGATGCCAGTGGTGATCAGACACACCAGACCACTCAGCAGAAGGAGAACACCCTGGCATTTCCTCCTCCCAAACCACTGCAGCAACCAGATACAAGAGGCACGAGCTGGGATTTCCACTGCTCCAAAGGCAAGTTGCGTCAGGTAGATGTCCAATCCAAAGTTTGTTACGTTCAGACTGAGCCCATAGTAGACAAGGCTGTTCACAAACCTGAGAGACAAGCAGAGTGGCATTAAGCATATATATTGTCCTTGAGTGAATGCAATATTGATCTCTACTGCTGACATGTTGACCATGCCCAGAATTTGCACGGGGACACAAAATCAGTCCAAGGCCAGGGGATACCCAAAGCTGGAACTACACCAACCTTTCTCACAAACCCCACTGCACCCTGAAGAGCCAGCTTCTCCCCAGGCCCACAGATGGTCCAGCCTGGGTGGCAGAAAGGTGGCAGAAGCAGAAACATACATGTACATGAGCCCAGAAGCACCAAGTGAGTTTACAGTTCTCACCAACCCCCAATCCCATCTTCACTTCACCCAGCAGTCAGGAAAGGGGGGATCAGAGGATGTCTTACCAGGTGCACGACATGATTAAAGTCACCTTGAGGAGGTGCTTCTTCCAGAAGAGGTCCATAATACTTCCAGACTTGGTCTTTGCCTCAGGCTTCAGCTTCAAAATTCAGAAAGCCACAGTCAGAACAGAGAAAGGAAAACCATATCCAACTCCTTTTCTTGTTGATGTCAAAGAAAGACTTCCCCAGCTTCAGCAGGATGGGCTTGAGACTCCAAACTGTTCTGGGGTGAATGACAGCTCAGTGGGGCTGGATTCCCATGACTATATGGTCTAGGTGCTCAGTGCAAGAGCTTGATGCAGAGGTTCCTCAAGACAAACTTTCTCAGTCTAGGGGCTTTGGGGTGGGCAGGGAGGAAAACCCCATTTAGACATTGATTCATGGCAAATCAGTCTCAAGAGACAGTTCTTGCTCCTCCTCAACACTGGTGCAGTCCTCACTGTTGAAAAGCTGAGGAAGAATGTGGGTCCTCTGCATACCCCAAGGTGGACAACAGAGAGCTTGGGACTACTGCAAGTCTCTTCCCTGGTTTTGTCTCTCTAAAGTTCAGCTGAAGCTGGAGTTGCCCACATTCCCTCCACAAATAATCCCCAAGACACATGCAAAGATGATTGCCAAATGACCTCAGCTCCAGGAGCTGCTGCAGACCTATTTGGATCGTGAACCCCATCTTTCCTGGACCTTTACTGACCCAGTTTAAACGTGGTGCATTTGGGAAACCAAGTGCAGGTGCAAGTCTCTCAGGAGAACAAGCAGTTCCCCATACATCTGTTGGTACCTGCTCAAGGAGCCCTGGTGGGATGGTGCGTTTGTTGATAGATGCTGCCTTCTGAAGGACCTTCTTAGCTTCTTCTACTCTCCCTTTTGTCATCAGCCACCGAGCCGATTCTGGTAGGACCCTGCCAAGGAGATGAAATCAGGAGATGCCACCACAGCCTACTGAGCTTCCTCACAACCCATCTCCCTGTGACCACTTCCAGCAAGCAACGAGCATCACTTGTGGCTGAGAAATCTAAATACCTCTTCAGGCCAGGCTTGGCAGGCCTAACTTGAGGCTATAAAGTCCACACTTAAGTACATTAACCAAAGCAGCTTCTGGTCTCAGTGGTCAGCGCCCCAGGGAGGTGAGCTGAACTCAGCAGAAGCCCTTCCAGCATCTGCACTATAATGGGGCAGACCCAAAATGGTCCTGAGCCTCTTGGCTGCCACCCCTCGCACCCGCTGCTGTCTTGTCTGCAAGGAGCTCTCTGCCCTCCTCCCACTTACCAGAAGTAGAAGAAAAGAGCAAATAAAGGAGCAGATCCTGCAATCTCTAACAGCCTCCAGTTGCGAATACTGTAACTCAAGCCAGCCAAAAGCATCTGTCCGATGGCAAAACAGCAGTGAGAAATAAGCACTGCGTGGAGCCGGTAGGAGACACCAACCCATTCTGCAGCTGAAAAGAACAAAGATTTAGGGCCATCATTGTGAATGGTTTCCCCTGATCCAAACAGCATGCTTCCCTTGGAAAGAGCTCTCTAGTAGGTGAGAAGAAGCCGACAGAGTTCTGGCGTCAGAAACACATCTGAATCACCAGCACTTTGTGAGCTGTTACACCTCTCTGGAGACTTGGTTGGTCCTGTCAGCCAACACAGGGTTATACACACTAGCATGGACCTCTGCAGCAGGACACGAAGCTTATGTACCTCACATCTCTGCTATCAGTGTTCACAAAGTCATTTGTGCTCCAGAACCATTGGGATCTCTACCTACATTGATCACCTGACCTAGAGCACTAAGAGGAGCTCACATTGCCCCCATCTGAGTACTGGCATGGGAGAGAGACTCTATGCGGCTCTCACTCTGCACTGGGGATAGGCAGAAGTGCCAAAGGGCAGCTCAAAGAAAGACCTGTCCTCACCCTTCTGCATCACTCCCTGAATAAACCCACTCCAGGAGCCACTGAGAGGTATCACAGTGACTGTCCTGCTCATGTTAAAAATGATTTGTCCCTTGGGAGGCCTCAGCCATTGCATGTTCAGTGAGGGGTTCTGGGGGTACCTGGTCTTGTCTCTCCACAAAGCCTGAGGTCAGGCCTTTCAGAGGTGACTCAAGGTTTGCCCATAAACCTCCAAGTCCCATTTTACAAGATACTTCAGTGCCACAAAGTACCCATTTGAAAAATGGGTATAAAAACCTTCTCATTGCTGCACACTTCTGCTGAAAGAGTCCTTGAGACCTGCCAGTGAGAGGGACCGGAGTGACACAACAGCAGTGAACTGTGAGCAGCGAGGTTGCGGCTGTATTTCATCTGTCTTAACCCAGACAGCATTTGAAATGGCCTCACAAAATAGGGGATCTGCTGACAGTATGCCCTGCACCCAGAATCAGCCATGCATGTCCCTGTCAAGGGCTGACAGCAAACCCTGGGGCAGCAGCTCCTTCCCTGCTAAGGGGGCTCCAGTCCTGGCCCCACAGCCCGGCTCACCGGGGCTCTGTCATGTGCTAGAAGCTACTTAGCTTCTACTGCTTAGCTGTTTGAAGCCTAGGGCCATCTTCTCACTGAGATGAGGTCTCCCTACATCCAGCTTCTCACCACTTTTGCAGGGTTGTCTTCCCTGATTTGCCTTTCTTGGAAGAGGAGGACAGGCCCGCTACAGAGCTGTTCATTTGGGAGGGAGCTTTGTAATACATGCAAGATGAGCTTTTATGTCCCTTTTTCTATTGCATCTTGAGAGGCCACATCTTTCTGCCTCAGAGCAAGGACATCTTACTCACCTAAGGCCAATACTGTTATGGTGATCCCTGACACAGAAGCTCCCACGACACACCTGAAGGCCATGTATAGATAAAAATGGGGCACAAAGGCAATTCCAACACCAAATAAGCCCTGGATGAGGATGGAGATCAGAATGACAGGCCGGCGACCGATTCTGTGGAAGAAGAGAGAAGACACAGATGGTATCTGAAGAGATCCCATGGGCATGGCAAAGAGACCAATGGAATACACGCTGATTTGGGGACCACTCACACCTAAGGAAAGGCAACCTCTGGGTGAAGAAAGCTCCTAAAAGCACCCCAGGAAGGAACAGACAGGAAGAGCAGCTTCTCCACTTCTGACAGATGCCATGCCAGCAAAGGCTAAAGGAGATGCTGCTGAAGTAAGCCGCCCTTGAAGAGCCTCCATGTCCTCTCCCTTGAGGTCAGCAAGGATCAGCCTGAAAAGGACTGCATTCCTGGTTCACATGTGAAGAACCCTGTACACATACTGTGCTCTTCTGCCTTGTGAGCCCCCATGAGGCTGTGTCTCTCACAGGAGCTGAGCACCTTGCTCAGGATCATGGTGAGCTGAGCAGAGCCACAGAAAAGAGGGGGCACCTGGCCTGGTTGACTCAGCTGAACTTGGGTCCAACTCTGTGCCAGAAGGAGGTGTCTGGGACCCCTGGAGACACCTCTGGGTATCTGAGACACCTGCTGAGGCTTGACCTGTGATTCCCTAAGGATCCCCCAATGGTCATACCTGCCTCCTTCTCCCATCACCTCTCAGACGTCCACAGGCATCTCGGATGTCACAAGATGCTCTGAATCAGGCAAGGGGATCAAGCCCCATGGAGTGGGTTTCATGTTCAGTGCATGGACACATCCTGAACTCTTGGCTGATTTGTCTCTGGGTGCTGAGCAATAACTCCAAGCAGGTTGTTGGGTCTCCTCACCTGTCACTTAACGGCCCAAAGATCATGGCTCCCAGGAGAAGCCCCAGCATGTAAACGGCCTGGGAGATGGCATTCAGGTCCTTCTTGTCGCACACAAGGTCAAACTGGAGGAAGGAAACACAGCTGCTTTTGCTCTCAGCAGGCCCTAGCTGGGCAGCTGCTTTATCAGGATGGGCAGCACTGCTGTCCCCGTGCATACCCAGGAATCGGTAGCCAGGCCCTTGCTCCAAACCTGGGATGCGGAGATCCCAAGAACGCATCTCCATCATGTGCATGAACAGCACAAGCTGGAGGTAGGACAGGCCCACGGGGCCTCGGTCCAGCTCCTCACGGTGGGGCCCCTCTCCTGAGTGCTGAGACCTGCGAGAGTCCCCTCCAGAGCAGGTTCCTCTGAGAGACCCTCCTGGTTGGGAAGTTTTGCTTTAAGTGAGACCTCCGGACAAGAATCCCAGCACTTTGCTCCCTTCCTGGCACTAGTCTGTGTCAGGCCTCTGTCCCCATGGCCAGGTATTGAGAGAGGTGGGGAAGGGCGAAAGGAGGAGGTCAGGAGAGGGGTGTCCTCTCTCAGATGGTTTCCCAAGCTCGTGGCTGCGGTCACCCTTCCAGCCATTCAGCCTCCAGTCCGAACGGCCTGCTCTGTCGAGCGTTTTCCCAGGCAGTGATCAGGGCACCAAGAAGGGATGTTTAAATCTGCTCTCTGCTGACATGTTGGAAACCTTATGGCTGAGGTGTCAAAAAAGGCAGTGATTATTTCTTTCCCAAAACCTTCCTTAGAACTACCAACACCGTTTGCTCCCTGACTTTTCCTCCTTTCTCTCTTTTACTACTGAAATGCAAAGAGAAGAGGGAAAGGACTGGATTATTTTATTGCCCTTAAAAGCCTGGGGCGCAGCTGAAAAACGCAGTTCTTTACTATGGACTCATTTTGTGGCTCCGCTCTTTCCACTCAGACTCACCAGTCCATAAGCAACATGAAGTGACCACACAGAGTGGGACATTGTATTTTCAGAGCATTTCAGCAGAGACACAGGCTGTACCTGTGGTGTCTGGAGCCCAGCCCAGGCAGACTTTAGCTAGCTTTGACCTTGTGTTTTCATTCCAGCAGCAGCAAAGTCAGGGCAGGATAGGAAACACATCCAAAGTGCTGGAGGGCACAGTCAGGCCCCGAGGCTCTCCCGGCTCCCAGGACCAGCATGACTTGGCAGCCAGTTTGGGGATGTTTGCACCAAGCTGCTCTCACAGCAGGAGATGCTGTTGTCCTGCTCCAAATGATGAGCTTCTGCATGTGCAGCTGAGTCCTACCAGTCTGAGCTCTGATGCCAACCCGTGATAACAGAGTAGCCTCCTAGGACTCACTCCTGTCTGCCTTTGCTGTAGTCACACAAATGTGCAGCTGGTCCATGAATGTGTGGGTGCAACAACATCTTTAGACACGGAAATTGACCCGGAAACAGATGGCTACTGAGGATCCTCCTAGAGAAACTCCTGACTTGGTGGTAAAATGTATTCCAGAGACCACATGGAGTCCCTGGAAATGATGGATGTTGGAGTCTCTCACCCAGTGTAGGTCAGAGGAAGGTACACATGAGAAAGGGCTGGAGCTGGGAGTGGGGAAAGAGGGAGGGAAGGAGAAGGGAGGAAGGAGGAAGGGAGAGAGAAGACCAGAGGTCCTGAGAAGACAGGGAAGTCCACAGAGACAGAGCCTTTGCTCATCTGCGGGTGTCATGGGACATCTTGTCTCAGCTCTGAAGATCTGTGGAGGACCCAGAAAGACCACTGCCAACCAGGGCCCTTGGGAGATAAACGTCTCTCTGAAGGAAGGTGATGTGGGTAGAACCAGGCTGAAAACAACAGGAAGGGAGGATCTGTGCTGGAAATCCTCAGCACAGCCAGAATGGAGATGTCTGTGTGTGAGATCAATCTCTCACGCAGTAGTGTCGCACTGGGGAGCCTCTAGAGGCAGCTTCCATTCTGGAGGAAAAGTGCAAATAGGCACTGAGGTCTATTGGTAGGTAGACTGATGCACAGAGACAGTGGGTTTTCCTTTGTCTGTTCTTGCTGATCAGAAAATTTGGCTTTTGCTGTCTTTCCCCATCAGGATGGGAAATTTCATCCTGACATGGTACTTCTCTGCCAAGTGGCCACATTTGCTCTTTACTTCTCTGGTTTTCAAGAGGAAAACTCTGGTTTTGGTGCAGTGATATTGCCAAAGAAGGTGCCATTCTCAGGACAGGATCTGCACTCCTCCCCACATCATGTATTTGAGTTCCAGCCATCACTAGGGGTGCTGGTGTCCCTGCTTTTTTTTTTTTTTTTTTTTTTTTTTTTTTTTAAGTGACTGTCTTCCCTCCTGGGAGGAAAAGAACATATGAAATACTAATTCCCAGGCCAAGTAGTTTCTTTTGGAGACCTGTTCTGTAGTTGCCTGCATCTCAAGAGCATCTATAGGAAGAGATACCCAGGGAATAGGACATATAGGAAATACACAGAGATGACAAAGCATTGAACTAAAGTACAACTTAGCACTGCTCAGTGGACCTTGTTGGTGCTGCTGACGTTCCTGGTAACCCCCAGGTGTGTGGCTTTGCAAGATCTCCTCTCCTTGTTAAACCTGGCACCTCCACGCAGAGTGAGAAGCAATGAGGAACCCAGGCTGTTTGAGTCAGACCTGAGCTGAAGTCACCGCACGAGGTGACAAAGACCCTGAGGTAGTCATTCCACAGCTGCATGCCCTGACAGTCCCCCCCCCCCCCCATTGCACAAGAGTGGAAACCAAGCACTGACCCTCCCCTTGGCCCCAGGCAGGGTGTCTGAAGCACAAAGCAGTGCACAGGGACAGACAAGCTGGAACAGTACCTCCAGGCTGCAGAGCGGCAGCTGGGGCAGGGACACCCAAAAGGTCCCTCCACGCATGGTGCGCCACGGGCCTGGATGCTGGCATGGGGGGAGATGGTGTGCAGAGCACACGCTGGACTCACCGGTTTGGCCTGTGGCCCTTCTGGTCATCTACGTTGTGATCTGCCTGCACACAACCTCCCGGGGACCGCACCTGGACTATGGGAGATGGAGCCAAGGTCCCCAAAATACACCTGAGGTAAATCTCAGCCTGGCCACACCATGACTATCAGTGGCATGAACTGCACTACAGGACAGGGTGGCTGTTTGGGCGGCCCATCGTGTCCACGTCCCCAGAGCATCAGAAGGCAATTACAGACCTCAGTCAGCAGGGATGGCGTTTGTGTGGAGGGGTACACCCAGCCGTTGCTGCACTTCTGCGTGGCGTTTAGGCCATGCACCACGATGGAGTCAAGGTCCCAGTCCACAGGTGAGTACATGGAGCACTGCTCGTATGCCCCGCTTGCGCCCCGGGGGATGGTGAGGTTCAGCTGCTCGTCCTCAGTCAGGTTGGGGCCGACCGCCCGGATCCAGCTGGTGTTGCAGTAATGGGGCACGTCCACCAACATGAACACTTGGCCAAGCATATGGAAAGTAGACAAAAGGACTGGGAGGGAGAGCAGCACTACCAGCCATTTCTGAAATAGCCCAAACTCCCCCAGAACATTTATAATATCTCCAAACACAGACATGGTGACGACTCCTATGGTCAGGCTGTACTAGAACACATCGCTTAAATGAACAAAAGTTTTCAATGGACAAATTAATGTTTAAACTCTGCGAGCACTAAAACCCTAATCAGATGTGATAAAACGCGCGCTTCCATCAGCATATTCTCCATCAGCCCAATCAACAACCTGCTGGCGCCCTCTGGGATGCACTTTGCTACCTGTAACTCCCTCCGTTTTCCCAGGGCAAGAGCAAAGGTGCCAGAGCACTGCTGCTCTCAGCAACAGCACAAGGACAGTGTGTTTTGTCTCAGTCTGGCATGTCTCCCCAAGCCTCCTGAAGGCAGCCGTGCTGCAGCGCTTGAGGTCTTTGTCAGAGACGGGAGGCTGTGAGCACCCAGAGGAGGGCTTGGACCCACGCGCTGGGGTTGCATCCAGGCACCAGAGGAGGGAACAGGAGGTGAGCAGAGGGAAGTGGTTCAGGAGCCTGGGGCTGGGTCCCTGCTCTGCCGCGGCCTCCTGCTTTCGTCCCCAGCAGGTCCCCATGGTGCTCAGAGCCGTTGCTTGCCTGCCAACATCTGCCTGTAGACTCCTCCTGAACGGTGGCTTCCTGCGGAGCCGAGTCCACTCTCACAGTGCTGCTCCCCACACTGGATCACCCCAAACCCGAATGTCTGGACTGTGGGGCTGAGCCCTCCTCAGGGCTGAGATGGCTCATTAGAGGCTGAGCACCTGGCACTGATGCAGTACAGCGAGGGCGCAGGATGCACTGCAGCCCCAGTGGCCACTCCGCTCTGTGTGCCGCCCGTGGGTCAGCTCTCACTCTCTGCTCCAGCAAAAACCATCAGCTATTCCCTGGGGTATTTGTTCCCTATGTATCTACACCCTTGTGATCTGCACCAAAGCACTTCCCCAGGAGATCAGGATCCCATCCAAGGGACTGGGACAACACAAGCCAAAGAGTTGTTCATCACAAGGCACCTCATGCCCTGCACCCCAGTGCTGTTGGGGCTGACACAAAGCCACCGCCTCACACTTCATGCGCTTCCCCAGCCCTGTGAAGGAGGGCACCCTGTACACTTTGGGGGCTATGGGATCATTAGGAGAGCAGGGACTATATGATGGACACTGGCGGTTAAAAGCAGGCACAAACCTGCAGGAGCACCATGGGGCCCTAGCCCCCTTCCTCTTCGTAGTGCTTCCTGGACCAGTGATGCAGGAGCCGCTGTCAGCTCTTCTTTGACCTCCTACCACAATGCAGAGAGGGGAGAGCCATGCCCTGTAGATCTACATGCGCAGATCTACAGGGAAGTCTTGCCCGTAGCTGAAGTAGACTGCTCCTGCAGTGACTGCAGGGGCTGTAACAGCCTGGTGCCCATCAGGACGTGGTACTGGTGTCCTCTGCCAAAACAAAATGCAACATCTCCCTTTGTGATGATGTCCACATTCAGGTCAGAACCTCCTGGCCTCCATTTGCACCTTGGAAGAGATCTGGATTCATATCCTGGGACCTCCCTACTGCCAAGGAAACTGGCCAAGGAGATCCAAGGCCAAAGCCAGAGCTGGGGACATCTGAGGTAAAGAGGGATGGCAGAGCCAGGGCTTGCCATGCTCCCTGAGGCAAGGAGGCACGAGGCAAGGAGAGGTGAGGCAGCTCCTGTTGCAAGAGGGGCCCCACAGGGAACACCGAAACAGTCAGCACAGCCCTGGTGTCAGTGACTCCGACTGCCTGCGCTGCAACCCCGACTTCTGGCCATGGGGCTGGAGGTATTGGGAGCCTGGACCCTGCCCTTTGACAAGAGGGTATTGCCCTCTCCTTCTTCCCAACCTCACTTTGGGAAGGCCCTGAGCCAGCAACCAGAACAAAACCTGTAGAAAGGGACCCGGCAGACAACGGCTAAGGAGATGAGGAGAAGCACCATAAATGATGCTCTCCTGACTCTTATCAATGAAAGTCAGTGCTAAAACCCAGATCCTGAAAATGCCCTGCCCAATCTGCAGTCACAGCCAGGTCCCATTTGCCCTTGGTGCCTTGTGAGAAGAAATTGTTTTTCTCCTAAAACACCTCCTGGGGAAGGTGTCCTCTGACTCCTCACCACTGCAGAGTTGCCTCCCCACCAATGCAATTCAGAGAAGGGAGGTCATGAGACAAATCCTCCCCACAGCATAGGCCACGGGCTGTCTCAAAAGGCCCAAGGGGAAGAGGAAACGAGCATCCTGGTTGGGGTCACTTAGCAGCCAGTGACCTGCTCCAAGAGGAGACATGTTCGAGTCATTTGGCATGGGCAGAAGAAGACAGTGAATTCCAGCCAAAGGAGAGAGACGATCCTTTAAGCTTGACGTCTGCCTGCATGGGAAGGTTTCTTGGACACAAAACTATCTCAACTCTGGTGCAGATGAACTGGTGCCCTGGATGTCCTGCTCTGCCTGGCATTGGAAACACCGAGGTGGAGCATGGGGGACAGAGCTGGCACCACATTTACAGGAGCGGGGAGGACACCTGGGGCCTGGACCGAAAACCAAGAGAAGGAGTGGGAACCCCTTGCTGGAGGTTTCCAACAACAGAGAAGGAGGCAGCAATGGTTAATCAGGCTGAATTCACACCTCCCAGCAGGAAGGCTGAGATGGCCTCTTGAGGACCTGCCCAGCCCATGTGTCCATGAAACACATCTCCAGGGCCTGACAAAAAATCAGAAGGAAGCCATCTGCTGCAGTTCCAGGGAGAGCAGGTGCACTGAAGCCAAAGCACAGGATAATCATCATCTCCAGGCAGGCCTGGCAGTAGCTCAGGACACCCCAGCCTGCAGAACACCATTTACCAGAGCACAAAGCAATCAGAAACCAAAGAATGCTACAAACCTGAGTGACCAGCGTCACCTCATGGTCTGCGGGGTACACCCAGCCACTGCTGCACTTCTGCGTGGTGTTTAGGCCATACACCACGATGGAATTGAAGTCCCAGTCCACAGGTGAGTACACAGAGCACTGTTCATATGTCCCGTTTGCATCCCGGGGGATGGTGAGGTTCAGCTGTTTGTCCTCAGTCAGGTTGGGGCCGACCGCCCGGATCCAGCTGGTATCACAGTGATGAGGCACATATGAGACCATAAAAATTTGGGAAAACTGGTGGAAAGACACACTGAGGCATGGAAAGGAAGCGAGCACCACCAGCCATTTCTGAAATGGTCCGAAATCACCAGCCGCTTTCAAAAGTTCCCCAATGCCTGACATATTGTCAGCTTTGTCTGGAGCAGGACAATGCTGGGAGAGACTTTTGTGGGGGCTGGAATTAATATTTAAACCCAAGACAAGCTCTGCAGACGTAGGCAGCCTCAGCAAATATGTGATTTTTTGTTAGGATAGACTTAATGCCTGATGTTTTACCCATCGTAAGTACAGTGTGTGATATATTAATCATCTCTGTACCACCCACTAACGTACAGCATCTGCTACTGGCTAGGGCAGAAGGATCCCTGTTTCAGGAGACCTGGATTGCCCCTCCACCAGGATCGGCTGGCACTGACTTGGGAAAAGACTCACTTTCAAAGTATTTGCAGGAGCTGCTGAAGTGCTGAAACAACTGCCTGTCCCCATCAGCTCCACTGCTCGGGTAAGCAAGGTTCAAAGGGGGCAAGTCAGTGGAGCATGACGCAGAGCTGGAAAAAGTCCAGGGGAATAAATGGGGTGATGCTAACAGATGAGTAGAGCAGGAGACAAGGAAGGGTGGCCAGCCAGTTGGTTACAATCCCATGAGAAGGGAGACTCCATTTCCTTCCTCTTTTGCAGCTTCCCTGTGAAACCATGAACAAGCCACACGCAGGACGTCTGCCTTTCACACAAATTCTGGGCCACTCCGTAGGCTGGTGGGGAACAATGTCCAGAAAGATCTGGGGAAGGCATGTAGGCACCATCTTGTGGATGATAGAAATATCTCTGACATAGGCCAACACTGCTCGAAGGAGGTTTTGCAAATCTCAATTCAAATGCTTCCATGCACTAAAATGACCTTTGAAAACATGAGATTCAAACCAGCTCTGTTCACCTCATCCCAGAAATGGGAACAGCCTGGCACCCCTTTGGGATCTCAGGTGAGGCTCCATGAGGCCATAAAGCCTCCAGAGGTGCCCAAAAGCAACTCAGATGCTTCTTCTCCTGCCCTCAGATCTAAGGGAAGAGCAAGAAGCAGAGCATTCAGGCTGGGATCTGTACGCACAGTGTTGCCATTAGAAAAAAACACAAATTCCAGGAGTTGCAACCCTCAGAAAGCATTGAGGAGACTCTGGCACGCACTCTGCAGGAGAAGACATTTTCCGTTTGTACACTCAGCACACAGGAGGGGAGACACCAACGATCAGAGACCAAACACTATTTGTACAGGAGCATAATGGAAACCAGATCCCGGCTGCCCTGCTTGGGTTCACCAGAACGAGGCAAGCCCTTTCCCAGAGGGAACCCACAAACACCCCAGCTGCTGGGCAGGTGGTGCCCACCCTGACGTAGCTGGAAGAGAGATGCTGCCCTCAAAATAAGCCCTGCTCAGCAGACACATGCAATGCACATCAAAGATGGGGCTAAGCAGACAGACCTTGAACCAGGGTAACTCAGTAGCACACTAGCCATTCTTACTGTGTATTTTGTGATTGCTAAAAGGTGGACCTGGGAAGAAGCTGTTCTGCTCTGCCTAGCTTTGGAGAGCCCAAGATGGAGCACAGGGGACAGAGCTGGCATCATATTTACAGGAGCAGGGAGGACACCTGGGGCCCGGACCAACAACCAAGAGAAAGAATGGGAACCCCTTGCTGGAGGTTTCTAACAACAGGGGAGGAGGAACCAGTGGTTAATTGGGTCAGATTCACACCTCCCAGCAGGAAGGGCTGAGGCCTCAAGGGGCTCTCGAGGACCTGCTCAGCCCATGTGTCCACGACACACATCTCCAGGGCTTGGGGAAAGATCAGGAGGAATCCATCTGCTGCGCTTCTAGGGAGAGTCTGTGTGCTGAAGCCAAAGCACAGGAAGAGCATCATCTCCAGGCAGGCTGTCAGCAGGGTCTACAGAGACAGAGGCTTCAACCAGTATTTAAACCCAAGATAAACCCTGCACCTGTAGGCAGCCACAAGAGACATGTAAATCTGAAGAAAAAGCAGTGCACTGCATTGGGATTTCTACTCACGTTGTGTTCCCATTAAGTAAACAAATTCCAGGAGTTGCACACCATCCAGGGGAAGTTCTTTTCTATTTGCAAACTCACCACTTGGGAGGAGAGAAAACTGTAAGAAGGTGATCATGAAGTAGTAAGATGAGCAGGGAAGCCCAAAGGAAAGAAATACTGATCAGGAGAGCAAGCTAGTGCCCTTTGGGGTGGGGGGATGGAAGGGAAACCTCAGCAAGGCACTGAACATCTTTGTTTTATCCATGTGTTTCTCAAACCCTAAAACACAGGTTCCCCTGCAGAGCACATAGGGACAAAACAAGTGACCAATGTCATGCTGATTTTCCTCTTAAAGGATATAAGCAAAGAGCAACAGGTTCTTCAAATAAGTCCACGTAAAAGAGGAGGAGGAAAGGAAAAGGGTAGCAAGACTTGAGACAAAGGATCATTGAGTAATCACTCAGCAAATCTTTCCATTAATTTTCAGTTAGGAGGAGGTTGACAGACAATGTCAAGGATGGAGACAAACTCTAGGAAAAGGAATAACCTCCTGCAGTTTAATGCACTCAAGAAGGGAGATCAGGTTGTTTCCATATCGGGGGGGCAGAAAGCATTGACAGAGCAAATCTTTTTACTGAATTTAACCAACATTAGAGGCAGGCAGGACAACCTAAGGCAGGAGATAGATAAAATGCAACAGTGTGAGACACCTCATGGTAAGCACCCATAAGGGGGAATGTCCAAGGACATGAATAACTGGGGCAGACTGGTCACCTGCAGGAGGACTATAAGGCAGTGGTGTAAGGCAGCAACATAAAACAGCATGCAAAGGATTGGAGATGGGAGTATGATATAATTCTCTGGGGCTTCTTAAACACAGCTTGGCCAATTACAGGAGAGACTGCTAAGAAGTTGTCTCACAGGCACAGGGGACTAGATTCAGTGACCCTGAACAGCCCTTCCCATTCAATCTACTAACCTTGGAAGTAACATTCACTCAGAGTCTCCTGGGTCTGCGAGGAAAGACAAACACCTTACCCTTCTAAAAAATGAAGGATCAGAGTATGGCAGACTAACTCCAAGAGCCTTAGAAAGAAGAACGAATGGAAGAGGCAGCTTGGAAAGTGCCACCAGCCAAGATACAACACTCTTGTTTAGCAAGCATGTGGCATTTCGGAGCAACGTCTCACACTTTGAAGCAAACACTGATGGGTTCATTCCAGTCAAGAGACCCGGGGATCATGCCTGGAACTGCATCTTCCCTATCTGCTCCCAAAGGACGCATGCCTTGGCATCGTTAGCCCATGAAGTCTAGAGACTTTTCTTTCCCTCACTCTGAGCAGGGAGGAAAATCCTCTGTGGCTGTGGGGGAGACACCACAACCTCCCTGAAACAAAACCCTACTGAACCCTGCTAAATCATGCCCACAAAGCTGACAGCTTGAATAAACAGGGTTTAAATAAACAGGGAAACAGAAGACAGACATCAGGAAAACATTTCCAAAAAGAGCTTGAGCAGGAATTATTGGTTAATTTTAATTCTCAGGTAACATTTCCCTTTCCAAAACTTTCCTTCCTTCTCAGAAGGCAAGAAATGCTGAGGGATGTGAAGGAGGATGGAAGACTTTGGGGTTTCTCCAAAGCTGTTCAGAAAGGAGGCATGCAAGAGGTAGCCAAATATACCCTCTGCTTGCAAACAGGTGCAGCAGAAGAGGTCAGCCCTCCTTTCTTTTGCATGACACTAGACACTAAAGTTTTGCAGTCAGGCTGGCAGCTGCCAGCCAAGGTTGCTGTTAAAGGCTGACCACAACTGGGGAAAAGCTGTGCAGATGCTCACTCTTGTTTAACTGACAAATTACAGCATACACCATGACAACTTTACTGACATGATGACAACAGCTCAGTGCCAGGTCACAGAAGAGTTTTCATTCTTGTGATTAGAGGTTTATTGACAGTCTGCCACGAGTCTTATAACCCACTCAAACAAGAGCTTTCACTCCAGGCCCCTTCCCATTATCACAGCTCAACACATGACTGCTCACACATGAGTATGATGCAGACAACAGTACTGCTGCTTAAAAAGATGAACAGCCCAACTAGAGCGAAGAGTCACCAGGATAGTGTGATACGTGGATATGCCTCAGCTCTGCCTCCCACCTTCAATGCATTTTGTTGAAGTCTTGGCTTCACACTTAAAATGTAAGGGAGAGACTTCAGAGTTGCCCCTGGATAAAAATCTAAGGCATAAAAAATGAGTATTGTGGAAATCGAGAGGATAGAAGGGGAGCCGTTGATGCTCTACATGTTTCTCACAGCATAAACTATCTCACTTGAATGGCAGCCTGTGCCATCCTTACATGTTCCCAGAAAAGGGAAGCTTGTGCCCAGCTGCACAGAGTTTGCACAGCAAGGAACAATTTTTTCAGCAAAAGACAAGCCCTCGAGTATGATCCAAAATCTCCTCCTGGTGCCAGCTCTACACACAGGATGCCTGCAGACCATCCCATCCCTTCCCCACCAAGTCTTCCTTGGTGGCTGTCGAACCTCCTGCCACCCAGAGCAGAAACACACTAGATGGTGTAGACATCATTCGGAGAAGCCCCTAGGCCCCATCCTCAAGAAACACCACACAGTTCAGCATCACTAAAACAACACACCTAACACAAGACAATGGACAATTTGTTCTTTATTGATTAAAAATTAGAGAGACATGCAGTAAAATACAAAGTCCAAAAAGGAAAAAAGCCTGAATATTTTACATCTTTCATTATAATCTACAATACACCGAAGCTGTGAAGAGGATCCTTTTTCATTAACAAAGCATTGTCCTTAAAGTAGGAACTAACTTAAATACCAACTGCTTCCAGGTACAGATCAGAATTTTGCACATCACCACCCCCCAAATTCTTAATGATGCTGGAAAAGAATCACAAACAGCATTGGCACTTACTGGAACACCACCAGAAAAAAAGTTGTCTAGCACTGTAATATCCCAAGCAAAAAGTTTGGATCACTACCCAAAACATCTGGAGATCTATATAGCAAACAACATCAGCTTCTTCCTTACTTATCTTCCTCGTTTAAAGAGCTAAGGAGCATTGGGTTAGTGTGAACTCAGGCTCTCCAAGTCCTGGCTTGGGGAAAGCGGGGAATAATTTAACAAATAGGCACTCCGTTGTCCCATCTGAGCCATTTGAGCCCTACACTTCTCAGCACCAGTACACAAAAGACCAATGAGGTCCTTGGAGCATGCAGGCAGAAGGAAAAATAATACTGTACCAGGACTAGCTGGTCTCTGTATCTTAAGGGTTTCCAGCACGTCCCTATCCATCCTGGGCAACATGAAGATCTAGATCCCAGCCTGCTCTTCCCAAGCCAAGAAGCACGCTGCGGGGGAAGCCGTAGGCAGTGCTTGGTATCAGACAACAGGAGGAAGGGCAGTGCCAGAGCTGTCGCACACACGCGCATGCACACCCACTCGGCCAAACCCAGCCACCGCCAGCTCCCCCGACAGAGGACACCTCTCGCTTCCTCGCCTTTGGAGAGCTTCTGCTCAGCACTCGGGGCCACTCTCGCTCCCACACCTTCCTCTTCCTCCCCTTCACGCTCGCTAGCGATGGGGCTCTGACTAGCTGGCAGCACCCATCGGGACCTCCCCAACAGTCAACTACAGGCTAAAGAAACAAGGGCAGTAGAAAAAGAACATGCGCAATTCAGGAAGCTTCCGCAGCTGCCCGTAGAGAAAATATATAAATATAGACTGTTCATCAGAAGACTTTGAAATAAAAAAGTCCTAATTGAACCCAGTCGTTCCGTTTTAACACTCCATTTCTGCATTGTTTGTGGCCGACGGAAACCAAACACGTTTCCATCTGCGTGTTAAATTACAGGCTTACAATTTCCGTGTAGAAAACATTTCAGCGCCAAGAACAGTTACAAAGGCCAACTGTGAAACAGTAGGAAAAAAAAAATCAACACCATTTATTATTCACATATTGCATTACAAGTGTCTCTTATCAAACGCAAAGTATAATTTATACTATTCATGTAGAAATTCAAATGAAACACCACATAGAAACAACACCTAAACATGAGTTACATGGTTTCAGTGACATCCTGATCAAATGTCGAGGCTTGGATTGAAGAGAAGGCAGACAACCCAAGCAATTAGTGCAGGAGGGACAGTTCAGAGCTCGCTTGCCTAGTATACCGCTCTACCGGCAATTCGTTATTGCTGTAAAACACAACAGGGATGGTTCCACGTGTACCAGTTTGCAAAGGACTTGGAAAGACATCAGGGAGGATTCGCACAGCCAGGCACCACACACTGGGTTTCAAGAACAATTTGAAGTGCATATTTTCCAAATGCTGAGTGACACACAACTCCTCTCCCTCTGACCATCGATAGTTTATGGATCATCTGAAAGATCCGTTTCCAGACAGAAATGCCTCATTCTTCTGCTTTAAGAACAGACTACATCTAAGGATGCAGAATGAAAGACATGTTTTGAGGAAGGACTGCTTAATGTAAATTAAAAGGTTCAGCCCTCATGCCATCCCTGGCACTCATGTGGAGAGAACCAAAATGGTAAAAAAAAATAAAATAAAATTAAGGCAGTTTACAAAGGAAAGCTGACTTCTAACACCTCAAAGTCAAGGAACTTCTCAAAAACACAAAAACAAGGGAAGAAAGCTCTCCCTTCTGTGGGTTAAGACTTGGCTCACTTTCTCAGGCACAAGCATTCAAACCAGCAGAGTTTTTAAAATACAGCTGAAGAAAAGCAGATTTCTCAGTACTCCAGGTGACCCAAATAACATGTACACATTGGTGTTTCAGATGGAAGGAGAAGCAGGTGGGTGAAGAACAAAAAAAAGATCCGTTCAATATTAAAACTTGTGCAAAAATAGCAAGTGAAAAAAAAATGAAACCACATGTAAGCAAACATTTAGGCAAGATCAGAGCAGTGGAACCCCCTGCTTCGTACTCAGTAGTATTTTTCTTTAAAGTAAGGCAATAATAAAATAAACATGCAGGCAATGATGCGTTGGATCTGCATGTCTGAGATGACAGATACAAAAACATGAGAGTTGTTTACAAAAGGTGTAAACGCCATCGGTAATTTTAGGAAGGTTTGTGATCCTATTAAGGAAACAATGTTAAAGCTTCTAGGAAGGGGCTGTAGTTCAATTCTTTGGCAGTAGTGGTTTTTTTAGGCTAACAGAAGCATTACGAATATGCACATGTGGGTTCTTGGTTGGGAAACATCTTCTGGGACCATTGTTTAGCTGATGCTGAGCTGTGCAAATCCTATAAGTTTGCCATCATCAGGAATATCCGAGCCTTCAACACCAGATGCCTGTAACACAACAAACAGATCTAAATAGCAACACCCATGATGCATCCTCGGATACGCACTATGTTATGCATCAACAATGTGCATCAGATACAGTCTGGAGAGGGAGCAGTTACAGGACAGCTTTGTACTGTACTCAGCAGGTGGCAGTATCCAAAGTTAAAATTGTGGTTTTATTATTATTATTTTTTAGCTAGGAAGGGCTGGGACTGAAGTTTTGCCAATGTCTGCTCCAACTAGGGCTATGTGCAGTATCCTGGGTGAAACAAAAACTCTCCTTACCCACAAAAATGGTCAAAAATTATAATGGCATAAGTTTGTTTACCTACCAATAAATTGGTTATACCTTTGCTTTGCCACTGTAATTAACACTCAGTTTCACTGACTCTGAAGGATTCATCTGCTGTTGTCACTCATCTCCTAGCTTTTCTTCCATTTCCTCTCAAAGACAAGGTATCTGGACCCTCCCCATTCTCTTCCTCCAAGAAAAGATTCAGTGGTGTTTCTTTGTCCACTTACCTGCCCTGAAGCATTTCTATCCTTTTGGGGCAAGCCTACACTCCAAGCACAGAAAATACACTTCTGTAACATTTTATATGCTTATTAGCTACGATAAGGGAATGTCTGGGTTAGCATATCATCTCACATAGTTATTTAACCCAGGTGCAGCTCAGAGGACACAAGCTAGGAGTCTGCATTGCCTACTGTCAGAAGACCAGTGGGGACCTTTGGGAAGGAAGGGAGGATTCAGAGTGCATACATTAGATGCCTACAGTCGACATTATAGGCATCTATATGCAGTGTTTTCTTTGCACAAGTGACAACTTGTTCAATTAGGGAACAGGAATAAATACCAGTTTGAAAGTGACGGATCTGTTTGCTTGGGGCTCTTCCACAATTTTCTGCAAATTAGCTGCAACTGAAATCACACACACACAAAAAACGGGCAAACATTAGGACAGGCTAGAGAAAAACATCCCAAACGCATTAAGGCCTCTTTCTACTATGCAGCAAATTTAGAACATTTAAGAATACAGGGCTAAGAAAAAAAAAGTTTGGTCTCAATTAGACTCGAAGTCTGCTTAATCTAAACATTTAAACTGAAAATGCTGTCACTTGTTACTATGGATTTTTTAAAAGGTAGTTATGTTTTTCTGGAAGCAGTGGGATTAGTATTAATAAATGGCCCAACTGCACCTGGAAATCCAGTTAATTTTGCACTAGCAGCATCTCCAGATGTTGGGGCCAGTATCTAAAGAACAGTTTTGCTTGCTGTAGTTGAAATATACAGGCAGTGCTGACAGCTTAAAAGTCTCACCTGCTGCCTAAAAGGATGCATTTAGTTAGCAAACTTGCTGGAGGCATTCATCTGGCTATTCAAACGTGCTTGCAGTGCAGCAACACGTGCTGCTGCCTTAAGCCAACTGCATCACATGCACAGCACACTTCCCTCCTCAGCCCTACCAATGAGTTCCAACACCTAAAATAAAAAGCCTGGCTGATTCCAGTCCCAGACCTCTCTTGCGCAGAACCTGTAAGCAGTACAGGCTTGTGCAGTAATTTGGCAGTGCATATATGTCAGATGAGGTCAATTTAACTAATATTGTCAGACAGGAAAAGTTAAGGATTTCAGCTCAGGGAGAAGACATATGCATTGATTTGGCTTCATGTTTCATTACAAGGAACATTTCTTCATAAAGTTTCTAACCAGATGATATTTGTGTGGACGGGGGGGCCCAAACATACTGGTACAGAACTGCCACTAGAATTAACAGCAGTTTTGTAGAGCCATTGGGGTAGAGAACCAAGGCCACAGTGAACTGTCCTAGTACCCACAAATCAGGTCATTTTAAACATACAAAAATGACAAATTGTTAGAGAAGAAAAAATAATAGGTAATTACCTATTACCAGATCTCTGCCATCAACAAGACCTGCCGAAATGAGTTCTTGAGATACACCATCAGCAGTATCTGTTGGGGAGAAACACAAGAGCCAGTCACTACATAAAAGAAAATTGTCCAGCTGATTATGGTATCGCACAGAAACCTAAGCCTGTATCAGCCAAACAGCAAGAATATTAAGTTTACATGAGACAGATACTAGCGTGTACACAGGGTGCAGTCTTTCTTTTCAGACTTCATTTTTCTAATACTGACCAAAAAAAGCCTGTCTCTACTGAGCTGAAAAAGGTATCAAATAGTCACAGGACTGTGAAATTCCAGACCTGCTTCTTTTCTGCCCTTGTATCTACAAATACCTAGGCTACTCTATACTTTGTATGGGCAGAGTCTTTAGCTTTCTCAAAGACTTCAGGTGCTCATGTTCCCTTCAAAGTCAATGGAGAAGGGAGTCCATTCACTCAACTCAGGGCAGATGACTAAATGCACCCCACTGAAGATGTATGCCTCCTTGATTGTGTAGTGAGGCAGCCTAAAGGACTACCTGTTGCAAGTCAGATATCTAACTTAAGTTCCAAACTTCCATATCTTCTCAGCAATACAAGGGGGACACCATTTGTGTTAGCTACTCTGTGGCAGTTCAGTGACCCTGTGGGGAAACAGACCTTCCACGTGGAGGGCATCAGCCCAGCAAACCACAATATCTGCATTGAGAGGTTCTTCAGTCATTCACGTTTGAGCTACCCTTGTTTTCAAAACAGGACAAAAGCCACAGAGGGCAAGGAAGGAGACCTCCGCATACCTTCGTTCCTTTTTATGCCAACTAGACTACTGCTTAAAGCACTGCAGTGAGACAGCTTTGAACTGTGTGTCAACCTGAGCTGGAATTCATTAAAGGGCTGTACCTTAATTATAGCCATGGCAGTTTTACAAAAGGGGTCTCTTAATGCTCCAAGCACGAGCTCCAAGTGCTCGTGATCAGCCTGACCATAAGGCAAGCTCTAGAAATCCCAAGGCCTTTAGGAAGCGAGTGAGTGTGCTGTGGACAGACCCTCTTACAGTGTTTCCATACACACATCTGCACAACACCAAACAAAGGGTCCCCGTTCACCAAAACCACCTTCACACTCTGGCATTCCCCACCAGCTCACCTCTCCCTGGGGTAAATTCAAAACGAATATCATTGAGTTCTTTTTTCGAATTCCTGCGGAAAGAAGAAAATTTTATATAGAAGAGGCTGTTCCATTTCACTGATCAGTGTCCCGATGAAAGCGCTGTCATTGAAGAGTCAGTCTGTGAGGAGAAGTGAATTCAATGCACCCTTCCCCCTCAAAGGGCAGAAACCTTTGACCTGGGTTTGTGCCTGGAAGCAGGGTTCTCCGTAACAGTTTGCCTGTCAACCTGACAGTCTGAGCAGGCTGAAGCTCAGTATATATGATGGCCACCTCTCTGGTGTAAGGCCACATCGTTCCACTGCCTCCGCAACTCATAGCTGCCAGATTTATCCTTGGAGCACATCCTTTGGAAGAAGGAAGCACTAACTCACTCTGTAGGTGCACACAGAGGTTACATGACTGTCCAGGAATGACTAGGAGATGATGCTCAGAAGTTCCAGTCCAATGCCTATCAACAACCAAGATGTCTAAGGAGATGAGAGGCAGATTCCTTAAATCAGAAAGGTCAATATGTGTAATGATGGTAGAGAGCACTTAGAATCCTTTCTCTCCATATTCCTCACGACACAAACCAGAATCCATGTCTTGAGCTAGGTAAAAGCTCTGCACTCTCAGAACTGGCCAAAGTCTATAAAGTTGTGCCTGAACAGGCAGATGATGCAAAAGGCCAGGATCCCTAATCCCTTCCTGTTCACCCCACTGGATTTTAGGAAGACTTAAACAAATATTAAAATCTCTTTCAATTTGCAGTTCTTGCCAAACTGGAGAGGTAGGTCAGATAAAAACTGTTTTTCTGGGTCCCAGTTTTGGAAGACCGGGCAAAATCTGAGCTGGCAAAAAAATATACCACCATCACCCTTTTAATTAAAAGGACAGATGGCAAGATGTGCTACAAAATCTTCAAGTGGCCTTCCCTACAAAGGCTTACTTTCACAGAGCAGGTCAGTCCTTTGTGTCCTTACCTTAACCTTAGTACAAGGCTGATGGGGACCTTCGTATCTTCTTGTACCGGGGCTGCAGCAGGGGCAGGTGGAGCCTGCAACAGGATTAGATTATTTTAAAGCAAGTTAATATTCCCTTTCTCTAGTCTTAAAACTAGAGATAACCTTGATCAACTATAAATATGAAATATCACAGAAGTTTCATACATCACTGGAATTATGATACTACCATGGAAAACAAGACAGTCAAACAGGTGAACTTTATCCTTGAACTGTAATTATTCAGGCAGTTCTCTCTGCACTTGTTTTTAAAGAAGAGAAAAAGTATTTGACTTTGAGAAATGCCAAACCAGCAGGACACCATAAGAGGTGTTAAAGTATAAAGAGACTGCTTGCTTTGTCTCAAAAAATTAAGGTTTGGTGGCACTCACGGCAGTTTCAAGACATCCTGTGTTTTAATCCTTGCTCTAAACATCTGTTTTTGGAAATCTCACACAAATGTGAAGAGCACTGAGGAAAAAAATTAACCAGCAGATTAGCATATACTCTCAATTAATTTTAGTGAAATCAAAGGCTTTTTTTGAGAGCATCTAGTAGCAATTTTTCCCTTCTAAATTACTTCCGATTAATTGGCGTCTGTAGTCACAGCATTTTATATTGTTCACAGCAGGAGATTTCCAGCAAGAAAGATCCAGGAGGTTTCCACCTTTATAGTGTTTGTGATGCTTTCAGGAAAGGGCTAATTGTTAATCAGACTTCACGCACAGAAAGAAGTTTGGTTGCTCTTCCATTGTGCAAGTCATCTGTACTGCACATGCTGATCCAGAGGTTTTAAATCTGCAGTAATTAGGCAGACAGCACGCTAGGCTGATAATTTCAGCCTGAAAATCTTAACCAAGTACTTTTTTCTTTTTTTTTTTAATCATCTGGATCACTTGTTTTTTTTCCATGAGAGAAAAATTAACCCCTTTTACTTCATCTGTTGCTCTTCTTGTTCCAATGATTCAGCTCAGGGCTACTGACCACAGTCTTGTTTAAATTAAAGCCAAAAGCATTCCCAGGTCAGTGAAAACAAACAAGGGCCCACAGGGAAGCCCACAGATCTGCAAAACAGTAATCAACCAAGCTGCAAGAACCAGAGGAAGGCTATAAAGAGCACCACACTGACACAGAGGTATGCAGTTCACCTTAGGACAAACCACCAACAAATAAGGTAGTGGGCACCAGTGGCAGGAAGCAAGATACCCTACGAGGGCAAATCAAAACACTTCCATCACTTCCATTGATGCCACACTGCTATGCTGATTTACTGAACTGAGATTCCTGGCCTACTGCTGCTTCAACTGTTGAATAAAATTCAGGGATTAAGTCACTGGCCCTATTTCAAAAGATCTGAAAGGGTTTGATTTAAGCATTAATGTAGCCAAGAATATGTCAGTCCCCAACTTCACTATTTTTGTTTAAGGACTAATGTGCTGTCTATAATGGTTCTGTAAACAGGAACATGAGCTGACTGCAGTGAAGTGATATACATATCTTTCTTTAAAATAAAAGTTATGAAATGCTTCTAGGAAGGAGTAGGCCCAAGAGTTAATTTTCTGACCAGCACTGCCAAGCCTCTTGCCCTTGGCCTGCCAATGGATCACAGTAGCTTGGTCCCGTCCAACAGCAACTGCCCCTCCTCACCAAGTATGAACATTAGTGTCTTTTATAAAGAGGTTCCATCATTCAGGAGTCTGGCAAACTCTGCAGTGCTTTACTGTAGCCAACCGCAAGACATATTCCAAGTATTTTAGTAATGATTCGGTTTGGCCTTTTTTCTCCCTTAACATAGTCAGGAGTTCTTTCCTGAATTTGGTAGGCCTGCCTATTTGATCCATACCCGAACACTTTGGGATGACACAGATAAAAATTAAAGAGGGACTTGTCAAGCTTTTATATTCCCTGTACTTCCCCTCAAAGGTCCATCCTGTCCTCCCCGCCTGAAATGGAAGTGTTTGGAAGTACCACCAAGTTTAGAGCTTCCCAAAGATGGAGTTTGTGATTCTTAACCAACAGAAAGACAGTTTTAATCCAGGCCTCCTGTATCTCTGTTGATGCCTGAAGAACCTGCATCTTCCAGTTTCTTTCTCTAGCTTTTCTCCCCATGCTCTTATCTGGTAGACTCTGATGCCAAGAGGCACGGTCAGAGCCTATTTGTAAATACTTCACCTAAGACAGCAGGAACAAGCAGCTGACACTCAAATGAGACTCCCCTTCTTCTTGCCTTTACCCTTGCCTAAAGTCAGGTAGAGTACACTCCCTGAAAAGCTGAAAAAGTCACTGCACACAGAACGAGAATGAAAGCAGCTGAGTCCACACTGCCCATCATCCTTTGGCAAGCCACCAGGCCTGCTGTCACATCTATGTAATCAGCAGCACTAATACAACTCCAGATGAGCAGCTTTCATGGTTTTAGTTCATCTTAGCATAACAGTCTTGAACAGAAAGGTGAAGTGCAAGATTGAAAGCTGGTAGGAGGAGTTTCTAATCTTACCTGGGCTGCTGCCGGTGCTGCTGTAGGAGCCTGACTAGGTGGAGGGACAGCAGCTTGAGGTTGCGCAGGTACTTGTCCTGCTGCCTGAGGTAGTTGAGTAGGTGTCTGTGCTGGAATATTGAGTGAAGGACCTTGGGGCTCAGCTGATGGGAACAGCTGCAAGCAAAAAGGTATGTTAATGGGAAAAGAAATTTAACAGACTTCAGACTCGAGCATCTGCTTTCCATAAAGTACCTGTTAGCCAAATAAAACACTTAAAACTAACTGCAGTGCCAAAGGCATTCCCGGGCCTCCAAAACACTAAGACTGATCCCAAGTTGGTGTTCAAGAGTTTTCATCTTTCCTCATCCCCAAGGACTCTTACTCCCTGAAACTTTCAGCTTTACTCACCAGCAAGGAAGGACAAGAAACCACCATAGCAGCATGACTATATATCTTGACCAAAAATTACACACTGCAGCTAGCAAAGCTGGATGCACGCAGACCATCCCCTAGCTTGGAAGGGTGCTGTATCCTGTAGTTTCCCATTTCTCAAAATCTGAGTCCTACTGATATTTCCTAGCAGCCACACAACCAAACCACAGCAACTCTGCTTTGATTTGAAGTTCCATTCAGAGAATACAGCATAGCAAAGCATAAAAATATTTGTTGATAATTTATCTGTTTTCAAACAAATATCAGAGTCGGAGCACTATGGATATTTAATTGAAAAGTAATTCAGACAGAATGCAAGTTCTTCAAAACACAAGACAAGACTGCTTAGGACTGGACTTAGTCCCTTGCAAAAAAACCATATACAATTAATTTGGGGTGCGGGGGAAAAGAGCTAAATGAAAGTTAAATCTTATTTCTCTCTTGAGTTTTTCAGAATAAATTGATTTCGTCATGGCAGCCAAAGAACTGTGAGTTTGATGGCACTTGTTCAGTGTGCCTTCCAACTTGCACTAAACGATAGGAAGTGCAACTTGCTTTGGAAGTTGAAAACCTGTAACATTAGTCCTTCAATTTACAACGTGTTAAGGGATGCATCATGATGGGAAAGCTCATCCCAGAGAGATTCTAATTTTCAAGTTTTTCTTTCCATTTGGAGTTTATTTAAAATTACAGAACCAGAACTGACTGTAGGCTTACTTGAGATCTTCTTTTATAATCAATCAACCGTTGGAAACGGATGAAGTTAGAACAAGACAGCCTAACCCAAAACTAATTTCTAGGAGATAGCTCTATTTACCTTTCCACACAGATATGGAAAGGAAAGACAGCACAGTCTCTGTAAGATAAGCAGCTTCTATCACTGAAATAAAAGATATACTAATATTCTTAATGTAAAAAATATAGGACAGTGCCAGGACTGAAGGCAGATTATAAAATGCAATCGAAGCTTTGTTTGCTATCATGTACTACTACAGACTCGCTTCACAGTCTCAAGCTTAGGTTCAAACCAGTGGATCAGACCAAGAATTTTAAAGACTTTTTTTTTTTTTTTTTTTAAAGGAAATCAGAAGACTGTTGCTTTGTTCAGATTGTTCTTGGGACTGACTATTTTATAACACAGACTTTTGCTGTGGCAAAAGTTGAAAAGATATTCCCTAAAGTTACTTAGAAAGACCTTTTGGCATGAAATGGTCAATGATTCATTTTCTAGGGAGGTTTTCAAGTAGACTTTAGCTAGGAACTAGCTTCTAGTTCACACAGTATTGTTTTCAAAGTCTAATAAAAACATATCCTTGTGACAATGGCAATGACTAGGAGTCATTATTTTGGAAAGCCATTTGCAGTTGTAACTTACCTCAGAATTCTGCACAGATTCTTTCACTCTGGGAGACTAAAAACAAAGAAAAAAGTTGTCATTGCATGGACAAAAGTGAAACTTATTGACTAGCAAGGACTTGTCAAAACGATACTGAACATATAAAGTCTATGCAACTCTTTTCAAATTGTGTATACCAATTAAGATGTATAAAAAAGTGAAGCCACACGATTCGTTGGCAACCTAATCATAATACCCAGAAACATACTGTCTGTTTCAGGACTTGCAGTTTGCACCTACACGGTAGCACACAATGTATAAGCTGTTATAATTGTTAACTCATAGTGAAATCAAGCACTCTTGAAGACCACTTAGATCAGATCACATTGCTTGGATTTAAGTGCATTGAGATGGTAAAATCCATTTTAAGCTACCCAAGTCTTACAGAAAACAATAAGCAGCACAAATCTTGCAGAATTTCACCAGAAAACAAATTCTTTTCATATACCTAGGAAACCAGTTTGCAAACCAACTTGCTTAAACCACACTAAAGCTTGAAAATTAGCTGTACATGTGCTGCTTTACAGAAAATACTCCTTGCCTGCTCTCCCTGCCCTTGAACTCTGCATTATGCTATGCCCTCCATTAAAAAGCAGATAATTGACAGTTGTACACAAGTTCAGCAGTGCAACATAAAAGAAGATCAGCGTAATACAGGGGAAAGTTCAGTCAAAACAATATGACCAATCTTTGCTTATCAGCAAAACAAAGATAACATGCATTAGTCATTTCACATGAGCTAGAAGCGATTGCCAGTATCACTGGAAAGGATCATTGAAAAACCCTGCAATTATGAGAGTCTGTAGCTTTGACTTCCAAGAGGTTCAATTACAGCATGGAGATGCACAGGTGTGAAGGCTTGGTCTGTGCTGGGATTAACAAAAAAAAAAGTTTCTTCTCTGCATAGTAGTCTAAAAGACAGGTCTAGGACAGCACGAGTTTGACAGAAGAACAAAAACCTCATCATGCAACTAAACTGATGCCAGTTTATGCGCTAACCAATGCCACTAACTTAACCAGTGCAGGTCAGACCAATTTGTAACATGTTACCCAGAGGCCTCCAAAGGAAAAAAAAGTAAGAGGTCTTATTCTCATAAGAGCAAGTTGCAAAAAGCCCTGTGGACAGGAAGGGAAGGAACAGTTCCTTCACAGTGACTAAGTACGGATAGCGTCAGGAAAAAAAAAAAAGTCATGCAGCTGGAAAGGTAAAGCCTGAAATACGTCCCAATGTGTCAAGCCTTCACTTGACAGTTACCAGGCAAGATGAAAAGTGTGGCATTGCTCCCAGAGATAAACAGCTACACTCCACATCTGCAGGCCACAGCTTTAGCGTTGTTCTTTCAGGCACAAAGCTCATATCTAGGAGTACCCGGATGCCTCAAGGAATAATTAGAAAAGCTTGTCTGAAAGATCACAGTGTGCTAGACAGTGTACAGACAAGTACGGAAACACTGGTCCTGCCCCATGGTTAACAACTAACTCGGATACATGGCAAGCAGAGGTAAGCTAGGGAAAAACGTGAACAGACAGAAGGGAAATAAGACAAACATTAAAAGAGGTTTACCTAATTAAGGCACAAATATGATGACTTTGGGTATGTGGTTAAATATACTAGTTCTAATTTACTTTTGCCTGCATTATCAGAGATGATGCAAGCAGCCGGGGAAACATGACAGCACTGCATGCCATTACACAGATTTACTGAGTAACAGAAGATGAATGATTTAGGATTTTTTCAATTGCACATATAGCAATTGCTCTAATGTGAATTCAAAACTTCAAATGCAGAGAGCAAAAAAGCTGAGTATTACGACTGTTCTATAAGGGATCAAATGCTATAGGTGCAGAGGCATTCCTATCCTTTAGTCTTCAGGCTGAAGAAAATGACTCAACACCAGTGCAGAAGACAGACATCTAGGGTAGAATTTGACTACCTAAACAGAGATATGCAGTTAGGTCTAAGGTGTCCTGGCATCCCACCTGGCCCCTATAAAGGGGCAGGTATCCCAAAGATTTGTGTCACATTTGCGTGGGGTGCCTCTGAAATGGCAATATACATCTACATTTATGTAACTGAATTGAGACCTACCTGTTCCAACATTCATCCTTTGTTAAAGTGCTACAGCTACAAGAGCGCCTTAACATTTCTACTAGGACTACTAGATTTCAGGGTAGCTGACAGCACAGAACTAGGCCTTATGTGTTTTGGATTTCAGCTGCAAGCATAGGCCCCATCGATTTCAGTTCCATCCTGGAGCTGGCAGTAAGACAAAACCTCTCCTGATACTTCCAGAAGAAAGCATCTCAAACAGTCATCATCATCAAACCCGCTAAAACCAAGAGAACATCCTACTAGCTCAAGTGAATTAGTAGTATTCTGAACTGGGAGCAGGTCATCTGAATTAGTGTTCCCAATCACACGCAGTATCCCTGACTGAGACCAGCAGTGCCCCAGAATAACTACAGAAGAGAGTTCAATAGACTTTCTTCAACCTTCAGTCTGATTTCTCTGGTTCAGCTGCAAACTCTTCAGGGAAGGGATCATCAAAACTTACTGCATATCATACTTAAAACAAGGCCCCCAAGCCTAGAAAACAAAAGAGACAATAGAGCTATCACCAAGCTTGAGAACCAACCCTGAGCTGTGAAATTGCTGCTCTGCCTTCCTCACTTTCTTCATCTAGTTCATCATCGCTCCATTCCCAGCCACCATCTTCAGTCTTATGAAGGCGTCCACTGGAACCTGGGACTCTCCGGACCTACTCAACACAAAGACAGAATGGCTACATGAAGTTGACTTTTTCTTTCTTTCTTTCTTTATTTTTAAGGAAAAGTAGAACAAGAGCATCTTCAGCTTGTGCTCAGTCTGCCAGCATGTTTGAGGATTTTATTAGGATGTTTAGGTCTATATCTAGAAAATGCTGCATTACCATACTGCTCATTAAAAATGTGAACACAAGCACAGAAACTAGTACAACTAACACCTAACAAAGCCCATGAGATTTTCAGTACCTTTTTGGATCTTTCAGTGATTGTTGGTGCTCTCTGCAACATCTTCTCTTGTAAAAATTCTTTATTCTGCAAAAGAAAAAATGCCAAACATTCGCATTGCTGAAAATGCCTTTTGGTTCCTTAAGTGCTTCTGATAATGAAAAACTGTTTCACAAACTATTTTCAATAGAAAGTGTTTTGCATACCTTATTTGTTAAAAAACAAAAAAAGAGAGAGAGAGAGAGAGCTGTAAAAGGAAATGCACTCCTTTCTTCCTTTAGACTAGAGTTTATGATGTTTCATTCCAAATACTTTATAAGTCAGTGATTGCACTTTTCCTCTGTAAAGTGATAAGGAATTAACAAGAAGCTGTATAAAAGTATATCTGATTTACTGCAGAACATTGCTGGACTTAGGATATCACAGTATCTGACATCTTAACGAGGTATTTGGCATTCTTCCTATTTGCAGCTACTGCAACACCTGGATCTAGCTACTTCTTTGGGAAGGGGGGGCAGGATGCAGGAACCCCAACACACAGGAGTAACAAGGCCCAGGAACTGCGGCAGCCAGAGTTACAATGTGGCTCAAGAAACGTACAGCACATGTGATGTTCAGAGAAGAGGTGAACGTGGTGATCACAACAGATTAAATCTTGGGATCCTGCTGTGATGCTTTATTATATTAAATCTGCTCTTTAACAAGCTGCTCTGGCTGACACGTGGCCTCCTGAGCATACCGTTTTCAAACAGCTTGACTGCAGATCCAAACTGGGAGCTGGAGAGGAAGCAGGCTAGTGCTGGCACCCCAGCGTTAGCACTGGGAGCCAGCGGGATAGTCCACACCACGCCAGCGTGGCTGGAAAGTCCCACTGCCAGGCTGTCTCCTGCCTGTGAAGTTCTCCCACATCTGCCCCTCGATGGTTCCCTGAACATAGGGTGGAAAGCCTCAAGACACATGCTACCACGTTCTGATATACGCCTTTCAGCATAAATAAGAGATACTTTTATACAATATACACTGCATTTATATGTAGTTCAATATAAACATATTAAAGTTGGACTCTCCTGTCTTCAAATTACAGCTGTCAGCCTGGCAGCCAGCCGAAGTCTGAAAGTAATTTAACACTTGGTGTTCACTGGCATACATTTTTGCCTGGGGTGCTGGTTTAAGTATTGCCTCATTTACCATAACGTTAATTTTCTATCACCACATACGCTAATGTGTTACTCTGCAGCAGTTTAATGAAAGAGCGAAGGAGATTTTATACACAATGAAGTATAACATGAACTGAAACTAGTATCAGCCAAACGGAGAAAGGTCAGCAATACGTAAGCCATCTCCTTGCCACTTTGAACACCACACATGCATTTGCGTGCACGCAGCGTACAGACGCGGACAGTTTCAGTTGCCTAAAATCCCATTAAGGTCAATGAAAACCTAGTTAATACCCGTCAAGAGCCCAGACGGCAATTAAATTTGGCCTAAAGCAAACTCCTACATTTGGTAAACTGGATCGCATTCTAGACTTCCTTGGCTGCATTTATTAGATCTCTGTCAACTTTAATAGGACACCCAGCTCCTATATAGACGCCTGGATATGGACACTTCCATTTAAGCACCTTACTGTGTGAGCTGAAAACGACTCTCATTAATTGCTAAAGCTACTGTACCATCCCCAGTATCAGGTATCTTTTTGACAATTTAACCTGTGTTCTGCCATAAAACCCATGTATTTTAAGGTCACAAACATGCCACAGATGAAAAAATAAGCAACCACACTTCCTCATTCCCATGCAAATATAAATTTTCCCCTTTACTATTTCTGTTCATCTCTTCCCAAAAAAACCTCACACATTAAACTCCCGGCAGGAAGCACATAAATGCTGTTTGTTGCCAGTCCACTGCAATCTACCCATCAAGGCTAGAAATGGGAGTTTTCTACTGTTTTGTACCATAGGATCTTCACTTTCCACGAGGCAGTACAGGGTGAAACAGTGTTAAGTAAGCCCCCGCACAGTAGGCCCTATTCATTGCTTTGCCTACAGACTGATTATAGAAGTTTCTAAAATCTAAGTTATATTTATTGCCACAGAGACCTTTATGGTTGGACACGCAGCCAGAATGGCACCATTACAAGAGAAGCGAAAACCCCCAAACCCACTGAGAGACATTTAAATGCTCAAGAATTTCTAGATAATTCCTCTTAATAGCAGTATACACAAGGAGATACAGAATAGACGTCTCATTTTCTGCCCCTTCACAATGACCCATTCAATGCACCCAGCTATGTTGGCCTTAAATGAAACGGCCATCCTACCCTCATGCCAATAAAATTTTCACCATACTTATCATACTTCAGACAAGTCCTCCCCACTGCCTCGGCACGGATCAATTTAGGAAGCGTTTTCTTACCTTTGCTTTTGTGAAAAATTTGTGTCTTAAGAGTTCTGCTGCTGTTGGTCTGTCAATAAAAACAGATGTAGAGAAAGCAGTTATAAACCCTGCCTTTCAATGCAACAGTCTTCCAGGTTGCTGCAGCTTGCAAATAACGTGACCAATCTCATACGGGCATCAGCTTCTTGCACACTTCCCCTAAAACCAGCCAGTGTATTCCAAGTAATTTTCTACCACCAGTCTCTTAAATGACAGTGCAGTCCAATCAAAGCCTATTCTGTCGAAAAGGCAGTGAATAATTTGGGGGTAGGAGGGGAGGAGGGGTTGTTCTCATTTTAATGTTGAACTCAAATCTTTTAGAGCCTGCGTGAGGATCACAGAAGCAGTCTGCTGAGAACTCAAGTGAAGGATCATCAACTACAGTAACAGCACAGTACTAGCAGCATGCAACTGAAAGCTAGTTTGGAGATACTTCATTACACATGTGTAATTCGCTCTATTAAATGTAAGTGCAATGATCAACCTTTGCCTAGTATAAAAGGAATGAGTCTAAATTATTTTCTCCTTTAAGTTAGACTTATTAAATACTGAAAAGTAAAGCCATCCCTTGGTCAGTTTAAGAGGAGCTTTCTAAAGTCTTGGGCCTATATGAAGAAGCTCATAGCATCTCCCCCACTGTAAACTGTGCTTAAATAGTAACAGAAGGTGATTAGTGACTTGCAAAGGCTATTTATCGCAGGATTTATTTCAACTCAGACCATGCTAACAAAGTCATCCCTCCTACAGCACAGCAATGAAGAAAAATAATTGCACTAACTTCTCATTCTCTTTGGCAACCCATACACCCACATAAGTATACCTCATTCTGCAAGCTGCTTTTTAAGGGCAGACCTCTTGCTCTCAGAGTCAGGGTGATTGCAGTGAATGTTACTGGTGCTCGAAAAGAGAGAAGGGGCATGCAGCGACTGAATATGTTATGTTTAATTCTCATCAGCGCACATTCTAACCTGCAGGGATAGGATATGCTTTAAAAAATGAGAGAGAAAGTATCAAGCTGGGAAAAAAAACCCTTGCTATCAGCATTTATCAATCACTTAACTGGATTCATTAAGTATTTCAAATGCAAAGCTTGTTAGAAGAGACAGATCCCATCTCACTGTGCGTGAGAAGCCTTTGTTCCAAGATCTGTCACAAGAGGGAACTGAAAAAACATCTTCATTATTAGTATTTTATGAAGGGACTTTTCTCTTTCCAGAATTAGCTTGCTTAGCAAGGAAAAAAAGAAAATTAAGATAAAACTGATCTGTAGAAATGCTCGTTTCTTTAGCTTTGCATTTTAAGGAGCACTATTTTTAATGCAGGATGAACGCTTCTTTCAAGCCGCTTTGTTGAGGACTGGCAAGCACGATGCCTCTCCACTGCAGAAGCGTGTCTGAGCTCCCCTACGCGACACGCTGCGGTTTTAAACGGTGCCATAGACAGCTAGACCCTCATGCAGCTTCAAATGATGCCATACATAATGATACAGTGCTATACCGGGAACCACAACATATGCACCACCCCCTTAGTGATATTTCTAACACTGAGTAATCGAGCTACTGTTACAAGAAAGACTGAAGGCAGAATCAGGTCACTTAAGCAATTGGTATCGATGAAAACATGTTGAGTAAAATTTCATAAATTTCTGAAAAAAACAGATATTACTTATAATTAAGTCAAAACTACACTGAAAGCCTTCTTTGCACTGGCAAATTTGAAAAAGTTTGTTCAAGAATGTCCACAAGTAAATACATATTGCCCAACAGGCAATTTCTGATTTACAAAGACAGAGCTGTTTCGACTAGAAACAAAACACGACCACTGCAATCACCTGCTGGAGGTGGCAAGAGAGAAAAGGGTACTACTCGAGTAGCAGACTGGGATGCATTTTCATTAACCCGAAAGGAAGACGTGTGTCCTAGCTAGTCACAGTGCCAGACATTTATCCTTAAAATAAGGACAGCGAAGAGACTTTGCTGTCACGCAGCAGGACTGCTGTGTTCCCTGTGACTGAAAGGCTGAGTCAGAGCACACCAGCTTTACAAACAGAATATGAGTTGGGTTTTTTTTAAGTTTATTTTGATGTTGGCAGTCAACTCTTACCTTTTCTCAGGGTCTTTCTGTAGGCACGATGAGATCATCTTCCTAAATGATTTCCCATACTTCTTCAGCATCTCCTTATCTTGCACACCGGTCTCCAAAGATGGAGGATCATTTTGTAGTGTCAGCATTAAAACCTAAAAGAATTACATCTATTGGCAATGAGATTTTCCTCAGCCTTCGTTAGAGGCAGATCTTGAGAATACAGTATTTTAAACAAGCATTTTCACCCAGCAGGTGAATCAATAAGGACTGTTTCATTACAGTGGCTCTCCGAGGGTAGCCTGAACATAGACTGAAGCTTTTCTTACAGTTTGGGCTGCCACCTCCCATTCGACAGACAGTGAGAGCTCACCTCACTACCTTTCCCTCAATGCAATTACAGGGTCTTCGCTACCCATGCTCACTAAACTTGTGGCAACAATTATTTTCAAGGCCTTTACGCCTCCGCAATCTGACTGTCGGGCGATAGGCTCAAGACTCGCACAACAGGACCTAGGGAGAGTCACCTCCTCCTCCTTTTCTCAGGAAGCCAGGCTAACCTCTACCCAAAGGACCAAGCTGCTGCTATCTATCACAGCTCCCAGCCCACAGCCTGCCACCAAACGCAAGGTTGGGATGCGCTTTCAGGTCAGTTGGGTGCGATGAAAGGTGTAAGCACAGCGAAATGCAGAATTTCTTAGCTAGAAATTAAAATTAGCGTAAAAGCAGAAGGACTACATGAAAAGATGCAGGGATTCTCTTTCATGTAGCACTGCAACAGCAGGTGAAGTCTTTTCTAACACAAGCACCCATCAAGCCAAGCTGATTATTTCCTTTGCATCACTCAGATATTCTGAAGGAGAGGGAGAAAATTACTCATTTCCATTTTCACTTGTCACCTACTTACAGATGAAAACCTATTTTTAGAAAAGGAAGCAGCACAGAGCACATTTAAATAGCTTTCAACAGCTATATTGCTTAGGGCAGCAACAGTCCATCAATCTAGCTGAAATTAAAGAGTCTACAATAGAATTCCCTGCTTCCCCCCCTCACCCCCCCTTGGAGGGTCACTTAATGGATGGGACATATTGCTGCCTAACAAAATTAATCTGCAGTGAAATACAATTACATTCGATAGAAGACAAAAGCCCTCTTGCAGGTTGCACTACTGCAACTCACATCCAATACAAGTGGAGATTAGTAATTCTCTCCACCACATGACAATACATGGCACTAAGTAGGTGATCTTCATATTCAAAGTTGCAACTCATGCATTCAAAATACAATAATCAAAGAACAGCAAGCAGAAGCTACTGGAAAACATTACTAAGAATCAGAGCACAGAAGGAAGTACCAATGAAAACAGTGGCACCTAAATCAAAGTATTTCCCTGAACTCCTAACTGGCTTGCCACAGTCACAGATATGGTTGTATCTTTAACTGCATTTCTAAACTACTTAGCTATTCAAAAATCTCTGCACAGAGCTGAAGCAAGTCTTAAAATTAATACTGTTCCTACAAGAGTTAAACTAGTGCAAAGTCTTGGCATTTAAAGCCATATACAGATGTTCCTGTTCTAATTTCTTAGGAGCTACTGAACCCCCCAAATCCAGTGTAATTTGAGAGATGGGCAGGGATGCATCCAGGTCCTAGAGAGGTGATGCCCACCTTGCATAGCACTTTAGCAGTTCAAGCACTCAATAGGAAAACTTGCTCCAGAGAAGCCCAAAATTGAGGGAGTTAGCACCCATAAGCCTCATAGCCCAGGTAAGTAGTCTAACCACAAGGCTATGGGTTTTCTGAAGGGCTTTCCACTCCCTCCTGTTCAATCTGACAGAGTATGCATCCAGGAGTAGAAGCAAAATGGCCTTCAAGAGGGTGGAAAATACAGAAGGGCTCAAAATTTTACGAGCAAAGCAGGATCCCATCAGATCTCATAAGGGGCTAAGAAAGATCTCAAAGCTCACTTGAAGGCAGGATGCTGCAGACCCCAGTTGATGAGGTGGACTCAACTAAGATACAGACTCCCTGAAAGAAGAGTATATGTTGGAAGAGGCTCCTGGTTCAAGAATCAGGGAAAATTAGCTAAATCACCATGAGGCAATCCAGATTTCAAGATACTTAAAAAGGTTTTTGAAGCATCAGTGTTTAAACAACAACAAAAAAAGTTTCCTCCACCTTAGCTTCAATAAAATACTAATGTTGCTGTTCCCGTGGCATTTTCATACTGATGTGTGGTACTTCCCAGAAAAGCCCTACCCAGGTTCAGTAATTAACAGTACTAGTGTTAAAGAAAACCTTTTGGGATAACTGGTAACAGGATTTCTGAAGATTATCAATGCAGGAGAAGGAATGGCTCCCTGTGCCAGTTCACTAGATGCCAGATAAGATGTTCTGAATCATTAGGTGTAGCCCTAGAAAGATCTGCTGCCTTCAGAGGCTTCAGAACTGAGGCACGCAGCACCATACTCATGAATGGTGACCCTGGCAAGTCTCAGGATCTAAATAAGAACTACGTGCTGTTTAAGGAAACATTAAGTGGTGTCTTTTTTTTCTTTCTTTTTCTTTTTAAGGTGACTTCACACAAATTGAACATCCACAAGTGTAAGTTGAGAAGTACAAGTACTGTTCAACAAGAGAATGGCCAAATTCTCCAAAATGTGCACAGATGCACTGATGGTATCTCAAGCACAAGTATCTGAAGACCACTCACCTTCATTGGTGGGTATTTATGGTAAGGAGCTGCCCCTGTAGCCAGTTCGATAGCGGTGATTCCAAAGCTCCAGATGTCTGCCTTGAAATCATATCCTCTGACCTGAAAAACAGTAAAGGATGTTAGCGTGTGTCTCTTTTGCTCTCCTGCACTACAATCCTTTTCTTTAGCCTTTGTTTATTACACATCCTTTTGTCCTTTCCCCTCATTTCTCAAGAGGGATTTGGAAAGACCAGCACCCTAATGTTAAGCGCAGATGGGAAAGAACACTTGTCCCCCCATCCCAGTTCCTTATATCTTCAAGCAGAAAGTGTATTAGAAGTCACAGTCTGATGAAAATCATGGTCTTGGACTGTGCGGCTAGGATTGCCGTATCATGAGCCGCTCAAAGCGTAGAACGTAAAAGGGCATTGGGTTCAACCAGGCTCCAACTTCTACACCAACACAGAGAGTCATTAAACAGCATACTGAAACTCTCGCAGTTAATAGATGGACTGTTATCCCCTTGGGATATATGCCTCACTATGCTTTTAGTCAACCACTTAACTAATCCAACTGCAAACAAGCTCAATCCTGAATCTGCAGGACTGGGAAGTACACGCCAGCTCTGTAAAAAGCCCCTCATTCCTGCCTGTAGAGTAATATTTCCCTCCACTGTATTTTTGCACTCATTAATTGTAGTTTCTCCAGTTGAGATTAAACACAGACTTGTTCAGGGAAATTTATAGTATTTACTTCCCCTCATGCACAGGAAAAAATATTTCACATGCCAAGGCAGTTACTTCCTCATTATCATTAGGTAATATTTTGGCACTTGCTTTCTTGACTGCAGGAGAGAGACATTGTGTACTAACTTCAAGGAGAGCTACAAAAAAAATCAAAGAGCTTTGGCTGCACAGAACTGTTTGTATTGCTTCTCGCTAGACTATGGAAAAATTAATACTGAATCAGAGCAAAGCTAATAGGGTTACTGTGTTCAGCTAAATTAACAAGCTTTAAAAAGATGTCTACTGCGACGAAGCCAAAAACGTTGCCCAAGCTACCTTTAAGAGGGTCTTGAATTTTGAGAAGCAAAACCAACCCCCTCCTTCCACAGCTTTTCATATGATTGCACATAATGATACTATAACTGAATTAAAATTTATTATAGCAAGAGTCCTGTATCTTCCACTAATTTCCCAAATTTTGTAGGCATCACTTTCACAGGCCTTAAACATTTGGAAGGGTTCCTGAAGTGCTGCAGTTTATGGATGCCATAATTACAAATGGATTTCAAATAATTTTAACTAACTAAGCACAGATACCTTATAGAATTTATAAAAACACAGTACAGGAGGAAACATGCTATAGATTTTTATAAATTCAAGTTTCCTCACACTGTATTTTTTAGTTTTTGAGAATAACTTCGGCACAGTTCTTAGCTTTATCTTTCAGATAATCTGGCAGTAGATTTATACACTGTGCAATTCTCCAGCAGGATTTTAACTGTTTAGTATTTATTAAACCATATAATCCTGCCTGCAAATGAAAGTTTGCAAGTTCAGAAGTTTCTGTAGCAGTTGTTCTTTCTGACATTTATCCAGGACATATTAGTCACTAATCCACAGTTAAATTATAAGAACAACATTTATTTTTCCTCATCAACTATTTTTTCCATAAATCAGTCAAAACAAGCATATTTTTTCAAAAACAGAATAGCAGAGTACCATGTATTTAAGGAACTTAACTATGCTGAGGTAAAACAGCCAAAATTGAGACAATAATATCTACATAAAGAAGGCTAACCTACAGCAACCCCTTTTTTTTTTCCCTCCCACATGAGATATAACAGCTCAGAGTGACACCTGCTGGAAGGGAGCAAGATGATATAAGCAGACATTGAAAGATTTCTTAGGAGCATCCAAAGTACCTACTTACCATCTAAAACTTGCAACAAGTTAGATGTTCACAGCCTTCAAAAAACTGAATTCCCTAGAAAAACTGTCTCCTTAGGAAACACTAAGTGTTTCCCATCAGAAACAACCCCTTCTTCACTAAGGGGTGAGGGCCTTACTCAGATTTCTCCCAAACCTCAAAATATTTTGTGGCAAATAGTAAGAAAAAAAGTAACAAGCCAGGTTTGCTGTAATAAAACAATGCTGTTCCAAAATATTTTTGTTTCAAACATTTGGGGAAGAAAAAAGGAAGGACATTCAGAGTTAGCAGTGTTTCTGCTTGGTGCATATGCCAAAAAGCAAACCCTGAGTCCAGCTCGCTCTCAAACCGTTTTCAAAGTCTTGAAGGATAATTTTTAGAGTGAGCTGAACATCAATGCAACGGTAGCTAGCTGCAAAATGCCTTGTGGGGACTGCAACAGAATTTTGCCGGTGGATCGTGCTCAGAAATGGGCAACAGCACTTTATGTTAAACAAAGTTTGCAGGTGGCCTTCATCAGCAGTCACGCAGACAAAGCTTGCCGCTACAGTTTAGTCTAGAAGTGGAGGGCAAAAAGCGACAGACCTCCACCCAACAGGAAGAAGTATGACATCTTTTAGCAAGCCAAAAGAGCAGAGGAGGGAGCGGGGGAAGGCAAGCATTCCTCAATATTTACAAACTGGATATTCACAAGCCAAGAGAAACTAAACTGCTGAATAAACTCCCCAACTGCACACTGTTTCACTGTAATAACTCCCCACTCAGATATGCTGCAATTAACTCCCTTGAATTCCCATATTTGCAAGTGCCGAAGAAGATGTTACCTTGCTGTGTATGTGCAAATTTACCATGTATGTGAACTACTTAAATCCCACCTCACGTTTAGGCATGAGGGAAGGGGCAGGTTACTCTTCTTTATACCAGGGCTGAGCTGTCTCATACTCACCTGCAGTAGGACCCTGCAGAGAAGCAATAGGGTAGGAAGCCACTGAACACCAAATACCCCATGCCCGGCTGTAAAAAGCAAACCTAAGACAATCCTGTAGTTTTAAAGCCTTACATGATGCAAAATAGTCATATTAGATTCAAGAAAACATGGTCACTGCCGCCAACAGGAAAGTCTGCCTGCAGATCAGCTGCAAGGATGCTAGGGAAGAGCTCACCTGCTCCATAACTTCTGGTGCCATCCAGCAAGGTGTGCCCACAAAAGTTTTTCTGACTTTATTTCTCGTAATATCACCACCAGTGGCCAAAAAGGCGCTAACACCGAAGTCTGAAAATGGAACAAAACAGATTTTAGTAAGAACACGTCCTGAGCAAATTGACAGGCTGCTCCCCCCACCATACAGGGGCCAAATATTCCCAGCCATCTATTAAGTACTAAACCATAATGAGGAGTTTTCTAACGAACTAAGAATGATCAACAGTTAGCTAAGAACACTACTAAATGAATACACTGTGGTCCACCATTCAGTTACTTCAGAGAGCAGAGTTTTCAGCCCTGGCCTGTAGAGAGGAAAATTCCATTTCCATTACGGCTCACTGCTCACATCAAAGTATATCCTCACTCTCCAGCAGACCTGCCACTGTGCAAACCTGCCTTTAACAGATATTTATTTTTAGATATACCTACATAAATATATATAGAGAGAGATAAAATATATGTGTATGCATGTGTAAGATATATATATATATATATATATGAAATAACTGAACTTTAACTAGTACCTTCTTGTCTCTTGTGCCTGCAACAGCCACGATTAATATTTATAGCAATGCAAAGTTTTCTGAACAAAGAAGTCGTGCACGCAAAAAGTTATTAGAGATCCTAACATTTAACTGACATAACTGCATCCTGACAACGGGAGGTATCGGACCATTACTGTATTGTATTGCTGTATTACCAGAATACGCTTTGCTTGGCAATCCTTCCATGCCCGAGAAGCTCAATGCTTTGAGCTTGGACACCAGAAGCTATTCCCCATAATGCAGCAGCAAGGTGACCGAATTGAGCAGCACCTCCTGACAACTTGCACACACCAAAGGACACTCGAGGCTGCCCCATGCATACCCTGTTAACGCTATTAAAGTCATTCTTTTAAACGAGGACTATACTTTCCAAGACGATGTGAATGTTTTGGGCAACTGCGGACGACATGGAAAAGAGGATCTGTAAGCAGCAGTAGTGCTGTGCTGGGAAGGCAACGGGATACAAAACGTTTGTTCGGAGAAGAGCATTACAAAAGAAGATTTGGCAACTGAGCCGTTATGATTCAAGAGGGGATGACAGAGACTTTCCTTGGGAAAAAAAAGAATCAGGTGACAGGGAAACTGTAAACACAAACTGCGAAAGTATTTCCTCCCAGCTTGCTCTAAAGTACATCCCTTTTGTATTGTGAAATTATAGATCTATAACTGGTCATTCTGTATAACTCAAAATTATTCCTACTGATTTTTTTCTTTAATTACGTACAAACAATAGGTCTAAATCTACACAGTTTTTAATGTGACTTTTGAGATTGAGAATAGGCTTGGAGGATAAGTCCCTTCAATTCAGGGGTTATTTCACATAATGCATTAGGCATTGCACCTGGTTTGAAAACTGTTAAAACATAGCTGCCTGACACAGTTAATTGCTACTGCAAGATTTATTCAGAAGAGCAATGAAGTTGCTCGATGGCTTAAGGACATCATCCTCACTGGGGAATTAACTGCTACAAAAGGATGCTTTTTTCAGATTCGCAAGCAACAGCATCCCCTCGAGAACAGCCTCCAGCTCCCCTCTGCATCCCCTCAGCAGCGTGAAGGGTCCTTTTTCACCAGGCCCTCAATACTTGAGAAACACCAGTGAAATTATCACTCAGAATAACAAACTATGGTTTCCAGCTTACTCTGCTTAGAGACATTCCAGGACAGGAACTTAGTACTCACTAAAACACTAGACATTTATAATCAAAAAATCACAGTAAAGGAAAGAAGGTTTCATAGTAAGTCATGAGGCTAAAACAAGCACCAACGAATGCCTCTTGTTATGGTTCAGTTTATTCCAGATGTGTTATGCTATCCTCTTTCTTGGAGGCATCTCATACTGCTGCTGACCTTGCAATTTTAATATTGGCTAGATGGATCACTATATTCCTGTCAATGCAATCTCTGTTTTCCTGAAAACTCACTAGATCTGCTTTTTGCAACAACAGTTTTGCTTTGTGATCTTCCATGTACACATCCATCATCCCCTCTTCCCTCCCAAAGCTGAAAGAGACTCCAAAAAAAAAAAAAAAAAAAAGCTCAAAGGTATTTGCACTTTACTGCTTATTATGGGTAGTCTTGCAAGACCTATTCTTCTAAACACAAGAGCAACTAAAAAGTTTTTATCAGTATTATCTTTATTTTAAATAAACTTTTCCAAGTGCCACCAGCATACTATTGTGATGTGCTGTATTTAAAATTGTGTGTATCATCTTACCTCGAGTTTCCATGCAGTCATTCTGAGGGTAAAGGAAATACCATTCAAAGCAAAAGCATCCCAGCAATAAAAACACAAGCCCTTTACGCAGCGCACACCATGTTCACCGCATCTCACCTCCGACAGGAGGCGAGTTTATAAATTCCACTTTGGATTTGTGCCCCTACATCTGGCATTTGAGGTCGGGAGAAAGCCTAAATGGAATTAGATTGTATTCCATTACATGGTTGATTTATTCAATGTTTTCCCAATCAATCGCACTCATTTCCAATTGGGTAAAACAGGCCAGTTCATCCAGCCTGTGCTATTCCACTTTTAGGCATGATTTTGAGACGTCTTCTCAAATGTCATCTTACCAATTTTAGCCAAGTCCCAACTATCAAGATAAGAACGTACTTGTTCTCAGGAAATACCTGTAAAGTGGTAAATTAAAATCCTAAACTTGAGTGAGGGTGTAATCCTTGCTTCCAAGAGGCAGAGAGGATCTGTGCCTCTTTCTGTCTGCCCAAGCCCCCAAATACCAATTTCTGACGGGATTCCTGTGACTGCCCCTGCTAAATTATACTCAGAAAGGCTAAAACAAAACCCGAGTATTGCATACGGTTTTTAACTCTCGGGAATGGGGGAAAGCCATGAAATTAGAGAGGTATGACAGGGACAAGGAATAAGGTTTACAACTCCGTGGTTTTGTCTCTTCTGTTTTAACAGGGCAAGTCTAAGCAATCTACTTTGATTTTAACTTCTGTTGCACTTGCACTGAAAGAGAGGTGCAAAAGCTTAAAGGTATTTACACTTGTCCTCTTATCTGACAGCTTGTATTTTATACTGGCTCACTACAGTGATAACTGGGAGGCTGACTGGCAGTGATAACCGCATCACCAGGGACCGGGAGGAATCAGAAATGTTTGCATCTAGCTTGCAATACCAGCTATCACCACTGCTGGGAATCCAGCTACTGCCAGATATTCAAAAGGAGCCCAAAGGTCCCAGACTTCTGGCATAGGCTGCTAGCAAATAATTTCCCATCTCCAGGGTCCTCTGTGTGCAAGCAGCAGGATTTTTTCTTTTTTTTTTTCCAAGCTGTTTTTGGTTCATATCTCTGAAAGTAGTCCAGTAGATGAATCTTTTCTATATTGCTTCAAAAAATTGATTTAAAAAAATATTTACACCGCAACAAAAACCAATCTGGAATAGGGAGTAACTGAGAGTTCTGCTGCTACAGGCTTTGCAGAAAATATGGCAAATTTTACCTATTTCAGCAGAAATATCATGTGTTGCAAAGCATACACCCTGCAAAACAGCGGTAATGAAGTTGCAGGCTAACGTCTGAAAAGACGCAGTATTAGACAACAACTCCCGCTAATGAAGTTATCTAAGTTGTCAGACATCAAAGCTATTCTGGCCACTCAAATAAAAGCTAAAAGGAATATCCCCTCCTACTGTTCAGTGTTGCAGAGACAGAGACCTGGTTTAAACTCACCAACTCAGAAATGTTGTGGCAGGACTGAATCACAACAGGCATCATTGCTGCCATAAAAATGAGTCAAAGAACGCTACGGTGTCGTAAATCTGTTTTACTCAAATCTAGAAATCAGCTATTAAAAAAAGTCATCTCTCTTTAGCCAACACAAATTGTAGTGCTACCTTAATTGGAAGAAGCCTAGGTACCTGCTCCTGTTGGGAGCTACCCTAGGGAAAAGACACCCTGTGCGCATTAGGAGCCAGGACCAAAGCTTACTAATGTAAGAAAGTCTCCTACGGAGTTTGGTGCACTTTGGATCAGACCCTAAAGCAGCAATTCCCAACTTCCGTGGGGGCAGATTAAACCCTTTTTGACTGCAAACAACCCAGAACTGTTTTAACTGGGGCAGCCAAGATAATACCCCTCCTTAAGAGAAGGAAAAAAAAAAAAAAGGAAAGGGAGGAAAAAGAAAAGAATCAGAAAATATTTCAGAAGACAACTCTAAGCATCTCTTTCACTGGTCACCATCACAAAAAGCTGCAGTCGTACTTAGTGTTTTTCTGCAAACCTTATGGCTTTTAGAGCACTGAAGATTCATCAAGCCCGACAAGAAGAAGAAAAAGGCAGTGGTAAAATAGCAGTTTTCTGTGGATAACACAGCAGGGTGGTAAAGCACCAGAGAAAAGGAAGATTAAGGAAGAACAAGAATGAAGAAAAAAAATCCCCCTTTAAAGACTAGATGGTTATATTGTACTATTTGATCTATAAATACACATTTGTTCTCCCCAGACTCTCACTTGGTAAGGTAGGTATCTACAGTCACATATATTTATAAGCAACCAGCATGTAAAAAGCGACTGATGCTTTCATTTTTGTATGTATCACCAAAACTTCAGCCTTTCTGCAGCGATGTCAAGGCACATAAAAGATTAAGAAAAGCCCTATGCTAAGGAAATACAAAGGCTGCTTTTGAAACTCGGCCTCAACAGCGTGTTAATGAAGATACCTTAATATTGCAGAAAGTAATTGACGTATGATAAAACACAAGCCAGCCCGGTGCAAACACTGCCCTCGGAGAAGTTTGCAAGTTGTTTCTGCATCTGAACAAGGCAGCATCTCCAACCTTACCAGCGCCACCAAAAACAAGGCACTTCACATCGCGCTATTTTAGGGGCTCGCAACTGCTGCTGCAAAAGATGCAAAAATCCCATCAAGCACCGGGAAAAAACACCTTTTTTCTGCACTTCAAAAGGGAAAGGAGGTGGAGGGGTGTCAGTGATGCAGCACCGACTGCCACCGCTCGCATCAGCCCTACTGAGCGGTTCTCGCTCCCCTTGCTCGGCTCGCGCCTTGCTGCCCACCGGGCCCCTGGTTCAAGCGATTTTATCTCCCAAAGTTGTGGTTTCCTGACACAAAGTGGGGGGAACGACACCAACTGCATCATAGCTTATGTAGGGCGCTATTTTAGGACAGCGAATTAAGAGCAGTCAGGAACACGGCGAACTGGTGACAAGTTGGCACGGATTTGCGGAAAGTTGCACAAATTCAGTTATGCAAGTGTTTGGGTTTTTTTTTTTTGGCCTGGCCTTAACCATCCCCATTTTATAAATAGATAAAGTGAGAGGGGTTAGGCAATTTGCCCGGTATCAATTAGCAAGTCCCGAGCAACTTTGCAAAGTCTCACAATCTACTTTAACCACCAGGCAACGCAGCCTGAACGGGAAATTGCAGCAACGCCAAATTCCAGAGAGAAGCGGCCGCTCCAAGCAGGTGCTAACCCTGTCTTGTTTAAAAACCTGTAGGGAGAATAACACAATACCTTAAACAGCAAAATCCCACCTATTTGAGGGACGCAGGCCTTCACGGTGCGAGCACGCCAGCCTTCAGTAGACCCTTGTTTCTTTACATACGATCATGAAGGACTGTGTGGCTGTATTATCTAATGTTCCAACGAATAAAATTGGGGGGAAAAAATAAAAAAGAAAGGATTCGCGCTGCGCCCAGAGTTTCAACAGGATGCTAATCTCATGGCTTAGACGGAGCAGGGTTTGTACCCGGCAGGTTTCTCACACCCTCTGCAGCCCCCCTGTTAATAAATTAAGAATATTGAGCCTAGATTACTCTAGGAAGAAATCTCCTCCTTTACATAGCTGTATCAGTGCCGATGCAGTTTATGTTGACAAAAGGGTGTTTATCAGTGCAGCTTTCAGACTCCAGGGAGCCACTAAAATGCCAAAGCAAAGAGGTTTTATGTTCTGATATATTTTTATTTATTTATTACAATAATTGCCATGGAGAGGTTGGAACAAAAGAACCCAGCTATCTCGATTCGCATTGCGGCCACCGTCATCAGGGCCCAGAACAACGGTATCTAGGAAAGAAAGTCTTGCTCTCTTAAGAGGATATATTAATTTAGCGCGGGGTGGGGGGAACCACTCCAAACTGAAAAGGCGATACTCTCTAAATCATGGGAGGCTCCAAAAAAACTGCTGCCAAGGCACACACACACAAAAAAACCAAAAAAAAACAAAAAAAACAAAAAACAAAAAACCCCCCACTGATTTTAAACATATGAAAACAGCTCCAGTTTAGATCTCACCGGTCAGCTGTACCTGTTAAAGGCAATTATATACCTTGGTTCAGTGGATATGCATTTTGAAAGCGAAAGAAGCTACACAGTTAAAAATAGACACAGCCAAGAGTAAAAATACCAAGTCCTAGGACTTGGGGAGGAGTTTTAAGCGGCACATTTGTGGAGGCCGTTGCAGGCATTTTTAGCATTCCTGCTTCCAGGGACGATGGCCTCGCTCGATTCACAGATTCCTCCTCCGCTGTTTTATCTGCCACTAGCTCTCACTGGTGGTGCTCTTAAAGCAGCTTTTGCATCCAAAGCACATCTGTCAATTTAGAATTACGAACAGCACAAGGAAAGCCAGACACCTCCAGCAAGTTATATTGTGCTTGGCCTTACAGAATTGCACAGTCCGTACTAACTACAGAGGTTTTTACTTTTGAGAGAGTAAAAGTGGTTAGAGTGATATAATCCTATGGCAGAATTACCACCACGAACTATATACAGTGAAAATGAAGTGTGAACTTCGAAACACATGAATTAAACTCACCGGCATTGCGTGGAGGTATAGTCCAGCAGTGGGGTTTTCTCCATCATGGGGTCAAGCATTTTTATAAGCTTTCTTAAAACAGTGTTGTTCTTTCAAAGGATTTAGTTTGAACCGAGGCAAGAAATGCAAACTGGCTCGAGCAGCAGCAGGCACACAAGAACCTGAGGCTGCAAAGGCCATAAGCTGAGCAAGACCTTCTACATGATTGTTCACGGGTAGTTTGGATACAAGGAAGACAAAAGGGAAAGGATTAATTTTAAAAGAATTGAAATCATGCTTTCCTGGTTAACTATTTGCATTCTTTACGCACACCACGGCAGCTCCTTCAAGGGAGGTGCCCAACTTACCCCAGCCCTCAGGCTTCATTCCACAGCTGATTTTTTTTCTTTTTCCCCATAGTATAACTTTCCAGCGAAACTTAAGTACAACTGTGCCATGAGAACACAGGGATAACCAAAGCACTCAGCTATAAACTGCATTAGTCAGAATATGCATTAATAGCATTGTCACAGGCAAGCATTTCAACCTTGCCGAAACACAAATCTCACTTTATTAGAATTGTTTCACTATTTCCAACCATTTTTTTTCCTCCTTAAAAAAATATATATATACACACACACACACTTGTGAGAGATTTGGCTATTTCAACTTCCTTTCAGCCTGACCCAAGGTGAAGTGTCAGAAATTCCCACAGAAACCAAATTCCACATTTTGACCAGGTCAGGCTCTTCTCTAGTATTCAATCATTCATTTATTTTTGTTTCTTTCAAGTCATCGGCTGCCTCCCCCAAAGCGAAAGGGCTTCCTGCCGCCCTTGTGAACCTTGCGACTGCGGCCGAGCTCAGTTGCTTCACTTTGTCTTGTGGAAGGTTACAAAATGAGAAGGGGAACTTTGCATATCTCACAGCTATGGAGAGTGTCCATCGTTTAAACGTCACAGCTTTGAGGCCCTAGCACACAGGTCAGTCCTGGGGAAACTCTGCTAACCGGAGACAAAAATAAACCTTTTGACACTGGCGCAAGCTAAGCAATTTTACAGGACTATTTAGTCAACTTCAAAACAACCTATCATCTGAAAAATATTTGGCAGACATAACAGATATGTAAGCAAGCACCTATCACCAGTGAGCCTTTAAAAATAAATAAATAAATAAAAAGTTAAGCCCTGGCACCCTTGTGGAAGAGAGGCATGAGCAGCCTTCTGCTAGGCTGGCAGAAAAGCCACAAGAACAGTGCGCTGTGCTAATGCCCCAGCTACTCGCAGCCTCTCCCAGCACATAATCTACTGCTCTGTACAACTACGAATCCAAAAGGTTACATCTTGGCCCCATGGTAGAAAAAGCCCATAGGATTTTTATTAATATACAGCTCGCTCCTTTGAGTATTTTGGAAGCCCCACCCTACCTAACATCGGTTGCCGCATGGGACGAATTATTCGCACTTCGTTAGAAGTGTAGTGGCGAGCACACCGAGAGCACTGGGAGACTTAAAAGGGAAAACAAAGCAACTTCAGATTTCAGAGAGAAGCCCTGTGCTTTAAGTGCTAGGTCTTTCCACACCAAGGCTTGTTATCTTCCGCAGAGAGAGAAGAGCTACCTATAAAGACTTTGCATTGCATTACATTACGTTTCCTGGGAAAAAACCGACACCCTTCATACAAAGATGCAAATCCAGGCCCAGATTTACCAAGGAGGGGTTCTTACCTCTCAGCCACGTGGCGATCAGCACTGAACAACGCAACACACTTCTGCCTCACGTGTATCCACACATGTCACTGCCACATGGCTACAAAACCCCTGTCCCTTAACCCTCTGCTGACTAGGTCTGCTGGACTCCATCAGCAGGATGAGGCGCCAAAGAGAGGCCTTAACACAAACAGATAATGCCTTTTCCAACTGAAAAGGGGACTGAAAGAGTTAAACGTGTAATAGGATGTTTTTGATGAGACTGCAGGACCAACTGCCAGCTCTGCCCTCTGGCTAGACGTGGCATGAGGGCTGGAGAGGCACGACAGGATTCATGGGAATAGTGAGCTCCTGAGGGGCAAGACGCTCAAGGGAGGAATCCGCACGCAGATTAGACCATCTTCTGTACTCAGGGTAGGAAAACGGCAAGTCAGAGAGAAGAGGAAAGACAAGTCTTACAGCTTCTAAACATACACTCCAAAAAGCCTTGTGTTATTGAATACTCTCCAACAGTGATTTTTGATTTCTGGAAAAAAGACCTCCTACAGACTTTGCATGCATGACTTAGAAGATGAGAAAAGTCCTGTTGGCGAAAGTCCTGTTGTCTGTCAGCAAAAAACCCTCCCTCCGCAGAAGACATATGATCCACCTACACCAAGGACCATTTCCAACATACTTGTGTTGATGCAGCTCATAACAAGCAGCGAGCACAACAGTAGACACCTCCTCCTCCTCCAGGCACATCTGTGCCAGCTAAAGCAACTGTTTTAACAGTTCCCCCTACCATGTCCCTTGATACACCAGTTCAGTTGCTTACAGGACTCTTTCCAAGGCTTCCAGTTTGCCCAGATTTGGGCTAGGTTAGTTCATTCAGTTAAACAAGGACTCTGCTGCTTGGCTTAGCTCAAGTGGACTAGCAAGCATCCACCTGAGCAGTCTGACCAGCAGATCTTTGGCTACAGCAAAGTTGCAACTCAATTTTACAGTCAGAGACATCGATTTCCTTCAGATGTATCCCTTGACCATTTACCACCATCCTTTTGAACACCATCTTACAGGTAGGTGATAAATCAGTAATACCTGTGCAGCGCTCTGTATTTCAGTCCTATGAAGCTGCTGTTCTAAAAATCTGACTAGCTTATGTCTAGATGTCTATCTAACCCATTGATTCTGTGGACTTAATAGTCCAAGGATTTATTCATATTGACAGTCACTATTTCAAGATATCAAGGTTTCTTGAAACTAACATTTTTACATAGGTGGTTTCTTAGCCATTAAACCATCTATCCGGACAGAGTTATGCCCAAAGTTTATTCAAAGCTATTGGAAGTTACCTGCGATTTGCACTGAGCCATCTTCTCCAAGAAGAATGTTTCCTGCTTTCACGTCCCTGCAGAAAAATAAAGCAACAGTGAGCAGAACTCAGTAAAACTTCCTCCTTTCAACCAACAAAAATACATTCAAAGTTTCTTATTGCTCATATTCTGTATTTTGCTGCGTTATCTCCTCTTGATTTCAACCAAGCAGAAGTAGTAGGGACTTAACGCTAGTCATAATTTCAGGACACAGATATTAAGTGGTATTTGTATGAATTACAGCTATTAGAGTTTTAAGTACTGTACACAGAGAAACAGCTTTGGAAAACTTATCAGAAAGTACCCTCAAAAATACAAGAAGAGTGGTTTGTCCCAGGCTCTAGAATTTGCTAAAAATTTGAAAGCAGACCCTAACACTAGCCTGATGCTCATGTATCCTTTTAGAAGGAGATTCAAGAGACTGAGTTAATTTAACACCTCACTACCACTGAAAGAATATATCCTGTTCTTCCTTGGCCCCCAAACTTGAAGCTTCTCAGGCTCTGACCCTGGAGCTGTCCTGGTTTCTCAGGAAGCCTGTTTAGCTCAGTCCACTGGCAGAAACCCAGACAAGAAGTTGTTCGCTGGTGACTTGCTGAACTGAACCAGTTTACCAGGAGGTTGGGTGAGCAGAGCTGGTACAACAGAGAAGGTGGAAGAGGGAGAGTAGGACCACACAGCTGTCCTGGGGAATCTCAACTTTACTGAAAAATCTCCCCAATTTTCTTGTATCCAAGAAAGTCAGAACACCCAAGAACATCTCGCATGTGCGATGAAAGTTACTGTACCCCTCTATTCCTCCCTTCTCTCCCTCCGCCAAAAAAAGCTCTGTTTTATTAACAGCAACACTTCCAGAACTCTACTTTCACTCCAAATACACTTGCAAGTTTTATAGCTTATTTTCACAGGCTGCTCCTCACGTAAAGCCAACTGAAGCATCTCTGTACTTGACGTCTCCATTCACCAGCTTGGCTGACAGAGTTTGCACTATCTAGAAACCCACCCAGAGCGCATGCAAGTGCTCTCTCCCTGCAAAAGCTGCAAGCAAAGCAACCGCCGGGAGGATAGGTGCCAGCAAATAGATAGCGTTTTGCTACACACCTCACACTAACGGCAGCCATCTGCCCAGAAGAGAGAAGAAAAACAGATCCCCCCCCCCCCACGCACTTCTGCAACTATTCCAAATCTTTTCACAAAACAGTCAAACTCTTTCTCTCACCCCTCATGCATTATGAGAAGAGAGCTGGCACGACAGCGAGGCCCAAGAATCCCGGTCAGGCCCTGAAAATCTTCCTCTTGCTGGCTTTGCTCTTCTGAGGATGCCTGAGCTGCTGCCAGTCCTTGGTCAGGATGATTTTAAACATGTACGCTCCTGACATTAGTGGTTGCTGGGTTCCTCCCAATCTCCAATCGAAGATAGTGGTGTGGCATGTTTATCCCCCAGAGTACGTCAGAACAAAAGTGAATAAAGACTGTCCATAAGACAAGGACGCTAAAGACAAATTGAACAGCAAACGAGCTGACAGCAGCCTTTAGTCAGTCTTTGAACAAGTATTTTAAGTCCTGTCAAATGTATGCCTCCTGCTAACAGTGAACATCCCGGGGCCTAATATCTGTTTGAGGCATTAGTGTAAGACCTAGTACAAGAAAATTCACTGCTAACTTGCTTTACCGATCAAGAATGCTTAGACAGGTATATGTGGAAATGCTGAAGTTATATTAAGAACTAGTCTTGAGAAGCTAATTTAATAGCAGAATGGGATTCAAATCAGTGAGAAGCTGTGACAGTGATGCTGGAATAACTAGACAAACATAAAACACAGTTATATCTGAAGTAATACTATAAATGCCACAAGTGCATAAAGAATATCCTAAACAACGCAAGTTTTTCTTGCATACTAGAGCCTCCGAAGGCATTCAAAGAATATAGGTTTATATCACAGCGATCGATGTAAAACTGTTGAAGTAGCAAATTATCTGCATGTTACTGGTGCTGACTTTACAAACGTGCATAAAGATGCTAATCACCTACACAAAACAGGCACAGCACAGCTCACTGCAGCAAACACTCTCCACAGCATGCTTCGGTCCCGACTCGCATGTGCATCGCTTTTGATAGAGCTGTTACTTTTGATCAGCCTTTCGCTAAGAGACAACTGAAATTCAGCACGAGCTCAGTGAAAAATCGCAGCAAGTCAGCTAAAGACCAGCTCGTTTTCCACAGGCCCAATGTGTGCACAAACGCTAACAAGGCAAGTCAGTTTTCCTTCCAGGAAGCGCTATTCTGTTCTCTTCCTGCAGTTAATAGTTACAGTCATCGCAGACCAGAAGGCATCAATGCTGCAGTGGATGGGGACTCTTCAGCACCCGGAAGGACCTGAAGAGATTAAATACGTTAAGCACGGGGAACCACCATCCCCCTTAGCATCCATTGTCCAAATCCAACACAATCAGAACTGTAGAGAGTAAATTACCATTTTAATTAAAGCGTTGCAAAACCTGACTATCCTCTGCATGGTGTGCAGCAGTGAGGGAATGGAAAGGCTCGCTGCCAATATTTAGGCAGAAGGTTCCTCTGGGATCCATCCCCACGAGCATGCGGAGCCATGGAAGCGCCGTGCCTGAGTTTGCCGCTTCCTAGGTAAGGGCCTGGCTTGCGCAGTGCGAAATGTGCTTGGCACGGACGCAGCCACCTCCAGGAATCCTCCCCTCCCACCCGCGCTAATTCGTCGGGAACGGAGGGTGTTCAGGAAACTCTCCAATGCTACTGGAAATGTTTATCCAGATGGTCAGCTCTCCTGCAACAGCCAGGACGTAGGAGGCTATTTCCAAGCAGTGCACCATTTCCAGGTTGTGCAGGAAAGGAAGAGCCGGCACCCAAGTCGCCTGTTGAAGTTACTGCTCCTCTTGCTGCGGATGAGTGCAAGTAATGTCGATTTGCTCTTCCAGCCATATTCCAGCACTGCCCAGGATATTGCAAACTTTTCCAGGTAATTTAGGCTAGGCAGTATCATACAACTTTTCAAAACCTCCCCTGGCCACATTACATGACATATAGCTCACCTGAAGCAGACCACATGCTGTGCTCAAGGAAGGACCAGGGAAGTTTTTAAGCAGAAAGCTAAGGACGAATTCTCAACCATCGTGCACGGCAGAGTCCGAAAACCAGGCAGTGGCCAGAAAGTGGCATGCACACTCACTGTCTGACTGCCCTCCCATAGTAGGGCAAACTAAGCAAGTCTGGAGTATGAGAAGCAGCAAAACAAGCATTCACAATGAGTCCAGTAGAAATCCCAGCCAAAGAACTGCTCTAGGCCTTTAACCCTCCCAGGTGCACTTTTTTTTTCTCTAAATTCAGCTTGGATTAATTAAAATTAGCATAAACTCTTGTTAGAAATAAATGTCAGTAAATATGGAGCTTTGCTATTGTAGTAACGATTTTTAATAGTTTTTTGAGCCAGTGCAAAGCCACTAGGCCAGCAAGAGCCACTGCCAACTACACAAGTCAAACTGAAGAATTAAATTATGGCTTAACGTGGCATTTCCTCCCCATGACCAAGAAGGCCATTTGCTCACCCCGGTGTGGCATACTCCACGCCTATAGCAGCAAAACAGGTCAGAGGCAAGCAGTGCTGGGACACCAGCTCCATTTTGCAGTTACTGTGCCATGGAAGTAGCTTCCAGCCTTGCCATTTCTCACCCGTATCAGCATCACATTGCCTATCACAGCATCCTCAGAGCTACCCCATCAGTCCTCAGGCAGCACTGGATTAACGCTGGGTGGACACAGGTCTCCTGCTGTAGCTATACTGATGTTACTCGCAGTATCTCCAAATTAGGCACTTCCTTAAAACCATCTTTAAGATAAATTAATTACATTTAAAACAACTTGTAAGGGGGAGAGGAATGGTGTTTTCCTGTTTATTCTGTTCGGGAGAAGCCTATAAATTCACAAGCTGCACAGCAAGAAGTTTGTTACTCCAGGATATAGTTGCTGCCAAGTATAACAATTTGAAGGTACTTCCTACTAACGTGGTAACGACCATATCCGGGGCCGATACACGCAGAATAAATGGTATGCCTCTGGCAAAATCACTATGCTGGAAACAGGAAGCATCTTTAGGTTGTAGTGTAAATGGTAATTATTTCACATTTTAAAGGAAGTAACAGAATACTAGAGTAAACATTTCCTTGTCAGCAGCTTAACAAATGCTAACATCCTTCTGGACATCTCTACTCCATAGCTCTCATTCTCCTCTCTTCTTAAAGCTTCCAAGAGCCTTTCCCCCAAATAACGTCGATGTTTTTATTTACCTCGCGCTTCACAGCCGGGCTGGGAAGAGGGGCTTGGATGCCCTCCAGCGCAAAGGGCAATGCTCCACGTTACCCTGGAAAGGTTTCGCAGCAGGGCAGAAATCCATCCTCGTTTGCATGCTGGACCGGTTTTTCTCCTCAGTGCCACACAATCCTAGGATAGCACTTGTTTCACATTAATGCTTCAAGGGCAGGGCTGGGACATGTTAGACCCTAGATAAACAACATGGATCCCCAACCCATCAAAATTACAATATAGTGCCCAGCTACAGGAGACTTGTGAGCACAGGAGAGCGATGAAGTGACGCTCCCCAGGTTCAAATGCAGTGATCATGACGGTGCACGAGTTTTGCCCCTGCACACATTTCATTTTTCAACAAGAGGAAAGAGTTACAGAAACCGCAACCCAATGGTTTGATCCTGCTATAGGAAGTCTTCCCAAGTCCTTGAAGTCCTGCTAAAAGATCAGATCTGCTCTCATCCAAGTCCTCAACCCTCGGCCCCGCTGCACAGTTTTGTCACTGCAGTGATCACGCTAAGGGGAAGAGCAAGTCTCTTCGCTGCTCCATAAGGGAGCGCAGAGGTATCAATTATCAGCTACAACTCTGCAATCCAAGCGAATGCAACAAAACTTCTTATAGACTTAAAATAAACCGGCATTTGCAAGAAAAGCAACGAAGCACTTGAAGCTACTGCTTTTCAACAAGCCTTTTAATAGGATTTGGAAATCACAAAGGATTCACCTGAATACTAGTCCACAACTGGAGCAACAGCTAGGACAACAATTTAAGGACAGTGAAGATGCGATTTAAATAAGTGACCTGAGCAAAGAGTGGCATTCCTGTGCAACCTAGCCCTGAAGTAACAAAACTACAAAATGAAGGCAAAAATGGAGTTAAGTTCAATTTATTATGCCTCCCTTTCTAGCCTGCTGTATGCGCCTTTAGGATGCAGGGCTGGCTGTCAGCACAGCCATGAGTCATCTGCACATTAGATTGGATTTACATCAGCTGTAACAATAAATTTTCATGGACTCAACTCTGTAGTGCATAATTTGGCACAAGAAAGTAATGGCTGGTCCTGCCAAGTCTCATTAAAAAAAATAGGTGCAAGATACAAGAATTACTATTTTCCGTTAACGGTAACTCAAAATATTTATAGTGAATACAACCATTTGCTGCAGTCGACATTATCTAAGTAATTTGCAAAATGCTTCCAGGACAATATCTCTACTTACAGTTAAATATGAAGCAATTTGCTGCATTATACACCAAATGAGCACTATTCACTCTCTGCTGTCGAACATTAGTCTCCCTCCAGTAAAATATTGCTACCTATATCACCTCTTCCCTTTGCTTTATAAGCCAAGATATAAACCGTTGGTTGTAAGATGTTTATTATTTGAGACAGCTACAAAATGGAAACTAGCCTTAGACTGTGCAAGCGCAAAGAAATGTCTTTATTCCCCCAAAAGTCAGTGCATTCAGTGCAACATAAGAGACCGCAAGACAACTGTAGTAAAAGTGCAGTAAATTAGCAATGTGTGGTCCCACTCCAAAAAGCTGTGTTCTAACAAATGTTTTCACACTGCAGAGGTGAGCCTTAAGTCCCAAATCTGGGGTCGGGATGCAACTATGGACTGTTCAGTGTGATTCTCACAAGAGTCAGGGGCGTTTTTAAAGCTCCAGCTTCCCACGCAGAGGTACAAATACTTGATTTAACTGCCATTTTAACGGTTGGAAAGAATTAGATGTAAAATCCAATCCTATCGGGGGGAAAAAAAAGAAAAAAAATCAGGAATAAAAATGTTTTTTGGTTCTCTTGGGAAGCATGAAACAAGGCTCTGAAAGGCAAAAGTGACGGACAGCTCATGCTTTCCAAGCAGAGGGGTGTGTAGGCAGAGCCTACGGGAAAGGATTCTTAACCTCCACCGAGACAAGTTACACAAGTACATCCAGTACTTGTTTTCTCTGCTCCCTACCCTTAATATCCCAGCAGATCGCATTAGGGGAGGACTAAAGAGACCTCCTGGAAAAGACTCCCATCCACCTTCCTTGGCACAGGCAATCCCAGTAAGGGATATATGAGAAATCAATCTACTATTGTGCTTTATTTCAGCTAAAACAGAACACAGTTCAGAGGATCTGTGATACACTTGCCAGGTACATTTGCCTCCTAACTTTTACATCCAATGCTTGAAAAGTAGACTGCTGCTTTAACTACAGCATTTGGGGCTCAAGAAAACACAACTGGGAAGGTCCTCCTCCTCTTTTTTACAAGCATCAGGATGGCTGAAGTAAGGTGCAGTTCAATAACAGATTCCGTCGGTCTTGGACTTTACCTCCCATCACCATGCCTTAAGCCCAGCATCAACAGGCTTAAAAAAAATTATATTTTTTAGCTGCTGTTCAATGATGTATTGGGGATTTCTTCCACAAATTCATCTATTAAGTCCTTCCATTTCCTGAGCTTACTGCCTCCACCAGGATTACAACGGACACCAGGCACAAAGCTCCTTTAACAGCTGCCGCCCAAATTACAAGAGGCAAGGCACATTGTGGCACCGCGGGGGCTGCCTCCTACCTCTGGAGGACCAGACATTTCTGAGAAGTCCTGCCTCAGTCATTACTAATAGAGGAAAATCCTCAAGTGGGAACTTGGCCTTATTTCAACGCTTCATATCACATTATTTGACGTGCAAGGAGGTGGGTATGCTTCATGTGGCAACGCCAATGATGCACAACGCGGTGCTGCAGTATCACAGGCACCGCTATTGAAAATATATTCCTAAAGCATACAGAAATAGGAATTTCCCCAGGACTGTTGCACACACTCTGCTTACGCCAGCTTAAGTACATGGCAAATCAGGTAATGGAGGAAACAGGAAAGCCAATGACTCAAGCACCTCCACACCTTTGTCCTACCGTAACTGCGAGATGAAAGTTCGTTTCAGTAAACCCATAATTGTCTTGGATCCAAAAGAGCTATTGCCCAAGATTTTGATATAGGGCAGCTTAAATGGGATGTCATTTCCACCGAGCAATAAGCACCTCCTTTCTGGAGAAGCAGCATATATATCTATGCAAACCTGAGGCCCCAGGCACTGCTGCCAGGGAGCCAAGCGCGGTCTACATCCATGCAGCCAGCCACCGCTCTGGCTCAGCAACGCTTCCAACACGATGTAGAAGAGAGAAACTCCAGGCAGCCAGGAGCCAGCAAAGACTTGGTTCCTTCTCTGAAATCTGGAAGATAGTTCTAAGCTAGGCTAAGAGGAAAAAAAGATCTCCTTATTTCATTACAAAATGGAGATAGCGTTTATAAACTTGGGTGTATTTACATACGAAGACACCTTCAAGATGGAAACAGCCTTCTTAGCACTCCCAGTCTGAACTTGATGATGCTTTCCAGGCTCCTACTAAATGAAGTCTTTTTCTGTAGCAACTCCCTGTTTGTTGTCCCAAACACCTGGGTTTTTTGTTTTTTTTTTTTCTTTTTTAGTATTAAGCTCTACTTTTCAATTTTAAATTTTGTAAGACTTCTGCTTTTAAAAAGACAGGATACAATTCCATTTCATAAACATGCAAAAATAATTCCTGATGCAGCCTTGCAGAATTAAGTCTCCTTAATACATTACCACATAAATTTAGTAAATGGCCTATTTCTTATCCTTTAGCTGAATATACAGACATGAAGGAAAACACTGTAGTGGTCTGTCTAAATGCTTAAGGCATCTCCACTTATGTAGCTTTTAGTATCTATCAAGACTAGAAAGTCTGCTGTATTACAACAACAGACAATATTCAAAAACATCTTTTTGAAGTGGGTTATTCACTTGATACATTACAGAAGAAAGGACCGATGGGATGAACATCAATGATTTAAATTACTCTTACTGGAGAGAGGTTTTAAGAGCCTGAGTAATCTATTCCCAATAATCCATATCAAATAAAAGCAGTGACATGACAGATATCATCAACAGGGTAATTGTAAGTAAATGCGAATGGCCATTTGATCTCCTCAAAATCAAAAGCTAAGGGAGTTTGTTGCATTTTCACCCAACAGAATTAATGCTGCAAACAGTGAATGAAGATTATTCACTGGAAAAACTTTGAATCCAAATAATTCCGACAACTGAGCAACTGCCAGAAACAACATTAGTTTAATATGCAACCCAGTTACAGATCACTAACCAAAACCTGTAACTGCTGCTGAACCTTTCGAAGATCACCCTGGTCGCTACTTCCCGCTCTTCATGACATTTTTCTTGCTTCTAATCCCCATGTAATAAATTGTTATTAAAAGGGGGAGGATAAAGCTAAAAATTTTCATCTTGCTTTTAATGAGGCTTATGATTGGTGTACAAAGAACAAAAAAAAAGTTGTGTTTTCCTTGGACCAAATCAAAATATTTCGAATAACCACAGCCCATGCGGTGACCTCAAAGTCCAGAGGTAGCACCTGGGTCTGAGGTGAGTGACACTTGGCCAGATATCCGACCACAACAGCCGTACAGCACGTGGTGCTCAGCTTCCAAAACCCCAGGGCGAGCAGATCCTCCTAACGCATGGGGCTTCTGGGGGCTGCGGCACCGATGTTAGACCGGAGACATGAATTTTCCTGTGCTTTCATCAGCAATGATATCTACCATAGGCATTTTAATTGCCAGTTTTAGGCTTCAGAGTTGAGGTCGTTTTCCCCGATGTGGATAAAGAGTCTCCACAGGAGCTATTGTTTCTGGCTGTCTACAGACCTGGGATTTTCATCTGCTCCATATTTCCTCTTTGCAACCACAGAAATTTTATTAATAAAAAAAAATCTGGATGATGCAGTGGAAGAGAAAGCCACCAGCAGAAAACCCTGGTTTGCCAAACCACAACAGGCCCCAATCTGACTGCTGTGCACATACCAGGGAGATTCAGCTCCAAGGTACCAGCAGTGATCTTCACGCCCTTGACCCTGCACAGCGAGGTGCTGATTTGGGGGAGCAAACTCCAGCAGAGTCCACTGCAGCATCTCTCCTTCTTTCCCACCAGTATGCTGAAGACAAAAACAATACTTCCATCATTTTGTCTACAAAACGTATTACAAATTAAAGCTTTAAGCCTTACATTAACAGCTACCTCTAATGGTTACTTTTGTCCATCCCTTACTGTAACGGAGAAAAGGCTAAAGGATGCTTGTCTGAATTTGAGAACATTGTGAAATACCAGTTTGGAGACAGACTCTCCATTCCCTTTCCTGGCCCCAAAAGGACATTTCCTCAGCACCCTCCTGCAACCAGAGCTACTGAACAGTCCAGAATATTATTCCCAGAATGACTGGCTTCTTGACATCTCCGTGGGGCTAAGTTTTACGTGAGAAGATGCTCTACCAGGCTCCAGGACTTGGATGAAGGCAACTCACTTCCCACGGCTGAATAACAGCTAGCTTCCAAATTACTAATGACCTGGCTTAAAATCCAGCTGGCACTTCGAGGTGAAAGGCTCAGTATCCTGTTATCCACCCCTCAAATCCTCCCCTACCAAATTTCATTTCCAAAAAATGCACTCCCTAAAACAAGATTACAGCAGTAGGTAGAGAGGGACTGTGAAGGTCTGTTGCAAAATTGCTACAGAAACAAAGAACTACAGTACTTCAGCCCTCAAAATAGTCTTTGGCATCCCAAAATCCAGTTTTACCGCAGTATCTGCCAGCAAAGCTATCAATGCATTAATCAGCTACATGAAAGTTAAGCTTGAATTCTGTAGGGCAGTTGAGCTCTGCCAAAATATATCCACCAGCTTTTACCTTAAATCAGAAGCTGCCTATTTGAGGAAAGTCCCTGTAAAGCCACACACACAAGTGCTGGTAACACGTATGTGTGCATGCACATATATATAAATATATGTTCACACACAGACACCCTTTTTCCAGAAATTCTCTTAATATAGGTAGAGGAGACAAGCAATAGAAAGTTCTGATCTTATGTCAAAGCAATCTCAAACTTGAAAGAACAAGCTAACATATTTTTGGCATAAAAATGCATCAAGAATGTTGCTTCAGGGTCTCTTCAAAGCAACATTCAGGCAGCTGCCGTGGCACCCTGCTGCCCCACGCTCGGAGGGCCGATATTTCAGTGTGGGGGAACAAACATCAAAAAAATGGTTCATGCTGGTGCACGAGCCAATCTAACGCCCAACATCAAATGTGCTGTTCCTTGCTCCTTCCCCAGAAGCGTACCAGCAAGCAAATAGCTGGATCACTGCCTTGCCACTACTTCAAGCGCACGCAGCCCTTAAACCCGCTTCCTAACTTTCATTTCACAAAAAGCATGCTGTTTTTGCAGTCATTACACTGCGACGCAAGAATCTGACTATATATAAACTTTTGAGCAATGTATCATTTCACCTGGACTAACTGAAATATTCAGTTACACAACAGCTAATCGTGAACAGAAGATAAGCTCAGAGATAAAAACAGGGAGAAAGACAGAGGGACCTTGTAACAGTTAATCAGCATGATTCATTTGTCAGATGAAGAGCACCACGAAGAGCACCACTTGAAAGAGCTTTGAACTTCCCTCTGACAAGTCACTGTAAACAACGAAACGTCCCGACTTACTTTTGCTTTACTTTTATTTCGAAGTCATTTATCAAACTCCTGGATACCTGTTAATCCCCGAATGCTCAAAGGAGCAAGAGTCCAAGTCGGGAGAGGTGCGACGTGCCCTGTGCGTCACCCGGACGAGATTAGCCTGGGAGGGACCCCTAGCAGGGCTTTAGGTTTGTTTGACTTCGATGAAAACCAGCTGTCAGACCAAAATCCTGCAAGACAGCTTTGTACAAAGGTTTCCGAACACAGCCCTTGGTCCTCAGCACGCTGGCTGGCGCCCAGGCGTTTAACACGAGCTGGATCCCCAGGATTTCAAATCGCCGTTGGGATCACCGCGCTCCGCGGCCGATGGCACCCGGGACCCAGCAGCTGGCACCCGGCAGTGAAGGCTGAGAGCTGCCAGCTCCGAGGTACCGGGGGCAGTGGCTGATTTTGGAGAAAGACGTGGAAGACTTGCAACCAAACAGCTGAATGCCTGTTACTTTGGATACAGTGTTTCACGAAAATAAGACTTATTCTCTTCTCGTTTGTCTTTTTCGTAAAGCAGACTCTGCAGGCCGCAAGACTGTTCCCAACAACCCTTGCAACACAAAAGCAAAAAATACCACTGCTGCAACAACGGGGGAGACCTCGGCATTTGCTCCTGAGCAATGACACGCATTCAGGTCTGAGCCCAGCTCAGGCTGTTAATTAGGAAAGTAAACAAGAAAATGTAATTTAAACCTTCGCTAGATATTTGGCTTTCTAATCTCCTCCAGACAATACTATCAAACGATTCTCCTGGCCAAAGCAGGAGATTTACCCTACCGTGTGACACCAGCTCCCAAACCCTAATTGGAAGTGGCACTAAGTTCAAGACGAGCTTATGTACAGTACGATTCAGCAGCAGCAGAATTTCGTTAAGACAGTTTTCCACATCTTAACTTAAATTACCCATTTAAGATGATGCATAATTTAAAAGTAGCAATCAGTTCCACAGCCAGATATATATTCTCTGGTCTCGCTGGCGATTTACAGCAGCAATCTGTCCCCATTTCAGGTCAACAGCTCCCACCAAGCTACATTCGGGTCCAGATCCTCCTCCTTCAGGCTTTGCCAGCAGCCTGGTTGTCCAACTTCAGCTGTGCTAATCACATCCGCTTCACCTGTACCGTGTCTCTAACATTATCAAAGTTGTTTTTTTTCCTAGGTGTGATACATGAAATATCCCATTTGTCACCGACCGAACGGGCACTTTGTTCCACTATTTGCTTCGGGTTTATTGTTCCGTATCTAAGCAAAGCCCTTCGCTTCTGACCCGTCCCAGCTGACCTTGCTTCGACCCGGCTTGCTCTCCGAAGGCAGCTGCCCCACATCGCAGCCACTATATTCAGCTGCCCAGGGATCACCTGACGCAGTTTCCTTTAGAGCCAGATACTTTAAGCTGACCCAGGGGACCAAAAGTTTAGTTATTTTAAACACTTCCTGCCAGAGCCTCACCAGCACGGCTGCGCACTGCAGGATTTCCACCTGCCTTTCCCAGCAGGCACGGCCAACGCTGTGACCTCTTACCGTCGATCAAAATGTGGAAAAACATGCCCCTATTCGTATGCATGAGGAAAGGTTCTAGCTGCTCTATAACTTTATTTAAAATACACCTTGGTGTATACACATGCGGATCAGATGCAAAACAGCATAATTAACAGCACTAAGGAAACATGCGGCTGGGACACGGCTCCGGTGATTTCTTTGCAGCGCTCCCCTAAAGAAGGGCAAAAACGTTTCCTCTTCAACACATGGGACAAGACTGGTCACAGCAAGCCTGACTTGGGCCATCTCCGAATCATTTGATAGGAATCACATGTTTTCTTCAGAACAAGCAGTCTGAACTTTCTGTGAACATCTTATTTCTGCTGACGGCAGTGAAAAATAAAAATAAAGAATAACCACAAATATACCCTTTTACAATCTTTACCACAATTACTAGGTTTGTACTGCTTCGCTACAGAGAGTCAAATGAAGGCAACCACCTCTATCAATTTAGAGTCACTCAGAGTGACATCTTCAGGAAAAAAATAAAATTTAATGTTACTGCTACTTTTGCTTATTTAAATTTGATTAGACCAGAAGATGAACTGAATCAGCTAAGCAAATCAATTAGAAGTCACAGGCAAACATAGTTTTCTCAATTACTGATGGGAAGGGTTAAAAATTACTGTGTACCTTAACTGCAGTTAAGTTCTCTATTAGTTTAACCCAACTTACTAGAGCTGCCTGAAGTCTTATTTCTAAAAAAACAAAAGTTAAGCAGACAGCTGTGATATCAAAACTGTCTTCAATGAAGACAGCTATTTTTGTTAAATTAGAATTTTATCTGAGACTGGAAATGGAAATGTAAGGTTTCTTTTGGGGGAAAAAATATACTAAAACTGTTTCCAACTTTTTTTTCTTTTTAATCCAAAACAATCCATAAAAGCCATTCAGTTTGACCAAAAATATGAACTAAATGCTGCTTGTATTTTTTAATTAAAATAACATTTTGGCAAAAAAGTCCTTCTTGTTGTGCAGCTATCTTAAGAGCACAGAAAATTATTTCAGTGTAGCAACAGCATTGCTTATAGTGGCATCGTACCAGCAGAAGACCAACTTCACAAAATCCCCAAGGAAGAAAGACTGTTGCTCCCAGCAGCAGCCTTGTGGTTAGAAGGATGTATATTACCAATGAGCCATATGTTCTAATTTGAGTGCATATTTCGGATTGCAGATCTTTCTTTTTAACTGCAGGACATACTGACTTAGTATCCTCTCTTCCTAAAACTAAGCCACACCTCGACACAAGGGGAGAGGAAAACATGATTTAAAAATACCTCCCAAATGCCTGAGCAGCACCGAAACCCACAGGTTTCGGTGATTCATCAAATCACAGGCCATAAGTTAACTGGGTTTTGCCTACAGTAGAAGCTTTTCACTTCTAATTTTGCTTCCAACTTTTTTTTAATGAAATTACCCAAATTTAAATTTCATGATGTTGATCTTGCAGCTAGCTTTAAGGAAAAGAGGGGAGAAAAAAAAGAAGGAAAAAACACACACACACAAACAGGGCTTGCAGGGCTCCTTATTAAATTTCTCGATATTTCTCATGCAGCACTCGGAGATTTGTAGCTCTGTAAGAAATAAAAGCAGTTTCTTTTCCACCTCCAACAACTACATATCACAGCTGGACCCGGATGTTCAGCAGGATGTTCTCTATATCAGAACTTTCACTATACCGTGAAAGTTTACCCAAATTTGGCCTGGTCACAGATTTTCCCAAAGCAGCAGCTACTGTATAGAAATTTGGAAAATAATTCGGAAATAACGGAAAGCTCCATTGCTATTATCCATGTTTCATACCCTAACAGCTCGTTGTGTGATGAGATTGCATATGCTTGGCTGCTCTGTTGCAGTGAGACATTCCAGGACAAAAGATGAGCAGAAAGAAAAGTACCTGTGGATTTGCCCATTTTTATGCAAATAGTCCAGCCCTTCCAGCACCTCCTTAAGGATTGTGGCTATACAGGGTTCATCCAGGACACCGTTCTTGTGTTCTCCTTTGGCCACAATGTGTTTTATAATATCCAAAACAGAGCCTAGGGGAAAAAAAGAAAAAAAAAAGTTAAACACTCTTGAGCTTAAGCTAGAAGAATTGATTCACGACTAAATACAACTTACAGTCACTTAGTACAAAAACCCAAAGAATTTAGGATTGGAAGGGGGAAGCAAGGATGGTCAGGAACAGTCAGTAGCTCTAGCCTTGGTCACAGGAGAGCAGAAGCAACGATGCAAGCCCTACGCTCCATCCGTGAGCCTTACAGGTCTGCAGATCCTCGAGGCATGCTGTAAACTCCCTGTGGTCACAAGGAACTGAGAAGTTATCCGCACATGCCAAAGTGTAAAGTGTACATACAGAGAACTCTTGGAATGGTTTTGAGTGGATGCGGACACTACAGCTGTTTTAGCACTGAGTACTGGAGAAGCGGGAGGGGGAAATGGAAAAAGCAGGGGGCTGCCAGGACTCACCAGCAGAAGGCAACAAGCCGGATAAAATTAGATTCTGCTTTTCAACTCTTAAAAACTTGGTGCGGAGGAATAGCAAGAAAAATCTAATACATTGACAGATGACACTCTCCTAATAGAAAAAAAACTGTAAATAAAGAATTAAAGAGAACACAAGGTGGAATTTTGTCAGCTCCTCACAGCATACTAAGCTGGAATAGTTTAAATTCTTCCCCAGAAATATCAAGTTGAATTCCTCTCCCGATCAGGGTGTAAATGACATCATCTTGCCTGACAAACTATGCTTTATAGACCAAACCACCTCTCTGAATTGCACTCAGGAATAAACAGGGAATTGATGACTAGTGATAGGTCTCTTGTGTAAAGTCCTGGTTTCATGATATACTGGGTACCATATTCTTCGTATTTGTGCCTGGACTGAAGACAGCCTTCTCAAAGCTAGATTTTATTTCACTCCCTGCACCAGCATGAGATGCCTCAGCTCATTCTCCTGACTATGCTCTTTAGTTCCTTCAAGCTTGGGTTTCTCTGGTTTGATCCTCGTGTTGACAGCTATTAGGGTTTTTACGGATAGGGGCATGAGGCAATGTCAGCAGCACTGAGAAGTTCTTAAAGAATTAGAAAAGCAAGTGTGGCTGCAAAGCACAGCTTCTAGCCTTGTGTGGATTGCCTTTGAACAGTAACCTTATGGGAAAAGAACCTCAGTACTATCTTAGCTGGTTTAGAAAAGCTGAAAATTCATTTTCCAAACTTGTAATAAGAAAAGAAAACCAGAAGAGAAACAAGACACTTTCATACTGATGAACAAAAGAAGCTGAGAAACTTACTCATATGAACTTGGTTAATGGAGAGATTACAAGTTCCACCTAGCAAATTCTTGAAGCAAACAGAAAACAAATACAATGGGTAATTTCTTTTCTTTTCATCCTTAAGGTTCAGGCAGACAGCAAATCCTCCCCCCTTTAAGTTTACTTTATTATCTATCGTGTTTGAATTTCTAGGCAAAAACCCATTGTGTTGATAGGTTTCCACCTCAAACAACTTTACTTTTCGATTCTCACAAGAAAGCAAATAGGCTACAAGAGTCCACTCTGTACAGGCTAAGGAAAGGCTTGTTTTGCACAATCCGTACTGCACAGGAAACAATTACATGGGCACATGGTGTCCCTTGGCTTGTGGGAAGTGATACGTGCTGCGTTGATCCAACAGCTTCCTGCGGCCAGGAGAGCCACTATCCCCCGCTCTGCCCAGCCGAGCACGTCCCGTCTCCTTCCCATCCCACCAGACCTGGTGCTCAGGCAACACCCCAAGTCAGCTCGCTAAACCAGTGGAAAACTAAACTGATCAAAAAAGATGTTCGGTTGGCAGCGAGCATAATGCAAGAACAGATGAGTGTCAGAGCCAATGACGAGGAGAAAGGAAGGTAAGAAGAAGGGGGGAGAGCACACTCATGGTCAGCAGAGGAAGCAGGCAGCCCCCTTTCTATCAGCAGCAAGCAGTTAGGCCAGCTCCACCATCCCACTGAATGGCACCTCCAGCTTCCTCTTCCCCCTAAAAAATCTTGGCTTGTCTCAAAGTATTTGCAAAAGACACTACCTTAACACAGCAAACACCAACAAAATGGAAAAGAAACCAAAGCAAATGAAAAATAAAGAAATCAAATTGCTTGACATTTCTCCCAGCTTTTTATTCAAGAATACTCTTAGCTGTGTCCAGTCTTCCTTCTCCCTGTCCATGCATGGAAACACATTCAAGTCTTTAGTTAGCTCTGACACGGGTTTTAAAGGTATTAGCCGAAGATTTCCCCTCAAACCATAAATTAGGTTGTTACAAGCGATGTCAGGCTTCCTGCAGAGAGGGTAACATTATCCTCCTGAAAGAAACTGTAAAACCCCAGAAGTTTGAGTGCATTCCCCTTCTCTGAAATTGTGCTTGTTTGGTTCTAGCGTCTAAGAAAAGGATCATCTCTTGCATGTCATGAGGACTCACATGGGATTCAGGCTGTGACATATTCGTGTCTAAAGAGTACGTGCTCACAAGCCCTAATGCTTCTTATTTTGGACAAGAACTTTTGTGACACCTAAGAAAAAACCACCACATCTCTAGTTTCACTGTTCAGGTTTTTTTCCTCTCAAATATGCCTGTATTTTGAGAACAAACTGTCACTTGTTTAGAAGTCCAGTGAAAATATGTGGTTCTTCATGTACTCTTTTTGTGCTCTTTCCACCCACAACTCTGTTAGAAGACTTTGTTCAAAACATTTCCCTTCTCCTGCAAAGGGCTCAGAGAACATGAGGAGGCAGATCATATGGCGCTTGAATTATTTGGTCAAAAATCCTGTATTTAGCCAAGTTAGAGGTTGCATTTAACCCAGAAAAGGAAGATGAGGGTGAGGAGAAGAGACAACAGGACACACACAGAGCAAGCCTTCTTCATAGAAAAGCAACAGCTGGTTCTCACCCATACAGAGTACCTGCTTCCAATCCAGCCTGCCATTTTTTTAGCACTTTTTTTTTTAAAACCCACTTTCTTATTGGGATGTTTAAAGAATTGGAGGAATTTGCCAGCCTTCAACAGAAAAGCAGAAGAGCAGCAAGGCTCTCAGCCAAATGCTAAGTATGGCTAACAGCAGAGAAGCAACTGGAGTGCCACCTTCTTGGTGAAGAAAGTGTTATACAAATCATGCCCACCTTGTTTACTCAAGGGAAAATATGTTTTTACGACTGGCACCACAACAGAGTGAAGCTGTGTTTATTTTGCCTCCTGTTAAAAAATTGGTAGGTAGGCACTGACTCCTGACTGCAACTTTGTAAAGCACAGCACTGCGTGATAAGCAGATTGAAACCAAGCGGCATTTCCATATATCGCTTTGTGCAGTGTTAGAAATCTTCTGACATTCTGGTTAAGCAAGTTTGATACGGAGTGACTAAGAAATATCCAGATCCCAAAATGGAAACCCTTAACACTAAGCTACTTTGAAAGTAACAGTCACAGAAACTTCATTATTGAGGAAAACTCTTTCCAAGTTAGAGACTGCATTTCTGCATCAGCCTGAAAAATGCAAGGCAAAATCATTCCCAAGGATCACAGATAAGCATGATAAACTTACTTTAGCAAGAGCCCCCCACTGCCTTCGGATGTAGACAAATTTTCCCACTTTCACCAACTGCATTACACCCTAACAAGTGGTTAGAGGGCTCTGCTTAGCGTAAAGGAGAGGATTGTTTTGTACAGATTAGCCTGATCCCAATTCGGCAGTAAGTTAACTGCTAGAATTAACTGGGAACATTCTGCTGAACTGCAACTAAGATTAGCTCTGCATAAGAGCACGTGCTTTACAAGTTGATCATCTTGTACAAAAACACCAGCACGATTCCAGGAACCGCCAGTTTCTAAGCTGGCTTCCAAACCAGCTGCAAGTAGTACAACTTCTGGTGAAGTTAAAGCATACCTGAACTTAGCAGAGATCCAACTAGATTTTCAGTATGGATGTCCTCAACATAGACAATGAGATTCAACAATCTGCAAGACAAGTGTGCCCTATAGTCCAGTGGCCAGAAGATGAGGTTCACATTGGAAATAAGGTGCACACTCCATATTAAAGATCAATAGTTAGAATAACTTTTTCAAGGAAAAAAAAAATCAACTACAATATCTTTAAAATAAATACAACATTTCAGAGTGCTTCCTAGAAGATATCTTCTACCTCAGACAATAACACTATGAAGGTCCTATGGTGTGTATTATACACAGTACCAGGTTTGATCGTGACAGTTCCCTTCTGAATGCTCCAACTAGAAACATGTGTAGGAGCTACAGATTCACAGACAGGTTTGGGCGTTATGTTTAAGCTGGGGGATGGGGGGGGGGAAGAAGTTTGGCTGAGGTTGACTGAAAAGCTATTCCAAGCCCAGAATAGGAAGCATGTCAGGAAGAGAAAACAAGACAGAGGGAAGAGTCAGAAGTGGAGCCTAAATGTAAATATAAATAATGCTTTCATTAATAAGAATGTTTAAAAAAAGTCTAGTGAAGAGCAACTGATCTTAGTCAAAGTCCAAAGACAGAGAAAAGAAGAGAGGACATTTAGTTTTACAGAGATTGATGTGTAAAGAAATGCAGCTGTAAACAAATTCCTGCCTATCAAATATACATTGAGCAATTCACCAACAGGATGCCTACATGATAATTGTGCAGTGTGATGAAATATTTAGTATTATTTGTCATTCATCTTTAATTAAAGTGCCTTGCTATCTTCTGACGCCAGTTGCCAACCATATTAACTCTACTTACTAAAGTACAATTTATCTCATAGTGCAAATTGTACAGTAACTGAAAGTTAAGAGGTTTTCTGTTAAAACTAACATGCTCCATAATCTGCTTTGAAAGCCGCTAATGCAGAAGTTCCTAATGATGGCAGAAGTCACTAGGGAACCAGTGAGAAGCTCTGCAGTTCACCTCTCCCATTTCATCATGGCTAGAGAATAACCGATTGGGCCAAACTGGAGAAGGCAGTGTCTGACCTTCCAGAAGCAAACAGTTAATTTCCATCCATAACAGCGGTAACTGAGCAATGAAGACAAGTCATCTATGAGCAGACCAGTAGCCTAAATTTGAAAGAGGGGGATATTCAACACTTCTTGTTCATTAAGATGGCAAACCATTTGAAATGGACTGTTCTTGAACCCTAGGAAATACAGCCCTACCTTGCACTTCTGAAACTAGCTTTGCTGCTGGAGAAAACTTTTGTGCAATCACACCCTTGGGGCAAGAAGTCCTACTTGTTTCACTGATTCACCTTCAGCAGCAAGCCACCACAAACATCAGTGCTTCCTGTTCCAAACATGGAGTGCATTTCTTTGACCTCACCGTATCAACAAGCATGTGTAAGAGCATTTAGGAAGTCTGCTTCTAATATTCCTCTTCAGGAGAGGAAGAAAGCACCCACGTGACGGTCATTAGCCACACTGCTTACTGCATCAGCACCTGGTGCTGGGGTACCATAGCAGAGAAGGTATGACAATCCGAGCAGAAAGGAAAGCTTGTTTAGAACAAGATTATCGATAAATATAGAGAGCATTACGGTTAGGATTTTACGTGCAAGAGACATCTAGCAGAGCTAGTTACTGTGGGAACCACATGGTGAATGTTATACTCTGACCCAAGTGAAAGGGTAAAGATATGGACTGCATGAAACACAAAAGAAAACTCCTGCAGATTTGTTTGGCAAGCAGAATGAGAAGATTTAGTCCTCTAACATTTTATCAAATAATCAGGTAAGAATATCTACATTAGCACTGATTTGCCATTTAGAAGCCTGGTACAAATGGGCTGGAGAACACAGGGCTGGAGATCACCAGTGCTTCATTGCATAACTTTGGTAGAATCAAGATCTGCCCCAAGCTGCCAACACGAGGATGCTGATACTGAACACGTTGCATCTTTGAAAACCAGGAGTCATCAGGAGTCATTGCCACTTCAGTAAGACATCTCAGCAGAAGCTAATGGTTTCAGTAAGCCTGATCATCATCAGTGCCAAGAATTAAATCTGCATCTTGTGAGCCTTTGACAAACTGAAGAAACTAAAGAAAAATTGCTGCTTGGATCTAGTACTCCTGGGATTAAGAAGTACAGACAAAGCAAAAGAGTATCCAAATAAAGGAAAGAACAAGTTACACAGAACAATGGAAGGGATAATTACACAGATTTCTGAGGTTTCTGGGTTTGAAATTTCTTCTTAATCCCAGTTAAACCACATCAGCACAGCATGAGAGATTTAAGGAAACTTCCACTTCTTGCCCCTTTCTCTACAGAGTACTTATATGGAAATATAAGATAAGTTTAAGGCAGGAAGCAAGATAAGATAATACAGTAGAGGGGGCAAGACAGCCTACTGAGACTGAATTTATTTTGCCTTCTTCGAGTTTTCTCCCACAAATGTGTAACTGATTTCCCCCCTCCCCCCATTATAACTAGGAGCGACAATGTCTCCTCGTGCCCCACACTCTGCAGTCATGTACAGTACCTAAAATCTCCCGTCTGACTTATCCCATCCTTAACTGCTTGCAACATATTTGTGGAATCACAACTTAAAATTAAAAACCTCCAGATGCACTTGAAACAGCCTAGCTCTCTAAAAACAAGAATTCAGAGTAAACATGAGGATTTCTAAGAAAATGAGGATTTTCTAAGAAAAGTAGTCTGTCTTTTGATCATAACTCACTGCTGGGTAGGTCTTAGGAGTGGCCAGATCAGAGATTAACAAGGGAGAAGTAGAACAAGATATCCTGTCTCCCTGGTGGAGACCTAAGCCTTGCCATACCCTCCCTTTTGGTCTGGTTTCCTGAACTGCTGGCTAAGCACTTCATCAGGTAATCAAGATAAAAGCTTCAAGAAAGAGGTTGAATACATAGTCTTGGAAACTTTTGGAAAAGAAAAGGTTCAACTATTTCAATACAATAATCTCCTTAGCAGATTTAATTCGGAGCCTTCAAGAAGGCAGAAGATCTGAGAGACGTAATTTTTCAACATTTAAGACTCGTACAATTTAAAAATATTGGAGGTCTCATTTTCTGTAGACTAGAACAGTAAAAATTGTTGTGATGTAGCAAGCTATAACAGACCAGACAGCTGTTCTATGAGCAACTGTTTTGTGGATTTAGCCATGGCTTTGGGTCACCTGTTAAATGAGAGCTTTTCTTAAAACCAGGGAGAATTCAGAGGAGCAAACAGGTCACAATCAGAAAAAAGGACAAGAACAAAAGGGCAGCTGCTCCTCTTCCCACTAAAAAGCCATGTGAGTTACAGAGCAGGACTGAGCATCAGATAGCTTTAAAAAGGCATGATTAAAATTCATGACATGGGAATGCCAGTAAGGCAAAGAGCAGGTCAGCACTAGTCTAGAAATAGCCATTGAAGTTTAGGTTGGAGTAACATTGGACCAAAATGCCAGGGCACCAAGTTGACATTGCTAAGTTTAGATCCTTAAAAAAAAGTTGCATCATTGGAGGAAAGGATCTGCAATTTTTACTGAAGGCAACAGAAAGAGCAGATACTTCACAAATCTGACTCAAAGACAGATTGCCAGATCGGGAAAAGGAGTCAGAGTAACTGGACACACCAGCACTTCTTGTCACTACCAGAAGGATATCATCAGCTGCATTTCTGCCATCAGGAAGAACTACGTTCTTCATCTGCTTCAGTGCCAAATCAGCCAGTTCAAACTGCTTTCAGGAGTAATTTCAGCTAGCCTGCCTGACTTGGCATTCGTACAGATTATTAGTTCTTACATGTTACTCTAACAGCTCACCAGAGCATTGTCTCCACATTGCTGGAGACTTTCAAAGATTGAAAATAGTATCTTCCCCCAAAACAGTACTTGCAAAGCAGAGAACAGCTTAGTTTCAGGGACAATGCCATCCAGGCAATCAAGCTACTTTTGAGCGTGCTGTCTAGTTGCTCAGAGGAGCAGGGCAGTAAATACCAATACGTTATCAGACAGGAAGGCTTCATAGATTTGGCGTGTTTTCCCCTAGGGACATTTCTAAAATACTTGCATATGTGACTAGGTTAAGATTTCAGCAAGATGAGTACAACTAGAAAATAGATTAAACTGCACTTATGACAACAAAAAAAGAAATCACAAGGCTTTCATTCAAGGCTTGTCCTTCTTTTAGACTGTTTATCAAAGTAATAAAGTCAGTATAAGTAGGCTAAAACTAAGACTAGTTTTAGCCTGAGAAAACATGCAAGTATAGATTAACAGTGATGGAAGAGAAGCAATAAGATTCTGAACTTCTACTCAGAAAAAAGTCTCAAGTATGAAAAAGCACAAGCAACCCTGGAAGATACAGCATGGACCAGCATCAAACCAGATTTGATATGCCTTTGTTCATGTTCTACAAATAGTTAGATGGAATAAAAGAATTAGGCTGCACCCTGTTATTTTTCTCCTTTACAGCTCATAAAAACAGCTCAAAGATTTTTCCTGTTGAGAAATTCAGGTCATTATTTTTCCCACTGGACTACAAATGACCACAAAACTAGCCAGTTTATTACTGATAAGAAGTAAGCTGAAAGGAATGAAAAGCACTTTTTAAAGTCTCTCGTTACATAAATCAATCACTCAACCTAAAAACAACTGGAAATACTCTCATTAAAAGTGAATGAAAACACTTCAGTCAGGAAGTTAGAGAGCTCCAATACACAAGTTTCTCCCCCATCCTCAAGACTGTCCTGTAGAATCTGGCTATGAGAGCCAAAATGCTATTTCTGAAGTACAGCCAAGAAAAAAAAAGCGTAAGCTGAAAAAGGCTGAAAAAAATCCCTCTCACACTACCTTCTTGAGCCAAAAGAAATGAGAGGTCACCCTTGACGTCTTTCCATCTATTTTATCAATGTTTCACTAAGCGAGAAATGCAACACTGGCTCACCTAAGTGGTGTAGGGGGTTACACTGCTATTAGTCTGCTGCTTGTTGTATGACCCTGGTCTTCAATAGGTGCGACAGGGCAAAAAGCAGTTAAAATTTGTAGTACTATATTACTGAAAGTACCCCACATAATACTTAAAGCCAAAAACAGTAAAGGCTGATCTTCTCCTTATTTCTTTCTGACTCAGATGGGTGTTATATTGGTCCACTCATGCATCCGTTCTCACTCACTGAATTCCTAAGTGGTTGCTTAATGGCAACAAGCCTAACTTTTGAAGTAGTCTTGAAGCGCAAAGCCCATCTATCCGCAGAAGAGGTAGTACAAGTTTCTCCACCAGCGCCCTTCAGGACCAGTGGTTTAGACAACTGCCGTAGGCGACAGAGTAATCCGAGTTTGCTACAAGCTGCGCAGGGGTCAAATACCAGTCTGTGTAATGGAGAAGCCTATTCCAAGTGAAGAATATTAATGACAAACAGGTCCTTTCACACCACAGAGGCTGGTTTGGAAGCAACAATTATTTTTTTCAGAAATTTTCCAGTCTTAGTTTGTAGTGCCTCAATATGAAAAGGTGGCCCATAAAAAGTCTGATTTTTCAGCTCTATGCAATAAAATATAGAAAAAAGAACAAGCAGAAGCAGTATTTGAAGGTTCAAGGATTATCCTGAGACTCGCTTGGTTCTGACAGAAAACCACTGTGAAAACACTAGTTAAGGCAGCTGACAATTTTCTTCAAAGAAGTTGTGTACTCCCCTAAAAAAGAGGCCAATAACATTGCTGCTGTCTGTCCTGCACCCCTGCAATGTCATTTCTTCATGTTGTGGGAACCTTGCCACAGATACCCTTTTTATACACACAGCAAAACTACTTACGCAAAGTTGGCAGGGAATTCTTTTCTACACATACACAGCAATCACATCTTGAATGACCTGATCATTACATGTCCAAGAAAAGAGAGGGTAGTTCTTAATGACACATGCAAGCATATGGGCTATTAAAACCCCTTTAAATAAGGCTTTTAAGTTGGTAGGAAATTTGATTCCCCACAAGAGACTTGCTAAAATTCTCTAAACATGATCTTCAGAGACGCATGTTTTATGGTCATTGTCAAGCTGTTGTGGAAGAAGCCAACAGGTTTAGCCAGATTTTTCCACAACATCTGGCATTTTACAGTCCTCAGTATTCAGTCAAGAGCAGAGAAGCCAAGAAGTTTGTTTTTTTTTTTTTTAAGCAGGAAAAGTTTTTTTCTCTGCTTTAAATTCCTTTTCACTAGGGTGCCAAGAAAAATCAAGTCTTCCTACAGACAGGCCTCTGTGTTATCATCCAAAACTTGGTTCAATTTCTCATCTTGACTGCAACCTAAACAGGTATCCTGGAAAATATTATGACATCAAGTTAAGCATTACTGATAGGAAGTTCTCAGAACTTCAAAAAAAAAGTTTCTACAGAGAATAAAACCAAAGGGGAAAGTTTTCCTGGCTCTGTATTGACTAGGTGGCAATTGGAAATTGCCCCAAGTATTCACAGTTATCCTTCCACACAGAACAAATGGGCAAGGTGATCCAGCTCTGAGGGACATAACTATGCAAATCAAGCCACATCCACACGCATGCTCTCCTGCCTTTTTAAGACCATACACTGCCATTATAGGAGTAGCTCTGCCTGAAATAGAGGTGATTTAAGTTCCTCACAAGGGTAGCCAACACATAAATAAGTTAAATCAATAGACTGGCTGGTTACCAACAAGCCATCAGCACTGTGCAGGCATCCAAGCTGCAAGCGAGAAAAGGTCAAGCAATCAGCCTTGCAAAAGGAGTTGCTAACATCACAATTCCCACGATAAAGCTAGCAGGAGTGGTTGGGCTTGGTGGAGTTCATTGCACACTTTTCCAGTTCAAAAGCTTCTGCTAGGCTTATGGGTTAAGATGAAGAAACTTTCATTAACATGATCCAAGAAACACCATTTCAGATCCATCATTAAGATGATGCAAATGAGATTCATTTTCTAGAAGTTTAGAATAGTTTCAACTACAACATTACTTAAATTGCTTTGTCAATATCTGAAATCATAGCTTCCAGTTTTCAAATACACAAGTCATTTAGCAAACACATAAAAAATAGCTATATGAAATACTATCATATATACAAAATGGGAGTGAAAAAAAACTACCACACAGTCATGCAGTTAAGTGTTACTACCGGTGTACATAACAAGGGAAGCTATTTCTGAGCTAAATGTGTTGAAGAAGTATTATTATTCTTCAAGTCTCTTAACTTGAAGTGGGAAAGTTGGAAGGAAAACACAGGAAAGGGTATGACAAAGTCAACATTCTATGTTGCCTTTTAGGGTAAAGAAATTGGACCACTCACCTCCACTAAGTAACTTCATCACCAGCCAAAGCTCATCTTTCACCACAAAGGACGTGTAGTAAGATACAATGTTGGGGTGATGGCACTGACTCATGGCTTGAATCTCTTTCTGTAGAGAAAAACAAAGCATTAGCAGTTGGTGTCAGTGATTACCATTCCATGGGTATAAAGATCACCTCCCTGAAAAAACAATGCCCAAATAGAGGGTGGGGAGAAAAAGGATACCTAGAAGCTAACCATTAAAAAAAAAAAAAAATCTAGAAATACTCATGACACTCAATCTGCATCATCTTAGGACTCAAACATCTTCAGGGTACTCTACATACCTGTCTAGAAAAGAGAAAAAGTGGAAGGGAACCCTACTGCAAGGGTAACACACTGGTCGAACCCAAGCACCTGCTTCCAGCTCCCCCAGGGTATGCCTGAGCAGTTACATTAGGTTGCAACCAAAGAGGTTCGCATTGACTCCATCTTTCAGGGAGCCCTTACGTAATAGGTGCTTTATCAGTTGAAGGCTATCATTTGGACAAGCGAAATATTTGCTGCTGGAAAGAAAAGGCCTCTTATCGCTAATGTTTCTTCCCAGCATGAAAGCAGACTGCTTAGCTCAATCAGGCTGAGGGCACGAAGGACAGCTACATGTTCTGTCATGTTGGAAGGAGAAGGACAACAGTTTGAGATGAGAAAATGGCTGGCTAATACAGATGGAGTGCAATAAACATGCTCAGGTATGAAATTCCTTGAGGTTTGATCATGCTTAGTTTTAGGTTTTAGTTTAGTGACCGTGCTTTCAGTCTTAGTTAAGGATTATGGGCTTTTTAATCAGGGTAGAGGGAACAATAACATATCAGAAAACATTGACCGATTTTTCGTTATGCAAGCACAAATCAAGAGTTTGGATGTAAAGCCTCAAAAAAGTTTCACAGAAGGTTCGCCCATGCCCAGGACACCCCCACAGATGCCACATATTCCTTTCCCGCCCATCTACAAAGCTCTGCTTGCAGCTGAACATAGTGCTAAAGGCATACTGCTTTCTCAGGGTGAGCATTTAGCTGGCAATCATTGCTACAAAAAAAATCATGCTCATGTTGATTTATCCAACTTAATACTGCTTTTCAGGGGAGTAGGTGCATTTGAGGAATCAAGCTATTGGTTCCTCTTCTGGGGAAGCAGAAAGAGTCACCAACTTTCCAGGAAACTAATAAGTTGATTAAAGAAGAATCCTTCTGAAGAGGAAGGGATTTTTGAAGAGGTGGGGAGTAGGCTATTCATCTCAGTGCAGGGTACTCACTAACTGAAAACCACTCCATCAAAATAAATACAGCCTGAAACAATATCCTCTGCTCCAGCTGCCTTCCTTGCAAACACGTGCTTAATGTCAAGCTATTTTTCAAAAAGGAAATATCTCAGCACCTTCAGAATCTTTTGATGACTTCCAATTGCGTTTCTTTACAATGCAGGAAAATCCCTTGACAGAAAGATGGCAACAAAATGTTCTTTTTACTTCCCTGCTCCAAGTCTCTGCCAAGCGATGGATGAGAACGGGGTTCCAGGGTGAATACTGGTCAGATCCTGACTATTTTGTGCCTTCTGTCACACTTGCACAAAACCCAGCTGGTTAGAAAACCCCGCGCTCCTGCCTGCAAGCATGGAGCGCCATGCATTTGATCGCGTGAACCAAGGGCATGCCGCCCTGCAAAACTCAGCTCGGTGAGCTCTGGTTTTTAAAACTCATTTGCTCCAGGATGATAGATCAAGCAACTGGGATCATTTTGGACTCGCTCAAAGCACTGGTATGAGTCTCGCAACAGAGCAAAGCACAAAAAAACCCAGCAACGACCGACTCTGTCGTTGCAGAAACTGTCAACTGTTAGTTGAGGGATTTGTCTGGAGCCCCTAGTCAAAGACCCCAAAAACTTAACACAAACTTTATTCTTGATCCCCAAGCCTGAAATTAGCATTCTGCCAAAGACTTTATATACATTTTAAAGCATAAGGGCTCACTTTTTTTTTTTTCCTTTTTTAAACATGTAAGTGAATCCAGGTGTCTAACTTCTCTCACTGACAATAAGAGTGAAATTATTAAAAAAAACCCAACACACAACACTTGTGCACAAGCAGAACCAACAGAAAAAAGGGTGGAAAGAAGCAAACAAGATGCCGACTGGTTAAGCCTCAGGTCGGCCAGTCCTTCCTAAAACCTACCATTCTCAGAAATGATCTAGAAGAGCTGTTTTTAATCCTTTTTCCACTTAAAGCCCTCAAAGCATTTTGTACTGTCTCCCTGGGAGGTCAAGTGAATAATACAGAAAGTACACAAACATTATGCATTTTACACGTATTAGTGTAGTCCACTGCAATTCAGGACAGCCAGTGAGACAAGATCTGGACCAAGTTTACTTAGCAGTCTAGATCTGGATCAGTTTGCCATTTGAGCAGCTCCGTTCTGTGGCTTTTTGCAGGGATTCTGGGGCACTATTAGTTACTATTATTGCATTTGCCAAGAATTCCCTCGCTTGCACATTACTATACTCTGCTCCCGGGGCTGAGAGGCATAGTTTAAGAAAAAAATTAGGCCTGTCTCATGCTTTGGTACACAAAGAGGAAGAGGGGGAATAATTGTGAACCTGACCTATGCAATAAAAAGCCTCCATCAGCTAGTGGATTTGTAACATGGGCTGATTAAACCATTCCTCAGACAGTGTAGCACGGCTCTGAATAATTAATTGCATCACAGCCCATAATTTCCAAGGCTTTTACATTATTACCGATGAGAAAGAACAGCAGTCGGGCAGAATTTCCCTGTCACCTGCAGACCCCCGACCCTGTTTTCTGTAGTTTTCTAGGGTAATCTCACACCGGCTACATCAAACCTTCCTTCCTCTTCGCCCCCCCGGAGGGTACCAATATCCTGGAGGCTCAGCGCATACAATTGTTTTAACAGATGATCGCAAACCCCAGGGGGCTTTGCGGTGAGCACGCTTCCTCGTGTAACTGAGACCAAAGCAATTCCATCATATATACAATAGTCTCTGTTAGAGCAGGACGAATGCAACGCAAGGGCTGAAGAGCTGTAGTTAAACCAGGAATCCTAGTCAAGGGTCACCAGGGAGCTCCGGTTAAAAGCAGATTTAATACAGAGAGCGGGAGGAGGAGGGGAGAAAACAGATTGCAGCAATGGTGGTTAGTGCGTAGCAAGTGCAACATTAAGATTATTTCCAAAGTTTTTTGGAAAGTTCCCCGCAGAACCGCTCTTCAAACACCACGAAGCAGCAGCAGGCAGAGATTTCCCTTCCCCACACCCCCAAAAAAAGCCCCAAATCACAAACATTAAGTAGCCGAACTGCAGTTGCATCTCCCTCACCTTCACTAGCATCAAAAGCATATTGGAAAACAACTAATAGAGATCTCCGATTCCTACACCTCTGAAGCAAGGACAGTGCTAACCATTATAGTTCATTGGGGTCGCTAGACACACGTAGTTTTATTCTTGTTCTGCCAGTAATTGCGCATGACTTGTTACAGGCCCCACAAACTAGCAGGAGATACTCTGATGGGCAGCTCTTGCATCCAGTTGCTCGCGCACACCCGCTCACACCCCTAGATAGCTTCAGTTACGAGACACAGCCTTACTTTCAATTCCCAGTTTCAGGAACCGTAAGCTATACTGCCTTCTGCCCAGCTTTGGAGGATGAATTACTGACAAAAACATGTCTAGACGCAGGCAATGGTTTGGAGATGGTTACATGCTCACCCTGGGCTAGATATTTTTAATATCTGCGCTGTCAAATTCCAAAAGCAAACAGACTGGGATCGGCTATATAAAGGCTTTCATATCTTCCCATTAAATGTTTTGATGAATGTTTTCACTACTTCTGAAGGCAATAAAAGCAGCATTTTAAAGCCTCTGAAACGCTAATAAAACTGCTGCAAAATACAATTTAGAACCATAAGAAACCTTTTGGTCTTTCACAAGGCAGACATACTTCTGGACATCTCTGTTTTGGAAGTGGGTCAATCTGCCCACTGGCATGCAACTCAGGATTGAGTTAATTGGAGTAGAGATACAAAGCCAATAAGACTATTTTTAAGCTATCTGAACTTTTTTGAAGGTATTTTCTGTGCACGTTATCACCTTCTACTCTTTGTTTTGCTTATCTGCCCCGAGGCACATTTGAAAGACGCTTGCTCTCAAATATCAGGATGAAAGTCCCGCTTTATTTAGTTTTACCTCCTTCATGTTGTGACCATGATAGACATAGTGCAGAAGCAGTCTGCTTATGTGGGTACCTGAAACTTCAGAGGAATCCCAAAAGCTGCTAACTTGGCTACCTTAGAGCCACGGTGGCCAAGATCACCAGAGAACAAGGGGTAAACTAAAGCTGGGCAGATGTGATCTCCCCCTTCAGTATACCAGTGCTCCAAATATGGATGGCAAAGTGCTTATCACTCAGCTGAAGTCTTGAGGCACAAGGCATTAATCAACATCCTCTTCCTTCTTTTAGGCATGATTTAAAACTCTGGTTCTACAGGAGTCACAGGCAGCCATAACTGTTCAAGTTTTGCATTAAGTGAAATTCCAGTGTTTATTTTTTTCTTATTCTTCTATCACAATCAACTTGAGACATTATCTAAAGGGAGATGGGGAAAGAGCACAGAGCTCAAAATTGGGGGTTCTGATCCAACTTCAACATACAAATTATCCTGTGAAACTCCTTACCTCAAGATACGGCTATGACAAATAGACTGGCAGGATTAAAAAGGGATTAGATTAGCACATCCGGAGCAACAGTGGGAAAGATTACACACACAACAGTTTTAAAAGGGATAAAAAGCCTCCGTACTTCAAGACATAAATAAACCTGAGGGGATGGGAATAAATCACCCCTGTGGCAAGTCATTCAATGGCTGTTCTTCAGTGTCATTTAGCGGTTATCCCTTCTTCAAAGCCCACAATATTAGAGACCACATACTGAAAGAAGCAGATGGCTAAAGTGTTACGGTGCAGCAATTCACGTGCTCCCATTTTTTATTGGCTTCAGCCACAAAGTTAGTGGCAAGTGATTACCTGTTTATACTCCCAATAGCTGTAAAACAAGAGTCATATTGCTTTATAATTACAGAACACTTCACACACCCATCTTGAACACACAAGCGAAGCCAGTTGCACCCACTTTGCCAGCTGACATATCACTGACCTTTACAGTTGCTCAGAATGACACCCACGGTTGTAGCTCTGCATAACCTTAAATTCGTAGTTAGTACATGCAGTTAATTTTAAGCTGCTTAAAATTTAAATGCACCATCTCAAGCTGACCCAGTCCAAACAAAGGAAGACAGATACTTCTTTCAGGATTTCACACACCCTTAATGCTGTTCTCCAACCAAACTATTCAAAGAAACTGCATCAACTGGCACAATATTTAAGACCGTTCAGCTTCACTTCTGTTGCTCCTATACTGAGGAATTCTACAACCAAGCAGTATGCCAGTTTAGGTTTAAGTCTTCTGTAAATTCGCAATCCCATCATGCAAGAAACACATAACAAGGCATATCAAATAACCATGCAAAAGCCACATATTACAGATTGGGGTCTGTGGAACTGACACTGGGGAACTTTTTGCCCTGGAGCAAGCATAAAGGTCTTAAGGGCTGGAAATGCAATTATAATGGCAATTCTAATATTTGTGCTCTTCTACAGCAGTCTGTTGCTTTGTTCCCATCGACCTTGTGGTGAGGCTAATCCATTTGTAGGAACCGCTCTGTCAGATCAAAGCCAGTTCAATATCCTGTCCAAGCCTTCAAAAGAAGGTGTAAAACCCTATAACAAGCAGTTACAGAATTAGCTGCCCACGGGAAAGGCTTCTGACTGAACCCGGGCAGTTAACAGTTGGCTTATACTTTAAACCAGGGGAATTCATAATCCTTTTTTAAAATCCTATCTAATTTAACCTTCTCAACTACAGGTTGATTTATGTAATCTCACACAACATTTGATCTCCATATTACTGGTAGAAAGTTCCCTGGTTAATTCCAAGAAATTTAAAAGGACATTGTTTTTATTGCAGCTAAACTTGTTACCTTCAGCTTCATTAGTTGCCCTCTGCCTTCAGCAATACAAGAAAGTAGCAGCTTCACTTCACTATCTAGTGTGCAGATGTCAGGCCTAGTCCTATCTGATCTATCCTTTGGAGTCTCCTCCTAGGAGAGGCAATGCCACATCTCCCATCCTCCTTCCCAAACCTGTCTTACTTCTCTTTAACCACTCTGGGAACTGAACAGGCAGCAGCTCCCCCTCAGCTGGGAAAGTCCTATCTGAAATACCTCCTATGTTTTCCTCTCTGCTATTCAACGTTTCTGCTAACTGCTAAACATCTCATGTCACTGGCTACTCCCAAAACATGGAGGAAAAAAACTCATCTGGGTGAAAGAGCTAACTCAGCTTTTAACTGCATGAAGATGAAGCAGAAGCTGATGGACAGAGGGGAGATTTAAGGCCTTTTAGATTAGTAATTCTTCAAAACAAGGAAACACTTATATAATGTTTATACAATGCCTGAGTCACAGTTATGTTGAGGCAGATGTTATACCACTGTGTTAGAAGGACCGGCAACAACAGCAATGCAACCAGCATCCAACATGGGAAAGAGGGAAAGGGAAAAGCAAAACATGACAGTGAACGATGTCCAGCTATGAAACACGCTACGTGAGCGGGCAGTACTCAAGCACATGTGAAACACAGCATAAGTTTACTATGGGTTACAATACAACAAGTGGAACATTAATAACAAGTCTGATAGTCCAAATCCAGTGGTGGACAAGGCAGCATTTGACCACCTCTCTTTAATGCACACTGGTGAGCAAGAATCATTACAGGCTATATGGTACTTCCTTAATGTATAGCTAAAGCCCCCCAGGCCTTCTAGAAAAGGTCTGTGAACACTCAAAAACATACAGAGGAAACGAGCATTGAAACAGAGAAATTTCTAACTAACATCACATAAAATCAGTAGCGGGGCTGGGAAAAGCCAGATTTCTAAACTGCACTACTCCTGCCAGTTTACTTTCTTTACAGCTGTTACCACTTCTGTCAAAGAGCTGAATGCCCTTGACTTGGTTTGCTCCTGCTTCTATACTAATCCCTGGTGCAATAAAATTAGTCCTTTCTACACATTCATACACTGCAGCGGCAATAAATTAATCCATTGCATTCATCTAGAGCATCATGCAGTGTTTGCAAAACATGCAGGCTGTCCCTCACCACCCACATGGCTCGAGTGGGCGTTGAGATACAAAGATCAAGATCAGTACTTTTAAGCAGCTAAGCCGTACCACTCCCCTCACTTAATCACCCTAAGCATGGCATCTCCACAAGCTCCCAGATTCCCTCGCCTCCAGACACCTGCTGCAATAGGAGCTCGAAGGAAACTCAAGGCCACTCATCCATTCTGCTAATAACAAAAGCGCGGCTTACAGTGCACTTCCTAGACCCTCCAAACTAACCCTCCTCTCCTCCATCCCAAGGAACAGGAGGGTCAGCTAGGAAGGTGCATGGACATCGAAAGAGTCATAGAAGAAATAAGCCATCCTTATCCTTAGAAGAACTGTTTGTTCTCACCCTCCTCCTCCTTCCCCCGAGCAACATGACACTATTTTACCCTCTGTGCTAGCCAGAGCCCAGGAACAAATAAATCTGCTTCAATCAAGCAGTCCAGTGGGCTGAAGCACTGCAAGAAAATCAGAGTTTAAGACCTGTATTCCCCTGTCTATCCCAGCTCCTGATGACTAGGCAGGGCTGTAACACAACAGCCCTGATTTACCGCCCAGGGACAGAACAATGTTTACTGTAAGCTGACTATTGTGCTCAGATACCCTCAGCGCAATAGAAGGATAATGGATCTAATAAAAGCACAAGTTCATGCTTTTAACTGCATTGGGGGAAGGGAGAAGAGAAAGGGAGGGGCATACCCTACCTCAGTATGGATTTATCATGTTTCGCTTTGCATTAGTTGCTTAAAATTATTATAATCTACAAGGACTTACATTTATGGGTTTTGGATGAAAACCAATTCTGCATAGCAAATAGTTGCTCAAAAAAAGGAACTGAATTGATCTGGAAAACTGCAGTGAAGGAGGACAATATACAAGACACTGAGAATATCTACTTTGGAGGAGAAAAACATGGAAACGAGAAAAAGTAGAAGGTAAGAGTACAGAGCAAGGAGATCAAGAACTTCCATCCTCTTGGATCTTGCACTAGGGGATGACAACCAATAACCTGACAAATTCAAAACCAACCCAGGGGAAATGCTTTTTCAGGCAACACATCTACATTGGTGCCCCATGAAGCTACTATAGCTTCGAATCACCCTCTTCCCCATCCCCCTACACTATTTTGAGTCAAGAATATCTACAGCTGCATTTTTAATGATTTTTTTTTTTTGCAAATAATTAAGAGATCAGCTTAAAGCTGGATAAATAAAGCTTAACAGTTACAGATCAAAACAAGAGTTACTGTGGGGAGAGATTATCTCCAAATTGCCTGGAGCTTGAGTCTTATACTTTCTTCTGAAGCATTAGATACTAGTCATTTATTAGAGGTCCTTAGAGGAGGTTTAACTTCAAAAGTGGGTACAGACTTTGGGAGCACAATTAAAGACACTGTACAGAGCCTTATTTCAAAGATAAGGCTAAGAATTCATCTTCGGGGTGTGCGCGGAAGAGGAGAATTAGTCACAGGTCAACACATCCAAGATTGAAAAGGGAAGCCTTGACCTCCTACAAAAGGAACTGTATGACTTGCCCACTGTTAGGCTAAGGAACACCAAGATTTTATTACAAAACATGACATTTGAGGTGATATTTATTGGTTTTGGTTGGAAAGCTTTTTATCATCAGGTGCTCTTTACTCTCGCCCAGCCCCCAGCCTAACATCTCACTATAAGAACAGTTGTTTTTACTGGCCATCACCAAGTTGGTCTGTTGGAACCATTTTACTGCCTGTTTTGCTGACTATAAAAAGCTACTAAGCAAGTCAGGAAAAGTCTATTTACTGATAGCAGGTATAAGACGACCTCAAATTCCTGTCTTCACCCCAGACAGTAACAAAGACTATTTTTTGCGCAATGTTGAGTCATAAATTCTTGCCTTCATAACAGACCTATAAACAAGCCTGCAGAAGGATCCAAACTAAATCTGGTCACAAAATTGGAAATTTATGAGAGCTGACAATAGCAATTCACTGCAGTCCTATCCATAATAAGAAAATACATTGTGAGGAATGGGTCAGCAAGATATTTAAGATATGCAATTAGACGTACTTATCTAAAATTACATGCCAAGTCTCTGAAGCAGAGCTTTCTGACTCTAACCCTTTTAGCTGGAATTGGCAATTACTCAAACACTAATAATCTCAGTTACTTGATCATGACAAAAGTTTAGAATGCTACTGAAGCAGAGATGTATGGACAAGAAGCCACATAAAAGGCTTGAAAACAGTACCACAGGATGATATCAAGTCAAAAAAATGCCTGTGAAAAGGAAAGATCTGAAACTCCTAGAGCAAAAGCAGTAACAGATGAACACAGGTCGTTCCAGAGTCCTACACACGACCCTTCACAAGCACACTAAAATGTGACTACTTGAATGGAGCCTTTTCTTCTCTTTACAAGAACAGATTTGCAGATACCTGTAATGACAGAAATAGCACAACGCTCAATTACTGGATGGACACTGGAGCCTTGATTAAAGTGATTTGCAGAAGATCATACACTTTTAGAGCTAGCCAGGACTGAGTTCTCACTTCAATTTTCTAATTACAACCACCAAAACTAGAACCTAGGTAAAGACAATAGAAGATGCCAAGATGAAAGTGGGGAAAAAAAAGCCAGACAGCATGCACGCACACACACAAAAAAAAGAGTTGCTTTAAAAGGAAAAGTGACAAAAGACCCCATATCTCCCTGCCTGTCCCCCATCCCTGTCAATTAACATTTACTATCTAAAGTCCTATCCAAGAGAGCTTTCTCATCATTAATGGGGACATCTCACGTTCACAGGAAATGCCTGGTTGAACTCCAGGGACCTTCCACATACAAGGTGAATGTGACAGCTGCTACACTACAGAAACAAGCTCATACAAACAGGAAAGGAGAAAACTGATCCCCACCAACAAGCCAGAAGAGAGGAAACAAATTTAAGTTACCAAAGCTGCCTGCCAAAAGCTGTTTTCTATTGAGAAGATCTTGAGAAAAGAAAATTACAGAGCTACAGCTTCTAAGGAATCTATCTCTTGTCCTGAATTCTGAATTAGCGGGTGTTTCCTTATGGCAGGCTGCAATATGCCAGAGTGATTCCTTAGTTGGCTTCAGTACCAGAAGCCTATTAGGAACAGGAGCTAATTTATTCAGTTTCTCAAGGAAAGATTTACAAGTGAGGGAAAAATGTAAAGCACTGCAGAAAAGGGAAAGGAAGCAAAAACAGTCCCATAAATCTTAAAGCTCCTGGAAGCACATCACTGCGGGTCCCCCTCTGACTGCAGAACTCCTGCACACACACAGCAGAGCTTACAGTTGCATGTTAACTCCATTCAACACACAGGGCTTACGCAGAGTGCTCAGCTCCAACAAGAAGCCTGGAACTCTCCAAGATTTGGTCTTCCAGTGCTGTATCCCACAACTAGAGCAATCAAATCACCTCTGTTGAAATCAGTCAGGTTCCCTCACCCTCCCAGCACCTCAAGAAAGGTTGCTTAAAGGCACTCTGCAAACATCCAGAGATTATGCTAACAGGAGTACAGTTCCCCATACAATTTGGATGGCATACCAGGAGTTCATCCATGCTCGTCTGACATTTCTCCAGATTGATCCGTTTAATTGCCACCTTCTCTTTCTTTGGAGCACAAAAGGCTGCCTGCACCACAGCAGTTGCTCCACTCCCTGCGGGCGAAAAAGACAAATAGTTAACAACATCATCCAGGACTTCTGCAGAAAGCAAGTTAGATGCCAACATTGTAAATTAAACGCTAAAGACAGTAGAGCCAAGTGAAGACCCAGTGAAGCCTACCCCACAGGAACTCTCCTTGTGCAACCCACCAGGCCAACTTGGATGCAAGTATTGAAGTGCCAGGCTAACTGAACAAAAACAAAGTGCATCTTATGAAGGATCATTACAGGTAGGCAGACAAAAACCTCAGACTACATCTTATTTATAATAGGGGAATGATTCCTTTAGTGTGCTTTTAAAGGAAAGGCCATTTAGGTCAGCCTTTTAACCTGACGTGTTCCACCCAAAGCGCAGAAACAAGCCACGCTACTTGCTACCAACACTAATGAGATCTTTCAAGTATTTTTATATACTGATTGCTCTCCCCAACTCCCTTCAGTTTATGCAAAGACAGTAGGTAGCTTCATTCAACAAGTCTGTTCAGCTCCAGTCCTCACACAGTTGAACAACGCCTTGGTGTCTAGGTTGAATACCACCACAGGAAATTCTTTAAATTTAAGCAGGGGAAAAAAAGTTGTCTTTTAAGGTACCTTTGTTCCAACTGTTAAAAATATGCATGAGCTCTGGATTTAAACTGCTCAACAACATCCTTTATATAAAAATAAGTGTGCAACAGCAAGACTTATAAACACCTAACTGATTATAAACCTGTGTTTTTTGGCTTCCAGAAATAGTTGCAACATTTGGTTTTCATCAACAGGACACCTTGTTGCTTTACTTTATCCCCTGCTCTTGGGTTCCCCACATTTACGCACTTTGGTGGAAAGGAATAGTTCAAATGAATAGGACAGGGGATGGGAGAGGTGCAAAAAGCTCAAGATCTTCCTATTGCCAATATTTTTTTTAAAGTTTAGAGAAAAAAAAAAAAAAAGGCGGCGCTATTTTGTTTATTATCCCAAGCACAATTCCTGAACCCATTTGGGCTGATGAGAGAGACAAAAATGGTCATTCTGTTTTTTGGAGTAAAGCACCTATTTCACCAGATTCTCCTGATCTTAATGCTACAAAACCTACCTCAGATTCTGCAATGCTGGTCAAGCACACCAGCTATTTTTGAAAGCTATTTTATTAGTATGTTCAGATAAACTGAGGGCAAAAGCTTGCAAACCAATCTTTAAGCAAAGGCTAACCATCAACAGTCTCAATGCAGCAAGTTGCACAAAGCACTACGGTGGAGCTACAAGAGTTTCTCTTCACTTTATATGGCATTGCAAGTGTGCTCTGGACCACAGCTTCAGTTTGCCAGGTCGCTCCCTACACCTAAGAGTTTACATTTTAAAAGCAGAAAGCAGCAGTGTGCAGAACACAAAATGGCAGGGTCGTTAAAGCTGTACTATTTCATGTAGCAGATGGGTTTTTAAGAAGTTCAAGACAGAGGCCATTTATTATTGGTAGGCATATTAATTCAGAGACTATTCCTAGCAGAGGGCACCACAAAGCTGCCAAGGGAAGCTGAGGTGGAAGAGAAGAATAGCAACGCTGGCAAAAAATACTTACAAGGGACTTTCAAAATGAAGTTTGAGCACCCCAAGCAGGGCTTTGAGCAAAGGATGGAGACGATGGAAGAGTCTAGGCAGATGTTTAACAAAAAGCACATGGAAAAAGCAAGAGAAGGTTTTGACAGCTGGGTTTGGCTTGACCGTCCAGAGCCGGGCTGCAACACACAACGCTAAGCACGCGGCAAGCTCTGCACGCGCCACTCCAGTGCAAGAGCAGCAGCTTCAGCACAGGCACCGCTGCTCACCGCGAGTCTTGAGCTGCGCTGACCTGCCCCTCTCCGCTCAAAATCTGCTGCTGCAAGTTTTTCTGCTGCTTCTTTGGGGGGGAAAAAAAAAAAAAAAGTGGGGGGGAAAAAACACAATAGAATGACTCAAGATAAAGGCAGCAGAGCACGCAGAAGTGGTGACAAGAGGCAGGAATAGTGAATTATGTCTGCATTTCCTAGAACTGCCAGCCTCCCTGCAATAACAGTCTTTTGGAAGCCAAGAACAAAAACAAACATTTGTGCCTTTTTCATTCCTTTGGAAAGGGTTAGATCCCAGAAGAAACATTGCCGCTCACATGTTCACAGCACCAGCATCATGGTTTCTTTCTTTGGATGTTTTGATGCATAACAGAGACCGGCTGAAAACACAAGCTAGATCCTGTAAGGACACACTTCAGTATTGGATTATGCACCTCAGAGGACTGTCTTGTAACACAACCCTCTGCGCTCCTCAGTCAGATTTGCATTACGTTCCTTTTTCTATAGAGCTACCTATGCACTCCTCACCAATGCAGCAGCACCTATGCTTCATTATTCTTTCTGGATATCTCACTTGGTAGCTTCAGCATTAACCTGTTTCCCCACACTATGACATACCGGGATTTCGGTGTCGGTCAAACCCAGCTAGTGTAAACACAGATGGCAGAGCTGACAGTTACAATCCAGATATGATACCACTACTGTAGATCAAATCTTTCATGAGAAGAGAATAATTACAAGAAGAGCGGCTTTGTGTTTTCATTTCGTGAAAACATTACTCCCAGAAACAATAGAGGCAAAATAATTAGAAGCAGAGACATGCACGTTACAGCTCTTTCCCACTCCTTGAGCCTGCCTGATCTAGGCTCACTAGGACTCCAGGGCAAAAACTTCTTCCCACTAAGTGTTTGGCCAGTGCCCCAGCCTACAGGGAGCTGATCTGTTCACGGGCGTATGGCATGATTGGAACTGAAATGAAATCCCAAACTAAAACCTTCTTGGCACAAGGCAGGGAATCATCTGAACTCAAGACTCCTCCCATTTAATTCCCTGCTGCTCCGGCTTCCCTGGCAGCTCTCTTCAGTTCGATCACCACCTGCTCTCCCCGCTCCCCCCCTCCGCCACCAATTCGCCTCTTCTTTCAGCTCCTCCGTAGCGGTTAATTATAGAGAAACAATGAAATCTCCAAAGCGTATCAAGCAGGGATTAAGCCAAGCCGCAACAGGATGTGCCACAAGCAAGCTGCTCTCTGGTAGCAGCGGCGTGCCGTGCTTCTGGCGCTGAACAAAGGCAGGTTTCGATGCTTCGCCGGAGAGTCCTGCAAACACAGCAACACGGCCGCTTCAGGGCTTGCGGCCGTTCGATTTATTTATAAAAATTCCACGGTGGCAAGAGAAGGAAAGGAGAGAAGCTACAGATCGAGGATGCCAAATAGGTTGCTAAGAGAAAACAGGCACAGATATGGAGAAGGTGCCAATGGAGAGAAAAAGATGTTGCCTGGCAAGGAAGTTTGAAAGTTTAGGAGCAGGTGACAAATCTATGGGGAGCAATGGGGAAAGAAGTGTGATTTTCCTGGCTTTTATTTACCATCCTTGATGGGAAAAGAGTTTGTGCTAGGGTGGCACAACTTAAATCAACTCTCTCAGAGGCCACTAATCTGCTGCAGTCGGAGCCAACTGCAGACCTGAGCATTGCTTCACTGCAAAACTGTGGGCTGCACTGGATTCAGACAGTTCTTCTGTGTTCAGGTCACGTACGCAGCTCACCTCAAGGCATTCGGATCTCAAGGACAGTGCTCAGACTCTTCCCTCCACCTCCCTCAAGATCAGCTTGCGGAGAAATTTCACTCCCTAGTTAATCTCTTCCAGCGTAACGGCTTAGCAAAACAATGCAAACTGGGCATAGCCAAAACTTTACTGCTCTATTCCTAGAAAGCAGAATACAACTTGTCTGTCAAGAGGATCGTGACCTGCTTTAGGAAGCACTGACTGAGGAAGGCATAGCCTTTCCAGCCCTCACTTATTTCATGTTTCTGATGATTAAATAGTTCTTTCAGGAAAAGAAAGAAAGAAAAAAAAAATATGCACTCCTGAAAGGACAAAACACAACCCAAACCAAAAGTTTCCCAAGCACTGAAGCTTAGTTTTCCTGGATCTATGTTCCTTGGGTGATTGCCTTCAATATCCAGAACTCCAGCCTGAACTTCTCCTTAAGTTGGTACAAATTCCCTGCAGAAGTCCATCTCCAGCCTTCAAGGGAGGTGGGATGGTTTCCCTTCTGCACATTCACTTGCTTTCACATAACTTATATGAAGTTTCACTAACTTTTGAGACCTCTGACAAAGTTGATGGAAATCAGTAACGATTTCAAAGCTATTTGGAAGAGTGCAAAGGCAGGAGATTGAACTGCAGACATGGTATGGTCATGCACACTATTTCCAAAGGAAACTGAAACAAGAAGAAAGCTTGCAGCTCTCCCGATGAGACTGGGATGAATTGCACTGATTGCCTCCTCCCAGGCAAATCCAATTGAAGCCAGAGGTCCTTTTGGCAGAAACATCTGCTTAAGCAATGGGAACAGTCATCCCAAATGATCACAAGACAAACATCAAAATCCTGGCTACAGAACAGATTCCCCCCCTCCCCCCGCCTCCATCTGCAATGGCAATTTAAATTAATTACATAAAAAAGTGCTCACAAAACAGTGCTGTCCAAGCTTTATATCCATCCCACTACTGGAAACTGCATGAAATTTCAAGTACCCCAGGACACATGTGAACTTGTGAACAGCACTGGGCAGAGACAGATCTATCAGAAATTGAACACCAAATTATAAACTCAGACTGACCTTCTGGCATTGTTTGGTCCATTTGCTATGGAGGCAAAGTTCTGCCTGTTTGTACTTTCTCCACCTCATTTGAAGCGTCTGGTGAACAAACAAACCTCTTTCGAAGAAAGAGCCTCTTTTAAAAACAAGCAAAAAAAGACACTCTTAGATCTGTAGCCAACTCAATACAGAGTGAGAATATGCCTTCCTCCCAAAGCGGGACTTTGCAAGTGCCCACTGGAAGTCGAAGGTCATCTTGGCAGAAGCCTCATTGTTCAAGAAAGGCAAAGTAATGCAACATTGATGGTCCCTGAACACTGTCGTAGCTTTTCAAGCCATCTCCGTGTCAGATTCCTACTATGTGTCAGATTCCTGCTACAAAATGGAAGACCTAATCCACACTAACAGTTACAAATAGCATTAATAAAAACAGAGCAAATTCATAATGGGACACAGACATATTCCTAGTATTGTCAGAGCAGTGTTGAAAAAACGTGCTCACCCATGACGAAGAGAAAGACTTCCCAGGCAAGTGTTATCTATTCAGTCAAGTACTACAGGAAGCGTCAACAAATGTTAACCATGCTAAAAGTTAAGTTACAATCCTGAATCAGCAGGAGGATCACCCAGGTGCCTCTACTGCAGATTTCTGAGGAAAAAGCTTTGAAGAGAACAGCACAACTCTGTTTTGAAGGAATTATTCTAAAATCTAACATTTCCGTGTGGCCAATGTCAAAATGTCACCCTCTAATAAGACAAAGCTTGCATCACTGAATGCAGCACATTCATTCCTCTTCTGCTCTCACCTTCAGCACAGTCAAGTACTGTGAACATTTAGCTGGGTTCAAACCAAGGGTGGCTCTCACGTACACTGAGACACAGGGCATGTGCAATAGAGCTCAAGTTGAGAAAGGGTGATAAATGGGAGGCCCAGGCACGGAACCAAAACTTAAGTACTAATGATTCTTCCATCTTGCACTAGCCCATCTCATGACAACAGTCAAGATCTTTTTACAAAAGAATTGGCAGGAGGAATGGGACAAGGCACAGATATTACTTGTGAAAGTAAAATTCTGTATTTGTTTCACACAAATTGCAGGGGTCTGGCTTGGTAACAACCTCTGGTAATTTACTGCAGCATAGCCAGAGCTCAAGTAGCTTGCAATTTTGTGCAAGTTGGGAGGCCATTTATTTCAAACAGAATTGAAACAAGAAGGATTTGTGTTGTTAAGACTCAATTACATGTTTCTGCAAAGCTTGAGATCACTTCTCAATCATTTCATGTTAGTACCTGTGGTGTCAAACAGACAACTAATATTCCAGCATTAATCCATCACATTTAAAGAATTTCAGAGAATATGGAGAAGCAGATTTCAAACAAAGATCACATAATGTAGCTAGCATTTATTTAAACATGCTTCCCATCCAGTGGTCCATCAGTATGGAAACACTCAATACTGCAGAATTAAGACTTGCTGCCTAGCTCTTTAATTCAGTTCTTAGACTTGAAAGGAAAAATATCAGCCTGTATCAAGTCACTTGGTAAGTAGTTCTATACAATTTTCAGAGCCATCTGCCACTGACAAGCAGAGGCCAAGGTTTGGTACTTCTCCCCAGACCCCACAGAACTCCATAACAAAAGAACTTACAAATAACAGAGTCTTTGATTTATAAACTGCCAAGAGACCTGGCTACTGTGAACTGCACTAGTCAATGCCAAGGTTTCCACCAAAAGGAAGGGGAGTCTTACAGAAGTTCTCCTCCCACCCCCACACCTCATTGTTCTCTCAAAACTTCATTGATATCTTCTACGCCCTGAACACAGGACAACATCATTTGTTTTCCTGCCCTTCTTCTCCCACCTTCTGCAAACATTCAGGTCGGAAATCCTTAGAGATTAAGCATGCTTTCTCCAGCAGGAATGAGAGCTTTGGAGTATGCAGCTGGCCTGCCAACATAACCCAGCCCAGCATTGGACTGGACAATGAGGAATAGGATTGGCCATACAAAGCATTTAGGCAAATTATCAGATAAACTGCCACCATGTCACTTTGCTATTTGGTTTCACCCATTTCACCTCTAGGCACCAGTTTATGGTGCACACAACTGAGCCAGGCTTTAAGCTGATTCCCTACCACCAAAACATATGGAGCACAGCAAACAGCAGTAGATTCCCAACCCTGGTACTCTGTGCTGAAGCAACAGAAGCAGGAAAATAGAGACAGGAGGAAAGAGCCACTGGTCACAGATTACGAGAGAATTAACAGTGGTGAGTTGCAGCCCAGCTAATGTTCTCTACCAACTTTTCCACTGCAAAGAGCATCACAAGGAAGAGAGATGTGGCCATAGGAGACAGCTGTGACAGCACATCTAGCTTTCTATAGCCCGTAGGATACCCCTAAATTAGTTCAAGCTCAGACTAGAATACATTCCCCTCACATCTTTAGGCAGCTACAATTTGGCCGGTCCACCTCAAGACACAGACAAACGCTACTGAAGTGGCAACGGTCTGCAGGGAAGAGACCAGGACCTCACCAAAAAGCACAGACACCCTCCAATTGCCACAACGTGATTTGGGAAACTGCTTTGAGACCATTTTCTCCATGTAAGTAACTAAAGCAAGCTCCAAGGGCCAGTTACACAAGCCCTGCGTGACCTGCCACATTTACTTAAGATGTTATTAGCATGCCTAAATTAGATTTTCAGTTTGAAACCAATTATATTTATTTGATTTCGTGCCAGCATCTCTGGCTAATTTAAAGGGCACTGAAGCTATGCAGTGTTAATTCTGTAGGATGGAAAGCAGGCACAGACTTCTCATTTCCAAACACAGCAATATTACTGGAGAAGGTCTATCCTTCCCTCTTAATCACTGTCGGTTGTCTTTATGGTATATGCAGTAACGTAAATACCATGCTAGCTGTCATCAGGCACTACCAAGGCTCAAAACAACAGCCCTGGCACAGCAGCCATGCCAGCGTTCGCCTTTCTTCCCTCCCAATCTTTATCTCTGAACTCTGTCTCAACTGTAATTGTCAACTGTAGAGGATATTTTATTTGGCCAGGACTCCACTAAACAGAACAATCTGTCTGCATACAGTACAGATGTTTGATAGTACAGTGGTTATTTTAGGTAAATAAGCTTTCAAGTATCAGATGGTTAAGTATCCGATATGTCCTCTCTTGAAGGCTATTATCCTTTCATTTCAGGGAATAGCCTGATCTAATAGGTCTTTTCTGCATCTATTAGCGTGTTCAGCACATAAGATTAGCCCACTGGTTAAAAATTACATTCCCTAACCAAGAGTAATGAGAACCATCCCGAGTCTTATGATCAGGACAAATAAGTATGATCAGGCTGCTAGTCTGACAGACTCTCAGCTGTTGAAAATAAAAATTTGCATTGGTAAGCCATTCAACAGGAAAAGAGTTCATGCTCGAGACACTTTTTCCAATTAAATAATTTTGCTGGAAGTCAATACCAATGTATTTCTTAGCTGTTAATGCCGAGGTATTTATTAGACAATAGTTCATATTCTCTATGACAACTTTTACATTAGGGAACAGATGGAACTTACTGTCTTAGTTTTCAGCTTGGTTGGTGCACTAACTCCTAAGGTCACAGACAACTCCTAAGAGGTTCACAAAGAAGTGGTCTAGAAAATGAAGTTCTTACAGGTGAGGATTTATATGTCAAGTTTCCAAAGGAGTCAGAATTTCCACTGGAAAAATCTTAGGGAATCAGATCGGAAGATGTTTGTAGTCAATGCACTTGCGATCTGGAGATGAAACAAATCCCAAGCTGTAGCTCTCCCATGCTCATGCTCTGTCCTAGCTCTCCTCGTTTAGCTCCGCAATGTTCTTGCGGTTCTCAGGAGGGGATATCACCTAGAAGGGGTTTCACGTATCACCCAAGTCTTACAGCAAACAGACGTCAAGAACTCCCGCCCGAATGTAAAGCAAGTGGCACAATAAAAACACGTCCTATAGACGGGTGTTACAAACCAGAAGGCACTGTTACTTCCCGCTGTCGCAGGGAATCTATTAAACAGCTGTTTCGCACAAAGATGGCAGGGTCACGCAGATTGGATTGTTTAATAGAACGTGTGCCTGTGATTCCCACACGCACCATTGCAAACAAACGTTTATTAATTTGGTATAGGGATTATATGATTTGGCACCTGCAATAGCAGGGGACTGGACTCCATGACCCAGGGAGTCCTTTCTAGCCCCCTGTATCAGTGAAATAAATGACAGCACTTTTCTTTCTATTTTTGTTCTGAAAATTGACATAACGAAATCCATCCCCGGGGATTTTGCAGGAAAGGAATTTACTTTGTGACAAGAAGTATCTTGTTTAATTTAAGTAAGAGCTTTTAGCCATCGGGGTAACCCAATATTGTGTTGCCTGCCTGAATCTGCAGACCGCCTGAAATGAAGACTACTGTTTAAACTGCCCCACTTAACAGGATCAGCTCTGAGCACTGTCAGCTAATTCAGTGTTGGTTTTAAGAAAAATATTCTTCAGGTGCTCTCGTCCCTCACCGCTTAACTCACTCTCTCACTTTTCAGATGCCAACATTTTCCACTATTCTCTCCACCACCTTCAAAGCTTCCTCTTCCTTTCCGGAAAGCTAGAATTAACCCTGAATCACAACAAATGGATTTATGACCTGCTGAAGACCAAAGAGGAGCAAAAGCCTAGCTTAAGACTGAATTAAATATAAAGATACACGACCTGTTCAACAGTAAATAAGGATCTTTCATTACAATGTTTGGGGAAGCTCAGTTTCACAAAATATATCTTGAATTGCCACAGAACGTAACAACACTATACTCTGACCACAAAGTGTTTAAATAGAATTCCTTGTTCACGACTAATGTTCAGATCCCATTTTCCTACCTGACTATGCTCTCCCTTTTAATGACTTGCAAAATTTATGAATTAACTCTGCTCTAAGACAGAAGGGCAACACAAACTCTTTCACACAGTGGTCTAGCAGAGGATAGCACAGGCCAAGCCGTGTGCGCAGTCAGATCTCACCAGGACATTCAGTGGGATACTCAAGGTCAAAATTTCACGCCACAATTTTAACTTAATTAACAATCCTGTGGATGGATGAAAAGGAAATGAACAGAGCTTCCTCCCACAGAGCTTTATTAATAGCAAGGTGCTAGCAGTAAAAAAAAGAGTAAAATTTGTGCTTAAATTACCATTCATGACTACAAAGTAGTAAAATTACGGGCAAAGCCCAAGCAGTATTTACTACACTAATAGGTGATCATTGAAGTCATTATTTCAACTTGCCCTACTCTTCTTTTACAACTGCTCATATCCTCTCTTTCCTGGATGAAGTTATATAGGCTTATTTCCTGCCTGAACGAAAAATTAATTTGGAAGAATGCTGTAAAGTCAGTTCAGCATGAAACAACATTTTGCCACTTTCTGAAGTAAAAGAATTTCTTATTTTATTTCCTCCCCCCAAAAACCCAACTCAGTAGCTCTTGAGACAAAACAGACAGGGCAGAAAAGTGAAATTTGGCAAGAAGCTAAAACTTCTGAATGAAGAGCTTTTCTGTATTCCAAAGAAAATGAGTTTTAATTTGTCTGAGTTACGGAATTTTGAAAGTTTTGTTTCAAAAGTACACAGTTCAAGTGGTATGAAGTTTTAAGGGATGTTTGGAGGAAAGACATCTGATTTTTTATTTCAGCAAAAAAGCGAATATAAGTGCTCTGAATTTACTCAGCACTTCATTCACTGATAGGATCTCTGAAGCCTTTAAGACTTGAAGACAGCTGTCTCCTGCAGGCTTCCTAGCGTGCGGAGTACACGAGCTCTCTAAGAAATCCTCGCAAGGCACGTCAGATTCCGATTTAGCGGAGGTTGAGATGTAATCAAATGAGCTTTTTTCGGTGTGGGATTTCTCTTAATTGCAAGAAAATCTATGTTAAGCAAAAATTCTCCGTGCAGTGACTCACATCAGGAAGCAACAATGTTAAAGAATCCTAGGGAGTAGTGGAAGAAACACGATTTAATAAAAAAAGCTGTCAGATATTGCCGCTATTAAGTTTAGCATGGGTGACAGAACATGGGATTTTTCCATTTTACACTTTGGTTATTACAAGTCCCTGCCTGCTTGTATTATATGATGGACCCACATAATCCAGTTAAAAATAAGGGTTATGAAAGCTGCAATTAATAGTTGCAGAACCCCAAGTATTAATAAGGTTTCAGGGTAAATGACATATCCAAACAACCTAACTTATCAAACTTATGTTTAAGTGAATCACTCTAAAGGTCAATCTCACTCATATGTATTCACACATGAGGGGAACACAAGAAATACTGAAGCTGTATCATGGACCTAGTCAGGTATCTGTAACATCTACTGTCATTTAGCCAACAGCTTGGATTTTGTCTTACTTGTGTCAGACAAGGTTTGATTTTTCATTCTTACTGTATGCACCCTTCATTAACACGTGCAATATTTTGCACATCAGTGGTCTCTTCTCGTACACCAGGACGGAGAGCTGTACTTCTGGTTAAGAGCCTGAACTGCCTTTTAGCCTGGGATCTAGCCTTGACTCCAAGAAATTCTTGCATGACCACAGGCCAGATACACAGAGCTTGATTTTTAGAAATGTCAAGGCTAAACTCCTTTGAGTGAAGTCACGGGAAACCACAGCAGCTTTGAAAGCCAAGTTCTTCATATCTGCATCTCAGCTGATTCCAAATGGAGCGCGGAATAAGAGGCCAGACAAACTCATCTGGAAAGTCCCAGGCTCCTGATAGTTCAAAGACTTTGCAATGCCAAATTCCGTTATTGCAGTTATTCTTCTACACCCACACAGCTCTCAAGTTTGTCTCTTCCTATTATTAAGAAAGTTCAATAATAATGACTGAGTTTACAAGTGCTCCATTAGCATGGCCACTACAGAAGTTTACCACTACAAAAAGTTTATGATGAATACCGTGTATTTTATGGGAAATTTTCCAAGAAAAATTGACCAAAATATAGTTTTTAAACAATTTGCTAACACAATTAGCAATAAGAAACAGTGTTATTGCCTGCCATTTTAAAGAGCTCCAATTTTTAAGTTTCATAAAAGATTAAGTCTCTAGGCACTGACTTGATGAGCAAGCTGCAGTTTCTACTAACACACAGAAATAAAATAAGATGTTGCCAACTTTACACAGATGAATGTTCTGGGGAAACTTGATTTTCTCCATAAGAAACAACCCTCTAGGGCATGCATTGTCCGCCAGCATATGCACCCCCTAGGTGTGCTCAGGAGCACTGCACATCCAAGTTTCTCAGCACTATCCAAGATATGAATTAAACTGAGACTATTTAAACAGTCTTGAGACATTTAAGTATTAAAGGTTAATCAGTCCAGGAACCTAGCTGCACTGGAAGTAATTGCAACACACAAACCAACCACAGGAAAGCGTGAACTACTTCCATATGAAACACCACATACGTGTTTTCCCCTAAAACCCCAGAATAGCCAAAAGCAGCAGGAACAGCCTCTGCCCTCCCCTCAAACCAGCAGGAAAGGCAGCCACACTGCTTCTACAGCAATGATGTATTCTTTCCAAGTAAGCCTCTTTCACCACCACTTGTCTTTTTCGTACCCTCAATCTGCTTCCTTATGCATTTCATCCTCCTTTGTATCAGAGAATAAGTGACAGAAACTAAACAAAAAGCACTAAAGAAATAAGACATGCCAGGTGTTCAAAGAAAAGGTAGCTTGGATGCAATAGTAATGTGGCTACGGATCCACAAAGTCCACATATTGAGTCTCGCTCAGGAATACACAGGAAGATGCATTTGTTAACATCCAAGTGGCTGAGAAACCGCGGTATGGAGAATCATCCATTTCAGTGCCCAAACAGACTAAGTGCTATGAATGACTGCCAACATTTTAAACAGAGCTACGTTTGTCCAGAAATACTTTTATACAAGCTTTAACATAATCTAAAGCAACAAAAAAGTTTTTCTACCAACTTTAAGTGAAAAATGTTTGCAAACAGCATGCGAAGTGATTCTTTAAATGAATTAACCAGCCTAAATGCTGGGAATACGCAGTAGGAATCAAGTTTGCTTAACTAGTTGCGGGGGGGAGAGGGGGAAGAGGAAATCAATGAGGAAATGCTAAAACAAAACATATGGCATGAAGACTGAAGTCTAAACACTCAATTTAGCTTTCAAGTTATTATATTCTTTAGAGTGTAACGTTTTTCTTGAATGGGTTTAAAATAGTCAGGCATACGAAACTGGTTGCAACTAGCACAAGACTGCTGGGCTAAAATAAAAAACCCCACACACTTCAGAAGAGAAAGCTAAAAAGTTATCATTGGACAAGCGTCTCCCATTCCACCCCGTCTTTATAAGTAAAGACTTCAATTGTCCCTGATGAGTATTTATAGGCTGCTCTTTTAGATGGCTGCACATTTTCAGTACATGAGGTATCCACCCAAGCACAAGATGGGTGACCATAGACATTTTGACAAAATTTGGGGAAGCACAAAAATTAATTCCCAAGAGGTTCCTACATATCTGTGAGAGATTTTCTCCTACACAGGCATACGTGCTCATATGTAGAGCTTGGAAAAAACACGACTGCGAACCTAAATTTCAAACTCCAAAAAAGCACGCTGTGCACGGGCAAAGCCCAGCTCAAAAGCTACAAGAGCCACAGCCACTGAAAAAACTAATCATTCAGTAAATCTGCACTTCAATTTTCAATTTAAGCTTGATTTCTGAGGGGAGAAGAAACTCCCAACACATCTGTTCTCTCCAGCCTGTGTTCTCTTCATTGCTATGAAGGAATCTGTCAGAGGGAAAAAGAGCACAGGAGTAGAGCAAGGGAGAACTCCCACTGCTAATTTATCTTCTGTTTCTGGCACAGATTGTTAATAGCAAAGAGGATGTTCCCAAATCAAATGGCCACAGCCAGTACAGCTCTTATCTTTCCAAAAAAAAGTAGCAAAATGAGAATGATCCAGTTCCAATCAACTTCACTACTGCTATCAGCATTTCCAACAGGAATTGAGATCTAAAGGACGCCGGGTCTGCGAGTATCTGAGCAGCAGAAGCAGCATGAGGTCTAATCCCCCCCCCCCCAGCTTCAAAAAGAGGCCTGCAAAGATTTATATGCAATTTGCACTTGGAAGACCACCTTCACAAGCATGAGGATGGACTACATGTTTCTTTTTAAAGGAAAGTTTAGATGTCTCCAGAGATGGTGTTCGCCCACAAAAGTGAACACCACTCTGTGGGTACATTCCCCATAAATGCATTATAACTTGCTTCCTCTTCCTCCAACCCACACCTCCATTTCATGGGTTCCCCCCCAAAATGAAAGCCGGGTTCTGAACCTGAGCAAGATCCCTTAATTCAGTGTAATGAAAGTTATTTAAGTCTAACGAGGCTACTCAGCAGTTAGGCACTAACACTAACCAAGACTAATAAACACAAGCATTAATCCATACCTTTATAATGGCATGAGTCACCTCTAGTGCAGAGTGATCGTTTTTTAGTACTGGCTAGAACCAGGAGGGCAGTTTTACAGGAGAATTTTTTTATTTTTATTTTTAGCAGCTAGAATGCTTGCTCTTACAATTCTTGCACTGAAATGGTATAGAGCCATCCAAGTCATATGAAAGCCACACGTGGATATTTTCAGGCAAAAACAGCACAAATAAGGAATTAGGCCATACGGTCAGACATTGATTTCCTTTATTCTGATGTGAAAAATAACCGAGTTTGTAACCTACTGAACGCTGGGCTCAAAATTTAAAAGAACAGTTTCATCAGAAAGCAAGTTCAATCCTTTAAAAGCACCGGTGCAAGGTTCATCACTTTCCACACCAGACCTCCTCTTTGTTCACTGCCGAAAAAACTTTTACAGCTCTGCAGAAGTCACGGGAGCTCAGAGAAACCTTGAGGGTTACAAGAGACACACGAAGCAGGAGGTAAAGCAGGCCAGCTCACTTAACACAGTGACTATTTGTTCCACAAATGATATATGTGCTAGAAAATTTGCGTCACGTATACATCCAGGGAGCTGGCAGACACACCAATGTTTAAAATGAGTAAGATGGGGGGGATGGGAAAAATCAAAAAAAAGGAACCATATGTTTGTAATATACACATTTCAGTGTACGCTCCATTACATTACAGAATGCCAACACAATCTTTCAATGAGCAGATGACAACCAGAAACTCAAAGTTTATAGAGCAGTAGGGGAGAGATATGAAAGAACCGAAATATTCTTTTTCTGAATTTTTTTCCCCCCAAGTTGCACGTTACTGTGAGACTACAACATAGCTACGTCCGCCTTTAATACCGTCGGACTATAGGATGTGCATCTCTAGCAGCAAGTTCTCCTAAGAGCAGACGCGCATTTACATTCCCTTTTGTTCCCATCCCACTCCGCTCCCCAGCCACAAAGAGGCGGCTTGTCCTTTCGCTGCTCGCGTCAGAAACTCCAACTCGGATCCTTGCTTTGGATTATCCGAGCGCGCCCCTTCCGAGACTCCCACGAGAAAAGCGCTTCCTGCGAGCACGGGTGCAACTCCTGCAGCTCTCGATCCCGGAGAAGCTCGGGGCCCCGCGGCCCGTTCTCCCCCGTCGCCCCGGCACCCTTATCTGCTGCTCCTCGAGGAGGCCGACACCGGCCTGCCCGCGGCGCGTTTTCCAAAGGAGCTTTAACGGGCTGATCTGCGAGATTGCGCCTTCCCGGTCTTTACTGCCAGTTTGCCTTTCTGAAGCACTGCTGCTCCCACTAGGCGAAGGGAGAGGATAAAGCCTGATCCGATGGAGCAACAGGGATTTCCAGAACTTCCAGAAGGATTCTCCCCCCCCCCCAAAGCTTTAGTTCCTTCCTACTTTCAAACAATGCCAAGAATTTAATCTCTTAAAACAGCATTTTCCCCAAACTCTCCCACCCCTGTTAACAGAAACCAAGTCTCCCTGTTCAGCAGAGATGCAAGGCCTGGGCACGATAGAGCTACGTCATGTATAAATTTCAAGCAAAAGCACTTCAACAAAGACTAAACTAAAAATTAACCTCCTTCCTAAAAGCCTCTGGCCAGGAGCCTGCCCTGCCGCCTCCCACTTTATTTCCTGCCTCGGGAGAGCGACAGAGAGGCACTGACCTTAGCATTGCCTGTGGCACCACCTCAGATGTGTCACACACTCGGCCTAGAGCAATATATCCCTCGGACACACACACCCCAACAAAACGGTGGAGACAGCCCATAAATCAGCACGGCAGGAGGCCTTTGGTAACCGTGCAGTTTAAAGTCAAAACAGAGTGTAAAAAAAATAAAAAATAATAAAAAATATATAATGTATATTAAATATATATAATAATACACACACACACACACATATATATATAATTTAATGGTGAGCAAGGGCCAAGCCTCAAGCAGAGAGGACAATGACTGAAGATTCAGACAACAGCAAAAACCCTCGTGGGGTGGCACTACAAAGTCCTTCGTCCCCGAAGGCACCGGAGCAAGGCAGAGCTTCCAAAGCGCCGGACGCTGGGGCTGCACCGCAGGAGCCAGGCTGCTCTGGAAGGAGGGAGCCTGTACAAATTTGGGGCTTTGCGCTGCGGGCAACCTCGCCCCCAGCACGGCCGATCTAGCCGGGTCGGTAAGAGATGGATAAAGAAAAGAGCCCCCCGAGCGCGGACCCCATCCCACCCTCGGCCACCCGGGACGAGGGCGCGCACGTGCCCCCTGCGCAGAGGGGGAGCGAGGCTGCCCGGGCGCCCCCCAAAGCCGAGGGAGGTGCCTCCCCCCCCCCGGAGAGGGGGCAGACCCCTACCCTCCTCTCTGAGGTTTGGGGGGGCAGCGCTGGACCCCCACGCGCAGCTCGAGGGGGAGCAGACCCCCACACACCCAGAGGCGCATAAAAACGCAGCAGTGGGGCCCAAGACCTCCTCCCCCCACACCACCCCAAACCCACCTCCCGGTGGGGGGGGGGGCAGACCCCACTGCACACACTCACCCCTGGGGGAAGGTCTCCCCCTCCCCTCCCCACACCTCCTCGAAGGGGGGGGGGCACAGACCACCCCCCCATATCCCTCCTCGGGTGGGGGGGGGGTTTGCACCCCCTCTCTCCCCACAGCCCTCCAAAGAGGGAGGGCGTCTGTGCACCCCCTCCCCCAATACACACCCCTCCTCGGCTGGGGGGGGCTGGCTGACCTCTCCCACCATCCCCCCCCTTCCTGGGGGACAGGCCCCTCTCCCCCCCACCCTCCTCGGGCTGGGGGGCTCCTCTCCCCTCGCAGGGGTACTCCCTTCGGGGGAAGGTGCAGACCCCTCCCCAAACCCCTCCACGGGGGGGGGGAACCCCTCTCCCCAACTCCCCCCACCACACACACCCTCCTCGGGAGGGGGAAACACCTCCCCCGAAGACACACTCCCTCCTGGGGGGGGGGCGCAGATCCCCCTACTCCCCACCCCCCCCACAAACCCCTTCTTGGGGGGGGGGCATACCCCCTCCCCACACACACCCCTCCGGATGGGGAGGGGGGACAAACCCTCCCCCCCCCCAAACACTCCTCCTGGGGGGGAACCCCACAGACACCCCTCGGGGGGGGCAGAGCCCCCTCCCCCCCAATACTCCTCCTCCGGGGGGGGGGGGGGAGACCTCCCTCCCCACACACACACGCCCCCCCCCCAGACGGGAGGGGACTCCGGACCCCCCCACGCCTCAGAGGGGCGCCGGGCCGGGGGGCGCACGCAGAGGCCGGGCGGGGCAGCGCCGCCCGCCGCGCACTCACCGATCACCTCCTGCAGCTCGTAGTCATCCTTGTTGATGGACCAGGGCAGCGCGCTGGGGTCCTCGGCCATGGCAGCGGCGCGCCCCGGCGGGGACGCGGCCCGCGCGCACCAGGAGCGGAGCGGAGCGCAGAGGCGAGACGCCGCGCGGCCCCGCCCGAGCCCTGCCGGCAGCGGCGCCCGCAGCCCCGGCCGCCTCCGCCGCCGCCGCCGCCCGCTAGCGCCGGCCAAACTTTGCCTGCTCCCTCCACCTGCCCATGCCCAGAGCCCCGCTGACGTCACCCGCGCACGCCGCCCCGCCCCGCGCTGAGCTGAGCTGCGCGCGCTCGCGCCAGCAGGGCGCCGCCCGGCGCCATCTTGAGCGCGGCGCCCCTCCGGCCGCCCGCCGTCTTTCTGCTTACTCCGCTGAGACGGCTGCCGCCGCCGCGCCCGGCCCTCCACCGCTGTCGCGGGACGGACCGCTACGGCGGGCTGCCGAGCTCCCCGGCGGCGGAGGGAGGCCGCCAGGCAAGAGAAAGGGAAGGGTGGGGAGGATGTCACACACAACATGGCAGCCACGCGCATCTTCCCCTCCCTCAGGCAAGAGGCGGGGGGGAGCGCTCGCTTAGGACCGATGCCCGGCACCGATTGGCTGCCGGCTGCGGAACCCGCATCTCCTATTGGTGAAGAGTCTGTCAATCGCGTGCAGTCTTTCTCCGGGGTCCTCTAGCCCCCGAGGCCCTCGGGAGGCTTCCGTAGGGGCCGGGAAGAGGGCGAGGGCGAGGGGGAAGGGGCGGCCTGGGCCTGGGCCTGGGCCTGGGCCTGGGCAGTTTGGGGGGACAAGTGCCACAAAGGCAGGGTGGTGAGCAGGGGTAGAGCCCGGCCTGGGTGCCTCAGGCCTCCGCATGCTCTCCCTAAAATAGTCCTGGCATCCAAGGCTTGAAATCCAGGGGTTTTACCCTATAGTTGGCTGCGCGCATGTCCGTAGCTGGGGCCGTACCGCTCTGAATGCGTTGAGAGGTTTAGCTTGGCGTCTGCCTAAATAAAAAGTTAAAACAATGAGGAATAGGAGGGTATTTGCTACCATGAGCTCACATAGGCTGCTGTTTACATAGGTCTCAGGTGTTCAGAGGTTGAGCTTTTTTAGATAGTCATAAAATAGTGTGTTTCTTGCTATCACCAGTCAGCACAGAAATCATCAGGAGAGTTTGGCAAAATCTGGAATTTCTGCGTCCAGTTTTCTTTTTCAGGCACTATTCTTCCTATAGCTTGACAGCAGACACTCCTGTGTGTCAAAGAAATTGGGTTTACATGTTTTTGGCTTATTGGGACAAATTTCTGAGATGCCTCTGATGAACCAAGTTTTATAGGGGGCTACAGGACCCTGCCAAATACGTGGTGTGACTCCAGGGTTTTCACTTGTGCTACCTAATGCAGGAGAATATCTCCTTCCTTCTCTTCTTGTTTGTCCTGCAGAAGCAAAAGACCAGAGCTGCATCTTGCTTGCTGTTGCACAAACACCGAACAAAGACAGTCTCTGTGCGTAAGGCAAAGCTTCCAAGTTAAAAGCTGTTCATTTTTCCTACTTGCCTCTGTTACACATTCCCCTGCCAAGCAATTTTTAATATTTGCTAAATATGCTTTAATTATTGCTCAGAACTGTCTCTGTGATCTTTTAACCATATAAAAGCAGTTTTTTGTAGCAATTAAAAGCAGGTTTTGCGCCAGAGCATACACTCGGGTGGCCAGTGGAGTATTTCTGATAGCTAACAGCATGTTAAAAATGGATCTGAGCCAGGCATCAACAATTAAAGAAGACACAGGCCCTGATACTGAAAGTATTAAAGCACATGCTTAAAACCTTTATAGCCACAGTGATGTATATGCTTAATTTTACCACTGTGTTTTTAATATCTAGGCCGTGTTTTAAATTCTCTTATTTTGGGCAGAAAATACTCCCCCTGAAGACCATGCTAAAACTCCTTTTGCTTTAGATCAACAGGACAGGATTATGTCCACAGTAAGCATTATTTTTTAAGCAATAGCGTAGACTTTGACCAAAATGAAAACTTCAAATGTGCACTGACAAGACCACCAGTGGCCACATAAGCACACACAAATGAAGGATGTATTTTAATTTTTCATCTCTGTGGTGAACTCTCCATTTCCATACTTTAGAACCAAAGAGCTCTCTTTCACGTAGAATCTGGATCCCACAAACACTGTATTATTTTCTAAATACAGTTTTAAATGAACTCAGTATTTTAATCTCCCAAAAGTCAGACGTTGCTCTTGCATTCATCCAGCAAATTGTGTCAATAGGAGTCTGGAGAAGGATGAAAAAAGGGAACTGGCCTCCATGAAGATCTTAACCTTTAGCCCACTTCAGATCTTCAAGCAGCACCTTCTCCTCTTTGATCGTTAATATTCTGCTCATCCTACTTTTCCTGATTCACTTTATTTTGTCTGTCTCATGTAGGTTGTAAGCTTTTCAGGGCAGAGGAAGTGTCTCTATTTATAAAACAGTCTGTGAAGTGGTGCTGCTGTATCAAGTGGTTTGTTGTAATAACAAGAAATTTTAGTAGAAATCTGAAGTGGAGAAGCAGTTTCTTGTGTATCCACCTCCACTCTCTACCAGGCATTAGGGAAGACTGAGAAGTGGAAGGACTCCAGACTTTTTGCTGCTAGGAAAGCTGCAGTCCAAGAAAAGGTCTCAGATCTGGGTTTCACATACTTGACTTACAATTTAACATCACAATGATTAGAGCAGATGATCCCCTCCTCCCATTGCTTCTGCTACTGCGTAAAGGCTTTACCCTGACACCCGTGTTTCACCGGTGTCCCTGGGGCTGGTGTTCCCTCCCATCTGGCTCTGAGGCTTTGGAGGTGACTAGCCTGCAGGTCTGCGCACACATGTATGCACACAAAATGCTTGCATCCTCGTAAGGCATGTCATTTCCTGCCTTTGAGGGGATAATTACATATTGTTTCAATGAAACTTAATGGCACAGACCAGCTCTTTGCTTTTTTTCTGCTCCTATAATAGCGGTTATCATAAAACCAATATTTAATGGGTAGGATGGTGACTCTAATATTCAGTGCAAAGTGATTAGCTTTAGTACCTACAAAGGGTCCTTGATGGTAGATAATATCATCATCATCAGTGTGATCATGAGTAAACTTCAATTACACTGGCCTGTAGAAAACTAGCCTTAATAACACCAGTTTGCTTATTGAGGCATTGCAGATTTCATCTTCCTATTCATGAAAACTCTCAAATATAGTTTTCTTCTTGGTACAGTTAGCCTGAAAGTTGCTCTTTTAGAACAGTCATGCAAAGTCATTTAGTGTCACAGTTCAGTTGTGTTTTGGGCTATGGAATTTGCTGCCACATTTCTAGTCAAAGGCTTTTTAAACATCATAAACTGCTGTTTGTAAGTGACTGTGCATTAGCTACCACGATTCTCACAAACAATAGCAGTTAATGTGCTTATTGAACTGCTTGGTACAGTCATGGTTTACCAAAGCAAGAGGCAGCCTAACAATGCCTGTCTTATTACATTCATAATAGTGCAAGTGTGCGTTGGCAAGCAGAATGCCTGACCTTGTTTCTCTACAAAATTTCCTTGCTCTTCGTTCTTAATGGAAATATTTTCAGGTTTGTTGAAGGAAACTTAGCCTATCAAATGGTATCTGATTATTTAACAAAGTGCAAGGCACTTTGCTCTGTAGCCAGCAAATACAAGCATGCAATTTATCATCTCCAGGGTTTTCTCATGCCATTTTTGCTTTGTTTTTTGAGAAATAAGTCAAGTACCACGCAGTGAAATAAGAAGCAGTGATTTAAAATCCTCTGATTGGAGCACGTTTTTAATAATCAGTTTGGGGGAATGTTTTCAAACCACAAGGCAAATGCCAGTCTAAACCACACCGGCAGGTTTCCATTAATGATCCTGTGTACAACCACATATCTCCACCCCGTCATTCACTGGTAATGTGCTAAGTCATTTTAAATTCACCTTTGAGGTCACTTTGAAGTCAAGTAGCTGAAGGCCTGGTTTTAACAGGTGAATTCTGGTTCTTACAGTCTGTTTACTGAAAACCAGCTTTCGCTCTGCAAACATACTTCTTATCCCGTCATCACTGCCTCTCAGTTGGCAGAAATGTTACACTATTCTCTTACTTCCTCCACTGAACATTATCTCCCAGATTTTAAGCATTAGGAAACAAGTGAAGAGTTTATGACCAAGACAAGGTCTTACTTCTTTCCCTTTTATTCTAAGTTTATGCCTTTTAGTATATAAATTGAAAGCCAATTAATGTTCTCAGTAACAAATCATAGCTTTGCTGCCCCCTTGAAATCTAATATAAAATTGATGTTAGGTTTAAGAAATAGTTAATTAGAACAAGATCTTGATTACCACATACCTGAACCACAATTTAATAGTCAGGTCTTGCTCTGCTCTGGAATAATACTTTCTTCATGCTGCTTGTCCTCAAAGAAGCTAATAAAAGACATTTCACATGTCCACACTTCTCTTAGCCTTGAGAATCTAGTTGTCTCTTTGGAACAGCTTCTCACGACAGAAGGGTTTTCCCACCAGCCTCTTCTGTGGAGGGTAAATCTCCATCATAAAACGTTTTCTGGACAGCTGAGCGGGTCAGGGGGACTGATAATGTGTTTCAGAGCTTTTCTCCTCCTCTTTGAAAGTGCAAAAGAAGTTTGATGCAAGCATCCAGGCCCTGATAGACAAGTGTGTACACCTGGGCTGTCACTGCTATGTAGTTTATGAAGAGAGGCCAAAGGCTGATGTTTGGTCTGTTATGTAACACTCTGCATATTTAAAAGTGTAACTATATTTAAGAGTGTTTCAAATGTTTTAGTATTTAACAAAACTCTTACAAAAAAAAATAGTAGGAGACAGAAGTCCTGACGGGAATTGACTTAAATGCTATAATGATGCCAGAGAAGATCCCCTCCTTGCCACTCGCTGCAGCAAAGTCCTGAGTGTCCCTAGGTACTTAAATCTCCTTCTCAGGGCTGGTCATGGCAGGACTTGTGGTCAGTCCTGAAAGCAGCTCTGGGAGGAGACACCGGCACTCCCAGTTGATATTGTACGGATAGTCCGGCAGCCCAGGAGTGCTCAGACTGGATCTGTCCCCTTTACAGCTGGTAAATGCTTTGAGGAAATAAAATAAAATAAAACATGTTCTGTAACAGGACAATGAAGGAAGATGAATTCACTTAAATTGCAAGGAGAAAAAAAAAAGCTAGAAATAAGAAGATAGAATTAAACATAAGTTCATTTACTTTTTGCCATCTGGAAACCAGATGTGTGAGGGAATGTTGTTCCTATTAATGGACAATATCTCTTTGCACCGAGCTAAGCTGAGGCCAAGCAAGATTAGTGGTTCACATTAACAGGTTCTAATGACATGGGTTTACAATAATAGTCTAATAGTTCTGTGTAACATTGACTCATAGCTTATTACTATGGAGATAGGAATGTAAAGAGATCTCAGTTAAAAAAAATCTGTTAGGATAGTTCACATCCTTTCCTCCCTACTCATGAATTCCTATGCCATTGACTACTGGCTGCTAAAAATAGGATCATTTTTGTGTATCTGAAGTCAAGGAAAATCTAGAACTGGAGAGACAGTGGGAGGAGACCACTGTCTTTATATACAGAGTTTTCAAGAAATGTTTGTTAGGAAAGCCCTCTAAGAGCGCACAAATGTTTTAAAAAGATGGGACCAAGCTAAATATGAGAAAATCTCTTGTAAGCAGAAGAAAAATTAATGAATTCCACCAAGCTCCTAGCTTTGGTATTTTGCACCATAGGCATGGAAAGATTCAGCTATCAAATACAGGCTCAAGCTGCGTTTTCTTCTTAGAGACACTGTCCCGTGGCAGCAGCAGGAGAGGGAGCTGCAGGGACCAGCCCAGGAGAAGCCCCCTGGGCTGACAAGGAGTCGGAGAAGAGCCACGAGAAGCATCAAGTCAGATCAAAATCCAAGACCTTTTTGCATTTGCTGGCTGCCGCTGAGGTCTATCTGGATTGCCAGGAATTTGGGAGTTGCTCCCGATGTCCCAGGAATGGGGAAGTGGGAAGGTGCCCAAACCTCCCCGGAGAACAGACAGGTTGAGAGGGAGCCTCACCAGGAATCCTTTCTTTAGCCGTCACCTGGAGTCGTGCAAATCTTTTAAGGAGAGAAGTGGGAAAAGGGAACTGGAAAGACAGGAGCAACATATCTGTGCATTAAATGAATTAGCAGCACCACCCCTTTGGAAAAAAAAAAAAAGCAGTGTGGCACCTCAGAAACAAACTGCTGAGGTGTGAAATCCTGTGGCAGGGGAAGCTGTCACAGAAAATCAGAAATTGATTTAATAGAGAAAAATTGACTGCGGCATAATTTGTGCAGATTACTAGCTGAAAAAGCTACCCACAGCTCCTCAGGGCTTAGCTGCGTGCGCACCGTCTGGTGAAAGATGCAGCAAGCAAAATTTTATCCTGGGCGATTCTGCCTGTACTGAATGCTTCCTCTCCAGTCCGGGACAATTAAAATCGATGGCAGGATGCTAGGTAACAAAAGGAAACGGCTGATCAATATGCATGTCTTGGAGCGAAAGAAAAAGCCGTCTGTCAAGAGCAGCATGCTGATTAGGAGAGATTTCTGAGAGCTCAGATAGAAAATCTTAAAAGCTTCCATTCCCAATGCTCGATAAAACAATGTGGCTCACCAGCTGCCAGATGCATTGCTAAGAGAGGTTAAGCCACCAAGGAGGCTAAAGAACAACTGTATTAGAAAAAACAAGCAATAGTCATTTTCAGAGTAAATATGTTTAGAGTAAAAAACATGGTACATCTCTTCTTTGCCTTTCTTTCTAAAGATCGCAAAAGCCCTTTACTAATACCAAAAAGTGATGTTCTTTTATTACCCATGTGAAGTTTTAGAGATGCTGAGCCACTGACATTTTAAGGCCAACATCCATTTTAGCCCTCAATGCACTTTAAATCTCATTGCCCCGTGTATTTCAGTCAGAAGTACCTGCCAGGTGCTACCAAAAAATACTGAATCTCCATTGATCCAATAGTTTTAAGTCAGTCACCCAGATTTCTGAGCATTTTTGAAAGTGTTGCTCTAAAGCAGTCCACAGGGTCTACGATTGCTCTGGAAGAACAGGGAATATACCCTGGACCTTCAGATTCGTTTATGCAATTTTCCACACTTGGATGATATATTTTGCTTCTGAGCCAACAGATCTCTATCCGGCATACAATCAGTTAAGCACCTTAGGGCTTGTTGCTCTTAAATTAGTTCTGCTGACACAAACAGAAGGCAAACATATCTGAAGACCAGAGCCGGAAAAATGCTGCAAAAAGTTTGAGAAAGTTCATTTTATTGCACCCACACACATTTGCCTGAACATATTTGCTATAAATACATACTTTTGCATCCCAAATGGTGGATGAAGACCCATTTTATCACCTCCTGAGTTTGAACAGGATTCACAGGGCTCAACCCATAGGTTCTCACTAGGCATAGAGCGAGGGTCTCCTCCTCCTGGTCTAGCATGGTCTAGCCGGACACCTCCACACAGCCATCCCCAGCTCCCTCAAAGCAGCCACCTGTCTTACAAGGCAGCGCTGAACTTTTCCCCACAGGGCTGCTGGCATCCAGCCTGCCCTGCTACTTTTGCCCTTTCCTCACTGGACAGTGTGTCTGGGCTGAGAGCAGAAGGGAATCTCTCTGGTCCAGGGCGAATCTGGATGCTCCATCATGGAGCTGCACTTGGGTGCAGCACAGACCGGTGCCACTGGCCTTAGTAGAGCCCCATTCTGCCCCACGGTGTCAGGAGGTGACTGGGTGAGACTGGGGAGTGCGTCCTCCTGAGGGCCCAGCCCCAAGGCAGCTGAAGAGGAGGATGGCTGAAGCCCAGTCTCCTGGGTGCTGTGGGGATGCAGGCAGAAAGGTGACGGGAGCAGAAAGGTGACAAGAGCTGATGGGGGTGAGAAGCAGAACCTTATCTCCTGGAGACCAAGATCCACCAAGGTGGTCCAAGGCAAGCAAGGTGGATGTTCCAGAACTCTGGTGTATGATGAGCCTTGGAGGACACCAAAAGAAAGACCTCAAGAAGAAACCCTGGCACAGTCCTCCCTGAGCCTCTATGTTACCAGCCATCTGCCACCATATTGTCACCCTGGAGGGCTCCACGTTTGCTAGGAAGGGGGGCTTGAAAGAGCAGCGCAGAGCAGTTGTGCTGTCCCCAGACATTGTACACAAGGGTCCACATGCTGCTTGGCGGTGGGAGGGTGGGTGCAAAACAGGTGAAGAACAAAAGCTCCAAGCAGTCTTTTGTCAGGAGACCACATTCATTCCTTGCTTCCACTCCAGCCCCACCAAAGAACAATCTAAACACATTTAGGAACTAAAGGAAATGAATAAGACAAATAGCAGAACGTGGGGCAACCTCCTCCCTTCCACTGGCTGCAAGCCCTGCTGCCAGCCAGGAGAAAGTGCAACCACAGCAGATGAAACGTCCATCCTCTGACCTGAGGGGTTTTATCCCACACAGCACAGGGCAGCAGTTCACAACACGCATTTGTGCAGCCCGTCTTGTCCCAGCTCAGATACAATAAACCATTGCCCAGGTCGGACGCGGACAGCCCCAATCCCTGGCACCGCACGGGCAGGTTTATCAGCAGAAACGGGAGGCCGGAAAGGCGCATTGCTAAACTGGCCTCTGCAATAGAAACAGAAAATGCCTTGTTTATAAATCAGCCTTTGGAATGGCTTAATGCTTAAAACACATGCTCAATTAATTAAATCTTTAGAGAGCAGTGGCAGCTCCAGAATGGCTACAACAATTTTCATTCTACTGACTGCAGGTTTGCCTAGAGAATGAACAAGGCTGTTGGATGTGGCTTGATAGCACTTATCAAAAAGTTCAGTGAGGTTCAAAATCACCTCAAAATCCTGGTGGGGATCAGCATAAGCTTTATGGGGAATATTGCCCTGCAAGAGGCTTAAAATACAACCTCTCCTGATATGAAGTGAAGCTGATCCTTGACCTCCAGAAATTCCTTCCAACCAACATTTCTACGATTCAACGATTCTTCCGCTTTTCCCGTGGTAGGGCCTTGGCCCAAATGTTGCTGTGTTTGTATTTGTAAGTTATTTCCCTGGCTTGGCCTCCCTCCTGGCCGCTTGCCTAAGGAAATAGAGCTGGCAAAATCCTCCATATCGCTGCACAGCAATACATTTCTTGCTGGGATCTCTAGAAAGGATGTAAAATAGGAGCTAAATATGCAGCACTTCTGCTTCCTGTGGGTGGAAAATGCGAGTCCTGACTCCATCACCTCCAGCGCATTTGGTACCAGAGCCGCAGGGAGGGTGGCACGGGGAGAGACACAGACTACAGACAGCAAAGCTAAAAACGAGACCTGGAGAGGAATCAGCTGCCTGAAGTAAAATTTTGTATTAATTTTCCTCTTGGTGTGATACAGCTATACTTCTCCATGTTCCAGACACAGTCAAAAGCCTCCACCACAGAAGCTGTTTAAGAAAAACAAATATGAAAACAGAAAAGAACTACCCAGTACTATTTCTCACTTAACACTTCCCTTTTAAGCCTGATATTCAATATTCTCTGATGCTCAAGAAGGAGATTCAGCCTTTCGGATTTTCCATCTTTATTCTACTGTGTTTTCACAAGTAGCAATAGTTTGTTTTTAAGCAGGAAGAAAAAACACAGGATAACTGACTATTTTCAGAATGGCTATACAACATGTATGCTTTTCTAGATATTCGTATCAGGATAGAAAGTAATATAAATATATATTTTTTTATATATATAAAAAAATAAATGATTTGGTACTAACAGATTCAATTACAACAATTTCAGTGAGGGAAAGAAACAAAATGGAAACAGTGTAACATCATGATTTTTAAGTCCTTTTTTTAAAGGTGTTCAATATTTGGACCTTTCACTATGTGTGAAGAGGGGAAAAGAGAACCACATGATTGCAAATAAAATGTGTTTACAATAACTGGATTTTATGTCATTCGTAGATGTCATACTTAATAAAGTCACCATGACAAAACAGTGTCAGAAGTGCATAAACTTGATTTTATAGTAAAAGGGTATATATTTTAAACACATATTTTATAACTTTAGGGCTGTTATTTCTCTTTACCCAAAAATAATTTTAGCGTACAAGACAATTTTTGACTGCTTTTAAGAAAGTAACATTCCATTAATAGTAATACTTGCACTGCATCCAAGATAGAGAGATGGAAGAACCGAGGCACAGAAAGTTAGGTGATAATACAATCCAGCCCGAGTACTGACATCTTTTAGAATCATTCTGAATATCACGTTTATCTGGTGGAACTCAGAAGATTTAGAAATTAAGATCTTGTTCTTCATTTCCCTTCCAGAAGCAGTGCTTTTTTTCTGTCCACTGATCACCACATCATCTATTATTAAGGTAATCATTATTATTCTTGTTACTATTATTTTTTGCAACATCCCAAGTCCCAAACCACACATCAGGACGCGTATACAGAAGACATTGTACGAGGCTGAATCTGCCATCAAAACTGGCCAACTATTTCAGGTGTATTTGCTTTAGAAGAAGGTGCAAGTGGCAGAGGAAAAGGAAAAAAAAGCTCTCCTCTTGTCTCCCCCCAGGACTGAAACCGTGCACAGTTTTCCAGTGCCCCTTTCCCCCGCCGTCAAGCAGGCTCAGTTCTCCCCCCTCGCAATGTAACTGGTGGCTTGGGTCGGCTCGATACCAGCTGTAGAGCCAACGCTCACAGTATGGACCATTGCCTCCCTCTAGCGTTTGGACCAAAGAGCCTCATGTTTTTGTTCTCACCTTTAATAAGCTACCAGACAAGTTCTTTCGGTTCTTAAATCAATAGGAATCTGGTTCAGTCCTGCCAGTGATGACCCATAATTAATGTTCATAGACACTCCGTAGTATGAGAATTCACCAAGCCCCAGGAGTGACTGGGAATCAAGCAGCCTCCAGAAACTATTATATAATTAACATTTAACAATTATGCAGAAACCCCAGGGCAAGCAGCTGTCTCCATTTCTGCAGGAGAGGCCCGAGGGCAACAGGACGTGAAGTTAAACTGACTTAGAAGCACATCATCAGCTTAACTTTCCTCCTCCTGCACCCATGGACTTCTCACTTGATCTAGCAAGACAGCAAGGTGCAAATGTTATCTCAGCACCATGATAGTTATATTTGTAGGAGGGACAGAAATATGCCCAGTTTGTTGGCTTATTCAAAAATGGCCCCTGACACTAATGTTAGGCGTGTAAACAAGCTTCACTTGAGGTCAAGGACTGGCCTGTCTGCTAGAAGGAACCAGCTGTGGGACGTTGACAGACCTTTGTAGCACCCACCTTGTAGGTGAACATTTGTGTCCTTTCATAGGGAGGGTGAGAAAAAGATAGATGCACAAGTCTCTATCTGAAGAACTCAGCCCTGGTAATGCTTAAAAAAAATCTTTAAAAGGCCGACAACTAATCTTAAAAATGTAAACTGTAAATCATTAAGCTATAAAATCAATGTGAGTCAGTGGAGGAATGAACTAAGTGATAGAGTTCAAGCAAGTGCAGATACATAAGCAAAATTCCTCTCCTCCCAATTTAGAAAGTAAATATTTACTGAAAATCTGTTTAATATACCAACAGGTCACTTTAAAACACCACTTTGGGCAGCACCCTTGCCCCCCACCCCCAAGCACCAAAGACTGATGAGAGTCACTGAAGTGGCACTGAAGTCTGCAAAATTCAAAGCTAAGTCCAACATGTAGAGCAATATCAAAGTTGTTCCTAGCCCCATTCACAAATATACATTCATGATTAATTATGGCACTTAATTAAAATATGCTTTCCTATTAAAGTAACTTTACCCTTTATTTTTTAAGCAGCCCAATCTATAATTTAAGGCACTCTTTATCTGATATTTATCTCTGTATCTGTGAGGCATCCCAAAAGCTGTTTTTTGGCAGGCTCTTAAAGATCAAACAAGTTAAGGTCTGATCCCCCTAGGTGTAGAGATCTGTTCCTTTTCAAGGCAATGAGCAACAGTATCCCTCATTTTGGGTAGTAAGGACTTTCACCAAAAATATACATTTAAAGACTGCGTCACTAATACAAGAAGGCTCGATTGTAAACATTTAATAAGATCTGGGAATATAAAATGCTGGTATAAGACCGCCACTTAACTAAATGTGACCTGAACACAGAGTATGCTACAAGAATGTATCCTTCCTTATAAGTCTTGCTTTTAACAAGCAAAAAATAATCACTTATGGCAAACCTGAGGAACTATCTCAGAAAATGCTAGTGACAAGGGATTTACCCTGTAAACGAACACAGAAAAGGCAAATTGGGATATAACTTAAGGAGCAAAATATATCCAACAGAGAACAAACTGAGTTCAGTAATGCTTCATTAGTTATAACTGAAAGAATAACTGCTCTAATTTTGCAATCGTGCAGATATTGCTAAGAACAAAGTGAGAACCATTCTTTTCTTTGTAGTGCTTACACAACTAAAATACATTTGCTGCTCTTTTAAAAACGAAGAAAGTGACTGTCTACCCCAAGAACAAGCATAGACCAGGGACGGGCAATGCAAATTCCCCTGGGCTGCCTGACCAGCAGGGCTGCAGCACTGGCCAGGACACACAGCTCACCCGCAACGGACGGGCAGAGCAGGCTTGGCTCTGCTGACAAGGCTCCCAAAACTGGTCATTCTCATGGCACTGGCCATTCACCAAGTAGGAAACAGCCTGAGATTGAAACCTTATTTGAAACCAACCTAGATGTTTCTATATCCATTAAACAGCTTTTAAAATAACATGATTTTTTTTTTAAAAGCCTGCAGTTTGAGGCTTTATTTCATGTCTTATACTAGCATTTTACATTCTCAGATCTTATTAAACGTTTACAACAGAGCTTTCTCATATTAGTGACTCAGCCTTTAAATGTATATATTCAGTGAAAGTCCTTACTACACAAAGTGCCGGATGCTGTTGCTCACTGACTTGAACAGGAACACCCAAGCAATTGCTTTATTTCCCCTTTCAAGCTATGAAAAAGTGCTAGAGAAAATGCTTCGCTCCCAGTTGTGGGCTCCAAACACAGACTGCGAGGATCGAAGTTCTGAAGTGGTTAAAGATTGCGTGAATGACACCACAGTCCGAAGGCACAGCCAGGAGAGATTTTTAAAAAAAGAAAAGTAAAAAACCGAAACACCTGGCTCTCATAGCTTTGCATCATGGCAGCAAGAGAGATTTTGCCAGTCTTGTCCAGAACCATTTTTTGGTGCAAGGATTGGTGTAATCACAAATCGTAATGAACCGTAAGATACTTGGAAACTCGTTCTTCATGGTTTTGCACTTGACTGGAATCAGCCGTTTGAGACGAGCACCTGAAAGACAAGTCACACAGGCAGAAGATTACGCACTGCTACAGTCAGACTCCGTACCCATATTCTCCCTGCAGCAGCACACACATCACAAGGTCCAGGAACGCGAGGTTTGACCCTGATTTTGAGTCACATCAGTACAATGCAACCAAGTCTAACCCTAGAAAGCAAGTTTCTGAATCACAGGGTTCCCGCTACCAAGCCTTCACTCAAATATGTAACAGGGCCCCAAGTTTCATCTGACATGCATATGGCAGCTTGAACTCATCCCAAGTGGGAGTGGTAAAGGCCTGCTGAACTGCAGATAAGAAAGAACAAAGCAGAGTTTCTTGTTGAATGCAAACAGGAGTATACAGTCCTGACTGCTCCCAGATGTACAGGAAGAGAAAACGGAGAGACTAAGCTTCTTCCAGATGATCAGCTTTGCGGGGTTATCTCCAGTTCTTTCTCCTCCTAGCCTGATTCACTCAGATATGCTGCTGAAGTACCCAACAATTATAAAGGGCTGCTAGGAATCACTCTGCTAATACCGACTGCCTTTTTGAGGCATGCCTAACTATCCCTGTGATTACTATCGCTCGAAGGAGCGGCTGTCCTGAAGAGGAACCTCTCCCGTGACAATTTTTCATATGAAAACCTGCTACCACCTAAACTGTGCTGCCCAGCACAAGTGCTGATGCTGAGACCTGGATGAGGCAATGCAAGATTTCCTAACTACAGCAGATATCTAAGTAATCCATGGAGTTCCCAGAACTGGTCACCAAACCCTTCTGCGCATTAGTTACCCTATTATTTCTAACAGCCCGTACGTACGTGCAATGGTTTTACTGGCAGAGATCAAGTCATTACACACAGACGAGCATTTCTTTTCCCATTGTCCTAATGAAGGGTGTGATGCCAACGAACAACTGCTGCGACACCAGAAGGACTTTGCTACAAATCCTTATGATTAGGGGCTGATGCAATTTGTTAGGGCTCCTCAATGGATTATTGGCCGTGGTATGAAATTATAGCATCAAGGAAAATGAAGCTAATTCCTAGCTCTGCCAGTGGCTTCCAATTAAACCTCTGACACGTCATTTATATACCGTGTCAAACACCTTATCTAGAAAAAGGACTGCGCATGCAGACATTCCTACAGATAGTGTATATCCTCCATACTGTTAGGCTGAGCTACATCTACTCCCTGGGAACATACAAGAGTGTAGGATAAGTAGCAGTTAGAGCAAAGCCATCTGAACAGACTTGACAGAAATAAATCGATGGTTCTTCATTTCAGGACAAAATAAGGAATAGGTTTTTCCAAGTTAAAAATTCTTTCAAGATTTTGTTGGCCTATCCACAATACTCAAGGATGTTTGCCAAAGAGGTGAACGTTCATTAACTGCAATCCTAGTCTCAGCATTTACTCACACCCTGAGTTTACTATAACGATTTGCCCTCCCGTAGCATATCCCCTATATGGATCTTGAAGCCCTTGACAAGCCGTTCCTGAAATGTATGCAGCTGAGACACCTCTGAGGTAACCAGCGTTAGCCCATTTGACAGCCAGAGCACTGAAGCACTGGCAGCAAAGCTTCTTGCTCGCAGTCACGCAGAAGGTCACCAGCAGGGCAAGGACCCAAATCCAGGTCCCTGCCCGCACAATAGAATTGTAAAACGTCTGTTAGTTTTAATGGCTACTTTTAACAGCACTAAATCTCTGTTTGCTTAGTGAAGAGTATTAAACCCAGGGCAATCCCTGTGTGGACTTTGACACACATGAGACAGGACGGTCAGTAAAAGAACCCAGGTGTGAGACCAAGTAGAGCCATTCCTGGTTCTGTAACGGTCAATTATTTAATTTCTTCTTTTTCACTCTTATTTAGCTCACTCATTTAAACACATCTGAGACCCTCATACTCTGCTCAGCAGCAGGGCACTGATCTCAGCTGCCACTTCAGCTGTTACTGTAATACAAACAATACTGATATGAAATTTTAAATGGGGTATCTGTGAGATCTTACCTGGGGAAAGACTAAGAGCAAATTTGGTCTGGAAATCACATTCATCGCTTTCCAGGTAATCATCTGAAATGACGACCACCATCCTCCGACATCTAAGTTAAAGCAGTCAGGAAAGAAAAAAACAAAAAACAGATGTGTCTCATTCTTATTGGTAAAAATATGTATTCCTCAGAATTATTCTCGTGGAAAAATGAATCCACCAGCTGTGTTCCAGCAGGAATAAACTACAGAGTAAGGTTTACCGATAGACAGCTACATTACACACAAAAACCTGATTATAGCTGCACACTCAAATACTAACACAAATGAAGAAATAACAAAATCCAGTTTGCCTGTGCTGGAGCTGATCCTTGGCCTATATATGACAAAAAATGACATCTTTAATTATCTGCTCACATACTCCCCTATTGACTGAGCATCACTGATTTTTTTCTTTTTTTTAATATTAAAATGATCTGAACAGAGGTTTATTGTACTAATATTAGTGTGAATTCACCTGGTCTGGTGAATTCACTTGGTTGTAAACTACACATTAGACTCTTTATGGACAGCTATGCTGTACAACAGCCAGCACAGTGAGGCCTTGTTAAGGTCTCTGTTAAATGCCAAGCTACCTCCATCAGAAAGGCTGATGTTAAAATCCAAACACCTGTGTTGGGATTTTTCACTGAGCCTAATTTAGCAGGACTGGTGGAGCTAAAGGGCTCCAAAGGCCAGTACCTCCCCTCTTGACACTAAAAAGCACATTCTCTAGGTAAGTCTCTATCTGGGGAGTTGCCCTTATGTTGCTCAGCTCCTGTCCACGCTCGAGTCCCACACAGATCTGAAGGATCCCTGAAGTCAGAGCCAAAGCCACCCCCAGAGCTGTCTCTTCAAACTCCACATTGTCGGGTGGAGCTAGCTCAGCTTGGAGCTGTATTCATTTCCAGATCTCTTTCAAAGATGCAGTTGTCAGATATTCTGGCCAAAGAAAAGGGATCAAGCGTAAGCAGCATCACTGTAATAGCTCCTTCCTTGTGAATTCTATGGAGCTACATGTTTGGGAATGCCTGAATCCTCCTTCTTGAGCTGAGAGCATAAAACAAACCCCATAAAGACATCCTTGTGGATTTTTACTGCTTCGCTGGCACCACACTGCAGGCATCACGGTAGAAAGAATGAACACAATGTTCCATTACACTGAGCTGTCCCGAACAGCCACGGTTCACTTACCTCCTTTCTATAAGTTCTCCAGTGATGGACCACACACACGTTCCTGGCAAGACATCCCGATCAAATACACAGAGCTTCAGTTTGAACTCTGTTTGTTCCAGCTCTCTGATCATCTCCTGGACAAATTGAAGGTCCTTCTGACAGTAACAGATGAAGGCGTCAAACATCTCTGTTCCATTCCCTGAAACATTAAAAACTTTAGTTACCATCTTCTACTGTAAATAAAGTTAACTCCTGTAGTGAGCGCTCAGGAGCTCGCACAGCCCTTGACTCCGAACTGGGGGCTTTGACAGCCAAACTGACCAAACTTGCGGAGGTAACTTAACATTTTACCAGACCAGCTATCCTTCAGTCCAGACTCTTGTCCATAACAGAACAGGCAGGAGGGAGCATACCTCTGTGCCTTGACCACTTTGTTTGGCAGTCCAGAGTACTAGCATAACCCACATTTGTTGGCAGCGTTTAGGCAAGGGTAGCTAAAACACAGACACGAAATCTGAAGAGGCAGAGGTGAGAGAGAGTATGGAGAAGCTGGAGGAAGTAGAGTACCCCAGAGGATGCAACTCAGAGCCTTTCGCTGTCGGATTTCACTGGAAGTTACATATTTAAGCATGAGGCTCTGGGTCCTGGTTCTCTACTTCAGGTCTCAGACATATACATTTCCTGACCAAAAGTTTCCTGAAGGCCCTTCATGCAGCAATGTCCTGACCTCCACTGTCTACTGATGTACAAGGAGGGCCCTGAAGTTTGAAAGTTGCAAGATTCATGGCTAAGACTTCAAACTTGGGTACCTGAAGTCACATCTTTTCCACAGATGTTAACGCCTGGCAGCTCTCATTTATTTAGCACACACTCAAAGATTAAATACTCTATTTTAAGGGCAAAGTCTCTCACAATTAAGTGCCTTAAGACTGCTAGACAGTTTTTTCACTGCGTTATTTCATTTCCATACCAATATCACTACCTATACTTTAAAGTTGTTACATCAGTTAAAGTCTACTACAGTGAAAAAAATAGGTCAGGCTCTACAAGCTGATGAGAAAAGTGGCAATCCAGCAGCCAGATCCAGCCCAAGAAGCATCCAGGCAAGCAGAAGGGTAACTGGCTGCCAGGCCAACCAGCCTGAGGGTGCTGCTATGGGTGTACTTCGGGTCACAGTACTAACTTGGCCATGCTGAGCAAAGCTGCTGTGCACAAACACTGGCGTATTCTTCTGGCCTGTGGACACTTTGGGGGGACAATAATGGCCCCATGCACAGTAAATGCACACGGATCCGCTTTGGGATCCTTCCCCCTTTACTCCAACCTATCGTGCTTTCAGCAACCAGCAGATGTTCCTTGGTCTGAGCCAGGCTGTGATAGGGGACATGTTTCGGAAAGTCTCCTCCCATGTGCATTTGCTGCACTCTTTACCAGGCTGTTTTTGGGCATGGCATTCCCCAGGGTTGCTCCTCCTCTCTGCCCCAGGAAATTGGGGCAATGGGACAAATAAAAATGCCCCCAAACTATCAGTTAAATCATTCTGGTCTGGGTTATGAAAAAATCACAGGTAGTAAAGTAAACAGGTTTCAGCCCTTCTCACGGGGATCTGCTACAGCTAAGTGCAATCCCAACGTGAGGTATCATGCAGCAATACTGTCCACGGTCACTTACCACATGGATCATCTCTGGTCGTGATGCCCAACAGTTCTGATGTCTTCGGCACACTGCTGTCTACTGCTGGGACCTGAAGTGGCTGGTCGGCCTCCTGCTGCCTCCTTTGCAAGTATTTCTTACAGTCCGCTTCTGCAAAAACACACAACCAACCCAAGAAGCTCCTGTGATGACAGTTTTACACTGCTGAAATTCTTTAAAAATGGGAATAGCCGCTTCGTGGATCAGCGATGTTAGAGGGAACATCCCTCTCTGTTCTTTCAAGTACCTGTTTATGGAACGACTGTCCAGGAATTTATCTAACACCTTTCTGAACCTCTTGATACTGCCTCTACCAATGAACTGCAGAAGCTCGCTCCTGCTGTGTAAGGAAGCACTTTCTTTTACCTGTTTTAAACCAACCTCCTCCTAGTATCCTTAGTTCTAGTATACCCCAGTATACACTCCCGGTATACACATACAACAACATGCATCATATACATCATAGGTCTTAATAACTCTACTTTCTGCTGTCATTGTTGTGCATTTTGAAATATTTTAAAAACACCAAATAACTTTAGCGGGGGGTGGGGGGAAGTTCTTAATTAAAAGTTTTCATATCTTCTCTTATTAGTAAGTGTACATACACATTAGCTGATGCCACTTCACTGGCTTTTTTAAGACAGTGTTAGAGGTGACAACGAGTACAGTCCTGCCTGCATTCATCTCGTTCAGGAGGGCCGTGTAAAATATTGTATGGCCCCTGAAACAGGCTTTATATTGTCCAAGCGCAAGTGGAGATCCTCTTTCAGCAATCAGGCAAAGTGGATATACACTTTCAAGGGCAAGAAGACCTGTCACGTTTGCTGCTGTGAACTTTCCGCAAGAAGACAGTGATAGACAAAGATCTGTTACAAACACAAGTATATTTAAAAATGAATTACGAATCTAAATGTGAAGTCTTTGGAGAAGTGATGAGAAACCCTGCAGCCTCTGCCACTCTGCAACCTGCTTTTACATAAAAACTTGAAAGTAAAAGTAGATTCAAAACTGGCAATTAACAAAGAAATGAAACTAGTTTCTTCCCCATTACGTAAGATGCAAAAAAAAAAAAAAAAAGGAAAAGAAAAAAGAAAAGAAAAAAGAATACTAATCAGAAAAGTACCAGTCACTCTGAGGGTCAGGCTGAAACAACCACAGAGTTTGCGAGTGCAGCAACAACACTAGCAGAGAAAATCTACTGCAAGTACAAGATGTGGATGAGGGCCCGGTAAGCACTGCTGTAACCCCGCTGTGAACAGGAGCAAGCAGCTCTGCAAGGAGCCAAAGTCCTGAAGCCTCATCCTGTGTCTTTGGGTCTCATAGCTTTGTGTCTTGTGACTTGATTATCCGATAATGTATCCGATCTGATCAAAGCTGAGGCACTCCATCTCTCTTCCGCCCTCCTTCTCAGTGTGGGTTATTTAGCAGAGAAACAAATCAGCTGCAATCTTTGCTAACCAGATGCTTCAAATTTCAAATCTTTCCTCACTAAAGCACAAATTTGTGTCCCACCTCTCTGCCAGCTGCCTGTTGTCATGAGGTGTGCACACTTCATGTCATGTAAGGCAGCGTCTTTGAAGTCTTCACCAAAGCTGCTTTAAATTGGCCAAGGGATTCAAAAGTTTCACAGGAAGGACCAGCAGGCTGAAAGCACCTTAAATATGCCTTGTTCCCTTAGGTTACCAGGCTCACAATCCAAAATACTTAGTGCTGAGTGGGCAAAAACAGGCAGCTGTTTAAAGACATATTACTATTAGTCCTCACCACAGAAATATCCATTTTAAATGTATTTGCTCCATGTCTTCTCTCCTTACTTCTTCCAGTTGCATAAACAGTATCTATGCTGGCCTGACCTGAATTTTTCTAGACTGGTTCCCAGAGCTTATCACAACATCATTCATATGATGACACATATATTCATTAATGTAAGTGTTCTCCTGGTTCATCTATTCAAGCCTATGCGCACAGATTACTGATGGCATTACGCTGTAATCCCTGAGCACGTTTATCCCCGTGGGATAAACCCCAGAGTTGAGCAAAGCTTTCGGAAGGAAATACCAGAGTCTCAAGGTTTTATTACAGAGCAAACTGGGGACCCTACTGCCCTAAGACCGCCAATAGGTCCAGCGAACCCAAAGTGATGAAAGGCATTTGGTAATTTGGCATGGATAAGACCTCAGCACAAAATAATGTCTGAGTACATAGGCTAATTAGTGAACAGGAGTCAAAGACAACTTTGAAGGCCCATGAAGGAAAAGGACCAGAACAAACACAACGAAATAGCAAGAAAGTCTTGCAAACTAAGTTGTCCCATTCCACCCAGCACGTAACCAGTAACACAGTAAAAGCTTTATATTCCTCTAATCATCAAACACAAACCTGAGGGACTAGATAGAAAGGATAAAAACATGAAACTGAATGGTGCAAAATGATTAGCATATGTTCACTGTAAGAAAAGAGAGAAAACGGATCAACTGTCAAGCAGGCAAGTAGCACTTTTATAACTAGCCAGGAAGAAACAAAGTTTCACTGAGTTTCAGCAGGGAAGGGCAAGCTGTACCAAAGCCAAGACCTTTACAACCCTCAAAAAATTGAGCAATGAAATAAGCTTCTGAGAGAAATTACACTTCTGGCAGATCCACTAGGACAGACAAGCTGCTAAGAAGGCCGTATCCTGCAAGTGGATATCCTGCAAGCATCAATGCGTTGTTTTAACAGGGATGCTGCGTCCCAGAGGAGCTTGGCTCATTTGCCAACAGAGGCATCCACTGTCATTTTAGATATCCTAGAGCATCCGAGACATTTGTTAGAGGCTAACAGATATGCTTCTGGTCCTACAAGCAGCCCATGTCCTTCAGGAGCCACATGGGATATCCTGAGGCCTCCAAAGACTTACAATGCCTCTGGGCCGGCTGAATCATGCCCCAGATCTGCACCTCCTGCAATGGAAGCACAGACCACTGACACACACAGACATCTGTGTGCAGAAACCTAAATACTGATGCTTTAATCTCTGAGCTGAAGCCTACTCTAGGAGTCCTAACAGAGTACACGAAGATGCCTCTGAGATGAGGAAATACCACGCACAAGAGCGAATGCGACCTTCCATTTTCTTTCCTTTTCTGAGTTTCCTCCCTCCTGAGGGGAGGCCGACTTCTGCCAGGGCTCAGAGTGCTTGCAGCAGATCACAGGCTCTAACGTCAATCTTCAGACACGAATAACACAAGATAGGAATGGCCAGACTGGGGTCAGCCTGAGGGTTCAACTAACCTCGTATCTTGTCTCCAACACTGGTCAAAAACAAATGCCTAGGGAAGAATATAAGAATAAATACATAGTGATACTTTCCTAAAATAACCTACTGGTTTTGACCAATTTGCAGTTCAGGGGTTTCCTGAGCCAATGCTTTTGCACTGAATAGCCCTCGATGAAATTCTTCCAAGAATTTGTCAGTCTCCGCTTATCAGCGTGACCCACAGCTAGGCGAAACTCATGACTTTTCCTGACCTTCATGTTCCTCCCACTCTTTCTGCTATTGTCGATTCAGTGTCTTAAAAAGGCTGTTCACCACATGCCCTTTCAACAGGTCAGCTCCTGAACTCAGGGCCAGAATAAGACTAGGTGAACTACAGAAGCTTTGTGCAGGTCCCAGCTCTCCTACAGAGTTGGAAGCTTCTGCTATTTGTTATGAATTTCAGATGAAAGGAGACAGCTGTGGATCATGAAGCACGCTGCCCAATTCTTTTCTTTTTTTCTTCCTAAAATGCAGAGTCTTCAAAGTGTATTCTTGATCAGGAAGAACAGTAGGAGTACGGGAAAGTCCTCCGTAGGTTGCTGGTTAGGCTATTTTATATAGAGGTATTTCTGCATCCTCATTTTTCTCAGCAAGTAACAGGAAATGAGACTTCTTATTTCTTCATCACTAACCCAGTAAACTTTGTTTTACAGCACGCAACGCCAGGGACGTCTTTGGCTTTGGAAATACTTCGGCAACAAAGTTCCGCTTCTGATTACAAATCTAATAACCGGCTTTTCTTTAAACTTCTGCGAGTCAATAAAGTAAAAACAGCCTGTAAAGAACGAGTTGTAATACAGCACCGAGGCCTTCATATTTACTATTTCTCACTGATTCTGTACAAAACTTACTCCGTTTGCAAAGAAAATGATCTTCCTTCCTGTTACCCACACCCAAGAAATAGCTGAGGGATGTGCAGAGTTGAGGCTCTCCCTGGAAATACTTTTCTGTCACAGTAGGCCCACGAGTCCATTGCAACAGCACGAGTTTCAGAACACACAAGGTTTGTGCAAGCTTTCTCCTGGCTAATCTTGCTCAAAGCGTCCTGTTACTCGAAGAGCCTTTAATAATATTGGAGATTTGGGGTAACACAAGATTACTTTGCAGGGCTCACAACCGGCAGAAATGCAGAAGTAGGGAAATCCTGTTTTCCTGGAAGCTACATTCAGCTCAGGGAAACTTAGGGATAAGTAACTCTGCGGTTCGGGCTTTTCAGTTTGCTGGGGACTATTTTTTTTTTAAAAATCACCTCTAGGAAGGGGACGGCAGGGACCCAAAGGAGCAGCGTCACCTGCCTCCCGCGCGACAAGGCCAGGCTGAGCGTGGTGACGAACCGCGGGCAGCATCGCATCCCCCCCACCCTCCAAAAACAAACAAACAAACAAAAAAACAAATTCAGGGCCAGAGAGGCGGCAGCAGCAGCCGGACCGAGGGCTGAACGAGGCGGCCCCTTCCCCATCCCCGTGTCAGGACAGGCCGGGTGGCAAGATGGAGGCGGCGGGGGGGGGGGAGGGGCGGCTCCTTCCCGCCCTGCGCGGGGCCGCCGCCGACGGCGGCGCCCCGTGAGGGAAGGTGGCGGCGGCGCCGGGGGGGCGGCGGTGGAGGCGGCGCGGCGTCTCACCCATGCTGGCGGCCAGCTCGAGCAGGACGTCGTGGCGGCGCAGGTCGCGCAGGAGGCGGAGCAGGCGGCCCACGGTGGCGCCGCCGGGGCAGCGGCCCTGCCATTCCTCCAGCAGCACGGCGGTGGGGTCGGGCAGCGCCTCCAGCCGCTTGATCTCCAGGTAGTCCCAGCCCAGCTCCTCGGCCAGCGCCGTCCAGTCGGCGGCCGCCGTCGCCCGCGGGTTGAGGTACAGCCCCAGGCGGCGCCGCACGCCGTAGTTGAGCGCCACCATGGGCACGGCGTCCAGCGCCGCCGCCCCGAGCTCCGGCTCCGGCTCCGCGGGCGCCGTGGCCATGGCGGCTCCGCGCTCGCAGCTCCCCGCCGCCGCTTTCGCTTCCGCCTCGCCCCGCCCCGCCGCGGCGCGGCCCGGCCCTGGGGAGCGGCCGCCCGGCGCCGCGCCGCGCTTCGCCCGCGCTTACCGGATCCCCGGCCCGGCCCGCGGCGGCGGCGGCGGCACACGGCCTGGGCTCCTCCAGGGAAAACCGCTCCCGCCCGAGGACGGAGAGTCACCGCCCGCCCCAGCAAAGTCACTCGGGCGCCGGTCGCGTGCTGCCCGCGGCCATCTTCCCCGGTGCTGAAGCGCTGCGACACACACCGCTCGTAACGGTTAAACAAGCAGAGCTTTTTAAAGCGTGCCTGGCTGAGCTCTCAGAAAGTAGGGTATAAAGGTCGTCCCTGCTCCCATGATGGGCTGAGAGCTGTTCCCAGAAGATGAATTAAACCCCCCTTTCGAGTAAAGCAACGGGCAGGCACCGCTCCGCGGCGCGGGGAATGAGGCAGGCGAAGCCCGAATCTGCGCCTCACGGACCAGAAGTTGGGGGCAGAAGCGGCTCCTAATGCAAATACAGCTAGCGCAGTAGCGTCGCGCATCTGTCCGTCTTCGCTAGGTGCGGGGTGGCGGCATCGACCGGCGACGCGGGCCACGTAAAGCCTGTTTGAGCAGAGGTTGTTCACGTCCCCTTCACGGCTCGCGCCGCTCTGCCGCTAACAGCCCAGATTTGCCCAGTTAGCTCAGGCCAAAAGCTGCTTAAACGACCAGGTGGTTGACAGCAGAACGCAGCGTGGTTCAGGATCCCTCAGGGACCGCTCTGCGAGAGGGCAGGAGAGTGCAGTAACCTGCTGCGGTAAAGTGATGGCAAGTGGGTGGGAGCAGTAACCACCCGCACTTGTCCAGCTGGATCAAAACTGGGATGTCTGTCAGGATCCAAGTGGCTTTGCAGCTGGGTCTCCAGCAATTCTCGTTTGGACAGAAGATCTCCGGAGTACAAGGACTGTTCAAGTCCTCTTAAGATCTGGGGTGCTATTTTGTCACAGATTTTTATGTCGGGGGTAGGATTTTCCCTTTTAAACAGCAGCCCTAGAAGCTGATCCTCTTCCATCATCAGAAACCCCTCATCTCCTCATCAGATCCCGTTAGCCCACACATGGTGGGATCATCACATGGCCCCTACAGGGGTATGCTCAAAATCATGACTTGTCTCATGCTGATAGAAAAGCTTAACTTTGTGATCCATGTTGGTACTTTTTTTTTTTTAATCCATGCATCATGAAACCATCCACTAAGTGAGTGTTAAAAGAGATTTAACAGAATTATGGTATTATTCTTTACCAAAGAGGCCCTAATGGATCTCTAATATATCTGGGTAATAAATCCCAGAACCATATCCTTTCCACCGAGAGGGGTCTACTTCTAGGATTCAGAAGTTCAAATCTGGGCTCTCCATCTCATAACAATGTTACACTAAAGTACAGTCAAAGATGGATATTTCTAAATTCACAGACTCCTACAGCAAATACATTTTTCCATAAAAACAACACCTAAAATGGCTGCAGAACTGTTTTAGACTAGTTGCTGGTGCTGAGTATAAAACATGGTTCTCAGCTACGTGTTGAACTGTTCCCATCTTCAAGGCTTGTATCACAAAAAACCTTCGTGCTACAATGGCTCCAGACCAGTTTTCAAGCGAAACTTTCAGGTTTCCCAAAGTACTATAGAAGACACAATGCAACAACAACCCATAAAGTGTCACACTGTCTATGGATCTCTGTTGCATCAGTGGAAATGAGGAAATATTCCAGTAGCAAAACTTTTAATTGCATAATGGTCAGTGTCTTTAAAGCTTTACAACATGAAAAAAATTAGCATAAGAAAATTCAGTACAAATATTTCCACCTGAAAACTCTCCAAATAACCCATCTTCTTCAGTTTGTTACAAGAGCTACAAATCTAGCTTTAATAGCTGTAAGCTGCACTGCAAAGCAAAAGGCACTGGAAAAGCAGCCTCACCACCTCACAGCAGAAAGGCCACACTGGTTAATTAATAATAGTTATACAGCCCCTTTCAGCCAAAGCATTTTACAGACATAAGAATGATATATTATTTATGGGAATCAGACCCTCAGCACTGAAGTGCAACCACTTCTGGAGTGCAACCCGCTAGCTGTCTAAGAGCTCACAGCAGCAATTTAAGCACCGAAGTGAAAATTGAGTATCAGACCATCATGATCAGTGCTAATACAGAACTTCCCAGTATCTATGTCCAGCTGATGTTCCTGGAAACATTTGTGAGGCAGGTTCCTATTTATTGTGGCCAGACTTCTTGCATAGGTGTGGTTCAAGGAGATTAACCATTATCTTGGCATCTTCAGCAGCCAAAGTCCCATTGAGCTCTTCTCCAGTGAGCACGTGGACTGCCTTCCTCATATATCTTTCTTGTGAGAAAAGTAAAAATCCATCCCTCTGTCCTTGTGCTGCATTGGTGTGTGTGCAGGACCTTTCCTCCCCTTGGGATGGGGGCCTCTTCCCTGCTGCAAATGAAGGATGAATGGTGAGGTATTTACTGATGCTGAAGAGCAAATCTGATCACAAAGCAGCCTCAACATGCAATATTAATCAGCAAAATGTTCATGTGGCACTTCTACCCCCCTGAGCAGCAAAAAGGGATGGAGGTCTTACAGTACAGTGCTAGTCTGGGACCTAGGAAAATAGGGTTGCCAGTAAGACATGGGCCTGTAATTTCAAAGGTATTTGATACTCAGTTTAAGGGCAGGGGGATGGGGATGGAGGTCCTTCTCCAGGCCTCAGTAACATTGGGCCAGCAGTCCCTCCCCACAGTGTTAGTATTTCACAAGCACAGCGTGGCAATGAAAGCCGCACAGAGCCCGAGGTGAGATGGGAAGCTGATCAGAATGAAATTGCTGTCCAGCTGAAGGGCTTTTCAGATTCAAGTTTCATCACTCATCAAACCAGTGCCTCACCAAGGGGTTCCTTCACAAAGTCACTTGTCTGATCTCGTATGCTCTCTTAAAGACAGGGTGATAATCCAGTCTCTTCGATAGCATGGCTGGAAGCGGATGTCCTTGCTCAGCAAAACCTCCTGCTCATGTCAAAGGAATCTGGCCTGAGAACTTTGGAACTGGGCCTTGGAATTAAAACCCCACATGGAAACTCGTTTCATTCTTCAGTGAACATAGCATTACAACAAAATCTGAGCCTCCACAAAGTATCCTTACTTGGGAAGAGGCAGCGAGTATGCATGGGGAAAGACAAAATGCTGAAAACCCCTTGAAATACCCAATAGTGTTGGTTCTCCCCTTCCTTCTTCCCTTCCACCTCCGCCACCACTGACCCCCCCACCCAGACCTACAGAGCACTTTCCTCCTTACTCATCTCCACCAAGAAAAGCAACCCAGCTAAGACACAAGTCTGACACATGCTTGACACTTCACAGAATCCAGATCTTAATCTGCCCCCATTATAAAGGACCTAAAAAGCAAAGTCCATGGGGCTCCATATGCTCTGGTCTTGGTAACTCCAGTTTGGATGCATGCAAGCACGTTAGGAAGTTAGTTGTTTTTACTTCCCACTGCACGCACAGAGTGGGAACTGAGTGTCGTGCTGGGCTTCCTTCTGTGCGTGTGTGTAAGGAGGTGGTTAGGCCAGTGGAGGCCTTCAGAGATACCTGACCCCCTGGGGCTTGCCCTGGGGCTGCCAGGGTTGGCGGTGTCTGGAGGGCAGGGAAGGATGCAGCAGAGGACATGCTCTATCTGTCTAAGCCCTGCTAGGTCTGCAGGGCCGATGAGACAAAGGAGCAGCTAAAATTTACATCAGTCACCAGAGTTGGTATATCTGGCACTATGTATATGCAAGAGGAAAAAAACTGAGTAATAAAAGCTATGCACAAAATAGTAAATAAAGCACGATGGGTCCATTCTACTGGCTGTAAAGCCAACTAGGCTGGCACAGCTTTTGCCCATATGGCATCGGGTGGCTTCATCAAGCCTGTCTTTTGTGACAGCCCTTGGCACATGGTACCCTCAAGCTGTGCCCGGACATGGTCCTGGAAGGTGCTGGTTAGCCCTGGCGAAAGTAGTGCCAGGGAATACACTGACAATTTAACAGTCTGGGTGACAGCAGGTCAGTACTTGGGCCTGTGCCTTGGCTGTATTTAGTTTACTAGCACGGGCACAGCTAAATAACCCTTGCTGCACAGTCGTTGTGCAGAGCAGGACCACCCTCTTCTGTGAGGTAATGTGATTTTGGATTGAACCATTTTTTCCCCCTTTATACCTGAAAAACATAGCAGAATTCACAGACACAGAGCAGCTGCCTGGACCCCTGCTCCCCATATGTCCCCAAACCTTCCCAGTACTCACAGGCCCCTTGCTGATACGTCTGCTCCACTCGGGGGCTGTCACAACTGGCCATGGGTAGGTCTCACCTAGAGTTGTTCCCGCTTGGGACAGAGAGGCACTGCTCAGTGCCCAAGGTGTGTGGATATCTCCTCCCTTTATGCCCTGTAGTTCTGGGACCCGCAGCCGGACCTAATCCCCCTGCAAACAGAACCACAGTGACGGGATCCATTCAGTAGTGATCTGTACATGCTTCCCAGCAAGGGTCTTCCTTAACATGAAAGAAAAAAGCCTGATTTCTAGGTGAAGAAGCTGTTGCACTGCAGCTTCAGTTGCCTCAGTCAAGCTTTAGTCCCTCCTGTTAAACACCTCAACCCAGAAACACAGAGACACTGAGGCTGGGGGTCCTCTCCCAAGCTCCCTTTGCAGGCAATGGAGAGAGACAGAGGTGCTTTTTGAGTACGGTCCACCTGCCCTGTTTAGGACAGGGTGAGATGAAACCACTCCCAAGCTGTTGTTTTTTCTTTCTAGTGACTGTGAAGGACACCAGAGTGACTAACTCAGCTGCACACCTCTGTGCTTGGCAAGATGAACCCCCCTCGCCCCTAAATGTCTTCCATAAACTCCACTGCTGTGTCCCCAACTAGGACTAAGCTTTGATTCCTTCCTATGTCCTGACAGCTACACTGCAGGGAGGCAACACTGCCAGCTTGCCGTGAAGCTAAGAAACAGGGTGAAAACAGGAACCCGGTACATAAACGGCAGCTAAACACATGGAAAGGGCAATTTATCGGCTCCCACCACTTGCATAGGTGAGTCAGAGAAGTCACAGGCATTAATCTAATCTCCAGCCCCTCCCTCGGTGCCAGGTGAGCTGCTCAGTCTCTCCCGTCCATCACTTCAGAGTTCTTCAGGGAGCTGCTCTGTGCTCGAGGAAATGGCTGCGTGAGATATTGATGGGATGTGGCTGTTGCCCAGAAGAAATGGTGGTGAAACACCAACCACACAGCCTAATGGCAAGGAGGGCTTGCAAAGCACCACCCTCTTTGGGGACAGCAGCAGATTGTAAACATCAGATCTTCCTGCACAACAGTGAGGAACCTGCCCAACTGTTGGCCAGAAGATCAAAGAACTTTTCTTGCAGCAGTATCCACACAGCAGATTGGTCTCTCTTCCCTGGGACTATCACATGTGAATGTAAAAAGATCCCTGAGTGCTCCCCATAAGACTGTAAGACAAAAAAAGACCTGTAACTGAGATTTAGCTGTTTTGTCTAATGTAGTCACTTCCCTAGTGTTTTATATTGCTGTCTTCACCAGTCATTTCTTACATGAGCACTCTGTTTAAACCTTCAACAACCTTCAGGTTTCATCCGTGTGGTGCTTTGCTACACTATTCACTGTAAGGCAGCCAAACAAGACTTACACCACCGTCATAATCCAAGCCGTGTCTGATCGTGTTAAACTTTCTGTTGTCCCTCGGGTCATTGCCAATACCAGTGCTGTATAGCCAGTTGCCATAATTGCTACAAATGCCATAGTCCACCTTGAGCACACAGGAAGAAAACGGTATGAAGAGCTGGGCTTGCCCTTGGTGACCCTCCTCTCCCTGTCCACTACTTCTCTCAAAGGGAGAACCGCTTGCATGGGAATCAATCTGTCCGTACTCTCCATGTGGGAATGTCGGAGCACTCCCACATAGATACAGCCATCTGCTTCTGAAGAGGACCAGGCTGCATTTTGCACAGCTGAGGACAGCTTCCCAGACCATTTCATGGTCCTCAAGTCAATGAGATGGGTAAAGTCCAACCAAAGTGTCTGTTTTTCTCAAAAAAAATTTTTTTTTAATCCTTCTCTTTCTGCTGTCATCTGGCAGACTTCAAGACATCTGACAGCTAGCTCTAGCTTTTGAGTGCTCTTATTCAAGAATCAGTAGCCCAGTACGTTTCAAATATTGTAGAAAAATTCTCCCTGTTACCCAGATACCAGGAACTAGCAAAATCAACTCTGCAGATCCTATTAGGCAGATTGGAGAACAGTCTAACTCAGATTATACGGAGTGACCACACAGAGTGTATGAAGATGCAAACAGTACCAACACAGCAGCTGTTTCCCTGCTATACTCGACCTTCATCAGGCCATTAGCTTCAACACACCGGGACTTGGCAGAGAGAGGTGCTTTACTATGGAAACACTAGAGTTCTCATGACATACTCAGTAGGCTGTGTACGGTCAATTTATTCTAACATCTAAACAAATAAAAGACTCTCAGAAATGCTTGTGTAAAATGGAGCAAGGTTTCTGTAACAGGGAGAGAAGAACACAGTCCAGTGTGTTTTTCAGCCAGGCTCGGTGACTTAAATCCAACATCAAAAGCTTTACAGTCATAGGGCAATTCAAACCTAGCTCAGGAGGGGAGCGGCGGTGATAGCAAATTGGGCGTGGGATCTCCGTACACTCCCAGGAGAGGTGTCCGCATTGCGAAAGCCTGGCAAAAGGAGTCTGCAAAGAGTCTTGCTAGACAAGTTCAGTGCTGTTCTCTGCTCCCTTCACTGCAGCCACAGCAGCACCCAGGCCACAGAGCGACGCTTCTGAAATCACAGCTGCTCCTCAGAGCGGGGAGATCAGTGCACCCAGATGGCAGGAGGCGCAGGGGAACGGACTGTGCCAAGTTCCCTTCCCCTTTCTTTGCAAAGCCAGCCAAGAGCTGGGCACGAGGTAGCCGGTTGTTCTCACTGTGCACTAGGCTTCCCTTTCTCAGCAGCACTTCCTCCAGATAGTAAGATAAGGAGGAGAAGAGAGATGCCATCGGAGGCCTGACTATGCGATTAACATGCAGGAAAGCGTGTGTGGGAGGTGAGGGCAAACCCAAGGGGGAGTGGAGGAGGCAGGCTCATTTCCCCCTCGGCCTTGCCCCTTCCTGCAATTCTCTTCTGTTTGTTTCCCTCCCTTTCTTTGGGGCCTGACCCTCTGCATGAAGTCAGAGCTGAGAGATGCTTTCTGTTCAGGACATCAGAGGGATCCAGCCTTTCCCCTGGCTTCAGCAGGTTTTGGAGAGCTTGTCTTAATCTCTGCCTGTCTTGTGTGGATGTGGTGAAAGTATCAGAGTGTCAGAGTATCAGAGATGGAAAATGCATCATTTTCCCTTTTTGGAGCCACATGACCCCAGTTTCAGTTCTGTGCTAGCCTGTACTGTTCTATACCCATATCTCCCTGTCAAACTGATGCCATCTGTGTGTCACTCTGGATGAGCAACCGGCTTAAAGAACTAGAGCTCTTTAGCAATGTATCAGCATGACAGAAGCTGAAAGGAAGGTATAGGAGGACACGAGGACCAGCCAGTGCCAGGCCAACCTGCAGAGCAGCAGTGAGCTGTTTGGTGCTTTCTGAAAGGTCCAGTGCAAAGAGAGGCAGATCAGGCTTCCAGCAAGGCTATTAATATTCATGCCTGTATGAATAATGGCAAGTAACCCAGGGAGCATCCTTCCAGTGTGAGACCATCCAGGTCTTTCTCGCTTGCGGAGGAGGACCCAGAATATCCCATGCCCCTCTGGGTCTGACTGTCAAGTGAGCAAATCTCCCATCTGAGGGAGGCGAGGCTGCCTGCTGGTCAGAGCACAGCTTCAGTTCCTGATGCCCAACTCTTGATCGCTGGTGGTCTTGAGTAAGAGGCTTGCTTTCACGGGCAACAAGCTGCCCTCTCTGTGAAATGGAGTCACCTTTGTAACTGCTCTGAAAGATAGCTGATAGATGCCATCAAAAGCCAGATATTACAAACCATTCAAAATGATCCTAGTGGCTCAATTTGCAGGACAGGCATGTACAGATGTGGTTGCACATTTCTGTGTGTATCTCAGCAGTGGTGTACCATGCTTCTGGAGGGTCACCATGTGGCACACGCAATGCATTTAGTCTGCAGGAGTTATGTCATCCATACTGAAATGCAGCCCCTGCTTGGCTTCTTGATCAGAAGCTTAAGGCAGGCAGGTTATCAGCTATCTTTAACATCCCACTGAAACTGCAGAAGAAATGTACTCAGGGTAAGATCTAGCCAGGATATGAAGGACAAGGCTGCTGCTTTTCCAAAATAAGTCCTCTAGTGCCACATGTTGGGGGCTCTAAGTCTTATCTGGAAAAGCATCACCACATGGAGCTATCAACACTGCTTTGATCACACAAACTGCTGCCCAGGCCTCTGAACGGGGGACTGTGAGCCTGTTCAGACCCTCCAGTGAAGGAGCTGTGGAGGTCAGGGATGGGGGAGCAGCCCTGCTGTCTAACTGAGCTTGCATGAAGGCTGATTGGCATAAGAGAAACAAGTTGAGCTGGTGCTCCAGTTGGCAAGGAGGCCCGTGACTCACCAGGGTGAAGAAGGATGCCTCCAGCCAGGGTGGAGGCTTCTGGAAGCTGATCCAGCCATTGTTCACACTTGCCTGTTCTTGGCTAGAAGACTTCCCTGTCCAGAGCTATCAATGCAAAGATGCTGTGCCAACAATGGCTTCACTGGCCAAAACGCATTTATTTTTATGTTCTATTTCTGGGCTGTCCTCCTCCCCAGCCTCTGGGGTGAGCAAATCAGAGCATTGTTAAGATAATTTATGCTTTATAGTTTTCTCAGGCGTGACAGGTCTCTAAAACCCTACACAGAAAAGAACAAAAACATCATTGCAAACTTCCTAGCTGCATCTACATCTTGGTTGATGGCAACTTCACAGCAGCAAAACTCCCTTTTCTTGCATGAGTTTTAGGAGGTACCTAAAATGCAAGCACTGTATACATGCACTTATATCATCCTGAAAAGTACTGACCGCTTTCTGTATCCTTATCACGCAGAACTGCTCTCCTGTCTGTCACCCAGACTAGACAGCACAAACAACTCCAGACACACCTGGGTCTTACCAGCAGGCATTCAAACCATTCTGCTCCCATTCTCCAGTCAAGACCCAGCTCCTTGGTGAGAAAGCTGGTGACATTCTGCCGCCCTCTGTTAGACACGAAGCCCGTCGCAGCCAGCTCTTGCATGTTGGCATCAACGAAAGGAACCCCCGTTTTGCCCTCTGCAGAGACAAAAGACACAGCACTGGGATGCAATGACATTATCGGGCAGGCACTCATAACCAACCTGTAGTCACACATCTGCAGCTATCCAAGCACGAAAGACAGGTAGCAGGAGGGAGAAAACATTCTCCTGGGGAGATTTCAGTGAGGTTTAGCTGGGATAGAGCCGCTAAGATCCACTGGATATTAAATAGGAAATTAAACTGGAAATTAAACGAGGAGAGTTTTTGGCAATAAAAAAACCAAGGCATAGAAAAATCATCAGAATGGAAAAACAATGACTCAGGTGGATTGCAGGGAATTTGAGCAAAATAAATGTACAAACAACAGGGAGATAGGTTGAGAACAGAAAGAGTCTTGAAAGGTGACTAATGACAGAGAAGGAAGTAATGGATAAGTCCCCAAGGGTTAGTACGTGAGAAGCAGGGAACCTTTTCTGTAGTTAACAAAAAGATTTATTGTACCTAGGTGCAAATGGGCACATATGACATTAAAGTGAAGAAAGATATATAGCTGTGTATTTCAGATCCTGATATATAATCTGTTAGTCCCTCCTAGTTTTGAGATATTATCTTTGCTATTAATGTGAAAACAAAGTTATAAAAGGTAAAGGATATTAAAGACCTGTGGGGCGTAATGGAAGATGAGTCTTATTTTAGAGACTGTTTAACCTTGCAACCAAAACCCCTTGGAAGAACAAAATGTAGCACGCATGGCAACCTAGCAGTGATAAGAAGGACAAGCTGGCCTCTTTGTGACTAGGCAGAAGGGACCAACAGGCCATAAACACTTCCATTTGAGCAGGAAAATCTAACTGCAGTGCATCTCATAATGTGTGTAGAAGCCAGTCAGAGCTTGGCTATTCATGATATCTTAACTGTGGACCTGCTCCTGTGTGGCGCCCAGAAGGAAAGCTAAGTATCCTGCACTCACACTGAAGTGCTGATTCTTGTCTGGTGAGAACGGTTTAAACGACAGTGCCTGTTTTCACTGGCAATTCCCCCTGCGTAAATCTGAGTTAGCACTCAGGTATGTGTTAGCATGCAGACACGTGCAAACTGAGAGCACACCTGACCGAACCTGCGATCTCTGCTGACCTTTCCAACAGTCAAAGAGCTGAAGGTCCTTCTTCCAGGGGACCTCTTTACCTTGAAGCCCTATTGAAGAAAGAAATGAACTGCCAATGAAGACAAGTGCTGATACACTTGAGACAGCATTGACAACAAGAGGCACCTTGGCACAAGACTTTAGGATGAAGCTAGTGCTCTCAGGGACATTAAAAACAAGCCACATTCCTTCTGCAAAGATTTAGAGATCTGTTTCTCCTTCCAAATATGGCAAAGGGGTGCCTGCACATGGAAGATGCTAAAGCCCTGCTGGACTTCGACTATTTGATTTGTTTTTTTTTTGTTTTGTTTTGTTTTGTTTTTTACTTAAAAGTGACTCAGTCCTCACAAGCTGGAGATGCGTCCCAGCCCAAGCTAATGTTTTCTTGTTCAGTTTTACTCCAAGACAATACTGATGTGAAATTCCTATCTGTATCAGATGCTGAGCCCCGAATTACCTGGTACAAGCACCTGGTAACACCTTGCTCTTGCAGTTGGGTAGGAGCAGGCGGGGGACAGACTTTGTGTTTGTAGGGGCCTAATGGCAATTACAGCTCTCTGTACAGCTGCAGGGGGAGAGCAGGGATGACTCGGCTCTCACTCTAGGGACCTAAGTTTAGGCTGACTGTAGGCATCCAGTGCCCTGTGAGATGCCTAGGACATCCAAGACAGTCAGATGGGGCTGACAGATGTGCCACAGGCCCTGAGAGAGACCTGTGCCCCTCTGGAGCAACCGTTGGATGCCAGGAAGAATGCTATATGTTTAGGTGTTGGCAGCTAAATCACATGGAGAGCATCTGACCCAACATGGCTGTAAGGCTCCCTGACTGTGTATGGGCTGGATACGCATTGCCCTATTGGAAGTTCAGACCTTCATTTCGTTTGTAAACACTGGCATTTAGGTGACCAGGTCTGGTGCTGAATCCCACTCTGATTCCTATGTAGTGCAAGGCAGAAAAGATATCTGCTGTCTCGGGATTCACACTGCTGGGTCAGTTCCTGCTCTGCCCCGGATTTTCTGGTGAATTTTGGCAAGTCCTGAAGCCTGAGTCTCTCCAAAGGCTCCAGAGTGTCTTCGGAAACATCATCTTTATTCTTATTGTGCTGCCATTTCCCACTGACATGAGTTAACAATATTCGCTGTGTGTAACCAGTTTTGGGGGCAAAACTTTCTCAGTGTCTACACAGCATCCAGCACTGCAATGTTCAGGCACTTCTTTGCCAACAGTAAGTTCACTAAGTGAGGGACAACAGCTGTTGCCACTGGATAGTGCCCAATATCTTTAAAATGGCAACACAGATGAGTATTCGAATAAAGTCACCATAAGGGGACTTGGTAACATAATGCAAATTCCCCTCCCACTTCAACTCTGGAAACAACTTAAGGTAGTGACACAAGTCCTATGAGAAGAGCATTTGTACAGCCCAGTGCTCACAGCCTCTTCTCTTCCTTTCCCTGTTGTACGATTGTCCCTTTCCCCTGCAAACACAGTGATCCATACGCACCTCTCAGTGAGGAAATCCTTCTGCCATACTTCTGCCATACAAGGGGAGAGTTATAGAGACAGGGTAGCCGGCAAAACACGGCTCAAGCTGGGATGCCTCCAGCGGGCGCATGCAGCTGGGGAAGTGCGCATGGGACATGACTATGGAGGATCCGCTTGTACCCCTGCTGGGTAACCTGCATGCTCGATCAGCTCTCTGAAATGCCTGTACACCAATGCATGCAGCACGGGGAACAAAGAGGAAGAACTAGAGATCTGTGTGCGGCCGCAGGGCCATAAGCTCATTGCAATTGCAGAGACACGGTGGGCTAGCTCACATGACGGAAATGCTGTCATGGATGGCTACGTGCTTTTTAGGAAAGACAGGCCAGGAAGGCGAGGTGGGGGAGTTGCTCTTTCTGCGAGAGAGCAACTGGGATGTATTGAGGGGTGGAAGAAGAGCGAGTCGAGAGCTTATGGGTAAGGATTAAAGGGCAGGCTAGCATGGGTGATGCTGTTGCGGGTGTTTACTAGAGGCCACCTGATCAGGAAGAGGAAGTCGATGAGGCCTTCTACAGACAGCTGGAAGTAGCCTCCCGATGCCAGGCCCTGGTTCTCCTGGGGGACTTCAACGAGCCTGATATCTGCTGGAAAGACAACGCAGCTAGGCACAAACGGTCCTGGAGGTTCCTGCAGAGCATTGGTGACAACTTCTTGACACAGGTGGTGCAGGAGCCAAGGAGGAGAGGTGTGCTGCTGGACCTCGTACTAAGAAACCAAGAAGGACTGGTGGAAGATGTGAAGGTCGGGGGCAGCCTTGGCTGCAGTGACCATGAGATGGTGGAGTTCAGGATGCTGCGAGGAGGAGGCAGGACACTAAGTAGGACTGCAACCCTGGAGTTTGGGAGAGCAAACTTTGGCCTCTTCAGGGACCTACTTGGAGGAATCCTATGGGTTAGGGCCCTAAAAGGAAGGGGTGTCCAAGAGAGCTGGTTAATATTCAAAGATCGCTTCCTCCAGGCTCAAGAGCGGTGCATCCCTATGAGTAAGAAGTCAAGCAAAGCGGGCAGGAGACCTGCATGCACAAGCAAGGAGCTCCTGGCAAAACTCAAGCAGGAGAAGGAAGTCTACAGGATGTGGAAAGGGGGACAGGCCACTTGGGAGGAATAGAGGAACGTTGTCAGAGGATGCAGGGATGCAACGAGGAAGGCTAAGGCCCATTTGGAATTAAATCGGGCTAGAGATATCAAGGACAGCAAGAAGGGCTTCTTCAAATCCATCAGTAGCAAGAGGAAGACTAGGGAAAATGTGGGCCCTTTGCTGAATGGGGGGGGGGGGTGCCCTGGTGACGAATGATACAGAGAAGGCCGAGTTACTGAATGCCGCCTTTGCTTCAGTCTTTACTGTCAGGCGAGCCCCTAGGAATCCCAGACCCTGGAGACAAGAGAGAAAGTCTGGAGAAAGGAAGATTTTTCCCTTGGTCGAGGAGGATTGGGTTAGAGCTCATTCAGGCAAACTTGACACCCACAAATCCATGGGCCCTGATGAGATGCACCCATGAGTGCTGAGGGAGCTGGCAGATGTTATTGCTAGGCCACTGTCCATCATCTTTGAAAGGTTATGGAGAACAGGAGAGGTGCCTGATGACTGGAAGAAAGCCAGCGTCACCCCAGTCTTCAAAAAGGGCAAGAAGGAGGACCCAGGGAGCTGCAGGCCAGTCAGCCTCACCTGCATCCCTGGAAAGGTGATGGAGCAGCTCATCCTGGAGGCCATCTCCAAGCATGTGGAGGACAAGAAGGTGATCAGGAGTAGTCAGCATGGCTTCACCAAGGGGAAATCATGCCTAACCAATCTGATAGCCTTCTATGATGGATGCCTGGCTGCGTAGATGAGGGGAGAGCAGTGGATGTTGTCCACATTCAGAGAGACCAGGACAGGCTGGAGAGGTGGGCGGAGAGGAACCTCGTGAAGTTCAACAAAGGCAAGTGCAGGGTGCTGCACCTGGGGAGGAATAACCCCATGCACCAGTACAGGTTGGGGGTTGACCTGCTGGAAAGCAGCTCTGCGGAGAAGGACCTGGGAGTGCTGCTGGACACCAAGTTAAGCATGAGGCAGCAATGTGCCCTTGTGGCCAAGGCAGCCAATGGCATGCCCAGTTGCCTTAGGAAGAGCATTGCCAGCAGGTCGAGGGAAGGACTCCTCCCCCTCTACTCAGCCCTGGCGAGGCCACACCTGCAGTTCTGTGTCCAGTTCCGGGCTCCCCAGTGCAAGAGAGACATGGAGCTACTGGAGCGAGTCCAGCGGAGGGCTGCTACGGGGATGAAGGCATTGCAGCATCTCTCCTATGACGAAAGGCTGAGAGAGCTGGGACCGTTCAGCCTGGAGAAGAGAAGGCTGAGGGGGGATCTGATCAGTGCGGAGATGTATGTGAAGGGAAGGTGTGGAGAGGATGGAGCCAGACTCTTTTCAGTGGTGCCCAGCGAACCTCAACCCTTCTGGCATTCCGGCGTTCTGGGATTTCATGGTTCTGTGGCATTCTGCGATTGCGTGTGCAGCCCTGGGCAGTGGAGCCCTCGGGCCTGGGGCAGTCTTCCCGGGGCTCTCTTGCTGGCCTGCCCCAGCCCCACGTCCTTCCCAGCCCTCGCCTCCTTGCGCTCGCCTGCCACCTGCCACCGCCAGCGCAGGCGCCCGGCACACCAAGACCCTCTCTCGCGGCACGCACAAAGCACACTCGGACGCACCCAGCTGGGCACCCAGCAGCTCTTATTCAGCGTTTGCCCCGCAGGCCCCAGCAGCCCCAGTCCTGCAGAGAGGCGGGGCTGCCGGGCGCCTGTCAGAAGGGCAGCAGCCCCTTGCTGCGCATGGCCAGGCTCTCGGAGAGCAAGTCCGCCAGGCGCGCGTAGCTCTGCTCGGGCAACAGCCGCAGCAGCAGCTGGTAGAGCAGCTCCCGGTCGCACTGGGAGGCGTAGAGCACCACGGCGCCCAGCACGCACACCACCAGCAGCTCCAGGCACACGAAGAGCACGCAGAGTCTCCTGCGGGACAGCGGAGGCATGGCAGACGCAGCAGCCCACGCAGGCCATCGCAGCCCTGTCTTGCCCGCACCCAGCCCTGCGACCCAGGGGCCCCTGCAGGGAACCCTCCGCCTGCCCCCCGGGCGCTGCTCGTCGCTCCCTCGCGCAGGCTTGCAGAAGAGCCGCCGCAAGCCCGCAAAGAAGGAAGCCCGCCACAAGGGCAACCCTCCCGGGGCACTTTCCCAGCTGCACAGCCCACAGCCCGGCAGCAGGAGCCCCAGCGCGGGAACCGCTCGCTGCACGGCAGCCCAGGCGCGGGCCCTGGCACACGAGGCACCCCCGGGGCAACTCACTTCAGCCAGGTAGCGAAGCCGCGTCTCTTGGCCAGCTCCTCCCTCTCCTGCACGTCAACAGAGAGGGGGCACACGTGTGCGGCTGCACGCGGCTGCACGCTGCCCCTCTCCGCACCGACAGCCCACCAGCCAGCTGGCCGGCCGGCCGGCCGGCCGGGGCAGCCCTCGCTGCCGCCTCTCGCCCTTACCAGCTGGGCTTCCAGCAGCTCGGGCAGCACACACCCCTCCGCCTGCGGCTCCTGCTCCACCCGCTGCTCGCTGCAGGCAACAGGGCTTGCTTGGACCAGCACGCGCCTCCATGGCCACTGGCGCTCCCCGTCGCCATGCAGCGGGGCAACGGCGGTAGGGATGGGGGCAGGGACGGGCGTCTCCTCTCCCACCACGTGCTGCACAGACCCCCCGTGGCCTCCCGGCACCGCCGCTGGCACCCGCTGGGACTCCCGCTGCAGCACGGAGCCCCTGCAGAGCCCCGTGGGCAGAGCACTCCCCGGGCCCCACTCACTAGGCGTTTTCCACCTCCAGCTCCTCCACCTGCTCTCGCAGAGCCCGCATTGCCGCACGCTGCGCCTGCCAGACGGAAGGGTCACGCTCCGTGCGCCCACTGCAGCCCGCTGCCGGGCCCCGGCCACTGGGCGCCCACCACCCGCTGCCCTCGCCCCCTCGGCGCTACCTTTGCCCGCTCCTGCTGCTCCCGCAGCTGCTCCTTCAGCTGTGCCGAGCGCTGTTTCTCCTGCAAAACACGGAGCACACCCTGCGGCAGCTGCGCAGCCCCCTCCCCGGCCAGCCCCAGGGCTCGGCCCCCTCGCCGCTGCCCCGCTGCAGGCCACAGGCAGGGCTGGCCGCGGACACGGACACGGGCACGGAGAGCCCAAGGGCAGTCACGCAGCCCGGCCCCCGGGGCGAACGCCCTCCCCACACCCCCCGCTGCCTGCAGCCTGCCGGCACCGCACGGCCAGCACGGCTCCCCTCGGCCCCCTACCTCGTGCAGCTCCTGCAGCCTCGCGTCTCTCTCCTGCTTGGCCGCCTGCAAGCGCTCCTGCAGCAGAGCAGAGGCGAGGAGAGGAGAGCGAGAGGAGCAGCCGTCAGGGCACGGCAGAGCTGCTGCCGGCAGCAGGTGCCCTGCCGCTGCCCTGGCAGGCGGCTGCCCTCAGGGAGCCAGCTCTGCCGGCACCGCGCGGCACGGAGAGGCCCGCGGCCCGGCTCACCTCCAGCTCTGGCTGCAGCTGCTGCATGGCCTGCAGCTGCTGGCGGCTGCTGCAGCAGCGCTGCCTGAGGGCCTCGTTGTCCCTGCGCAGCTCCCGGGCGGCATCCTGCAGCTCCTGCTTCTCCTCCTGCTGCGTGGGCAAGGCGCAGAGCAGGCCTTCAGCGCAGGGCAGAGACGGCCCCGGCAGGGCTGCAGCGGGGGCAGCCCCAGCCCCTGCGCCAGGGGCGCTCCGCACCTACCAGGCACCGCAGCAGCTCCCGGCAGCGGCCCCTCTCCTGCTGGCTCTGCTGCAGCTGCTCCCGCAGCCTGCTGAGCTTGTCCAGCAGCTCCTGCGGCTCCTCGGCCACTCTCCTGCGCCTCCGCTGCCTGCAGCCATGGGGGCCCTCAGTCGCCCTGCGCAGGCCCTCCCCGCTTCCCAGCCCTGCCTGCGTTTGGGGGACCTGTGTGGCACCCGGCGCCACACACCTGCCCCGCCTGCTGCGTCCCCGCGCCCAGCACCGTGGGCATCATCCCACCTGGCCGCCTGCTCCGCCAGCCGGGCGTTGGTGCTCTGCAGCGCCTCGTGCTCCGCCTGCAGCAGCTCCAGCTGCTCCAGCAGCTCCCGCTTCTGCGCCCGCACCTGCCGCAGGGCCGCCCGCACCTCCGCCACCTCCATGGCTTGTGCCCGTGCCGCACGTGCCCCACGCAGCTGCCCCGCGCTCTGCAAGCGCGCCCTGGGGGGGCCCCGGCCGCCTGCGGCAGGCAGGGCAAGAGGAGACCCCGGCAGCGGCGGCTCTGGCGATCAGCACGCAGTTCTGCTGCCCGCCCCAGAGCACGAGGCTAGCACCAAACCCTCGCTCCACCCGCCGCGTCACGCAACGCAATGCCACGCAACGCCACGCCGCGCCTGGCGCACGCGCTCAGCGGCAGTGCGGTCGCAAGGCAGCTGGGCGAGACTCTGCCGCCGCCCGGGGAAAGGCCGCCGCGCTCACAATAGCTCGGGGCCGTCACAAAGGGCCCGTGTGTGCGCTGGCCCGGGGCGGCCTGTGACCCGCGCAGGCCCCCGCGTGCTGCTGCTGCCCCAGCCCCCTGCCCAGGCAGGGAGGGCGAAGACCTCAGGCTGCAGGCACCCGGGCAAAGCCCTGCGCAGCCCCTTCCTCCGCTGCCACGGATGCAAAGAGCTCTTCTTTTCACACGGCAAGTTGCCCAGGGCAGCGATGGCACATAGGGCTACCAGTGTGAAGATTCTGGGCCACCACTGCGCTGCAAAGTGCATGTTTTCGGCCACGTTCGTATTAGGTGGCTCCCCATCTTGGCCAATATGGAAGCACCAACAAAGAGTACGAAGAAGGTTCAGATCTCACAACAAATGAGGTGTTTCTTCGATTGGTATTCCTAACTTCCTTTACAATAAAACTTGATGCTATCCACTGGAAGATATTGTTTGAATAACAGAGCAGTGTTTCTTTTGGAATCTCTCAATGAAATATGAAAATATGGTTGTTTCCACTTCTTTATTTTCCCTTGACACTCGAGATGATTGAACTTGCTGAAAGATAGCCCTGTGGGGATACGTCTATGTCTGCCTTGCCCGGGAAGTATTGGGGCTTCTGGTTTCAGATAAGAGAGGTCCCCCTGAGCCTTTGCCTCAGGCCTCCCCTCTCCAAAATCAAGGAGCTCTTCCCACGACGGCCTTCGCTTGCTGCTGTGTCCGTACATTTGAGTTGCCTGGCCTTTCCCAGCTCGACAAAGCAAGGCCGAGCAGAGCAAGCAGGGACAACACAGCCAAGCACAGGCAATGCAGGAGCTTCCTGCAGAGCTTCGATGACCACTTCCTGAGTAGTCTAGAGGGTGCTAGGAGGTGCTAGAGGAGCCAGCGAGGAGAGGTGCTCTGCCGGCCCTTGTACTGCCAAAGAAGGCGGGGCGGGTTGGAGCTGTGAAGGCAGGGGCAAGGTTGGCTGCACTGACCATGCGACGGTGGATTTGGGGATGCTGTGAGGAGGAAGCAGGGCAAAAAGCAGGCTCACAAGGCTGGACTTCCGGAGACCAACTTGGGCCTCTTCAGGGTCCTTCCGAGAAGAATCCCAGGCGCTAGGGCCCGAGCAGGAAGAGGGGCCCAAGAAAGCTGCTTCATATTCAAGGATGCCCTGCTGCAAGCTCCACAAGGGTCTGTGCCAAGGAGCAAGAAGCCCAGCAAAGGTGGCAGGAGAGCTGTGTGGAGGAGCAAGGAGCTGCTGGCCAAACTGCAACAGAAGAAGGAAGTGTACAGAAGGGGGAAGCGGGGACAGAGAACCTGGCAGCAGTGGGGGCATGTCAGCTGAGTAGGCAGGCATGGGGCTAGGAAGGCTGCAGTTGACTCTGGCGAGCGATGTCCGGGGCAACAGGAAGGGCTTCTTTAACTACTGCTTGGGCATGCAGGGACCTGCTGCTGTGGGCTCTGCGCTCAGCAGGTGGGGGCACAAGGTGACCTCCCACGTCCCTTGCTGCGTGCCTTTTTCTGCCGCTCCACTGAAGACTCGGAGAGCTGCACGCCATGGGGGAAGAAGCAGGAGTGCACTTTGTGTGCCTCGAGGCGGAGGAGAAGAGCATAATAAACGCAGCGAACAAGTCCACTCGGGAGCTCTGGTTTCTTGCTTGCAGAGCGGATGAGCTGCAGTGGCTATGTGTGCCTCGGTCGGTGTGTTCTTTCTTGTAGCCCCCAGGTTGCACCCAGGCAAGCCACTGACCTGTGGCTATGCTGGCTGAAGCAGAAGGTCAGGGGCAAAGCTGCAAGGCATAAAGAGCAAGGGTTGCCCAGCGATGCCGAAGGGTGAGCTGGGCAGGAGCTGTTGGCGATGAAGAGCAGGAAATGGCCTTGATCTGGCACTCCACCGCAAATGCTTCTGAAGCAATGGGACATTCTCCTGTGCCAGCTCTGGGATTGCCAAACGTGGGCTCTGCACGGTGTGGGGAGGTGTCGTAGTGCAACTGTCCTTCCCAGCACGATGAGGTAGCCTCCCTCTGAGCACAGCGAACAGGGACAGAGAACAGGCGCAGCAGTTTGCGCAGCAGTTTGCACAGAATGGTGCAAGAAGGCACCTTCATTTGCAGTCCCAGCAGCGCACGCTTTCTCAGGTCTGGTCATGACACACAGCAGAGCACGTTCCCCTGTGGCTGTTGAGTCGCTGCATCAGCTGTGTCAGAGGCGTCCACCCAGACAGACCCTCTGACAGCTGATGCAGCTCTCCAGGTCTCAGGCTGCAGGGAGTGCTTGGGGCCTCTCCGGGAGGCCTGGGCTGGCAGTCAGCTCCCCTGCAGGAGGTGCGCTGCTGTTGATGAGTTGTGTCGTCAGGTGAGGGAGCTACTGGAGGACGTCAGTAGGCTGCGTAGCATCCGAGAAGATGAGCAAGAGGTAGACAGGCTATTCCTGGAGACCATGCAGCTCCAGGAGTCCCAACCGCCCACTGCAGTGGAGTTGCCGGAGGGCTCTGTGCTCTGTGAAACAGTACAAAGTGACACTGTAGAAGGCAGCTGGAAAGCGGTCACTTCTTGTAGGAGGAGAAAGGCTCCTACTCCTGCTGAGGACTTGCAGTCGAGCAAGAGGCTTAGTGGCCTGCAGGCTGAGGAGGAGCTGGGCATGACTTCAAGGGAAGCAAGTGGGCTGACAGACCCTGTGCCACGCGGGAACACCTGGAAGAAGCGGCGAGTGATTGTTGTGGGTGACTGCCTGCTGCCGGGGACAGAGGACCTGACCTCTTGTCTAGAGAAGTTTGTTGCCTGCCAGGGGCTCGAATATGAGATGTCATGGAAAGACTGCCCAGGCTTGTCCATGCTTCGCACTATGACCCTCTGCTGCTCTTCCGTGTGGGCACTGACGATATCAAGGGCAAACTGGAAAGCATCCAAGCATGCAATTCCAGAGCTCTGGGCATGGTGGTCAAGGGTCTGAGAGGCCAGGTCATTCTCTCCTGAGTCCTGCCAGCGAGGGGGATGGATGGGAAGAGGAGGAGATGGATTTTGCAAGTTAACAACTGGCTGCGCCACCGGTGTTGGCAACAGGGTTTTGGTTTCTATGACCATGGGACCCTGTCTGAAGATCGACAGCTGCTGGGGAGAGATGGGATCCACCTCGCTAAGCGGGGCACGCGTGTCTTTGCCAACAGGTTGGCCAGCCTCGTAAGGAGGCCTTTAAACTAGGAGAGATGGGGCAAGGGGAGAGTTATAGAGACAGGGTAGCCGGCAAAACGCGGCTCAAGCTGGGATGCCTCCAGCGGGCGCATGCAGCTGGGGAAGTGCGCATGGGACATGACTATGGAGGATCCGCTTGTACCCCTGCTGGGAAACCTGCATGCTCGATCAGCTCTCTGAAATGCCTCTACACCAATGCATGCAGCACGGGGAATAAAGAGGAAGAACTAGAGATCTGTGTGCGGCCGCAGGGCCATAAGCTCATTGCAATTGCAGAGACACGGTGGGCTAGCTGACATGACGGAAATGCTGTCATGGATGGCTACGTGCTTTTTAGGAAAGACAGGCCAGGAAGGCGAGGTGGGGGAGTTGCTCTTTCTGCGAGAGAGCAACTGGGATGTATTGAGGGGTGGAAGAAGAGCGAGTTGAGAGCTTATGGGTAAGGATTAAAGGGCAGGCTAGCATGGGTGATGCTGTTGCGGGTGTTTACTAGAGGCCACCTGATCAGGAAGAGGAAGTCGATGAGGCCTTCTACAGACAGCTGGAAGTAGCCTCCCGATGCCAGGCCCTGGTTCTCCTGGGGGACTTCAACGAGCCTGATATCTGCTGGAAAGACAACGCAGCTAGGCACAAACGGTCCTGGAGGTTCCTGCAGAGCATTGGTGACAACTTCTTGACACAGGTGGTGCAGGAGCCAAGGAGGAGAGGTGTGCTGCTGGACCTCGTACTAAGAAACCAAGAAGGACTGGTGGAAGATGTGAAGGTCGGGGGCAGCCTTGGCTGCAGTGACCATGAGATGGTGGAGTTCAGGATGCTGCGAGGAGGAGGCAGGACACTAAGTAGGACTGCAACCCTGGAGTTTAGGAGAGCAAACTTTGGCCTCTTCAGGGACCTACTTGGAGGAATCCTATGGGTTAGGGCCCTAAAAGGAAGGGGTGTCCAAGAGAGCTGGTTAATATTCAAAGATCACTTCCTCCAGGCTCAAGAGCGGTGCATCCCTATGAGTAAGAAGTCAAGCAAAGCGGGCAGGAGACCTGCATGCACAAGCAAGGAGCTCCTGGCAAAACTCAAGCAGGAGAAGGAAGTCTACAAGATGTGGAAAGGGGGACAGGCCACTTGGGAGGAATAGAGGAACGTTGTCAGAGGATGCAGGGATGCAACGAGGAAGGCTAAGGCCCATTTGGAATTAAATCGGGCTAGAGATATCAAGGACAGCAAGAAGGGCTTCTTCAAATCCATCAGTAGCAAGAGGAAGACTAGGGAAAATGTGGGCCCTTTGCTGAATGGGGGGGGGGGTGCCCTGGTGACGAATGATACAGAGAAGGCCGAGTTACTGAATGCCGCCTTTGCTTCAGTCTTTACTGTCAGGCGAGCCCCTAGGAATCCCAGACCCTGGAGACAAGAGAGAAAGTCTGGAGAAAGGAAGATTTTTCCCTTGGTCGAGGAGGATTGGGTTAGAGCTCATTCAGGCAAACTTGACACCCACAAATCCATGGGCCCTGATGAGATGCACCCATGAGTGCTGAGGGAGCTGGCAGATGTTATTGCTAGGCCACTGTCCATCATCTTTGAAAGGTTATGGAGAACAGGAGAGGTGCCTGATGACTGGAAGAAAGCCAGCGTCACCCCAGTCTTCAAAAAGGGCAAGAAGGAGGACCCAGGGAGCTGCAGGCCAGTCAGCCTCACCTGCATCCCTGGAAAGGTGATGGAGCAGCTCATCGTGGAGGCCATCTCCAAGCATGTGGAGGACAAGAAGGTGATCAGGAGTAGTCAGCATGGCTTCACCAAGGGGAAATCATGCCTAACCAATCTGATAGCCTTCTATGATGGATGCCTGGCTGCGTAGATGAGGGGAGAGCAGTGGATGTTGTCCACATTCAGAGAGACCAGGACAGGCTGGAGAGGTGGGCGGAGAGGAACCTCGTGAAGTTCAACAAAGGCAAGTGCAGGGTGCTGCACCTGGGGAGGAATAACCCCATGCACCAGTACAGGTTGGGGGTTGACCTGCTGGAAAGCAGCTCTGCGGAGAAGGACCTGGGAGTGCTGCTGGACACCAAGTTAAGCATGAGGCAGCAATGTGCCCTTGTGGCCAAGGCAGCCAATGGCATGCCCAGTTGCCTTAGGAAGAGCATTGCCAGCAGGTCGAGGGAAGGACTCCTCCCCCTCTACTCAGCCCTGGCGAGGCCACACCTGCAGTTCTGTGTCCAGTTCCGGGCTCCCCAGTGCAAGAGAGACATGGAGCTACTGGAGCGAGTCCAGCGGAGGGCTGCTACGGGGATGAAGGCATTGCAGCATCTCTCCTATGACGAAAGGCTGAGAGAGCTGGGACCGTTCAGCCTGGAGAAGAGAAGGCTGAGGGGGGATCTGATCAGTGCGGAGATGTATGTGAAGGGAAGGTGTGGAGAGGATGGAGCCAGACTCTTTTCAGTGGTGCCCAGCGAACCTCAACCCTTCTGGCATTCCGGCGTTCTGGGATTTCATGGTTCTGTGGCATTCTGCGATTGCGTGTGCAGCCCTGGGCAGTGGAGCCCTCGGGCCTGGGGCAGTCTTCCCGGGGCTCTCTTGCTGGCCTGCCCCAGCCCCACGTCCTTCCCAGCCCTCGCCTCCTTGCGCTCGCCTGCCACCTGCCACCGCCAGCGCAGGCGCCCGGCACACCAAGACCCTCTCTCGCGGCACGCACAAAGCACACTCGGACGCACCCAGCTGGGCACCCAGCAGCTCTTATTCAGCGTTTGCCCCGCAGGCCCCAGCAGCCCCAGTCCTGCAGAGAGGCGGGGCTGCCGGGCGCCTGTCAGAAGGGCAGCAGCCCCTTGCTGCGCATGGCCAGGCTCTCGGAGAGCAAGTCCGCCAGGCGCGCGTAGCTCTGCTCGGGCAACAGCCGCAGCAGCAGCCGGTAGAGCAGCTCCCGGTCGCACTGGGAGGCGTAGAGCACCACGGCGCCCAGCACGCACACCACCAGCAGCTCCAGGCACACGAAGAGCACGCAGAGTCTCCTGCGGGACAGCGGAGGCATGGCAGACGCAGCAGCCCACGCAGGCCATCGCAGCCCTGTCTTGCCCGCACCCAGCCCTGCGACCCAGGGGCCCCTGCAGGGAACCCTCCGCCTGCCCCCCGGGCGCTGCTCGTCGCTCCCTCGCGCAGGCTTGCAGAAGAGCCGCCGCAAGCCCGCAAAGAAGGAAGCCCGCCACAAGGGCAACCCTCCCGGGGCACTTTCCCAGCTGCACAGCCCACAGCCCGGCAGCAGGAGCCCCAGCGCGGGAACCGCTCGCTGCACGGCAGCCCAGGCGCGGGCCCTGGCACACGAGGCACCCCCGGGGCAACTCACTTCAGCCAGGTAGCGAAGCCGCGTCTCTTGGCCAGCTCCTCCCTCTCCTGCACGTCAACAGAGAGCGGGCACACGTGTGCGGCTGCACGCGGCTGCACGCTGCCCCTCTCCGCACCGACAGCCCACCAGCCAGCTGGCCGGCCGGCCGGCCGGGGCAGCCCTCGCTGCCGCCTCTCGCCCTTACCAGCTGGGCTTCCAGCAGCTCGGGCAGCACACACCCCTCCGCCTGCGGCTCCTGCTCCACCCGCTGCTCGCTGCAGGCAACAGGGCTTGCTTGGACCAGCACGCGCCTCCATGGCCACTGGCGCTCCCCATCGCCATGCAGCGGGGCAACGGCGGTAGGGATGGGGGCAGGGACGGGCGTCTCCTCTCCCACCACGTGCTGCACAGACCCCCCGTGGCCTCCCGGCACCGCCGCTGGCACCCGCTGGGACTCCCGCTGCAGCACAGAGCCCCTGCAGAGCCCCGTGGGCAGAGCGCTCCCCGGGCCCCACTCACTAGGCGTTTTCCAGCTCCAGCTCCTCCACCTGCTCTCGCAGAGCCCGCATTGCCGCACGCTGCGCCTGCCAGACGGAAGGGTCACGCTCCGTGCGCCCACTGCAGCCCGCTGCCGGGCCCCGGCCACTGGGCGCCCACCACCCGCTGCCCTCGCCCCCTCGGCGCTACCTTTGCCCGCTCCTGCTGCTCCCGCAGCTGCTCCTTCAGCTGTGCCGAGCGCTGTTTCTCCTGCAAAACACGGAGCACACCCTGCGGGCAGCGCAGCTGGCAGCTGCGCAGCCCCCTCCCCGGCCAGCCCCAGGGCTCGGCCCCCTCACCACTGCCCCGCTGCAGGCCACAGGCAGGGCTGGCCGCGGACACGGACACGGGCACGGAGAGCCCAAGGGCAGTCACGCAGCCCGGCCCCCGGGGCGAACGCCCTCCCCACACCCCCCGCTGCCTGCAGCCTGCCGGCACCGCACGGCCAGCACGGCTCCCCTCGGCCCCCTACCTCGTGCAGCTCCTGCAGCCTCGCGTCTCTCTCCTGCTTGGCCGCCTGCAAGCGCTCCTGCAGCAGAGCAGAGGCGAGGAGAGGAGAGCGAGAGGAGCAGCCGTCAGGGCACGGCAGAGCTGCTGCCGGCAGCAGGTGCCCTGCCGCTGCCCTGGCAGGCGGCTGCCCTCAGGGAGCCAGCTCTGCCGGCACCGCGCGGCACGGAGAGGCCCGCGGCCCGGCTCACCTCCAGCTCTGGCTGCAGCTGCTGCATGGCCTGCAGCTGCTGGCGGCTGCTGCAGCAGCGCTGCCTGAGGGCCTCGTTGTCCCTGCGCAGCTCCCGGGCGGCATCCTGCAGCTCCTGCTTCTCCTCCTGCTGCGTGGGCAAGGCGCAGAGCAGGCCTTCAGCGCAGGGCAGAGACGGCCCCGGCAGGGCTGCAGCGGGGGCAGCCCCAGCCCCTGCGCCAGGGGCGCTCCGCACCTACCAGGCACCGCAGCAGCTCCCGGCAGCGGCCCCTCTCCTGCTGGCTCTGCTGCAGCTGCTCCCGCAGCCTGCTGAGCTTGTCCAGCAGCTCCTGCGGCTCCTCGGCCACTCTCCTGCGCCTCCGCTGCCTGCAGCCATGGGGGCCCTCAGTCGCCCTGCGCAGGCCCTCCCCGCTTCCCAGCCCTGCCTGCGTTTGGGGGACCTGTGTGGCACCCGGCGCCACACAGCTGCCCCGCCTGCTGCGTCCCCGCGCCCAGCACCGTGGGCATCATCCCACCTTTCCGCCTGCTCCGCCAGCCGGGCGTTGGTGCTCTGCAGCGCCTCGTGCTCCGCCTGCAGCAGCTCCAGCTGCTCCAGCAGCTCCCGCTTCTGCGCCCGCACCTGCCGCAGGGCCGCCCGCACCTCCGCCACCTCCATGGCTTGTGCCCGTGCCGCACGTGCCCCACGCAGCTGCCCCGCGCTCTGCAAGCGCGCCCTGGGGGGGCCCCGGCCGCCTGCGGCAGGCAGGGCAAGAGGAGACCCCGGCAGCGGCGGCTCTGGCGATCAGCACGCAGTTCTGCTGCCCGCCCCAGAGCACGAGGCTAGCACCAAACCCTCGCTCCACCCGCCGCGTCACGCAACGCAATGCCACGCAACGCCACGCCGCGCCTGGCGCACGCGCTCAGCGGCAGTGCGGTCGCAAGGCAGCTGGGCGAGACTCTGCCGCCGCCCGGGGAAAGGCCGCCGCGCTCACAATAGCTCGGGGCCGTCACAAAGGGCCCGTGTGTGCGCTGGCCCGGGGCGGCCTGTGACCCGCGCAGGCCCCCGCGTGCTGCTGCTGCTGCCCCAGCCCCCTGCCCAGGCAGGGAGGGCGAAGACCTCAGGCTGCAGGCACCCGGGCAAAGCCCTGCGCAGCCCCTTCCTCCGCTGCCACGGATGCAAAGAGCTCTTCTTTTCACACGGCAAGTTGCCCAGGGCAGCGATGGCACATAGGGCTACCAGTGTGAAGATTCTGGGCCACCACTGCGCTGCAAAGTGCATGTTTTTGGCCACGTTCGTATTAGGTGGCTCCCCATCTTGGCCAATATGGAAGCACCAACAAAGAGTACGAAGAAGGTTCAGATCTCACAACAAATGAGGTGTTTCTTCGATTGGTATTCCTAACTTCCTTTACAATAAAACTTGATGCTATCCACTGGAAGATATTGTTTGAATAACAGAGCAGTGTTTCTTGTGGAATCTCTCAATGAAATATGAAAATATGGTTGTTTCCACTTCTTTATTTTCCCTTGACACTCGAGATGATTGAACTTGCTGAAAGATAGCCCTGTGGGGATACGTCTATGTCTGCCTTGCCCGGGAAGTATTGGGGCTTCTGGTTTCAGATAAGAGAGGTCCCCTCGAGCCTTTGCCTCAGGCCTCCCCTCTCCAGAATCAAGGAGCTCTTCCCACGATGGCCTTCGCTTGCTGCTGTGTCCGTACATTTGAGTTGCCTGGCCTTTCCCAGCTCGACAAAGCAAGGCTGAGCAGAGCAAGCAGGGACAACACAGCCAAGCACAGGCAATGCAGGAGCTTCCTGCAGAGCTTCGATGACCACTTCCTGAGTAGTCTAGAGGGTGCTAGGAGGTGCTAGAGGAGCCAGCGAGGAGAGATGCTCTGCCGGCCCTTGTACTGCCAAAGAAGGCGGGGCGGGTTGGAGCTGTGAAGGCAGGGGCAAGGTTGGCTGCACTGACCATGCGACGGTGGATTTGGGGATGCTGTGAGGAGGAAGCAGGGCAAAAAGCAGGCTCACAAGGCTGGACTTCCGGAGACCAACTTGGGCCTCTTCAGGGTCCTTCCGAGAAGAATCCCAGGCGCTAGGGCCCGAGCAGGAAGAGGGGCCCAAGAAAGCTGCTTCATATTCAAGGATGCCCTGCTGCAAGCTCCACAAGGGTCTGTGCCAAGGAGCAAGAAGCCCAGCAAAGGTGGCAGGAGAGCTGTGTGGAGGAGCAAGGAGCTGCTGGCCAAACTGCAACAGAAGAAGGAAGTGTACAGAAGGGGGAAGCGGGGACAGAGAACCTGGCAGCAGTGGGGGCATGTCAGCTGAGTAGGCAGGCATGGGGCTAGGAAGGCTGCAGTTGACTCTGGCGAGCGCTGTCCGGGGCAACAGGAAGGGCTTCTTTAACTACTGCTTGGGCATGCAGGGACCTGCTGCTGTGGGCTCTGCGCTCAGCAGGTGGGGGCACAAGGTGACCTCCCACGTCCCTTGCTGCGTGCCTTTTTCTGCCGCTCCACTGAAGACTCGGAGAGCTGCACGCCATGGGGGAAGAAGCAGGAGTGCACTTTGTGTGCCTCGAGGCAGAGGAGAAGAGCATAATAAACGCAGTGAACAAGTCCACTCGGGAGCTCTGGTTTCTTGCTTGCAGAGCGGATGAGCTGCAGTGGCTATGTGTGCCTCGGTCGGTGTGTTCTTTCTTGTAGCCCCCAGGTTGCACCCAGGCAAGCCACTGACCTGTGGCTATGCTGGCTGAAGCAGAAGGTCAGGGGCAAAGCTGCAAGGCATAAAGAGCAAGGGTTGCCCAGCGATGCCGAAGGGTGAGCTGGGCAGGAGCTGTTGGCGATGAAGAGCAGGAAATGGCCTTGATCTGGCACTCCACCGCAAATGCTTCTGAAGCAATGGGACATTCTCCTGTGCCAGCTCTGGGATTGCCAAACGTGGGCTCTGCACGGTGTGGGGAGGTGTCGTAGTGCAACTGTCCTTCCCAGCACGATGAGGTAGCCTCCCTCTGAGCACAGCGAACAGGGACAGAGAACAGGCGCAGCAGTTTGCGCAGCAGTTTGCACAGAATGGTGCAAGAAGGCACCTTCATTTGCAGTCCCAGCAGTGCACGCTTTCTCAGGTCTGGTCATGACACACAGCAGAGCACGTTCCCCTGTGGCTGTTGAGTCGCTGCATCAGCTGTGTCAGAGGCGTCCACCCAGACAGACCCTCTGACAGCTGATGCAGCTCTCCAGGTCTCAGGCTGCAGGGAGTGCTTGGGGCCTCTCCGGGAGGCCTGGGCTGGCAGTCAGCTCCCCTGCAGGAGGTGCGCTGCTGTTGATGAGTTGTGTCGTCAGGTGAGGGAGCTACTGGAGGACGTCAGTAGGCTGCGTAGCATCCGAGAAGATGAGCAAGAGGTAGACAGGCTATTCCCGGAGACCATGCAGCTCCAGGAGTCCCAACCGCCCACTGCAGTGGAGTTGCCGGAGGGCTCTGTGCTCTGTGAAACAGTACAAAGTGACACTGTAGAAGGCAGCTGGAAAGCGGTCACTTCTTGTAGGAGGAGAAAGGCTCCTACTCCTGCTGAGGACTTGCAGTCGAGCAAGAGGCTTAGTGGCCTGCAGGCTGAGGAGGAGCTGGGCATGACTTCAAGGGAAGCAAGTGGGCTGACAGACCCTGTGCCACGCGGGAACACCTGGAAGAAGCGGCGAGTGATTGTTGTGGGTGACTGCCTGCTGCCGGGGACAGAGGACCTGACCTCTTGTCTAGAGAAGTTTGTTGCCTGCCAGGGGCTCGAATATGAGATGTCATGGAAAGACTGCCCAGGCTTGTCCATGCTTCGCACTATGACCCTCTGCTGCTCTTCCGTGTGGGCACTGACGATATCAAGGGCAAACTGGAAAGCATCCAAGCATGCAATTTCAGAGCTCTGGGCATGGTGGTCAAGGGTCTGAGAGGCCAGGTCATTCTCTCCTGAGTCCTGCCAGCGAGGGGGATGGATGGGAAGAGGAGGAGATGGATTTTGCAAGTTAACAACTGGCTGCGCCACCGGTGTTGGCAACAGGGTTTTGGTTTCTATGACCATGGGACCCTGTCTGAAGATCGACAACTGCTGGGGAGAGATGGGATCCACCTCGCTAAGCGGGGCACGCGTGTCTTTGCCAACAGGTTGGCCAGCCTCGTAAGGAGGCCTTTAAACTAGGAGAGATGGGGCAAGGGGAGAGTTATAGAGACAGGGTAGCCGGCAAAACGCAGCTCAAGCTGGGATGCCTCCAGCGGGCGCATGCAGCTGGGGAAGTGCGCATGGGACATGACTATGGAGGATCCGCTTGTACCCCTGCTGGGAAACCTGCATGCTCGATCAGCTCTCTGAAATGCCTCTACACCAATGCATGCAGCACGGGGAATAAAGAGGAAGAACTAGAGATCTGTGTGCGGCCGCAGGGCCATAAGCTCATTGCAATTGCAGAGACACGGTGGGCTAGCTGACATGACGGAAATGCTGTCATGGATGGCTACGTGCTTTTTAGGAAAGACAGGCCAGGAAGGCGAGGTGGGGGAGTTGCTCTTTCTGTGAGAGAGCAACTGGGATGTATCGAGCTCTGCCGAGGGGTGGAAGAAGAGCGAGTCGAGAGCTTATGGGTAAGGATTAAAGGGCAGGCTAGCATGGGTGATGCTGTTGCGGGTGTTTACTAGAGGCCACCTGATCAGGAAGAGGAAGTCGATGAGGCCTTCTACAGACAGCTGGAAGTAGCCTCCCGATGCCAGGCCCTGGTTCTCATGGGGGACTTCAACGAGCCTGATATCTGCTGGAAAGACAACGCAGCTAGGCACAAACGGTCCTGGAGGTTCCTGCAGAGCATTGGTGACAACTTCTTGACACAGGTGGTGCAGGAGCCAAGGAGGAGAGGTGTGCTGCTGGACCTCGTACTAAGAAACCAAGAAGGACTGGTGGAAGATGTGAAGGTCAGGGGCAGCCTTGGCTGCAGTGACCATGAGATGGTGGAGTTCAGGATGCTGCGAGGAGGAGGCAGGACACTAAGTAGGACTGCAACCCTGGAGTTTGGGAGAGCAAACTTTGGCCTCTTCAGGGACCTACTTGGAGGAATCCTATGGGTTAGGGCCCTAAAAGGAAGGGGGGTCCAAGAGAGCTGGTTGATATTCAAAGATCACTTCCTCCAGGCTCAAGAGCGGTGCATCCCTATGAGTAAGAAGTCAAGCAAAGCGGGCAGGAGACCTGCATGCACAAGCAAGGAGCTCCTGGCAAAACTCAAGCAGGAGAAGGAAGTCTACAGGATGTGGAAAGGGGGACAGGCCACTTGGGAGGAATAGAGGAACGTTGTCAGAGGATGCAGGGATGCAACGAGGAAGGCTAAGGCCCATTTGGAATTAAATCGGGCTAGAGATATCAAGGACAGCAAGAAGGGCTTCTTCAAATCCATCAGTAGCAAGAGGAAGACTAGGGAAAATGTGGGCCCTTTGCTGAATGGGGGGGGGGTGCCCTGGTGACGAATGATACAGAGAAGGCCGAGTTACTGAATGCCGCCTTTGCTTCAGTCTTTACTGTCAGGCGAGCCCCTAGGAATCCCAGACCCTGGAGACAAGAGAGAAAGTCTGGAGAAAGGAAGATTTTTCCCTTGGTCGAGGAGGATTGGGTTAGAGCTCATTCAGGCAAACTTGACACCCACAAATCCATGGGCCCTGATGAGATGCACCCATGAGTGCTGAGGGAGCTGGCAGATGTTATTGCTAGGCCACTGTCCATCATCTTTGAAAGGTTATGGAGAACAGGAGAGGTGCCTGATGACTGGAAGAAAGCCAGCGTCACCCCAGTCTTCAAAAAGGGCAAGAAGGAGGACCCAGGGAGCTGCAGGCCAGTCAGCCTCACCTGCATCCCTGGAAAGGTGATGGAGCAGCTCATCCTGGAGGCCATCTCCAAGCATGTGGAGGACAAGAAGGTGATCAGGAGTAGTCAGCATGGCTTCACCAAGGGGAAATCATGCCTAACCAATCTGATAGCCTTCTATGATGGATGCCTGGCTGCGTAGATGAGGGGAGAGCAGTGGATGTTGTCCACATTCAGAGAGACCAGGACAGGCTGGAGAGGTGGGCGGAGAGGAACCTCGTGAAGTTCAACAAAGGCAAGTGCAGGGTGCTGCACCTGGGGAGGAATAACCCCATGCACCAGTACAGGTTGGGGGTTGACCTGCTGGAAAGCAGCTCTGCGGAGAAGGACCTGGGAGTGCTGCTGGACACCAAGTTAAGCATGAGGCAGCAATGTGCCCTTGTGGCCAAGGCAGCCAATGGCATGCCCAGTTGCCTTAGGAAGAGCATTGCCAGCAGGTCGAGGGAAGGACTCCTCCCCCTCTACTCAGCCCTGGCGAGGCCACACCTGCAGTTCTGTGTCCAGTTCCGGGCTCCCCAGTGCAAGAGAGACATGGAGCTACTGGAGCGAGTCCAGCGGAGGGCTGCTACGGGGATGAAGGCATTGCAGCATCTCTCCTATGACGAAAGGCTGAGAGAGCTGGGACCGTTCAGCCTGGAGAAGAGAAGGCTGAGGGGGGATCTGATCAGTGCGGAGATGTATGTGAAGGGAAGGTGTGGAGAGGATGGAGCCAGACTCTTTTCAGTGGTGCCCAGCGAACCTCAACCCTTCTGGCATTCCGGCGTTCTGGGATTTCATGGTTCTGTGGCATTCTGCGATTGCGTGTGCAGCCCTGGGCAGTGGAGCCCTCGGGCCTGGGGCAGTCTTCCCGGGGCTCTCTTGCTGGCCTGCCCCAGCCCCACGTCCTTCCCAGCCCTCGCCTCCTTGCGCTCGCCTGCCACCTGCCACCGCCAGCGCAGGCGCCCGGCACACCAAGACCCTCTCTCGCGGCACGCACAAAGCACACTCGGACGCACCCAGCTGGGCACCCAGCAGCTCTTATTCAGCGTTTGCCCCGCAGGCCCCAGCAGCCCCAGTCCTGCAGAGAGGCGGGGCTGCCGGGCGCCTGTCAGAAGGGCAGCAGCCCCTTGCTGCGCATGGCCAGGCTCTCGGAGAGCAAGTCCGCCAGGCGCGCGTAGCTCTGCTCGGGCAACAGCCGCAGCAGCAGCCGGTAGAGCAGCTCCCGGTCGCACTGGGAGGCGTAGAGCACCACGGCGCCCAGCACGCACACCACCAGCAGCTCCAGGCACACGAAGAGCACGCAGAGTCTCCTGCGGGACAGCGGAGGCATGGCAGACGCAGCAGCCCACGCAGGCCATCGCAGCCCTGTCTTGCCCGCACCCAGCCCTGCGACCCAGGGGCCCCTGCAGGGAACCCTCCGCCTGCCCCCCGGGCGCTGCTCGTCGCTCCCTCGCGCAGGCTTGCAGAAGAGCCGCCGCAAGCCCGCAAAGAAGGAAGCCCGCCACAAGGGCAACCCTCCCGGGGCACTTTCCCAGCTGCACAGCCCACAGCCCGGCAGCAGGAGCCCCAGCGCGGGAACCGCTCGCTGCACGGCAGCCCAGGCGCGGGCCCTGGCACACGAGGCACCCCCGGGGCAACTCACTTCAGCCAGGTAGCGAAGCCGCGTCTCTTGGCCAGCTCCTCCCTCTCCTGCACGTCAACAGAGAGCGGGCACACGTGTGCGGCTGCACGCGGCTGCACGCTGCCCCTCTCCGCACCGACAGCCCACCAGCCAGCTGGCCGGCCGGCCGGGGCAGCCCTCGCTGCCGCCTCTCGCCCTTACCAGCTGGGCTTCCAGCAGCTCGGGCAGCACACACCCCTCCGCCTGCGGCTCCTGCTCCACCCGCTGCTCGCTGCAGGCAACAGGGCTTGCTTGGACCAGCACGCGCCTCCATGGCCACTGGCGCTCCCCATCGCCATGCAGCGGGGCAACGGCGGTAGGGATGGGGGCAGGGACGGGCGTCTCCTCTCCCACCACGTGCTGCACAGACCCCCCGTGGCCTCCCGGCACCGCCGCTGGCACCCGCTGGGACTCCCGCTGCAGCACAGAGCCCCTGCAGAGCCCCGTGGGCAGAGCGCTCCCCGGGCCCCACTCACTAGGCGTTTTCCAGCTCCAGCTCCTCCACCTGCTCTCGCAGAGCCCGCATTGCCGCACGCTGCGCCTGCCAGACGGAAGGGTCACGCTCCGTGCGCCCACTGCAGCCCGCTGCCGGGCCCCGGCCACTGGGCGCCCACCACCCGCTGCCCTCGCCCCCTCGGCGCTACCTTTGCCCGCTCCTGCTGCTCCCGCAGCTGCTCCTTCAGCTGTGCCGAGCGCTGTTTCTCCTGCAAAACACGGAGCACACCCTGCGGGCAGCGCAGCTGGCAGCTGCGCAGCCCCCTCCCCGGCCAGCCCCAGGGCTCGGCCCCCTCACCACTGCCCCGCTGCAGGCCACAGGCAGGGCTGGCCGCGGACACGGACACGGGCACGGAGAGCCCAAGGGCAGTCACGCAGCCCGGCCCCCGGGGCGAACGCCCTCCCCACACCCCCCGCTGCCTGCAGCCTGCCGGCACCGCACGGCCAGCACGGCTCCCCTCGGCCCCCTACCTCGTGCAGCTCCTGCAGCCTCGCGTCTCTCTCCTGCTTGGCCGCCTGCAAGCGCTCCTGCAGCAGAGCAGAGGCGAGGAGAGGAGAGCGAGAGGAGCAGCCGTCAGGGCACGGCAGAGCTGCTGCCGGCAGCAGGTGCCCTGCCGCTGCCCTGGCAGGCGGCTGCCCTCAGGGAGCCAGCTCTGCCGGCACCGCGCGGCACGGAGAGGCCCGCGGCCCGGCTCACCTCCAGCTCTGGCTGCAGCTGCTGCATGGCCTGCAGCTGCTGGCGGCTGCTGCAGCAGCGCTGCCTGAGGGCCTCGTTGTCCCTGCGCAGCTCCCGGGCGGCATCCTGCAGCTCCTGCTTCTCCTCCTGCTGCGTGGGCAAGGCGCAGAGCAGGCCTTCAGCGCAGGGCAGAGACGGCCCCGGCAGGGCTGCAGCGGGGGCAGCCCCAGCCCCTGCGCCAGGGGCGCTCCGCACCTACCAGGCACCGCAGCAGCTCCCGGCAGCGGCCCCTCTCCTGCTGGCTCTGCTGCAGCTGCTCCCGCAGCCTGCTGAGCTTGTCCAGCAGCTCCTGCGGCTCCTCGGCCACTCTCCTGCGCCTCCGCTGCCTGCAGCCATGGGGGCCCTCAGTCGCCCTGCGCAGGCCCTCCCCGCTTCCCAGCCCTGCCTGCGTTTGGGGGACCTGTGTGGCACCCGGCGCCACACAGCTGCCCCGCCTGCTGCGTCCCCGCGCCCAGCACCGTGGGCATCATCCCACCTTTCCGCCTGCTCCGCCAGCCGGGCGTTGGTGCTCTGCAGCGCCTCGTGCTCCGCCTGCAGCAGCTCCAGCTGCTCCAGCAGCTCCCGCTTCTGCGCCCGCACCTGCCGCAGGGCCGCCCGCACCTCCGCCACCTCCATGGCTTGTGCCCGTGCCGCACGTGCCCCACGCAGCTGCCCCGCGCTCTGCAAGCGCGCCCTGGGGGGGCCCCGGCCGCCTGCGGCAGGCAGGGCAAGAGGAGACCCCGGCAGCGGCGGCTCTGGCGATCAGCACGCAGTTCTGCTGCCCGCCCCAGAGCACGAGGCTAGCACCAAACCCTCGCTCCACCCGCCGCGTCACGCAACGCAATGCCACGCAACGCCACGCCGCGCCTGGCGCACGCGCTCAGCGGCAGTGCGGTCGCAAGGCAGCTGGGCGAGACTCTGCCGCCGCCCGGGGAAAGGCCGCCGCGCTCACAATAGCTCGGGGCCGTCACAAAGGGCCCGTGTGTGCGCTGGCCCGGGGCGGCCTGTGACCCGCGCAGGCCCCCGCGTGCTGCTGCTGCTGCCCCAGCCCCCTGCCCAGGCAGGGAGGGCGAAGACCTCAGGCTGCAGGCACCCGGGCAAAGCCCTGCGCAGCCCCTTCCTCCGCTGCCACGGATGCAAAGAGCTCTTCTTTTCACACGGCAAGTTGCCCAGGGCAGCGATGGCACATAGGGCTACCAGTGTGAAGATTCTGGGCCACCACTGCGCTGCAAAGTGCATGTTTTCGGCCACGTTCGTATTAGGTGGCTCCCCATCTTGGCCAATATGGAAGCACCAACAAAGAGTACGAAGAAGGTTCAGATCTCACAACAAATGAGGTGTTTCTTCGATTGGTATTCCTAACTTCCTTTACAATAAAACTTGATGCTATCCACTGGAAGATATTGTTTGAATAACAGAGCAGTGTTTCTTGTGGAATCTCTCAATGAAATATGAAAATATGGTTGTTTCCACTTCTTTATTTTCCCTTGACACTCGAGATGATTGAACTTGCTGAAAGATAGCCCTGTGGGGATACGTCTATGTCTGCCTTGCCCGGGAAGTATTGGGGCTTCTGGTTTCAGATAAGAGAGGTCCCCTCGAGCCTTTGCCTCAGGCCTCCCCTCTCCAGAATCAAGGAGCTCTTCCCACGATGGCCTTCGCTTGCTGCTGTGTCCGTACATTTGAGTTGCCTGGCCTTTCCCAGCTCGACAAAGCAAGGCTGAGCAGAGCAAGCAGGGACAACACAGCCAAGCACAGGCAATGCAGGAGCTTCCTGCAGAGCTTCGATGACCACTTCCTGAGTAGTCTAGAGGGTGCTAGGAGGTGCTAGAGGAGCCAGCGAGGAGAGATGCTCTGCCGGCCCTTGTACTGCCAAAGAAGGCGGGGCGGGTTGGAGCTGTGAAGGCAGGGGCAAGGTTGGCTGCACTGACCATGCGACGGTGGATTTGGGGATGCTGTGAGGAGGAAGCAGGGCAAAAAGCAGGCTCACAAGGCTGGACTTCCGGAGACCAACTTGGGCCTCTTCAGGGTCCTTCCGAGAAGAATCCCAGGCGCTAGGGCCCGAGCAGGAAGAGGGGCCCAAGAAAGCTGCTTCATATTCAAGGATGCCCTGCTGCAAGCTCCACAAGGGTCTGTGCCAAGGAGCAAGAAGCCCAGCAAAGGTGGCAGGAGAGCTGTGTGGAGGAGCAAGGAGCTGCTGGCCAAACTGCAACAGAAGAAGGAAGTGTACAGAAGGGGGAAGCGGGGACAGAGAACCTGGCAGCAGTGGGGGCATGTCAGCTGAGTAGGCAGGCATGGGGCTAGGAAGGCTGCAGTTGACTCTGGCGAGCGCTGTCCGGGGCAACAGGAAGGGCTTCTTTAACTACTGCTTGGGCATGCAGGGACCTGCTGCTGTGGGCTCTGCGCTCAGCAGGTGGGGGCACAAGGTGACCTCCCACGTCCCTTGCTGCGTGCCTTTTTCTGCCGCTCCACTGAAGACTCGGAGAGCTGCACGCCATGGGGGAAGAAGCAGGAGTGCACTTTGTGTGCCTCGAGGCAGAGGAGAAGAGCATAATAAACGCAGTGAACAAGTCCACTCGGGAGCTCTGGTTTCTTGCTTGCAGAGCGGATGAGCTGCAGTGGCTATGTGTGCCTCGGTCGGTGTGTTCTTTCTTGTAGCCCCCAGGTTGCACCCAGGCAAGCCACTGACCTGTGGCTATGCTGGCTGAAGCAGAAGGTCAGGGGCAAAGCTGCAAGGCATAAAGAGCAAGGGTTGCCCAGCGATGCCGAAGGGTGAGCTGGGCAGGAGCTGTTGGCGATGAAGAGCAGGAAATGGCCTTGATCTGGCACTCCACCGCAAATGCTTCTGAAGCAATGGGACATTCTCCTGTGCCAGCTCTGGGATTGCCAAACGTGGGCTCTGCACGGTGTGGGGAGGTGTCGTAGTGCAACTGTCCTTCCCAGCACGATGAGGTAGCCTCCCTCTGAGCACAGCGAACAGGGACAGAGAACAGGCGCAGCAGTTTGCGCAGCAGTTTGCACAGAATGGTGCAAGAAGGCACCTTCATTTGCAGTCCCAGCAGCGCACGCTTTCTCAGGTCTGGTCATGACACACAGCAGAGCACGTTCCCCTGTGGCTGTTGAGTCGCTGCATCAGCTGTGTCAGAGGCGTCCACCCAGACAGACCCTCTGACAGCTGATGCAGCTCTCCAGGTCTCAGGCTGCAGGGAGTGCTTGGGGCCTCTCCGGGAGGCCTGGGCTGGCAGTCAGCTCCCCTGCAGGAGGTGCGCTGCTGTTGATGAGTTGTGTCGTCAGGTGAGGGAGCTACTGGAGGACGTCAGTAGGCTGCGTAGCATCCGAGAAGATGAGCAAGAGGTAGACAGGCTATTCCCGGAGACCATGCAGCTCCAGGAGTCCCAACCGCCCACTGCAGTGGAGTTGCCGGAGGGCTCTGTGCTCTGTGAAACAGTACAAAGTGACACTGTAGAAGGCAGCTGGAAAGCGGTCACTTCTTGTAGGAGGAGAAAGGCTCCTACTCCTGCTGAGGACTTGCAGTCGAGCAAGAGGCTTAGTGGCCTGCAGGCTGAGGAGGAGCTGGGCATGACTTCAAGGGAAGCAAGTGGGCTGACAGACCCTGTGCCACGCGGGAACACCTGGAAGAAGCGGCGAGTGATTGTTGTGGGTGACTGCCTGCTGCCGGGGACAGAGGACCTGACCTCTTGTCTAGAGAAGTTTGTTGCCTGCCAGGGGCTCGAATATGAGATGTCATGGAAAGACTGCCCAGGCTTGTCCATGCTTCGCACTATGACCCTCTGCTGCTCTTCCGTGTGGGCACTGACGATATCAAGGGCAAACTGGAAAGCATCCAAGCATGCAATTTCAGAGCTCTGGGCATGGTGGTCAAGGGTCTGAGAGGCCAGGTCATTCTCTCCTGAGTCCTGCCAGCGAGGGGGATGGATGGGAAGAGGAGGAGATGGATTTTGCAAGTTAACAACTGGCTGCGCCACCGGTGTTGGCAACAGGGTTTTGGTTTCTATGACCATGGGACCCTGTCTGAAGATCGACAACTGCTGGGGAGAGATGGGATCCACCTCGCTAAGCGGGGCACGCGTGTCTTTGCCAACAGGTTGGCCAGCCTCGTAAGGAGGCCTTTAAACTAGGAGAGATGGGGCAAGGGGAGAGTTATAGAGACAGGGTAGCCGGCAAAACGCAGCTCAAGCTGGGATGCCTCCAGCGGGCGCATGCAGCTGGGGAAGTGCGCATGGGACATGACTATGGAGGATCCGCTTGTACCCCTGCTGGGAAACCTGCATGCTCGATCAGCTCTCTGAAATGCCTCTACACCAATGCATGCAGCACGGGGAATAAAGAGGAAGAACTAGAGATCTGTGTGCGGCCGCAGGGCCATAAGCTCATTGCAATTGCAGAGACACGGTGGGCTAGCTGACATGACGGAAATGCTGTCATGGATGGCTACGTGCTTTTTAGGAAAGACAGGCCAGGAAGGCGAGGTGGGGGAGTTGCTCTTTCTGTGAGAGAGCAACTGGGATGTATCGAGCTCTGCCGAGGGGTGGAAGAAGAGCGAGTCGAGAGCTTATGGGTAAGGATTAAAGGGCAGGCTAGCATGGGTGATGCTGTTGCGGGTGTTTACTAGAGGCCACCTGATCAGGAAGAGGAAGTCGATGAGGCCTTCTACAGACAGCTGGAAGTAGCCTCCCGATGCCAGGCCCTGGTTCTCATGGGGGACTTCAACGAGCCTGATATCTGCTGGAAAGACAACGCAGCTAGGCACAAACGGTCCTGGAGGTTCCTGCAGAGCATTGGTGACAACTTCTTGACACAGGTGGTGCAGGAGCCAAGGAGGAGAGGTGTGCTGCTGGACCTCGTACTAAGAAACCAAGAAGGACTGGTGGAAGATGTGAAGGTCGGGGGCAGCCTTGGCTGCAGTGACCATGAGATGGTGGAGTTCAGGATGCTGCGAGGAGGAGGCAGGGCACCAAGTAGGACTGCAACCCTGGAGTTTGGGAGAGCAAACTTTGGCCTCTTCAGGGACCTACTTGGAGGAATCCTATGGGTTAGGGCCCTAAAAGGAAGGGGGGTCCAAGAGAGCTGGTTAATATTCAAAGATCGCTTCCTCCAGGCTCAAGAGCGGTGCATCCCTATGAGTAAGAAGTCAAGCAAAGCGGGCAGGAGACCTGCATGCACAAGCAAGGAGCTCCTGGCAAAACTCAAGCAGGAGAAGGAAGTCTACAGGATGTGGAAAGGGGGACAGGCCACTTGGGAGGAATAGAGGAACGTTGTCAGAGGATGCAGGGATGCAACGAGGAAGGCTAAGGCCCATTTGGAATTAAATCGGGCTAGAGATATCAAGGACAGCAAGAAGGGCTTCTTCAAATCCATCAGTAGCAAGAGGAAGACTAGGGAAAATGTGGGCCCTTTGCTGAATGGGGGGGGGGGGGGTGCCCTGGTGACGAATGATACAGAGAAGGCCGAGTTACTGAATGCCGCCTTTGCTTCAGTCTTTACTGTCAGGCGAGCCCCTAGGAATCCCAGACCCTGGAGACAAGAGAGAAAGTCTGGAGAAAGGAAGATTTTTCCCTTGGTCGAGGAGGATTGGGTTAGAGCTCATTCAGGCAAACTTGACACCCACAAATCCATGGGCCCTGATGAGATGCACCCATGAGTGCTGATGGAGCTGGCAGATGTTATTGCTAGGCCACTGTCCATGATCTTTGAAAGGTTATGGAGAACAGGAGAGGTGCCTGATGACTGGAAGAAAGCCAGCGTCACCCCAGTCTTCAAAAAGGGCAAGAAGGAGGACCCAGGGAGCTGCAGGCCAGTCAGCCTCACCTGCATCCCTGGAAAGGTGATGGAGCAGCTCATCCTGGAGGCCATCTCCAAGCATGTGGAGGACAAGAAGGTGATCAGGAGTAGTCAGCATGGCTTCACCAAGGGGAAATCATGCCTAACCAATCTGATAGCCTTCTATGATGGATGCCTGGCTGCGTAGATGAGGGGAGAGCAGTGGATGTTGTCCACATTCAGAGAGACCAGGACAGGCTGGAGAGGTGGGCGGAGAGGAACCTCGTGAAGTTCAACAAAGGCAAGTGCAGGGTGCTGCACCTGGGGAGCAATAACCCCATGCACCAGTACAGGTTGGGGGTTGACCTGCTGGAAAGCAGCTCTGCGGAGAAGGACCTGGGAGTGCTGCTGGACACCAAGTTAAGCATGAGGCAGCAATGTGCCCTTGTGGCCAAGGCAGCCAATGGCATGCCCAGTTGCCTTAGGAAGAGCATTGCCAGCAGGTCGAGGGAAGGACTCCTCCCCCTCTACTCAGCCCTGGCGAGGCCACACCTGCAGTTCTGTGTCCAGTTCCGGGCTCCCCAGTGCAAGAGAGACATGGAGCTACTGGAGCGAGTCCAGCGGAGGGCTGCTACGGGGATGAAGGCATTGCAGCATCTCTCCTATGACGAAAGGCTGAGAGAGCTGGGACCGTTCAGCCTGGAGAAGAGAAGGCTGAGGGGGGATCTGATCAGTGCGGAGATGTATGTGAAGGGAAGGTGTGGAGAGGATGGAGCCAGACTCTTTTCAGTGGTGCCCAGCGAACCTCAACCCTTCTGGCATTCCGGCGTTCTGGGATTTCATGGTTCTGTGGCATTCTGCGATTGCGTGTGCAGCCCTGGGCAGTGGAGCCCTCGGGCCTGGGGCAGTCTTCCCGGGGCTCTCTTGCTGGCCTGCCCCAGCCCCACGTCCTTCCCAGCCCTCGCCTCCTTGCGCTCGCCTGCCACCTGCCACCGCCAGCGCAGGCGCCCGGCACACCAAGACCCTCTCTCGCGGCACGCACAAAGCACACTCGGACGCACCCAGCTGGGCACCCAGCAGCTCTTATTCAGCGTTTGCCCCGCAGGCCCCAGCAGCCCCAGTCCTGCTGAGAGGCGGGGCTGCCGGGCGCCTGTCAGAAGGGCAGCAGCCCCTTGCTGCGCATGGCCAGGCTCTCGGAGAGCAAGTCCGCCAGGCGCGCGTAGCTCTGCTCGGGCAACAGCCGCAGCAGCAGCCGGTAGAGCAGCTCCCGGTCGCACTGGGAGGCGTAGAGCACCACGGCGCCCAGCACGCACACCACCAGCAGCTCCAGGCACACGAAGAGCACGCAGAGTCTCCTGCGGGACAGCGGAGGCATGGCAGACGCAGCAGCCCACGCAGGCCATCGCAGCCCTGTCTTGCCCGCACCCAGCCCTGCGACCCAGGGGCCCCTGCAGGGAACCCTCCGCCTGCCCCCCGGGCGCTGCTCGTCGCTCCCTCGCGCAGGCTTGCAGAAGAGCCGCCGCAAGCCCGCAAAGAAGGAAGCCCGCCACAAGGGCAACCCTCCCGGGGCACTTTCCCAGCTGCACAGCCCACAGCCCGGCAGCAGGAGCCCCAGCGCGGGAACCGCTCGCTGCACGGCAGCCCAGGCGCGGGCCCTGGCACACGAGGCACCCCCGGGGCAACTCACTTCAGCCAGGTAGCGAAGCCGCGTCTCTTGGCCAGCTCCTCCCTCTCCTGCACGTCAACAGAGAGCGGGCACACGTGTGCGGCTGCACGCGGCTGCACGCTGCCCCTCTCCGCACCGACAGCCCACCAGCCAGCTGGCCGGCCGGCCGGGGCAGCCCTCGCTGCTGCCTCTCGCCCTTACCAGCTGGGCTTCCAGCAGCTCGGGCAGCACACACCCCTCCGCCTGCGGCTCCTGCTCCACCCGCTGCTCGCTGCAGGCAACAGGGCTTGCTTGGACCAGCACGCGCCTCCATGGCCACTGGCGCTCCCCATCGCCATGCAGCGGGGCAACGGCGGTAGGGATGGGGGCAGGGACGGGCGTCTCCTCTCCCACCACGTGCTGCACAGACCCCCCGTGGCCTCCCGGCACCGCCGCTGGCACCCGCTGGGACTCCCGCTGCAGCACAGAGCCCCTGCAGAGCCCCGTGGGCAGAGCACTCCCCGGACCCCACTCACTAGGCGTTTTCCACCTCCAGCTCCTCCACCTGCTCTCGCAGAGCCCGCATTGCTGCACGCTGCGCCTGCCAGACGGAAGGGTCACGCTCCGTGCGCCCACTGCAGCCCGCTGCCGGGCCCCGGCCACTGGGCGCCCACCACCCGCTGCCCTCGCCCCCTCGGCGCTACCTTTGCCCGCTCCTGCTGCTCCCGCAGCTGCTCCTTCAGCTGTGCCGAGCGCTGTTTCTCCTGCAAAACACGGAGCACACCCTGCGGCAGCTGCGCAGCCCCCTCCCCGGCCAGCCCCAGGGCTCGGCCCCCTCGCCGCTGCCCCGCTGCAGGCCACAGGCAGGGCTGGCCGCGGACACGGACACGGGCACGGAGAGCCCAAGGGCAGTCACGCAGCCCGGCCCCCGGGGCGAACGCCCTCCCCACACCCCCCGCTGCCTGCAGCCTGCCGGCACCGCACGGCCAGCACGGCTCCCCTCGGCCCCCTACCTCGTGCAGCTCCTGCAGCCTCGCGTCTCTCTCCTGCTTGGCCGCCTGCAAGCGCTCCTGCAGCAGAGCAGAGGCGAGGAGAGGAGAGCGAGAGGAGCAGCCGTCAGGGCACGGCAGAGCTGCTGCCGGCAGCAGGTGCCCTGCCGCTGCCCTGGCAGGCGGCTGCCCTCAGGGAGCCAGCTCTGCCGGCACCGCGCGGCACGGAGAGGCCCGCGGCCCGGCTCACCTCCAGCTCTGGCTGCAGCTGCTGCATGGCCTGCAGCTGCTGGCGGCTGCTGCAGCAGCGCTGCCTGAGGGCCTCGTTGTCCCTGCGCAGCTCCCGGGCGGCATCCTGCAGCTCCTGCTTCTCCTCCTGCTGCGTGGGCAAGGCGCAGAGCAGGCCTTCAGCGCAGGGCAGAGACGGCCCCGGCAGGGCCGCAGCGGGGGCAGCCCCAGCCCCTGCGCCAGGGGCGCTCCGCACCTACCAGGCACCGCAGCAGCTCCCGGCAGCGGCCCCTCTCCTGCTGGCTCTGCTGCAGCTGCTCCCGCAGCCTGCTGAGCTTGTCCAGCAGCTCCTGCGGCTCCTCGGCCACTCTCCTGCGCCTCCGCTGCCTGCAGCCATGGGGGCCCTCAGTCGCCCTGCGCAGGCCCTCCCCGCTTCCCAGCCCTGCCTGCGTTTGGGGGACCTGTGTGGCACCCGGCGCCACACAGCTGCCCCGCCTGCTGCGTCCCCGCGCCCAGCACCGTGGGCATCATCCCACCTTTCCGCCTGCTCCGCCAGCCGGGCGTTGGTGCTCTGCAGCGCCTCGTGCTCCGCCTGCAGCAGCTCCAGCTGCTCCAGCAGCTCCCGCTTCTGCGCCCGCACCTGCCGCAGGGCCGCCCGCACCTCCGCCACCTCCATGGCTTGTGCCCGTGCCGCACGTGCCCCACGCAGCTGCCCCGCGCTCTGCAAGCGCGCCCTGGGGGGGCCCCGGCCGCCTGCGGCAGGCAGGGCAAGAGGAGACCCCGGCAGCGGCGGCTCTGGCGATCAGCACGCAGTTCTGCTGCCCGCCCCAGAGCACGAGGCTAGCACCAAACCCTCGCTCCACCCGCCACGTCACGCAACGCAATGCCACGCAACGCCACGCCGCGCCTGGCGCACGCGCTCAGCGGCAGTGCGGTCGCAAGGCAGCTGGGCGAGACTCTGCCGCCGCCCGGGGAAAGGCCGCCGCGCTCACAATAGCTCGGGGCCGTCACAAAGGGCCCGTGTGTGCGCTGGCCCGGGGCGGCCTGTGACCCGCGCAGGCCCCCGCGTGCTGCTGCTGCTGCCCCAGCCCCCTGCCCAGGCAGGGAGGGCGAAGACCTCAGGCTGCAGGCACCCGGGCAAAGCCCTGCGCAGCCCCTTCCTCCGCTGCCACGGATGCAAAGAGCTCTTCTTTTCACACGGCAAGTTGCCCAGGGCAGCGATGGCACATAGGGCTACCAGTGTGAAGATTCTGGGCCACCACTGCGCTGCAAAGTGCATGTTTTCGGCCACGTTCGTATTAGGTGGCTCCCCATCTTGGCCAATATGGAAGCACCAACAAAGAGTACGAAGAAGGTTCAGATCTCACAACAAATGAGGTGTTTCTTCGATTGGTATTCCTAACTTCCTTTACAATAAAACTTGATGCTATCCACTGGAAGATATTGTTTGAATAACAGAGCAGTGTTTCTTTTGGAATCTCTCAATGAAATATGAAAATATGGTTGTTTCCACTTCTTTATTTTCCCTTGACACTCGAGATGATTGAACTTGCTGAAAGATAGCCCTGTGGGGATACGTCTATGTCTGCCTTGCCCGGGAAGTATTGGGGCTTCTGGTTTCAGATAAGAGAGGTCCCCTCGAGCCTTTGCCTCAGGCCTCCCCTCTCCAAAATCAAGGAGCTCTTCCCACGACGGCCTTCGCTTGCTGCTGTGTCCGTACATTTGAGTTGCCTGGCCTTTCCCAGCTCGACAAAGCAAGGCTGAGCAGAGCAAGCAGGGACAACACAGCCAAGCACAGGCAATGCAGGAGCTTCCTGCAGAGCTTCGATGACCACTTCCTGAGTAGTCTAGAGGGTGCTAGGAGGTGCTAGAGGAGCCAGCGAGGAGAGGTGCTCTGCCGGCCCTTGTACTGCCAAAGAAGGCGGGGCGGGTTGGAGCTGTGAAGGCAGGGGCAAGGTTGGCTGCACTGACCATGCGACGGTGGATTTGGGGATGCTGTGAGGAGGAAGCAGGGCAAAAAGCAGGCTCACAAGGCTGGACTTCCGGAGACCAACTTGGGCCTCTTCAGGGTCCTTCCGAGAAGAATCCCAGGCGCTAGGGCCCGAGCAGGAAGAGGGGCCCAAGAAAGCTGCTTCATATTCAAGGATGCCCTGCTGCAAGCTCCACAAGGGTCTGTGCCAAGGAGCAAGAAGCCCAGCAAAGGTGGCAGGAGAGCTGTGTGGAGGAGCAAGGAGCTGCTGGCCAAACTGCAACAGAAGAAGGAAGTGTACAGAAGGGGGAAGCGGGGACAGAGAACCTGGCAGCAGTGGGGGCATGTCAGCTGAGTAGGCAGGCATGGGGCTAGGAAGGCTGCAGTTGACTCTGGCGAGCGATGTCCGGGGCAACAGGAAGGGCTTCTTTAACTACTGCTTGGGCATGCAGGGACCTGCTGCTGTGGGCTCTGCGCTCAGCAGGTGGGGGCACAAGGTGGCCTCCCACGTCCCTTGCTGCGTGCCTTTTTCTGCCGCTCCACTGAAGACTCGGAGAGCTGCACGCCATGGGGGAAGAAGCAGGAGTGCACTTTGTGTGCCTCGAGGCAGAGGAGAAGAGCATAATAAACGCAGTGAACAAGTCCACTCGGGAGCTCTGGTTTCTTGCTTGCAGAGCGGATGAGCTGCAGTGGCTATGTGTGCCTCGGTCGGTGTGTTCTTTCTTGTAGCCCCCAGGTTGCACCCAGGCAAGCCACTGACCTGTGGCTATGCTGGCTGAAGCAGAAGGTCAGGGGCAAAGCTGCAAGGCATAAAGAGCAAGGGTTGCCCAGCGATGCCGAAGGGTGAGCTGGGCAGGAGCTGTTGGCGATGAAGAGCAGGAAATGGCCTTGATCTGGCACTCCACCGCAAATGCTTCTGAAGCAATGGGACATTCTCCTGTGCCAGCTCTGGGATTGCCAAACGTGGGCTCTGCACGGTGTGGGGAGGTGTCGTAGTGCAACTGTCCTTCCCAGCACGATGAGGTAGCCTCCCTCTGAGCACAGCGAACAGGGACAGAGAACAGGCGCAACAGTTTGCGCAGCAGTTTGCGCAGCAGTTTGCACAGAATGGTGCAAGAAGGCACCTTCATTTGCAGTCCCAGCAGCGCACGCTTTCTCAGGTCTGGTCATGACACACAGCAGAGCACGTTCCCCTGTGGCTGTTGAGTCGCTGCATCAGCTGTGTCAGAGGCGTCCACCCAGACAGACCCTCTGACAGCTGATGCAGCTCTCCAGGTCTCAGGCTGCAGGGAGTGCTTGGGGCCTCTCCGGGAGGCCTGGGCTGGCAGTCAGCTCCCCTGCAGGAGGTGCGCTGCTGTTGATGAGTTGTGTCGTCAGGTGAGGGAGCTACTGGAGGACGTCAGTAGGCTGCGTAGCATCCGAGAAGATGAGCAAGAGGTAGACAGGCTATTCCTGGAGACCATGCAGCTCCAGGAGTCCCAACCGCCCACTGCAGTGGAGTTGCCGGAGGGCTCTGTGCTCTGTGAAACAGTACAAAGTGACACTGTAGAAGGCAGCTGGAAAGCGGTCACTTCTTGTAGGAGGAGAAAGGCTCCTACTCCTGCTGAGGACTTGCAGTCGAGCAAGAGGCTTAGTGGCCTGCAGGCTGAGGAGGAGCTGGGCATGACTTCAAGGGAAGCAAGTGGGCTGACAGACCCTGTGCCACGCGGGAACACCTGGAAGAAGCGGCGAGTGATTGTTGTGGGTGACTGCCTGCTGCCGGGGACAGAGGACCTGACCTCTTGTCTAGAGAAGTTTGTTGCCTGCCAGGGGCTCGAATATGAGATGTCATGGAAAGACTGCCCAGGCTTGTCCATGCTTCGCACTATGACCCTCTGCTGCTCTTCCGTGTGGGCACTGACGATATCAAGGGCAAACTGGAAAGCATCCAAGCATGCAATTTCAGAGCTCTGGGCATGGTGGTCAAGGGTCTGAGAGGCCAGGTCATTCTCTCCTGAGTCCTGCCAGCGAGGGGGATGGATGGGAAGAGGAGGAGATGGATTTTGCAAGTTAACAACTGGCTGCGCCACCGGTGTTGGCAACAGGGTTTTGGTTTCTATGACCATGGGACCCTGTCTGAAGATCGACAACTGCTGGGGAGAGATGGGATCCACCTCGCTAAGCGGGGCACGCGTGTCTTTGCCAACAGGTTGGCCAGCCTCGTAAGGAGGCCTTTAAACTAGGAGAGATGGGGCAAGGGGAGAGTTATAGAGACAGGGTAGCCGGCAAAACGCGGCTCAAGCTGGGATGCCTCCAGCGGGCGCATGCAGCTGGGGAAGTGCGCATGGGACATGACTATGGAGGATCCGCTTGTACCCCTGCTGGGAAACCTGCATGCTCGATCAGCTCTCTGAAATGCCTGTACACCAATGCATGCAGCACGGGGAACAAAGAGGAAGAACTAGAGATCTGTGTGCGGCCGCAGGGCCATAAGCTCATTGCAGTTGCAGAGACATGGTGGGCTAGCTCACATGACGGAAATGCTGTCATGGATGGCTACGTGCTTTTTAGGAAAGACAGGCCAGGAAGGCGAGGTGGGGGAGTTGCTCTTTCTGTGAGAGAGCAACTGGGATGTATTGAGGGGTGGAAGAAGAGCGAGTCGAGAGCTTATGGGTAAGGATTAAAGGGCAGGCTAGCATGGGTGATGCTGTTGTGGGTGTTTACTGCAGGCCACCTGATCAGGAAGAGGAAGTCGATGAGGCCTTCTACAGACAGCTGGAAGTAGCCTCCCGATGCCAGGCCCTGGTTCTCGTGGGGGACTTCAACGAGCCTGATATCTGCTGGAAAGACAACGCAGCTAGGCACAAACGGTCCTGGAGGTTCCTGCAGAGCATTGGTGACAACTTCTTGACACAGGTGGTGCAGGAGCCAAGGAGGAGAGGTGTGCTGCTGGACCTCGTACTAAGAAACCAAGAAGGACTGGTGGAAGATGTGAAGGTCGGGGGCAGCCTTGGCTGCAGTGACCATGAGATGGTGGAGTTCAGGATGCTGCGAGGAGGAGGCAGGACACTAAGTAGGACTGCAACCCTGGAGTTTAGGAGAGCAAACTTTGGCCTCTTCAGGGACCTACTTGGAGGAATCCTATGGGTTAGGGCCCTAAAAGGAAGGGGTGTCCAAGAGAGCTGGTTAATATTCAAAGATCACTTCCTCCAGGCTCAAGAGCGGTGCATCCCTATGAGTAAGAAGTCAAGCAAAGCGGGCAGGAGACCTGCATGCACAAGCAAGGAGCTCCTGGCAAAACTCAAGCAGGAGAAGGAAGTCTACAGGATGTGGAAAGGGGGACAGGCCACTTGGGAGGAATAGAGGAACGTTGTCAGAGGATGCAGGGATGCAACGAGGAAGGCTAAGGCCCATTTGGAATTAAATCGGGCTAGAGATATCAAGGACAGCAAGAAGGGCTTCTTCAAATCCATCAGTAGCAAGAGGAAGACTAGGGAAAATGTGGGCCCTTTGCTGAATGGGGGGGGGGGGTGCCCTGGTGACGAATGATACAGAGAAGGCCGAGTTACTGAATGCCGCCTTTGCTTCAGTCTTTACTGTCAGGCGAGCCCCTAGGAATCCCAGACCCTGGAGACAAGAGAGAAAGTCTGGAGAAAGGAAGATTTTTCCCTTGGTCGAGGAGGATTGGGCTAGAGATCATTCAGGCAAACTTGACACCCACAAATCCATGGGCCCTGATGAGATGCACCCATGAGTGCTGAGGGAGCTGGCAGATGTTATTGCTAGGCCACTGTCCATCATCTTTGAAAGGTTATGGAGAACAGGAGAGGTGCCTGATGACTGGAAGAAAGCCAGCGTCACCCCAGTCTTCAAAAAGGGCAAGAAGGAGGACCCAGGGAGCTGCAGGCCAGTCAGCCTCACCTGCATCCCTGGAAAGGTGATGGAGCAGCTCATCCTGGAGGCCATCTCCAAGCATGTGGAGGACAAGAAGGTGATCAGGAGTAGTCAGCACGGCTTCACCAAGGGGAAATCATGCCTAACCAATCTGATAGCCTTCTATGATGGATGCCTGGCTGCGTAGATGAGGGGAGAGCAGTGGATGTTGTCCACATTCAGAGAGACCAGGACAGGCTGGAGAGGTGGGCGGAGAGGAACCTCGTGAAGTTCAACAAAGGCAAGTGCAGGGTGCTGCACCTGGGGAGGAATAACCCCATGCACCAGTACAGGTTGGGGGTTGACCTGCTGGAAAGCAGCTCTGCGGAGAAGGACCTGGGAGTGCTGCTGGACACCAAGTTAAGCATGAGGCAGCAATGTGCCCTTGTGGCCAAGGCAGCCAATGGCATGCCCAGTTGCCTTAGGAAGAGCATTGCCAGCAGGTCGAGGGAAGGACTCCTCCCCCTCTACTCAGCCCTGGCGAGGCCACACCTGCAGTTCTGTGTCCAGTTCCGGGCTCCCCAGTGCAAGAGAGACATGGAGCTACTGGAGCGAGTCCAGCGGAGGGCTGCTACGGGGATGAAGGCATTGCAGCATCTCTCCTATGACGAAAGGCTGAGAGAGCTGGGACCGTTCAGCCTGGAGAAGAGAAGGCTGAGGGGGGATCTGATCAGTGCGGAGATGTATGTGAAGGGAAGGTGTGGAGAGGATGGAGCCAGACTCTTTTCAGTGGTGCCCAGCGAACCTCAACCCTTCTGGCATTCCGGCGTTCTGGGATTTCATGGTTCTGTGGCATTCTGCGATTGCGTGTGCAGCCCTGGGCAGTGGAGCCCTCGGGCCTGGGGCAGTCTTCCCGGGGCTCTCTTGCTGGCCTGCCCCAGCCCCACGTCCTTCCCAGCCCTCGCCTCCTTGCGCTCGCCTGCCACCTGCCACCGCCAGCGCAGGCGCCCGGCACACCAAGACCCTCTCTCGCGGCACGCACAAAGCACACTCGGATGCACCCAGCTGGGCACCCAGCAGCTCTTATTCAGCGTTTGCCCCGCAGGCCCCAGCAGCCCCAGTCCTGCAGAGAGGCGGGGCTGCCGGGCGCCTGTCAGAAGGGCAGCAGCCCCTTGCTGCGCATGGCCAGGCTCTCGGAGAGCAAGTCCGCCAGGCGCGCGTAGCTCTGCTCGGGCAACAGCCGCAGCAGCAGCCGGTAGAGCAGCTCCCGGTCGCACTGGGAGGCGTAGAGCACCACGGCGCCCAGCACGCACACCACCAGCAGCTCCAGGCACACGAAGAGCACGCAGAGTCTCCTGCGGGACAGCGGAGGCATGGCAGACGCAGCAGCCCACGCAGGCCATCGCAGCCCTGTCTTGCCCGCACCCAGCCCTGCGACCCAGGGGCCCCTGCAGGGAACCCTCCGCCTGCCCCCCGGGCGCTGCTCGTCGCTCCCTCGCGCAGGCTTGCAGAAGAGCCGCCGCAAGCCCGCAAAGAAGGAAGCCCGCCACAAGGGCAACCCTCCCGGGGCACTTTCCCAGCTGCACAGCCCACAGCCCGGCAGCAGGAGCCCCAGCGCGGGAACCGCTCGCTGCACGGCAGCCCAGGCGCGGGCCCTGGCACACGAGGCACCCCCGGGGCAACTCACTTCAGCCAGGTAGCGAAGCCGCGTCTCTTGGCCAGCTCCTCCCTCTCCTGCACGTCAACAGAGAGCGGGCACACGTGTGCGGCTGCACGCGGCTGCACGCTGCCCCTCTCCGCACCGACAGCCCACCAGCCAGCTGGCCGGCCGGCCGGGGCAGCCCTCGCTGCCGCCTCTCGCCCTTACCAGCTGGGCTTCCAGCAGCTCGGGCAGCACACACCCCTCCGCCTGCGGCTCCTGCTCCACCCGCTGCTCGCTGCAGGCAACAGGGCTTGCTTGGACCAGCACGCGCCTCCATGGCCACTGGCGCTCCCCATCGCCATGCAGCGGGGCAACGGCGGTAGGGATGGGGGCAGGGACGGGCGTCTCCTCTCCCACCACGTGCTGCACAGACCCCCCGTGGCCTCCCGGCACCGCCGCTGGCACCCGCTGGGACTCCCGCTGCAGCACAGAGCCCCTGCAGAGCCCCGTGGGCAGAGCGCTCCCCGGGCCCCACTCACTAGGCGTTTTCCAGCTCCAGCTCCTCCACCTGCTCTCGCAGAGCCCGCATTGCCGCACGCTGCGCCTGCCAGACGGAAGGGTCACGCTCCGTGCGCCCACTGCAGCCCGCTGCCGGGCCCCGGCCACTGGGCGCCCACCACCCGCTGCCCTCGCCCCCTCGGCGCTACCTTTGCCCGCTCCTGCTGCTCCCGCAGCTGCTCCTTCAGCTGTGCCGAGCGCTGTTTCTCCTGCAAAACACGGAGCACACCCTGCGGGCAGCGCAGCTGGCAGCTGCGCAGCCCCCTCCCCGGCCAGCCCCAGGGCTCGGCCCCCTCACCACTGCCCCGCTGCAGGCCACAGGCAGGGCTGGCCGCGGACACGGACACGGGCACGGAGAGCCCAAGGGCAGTCACGCAGCCCGGCCCCCGGGGCGAACGCCCTCCCCACACCCCCCGCTGCCTGCAGCCTGCCGGCACCGCACGGCCAGCACGGCTCCCCTCGGCCCCCTACCTCGTGCAGCTCCTGCAGCCTCGCGTCTCTCTCCTGCTTGGCCGCCTGCAAGCGCTCCTGCAGCAGAGCAGAGGCGAGGAGAGGAGAGCGAGAGGAGCAGCCGTCAGGGCACGGCAGAGCTGCTGCCGGCAGCAGGTGCCCTGCCGCTGCCCTGGCAGGCGGCTGCCCTCAGGGAGCCAGCTCTGCCGGCACCGCGCGGCACGGAGAGGCCCGCGGCCCGGCTCACCTCCAGCTCTGGCTGCAGCTGCTGCATGGCCTGCAGCTGCTGGCGGCTGCTGCAGCAGCGCTGCCTGAGGGCCTCGTTGTCCCTGCGCAGCTCCCGGGCGGCATCCTGCAGCTCCTGCTTCTCCTCCTGCTGCGTGGGCAAGGCGCAGAGCAGGCCTTCAGCGCAGGGCAGAGACGGCCCCGGCAGGGCTGCAGCGGGGGCAGCCCCAGCCCCTGCGCCAGGGGCGCTCCGCACCTACCAGGCACCGCAGCAGCTCCCGGCAGCGGCCCCTCTCCTGCTGGCTCTGCTGCAGCTGCTCCCGCAGCCTGCTGAGCTTGTCCAGCAGCTCCTGCGGCTCCTCGGCCACTCTCCTGCGCCTCCGCTGCCTGCAGCCATGGGGGCCCTCAGTCGCCCTGCGCAGGCCCTCCCCGCTTCCCAGCCCTGCCTGCGTTTGGGGGACCTGTGTGGCACCCGGCGCCACACAGCTGCCCCGCCTGCTGCGTCCCCGCGCCCAGCACCGTGGGCATCATCCCACCTTTCCGCCTGCTCCGCCAGCCGGGCGTTGGTGCTCTGCAGCGCCTCGTGCTCCGCCTGCAGCAGCTCCAGCTGCTCCAGCAGCTCCCGCTTCTGCGCCCGCACCTGCCGCAGGGCCGCCCGCACCTCCGCCACCTCCATGGCTTGTGCCCGTGCCGCACGTGCCCCACGCAGCTGCCCCGCGCTCTGCAAGCGCGCCCTGGGGGGGCCCCGGCCGCCTGCGGCAGGCAGGGCAAGAGGAGACCCCGGCAGCGGCGGCTCTGGCGATCAGCACGCAGTTCTGCTGCCCGCCCCAGAGCACGAGGCTAGCACCAAACCCTCGCTCCACCCGCCACGTCACGCAACGCAATGCCACGCAACGCCACGCCGCGCCTGGCGCACGCGCTCAGCGGCAGTGCGGTCGCAAGGCAGCTGGGCGAGACTCTGCCGCCGCCCGGGGAAAGGCCGCCGCGCTCACAATAGCTCGGGGCCGTCACAAAGGGCCCGTGTGTGCGCTGGCCCGGGGCGGCCTGTGACCCGCGCAGGCCCCCGCGTGCTGCTGCTGCTGCCCCAGCCCCCTGCCCAGGCAGGGAGGGCGAAGACCTCAGGCTGCAGGCACCCGGGCAAAGCCCTGCGCAGCCCCTTCCTCCGCTGCCACGGATGCAAAGAGCTCTTCTTTTCACACGGCAAGTTGCCCAGGGCAGCGATGGCACATAGGGCTACCAGTGTGAAGATTCTGGGCCACCACTGCGCTGCAAAGTGCATGTTTTCGGCCACGTTCGTATTAGGTGGCTCCCCATCTTGGCCAATATGGAAGCACCAACAAAGAGTACGAAGAAGGTTCAGATCTCACAACAAATGAGGTGTTTCTTCGATTGGTATTCCTAACTTCCTTTACAATAAAACTTGATGCTATCCACTGGAAGATATTGTTTGAATAACAGAGCAGTGTTTCTTTTGGAATCTCTCAATGAAATATGAAAATATGGTTGTTTCCACTTCTTTATTTTCCCTTGACACTCGAGATGATTGAACTTGCTGAAAGATAGCCCTGTGGGGATACGTCTATGTCTGCCTTGCCCGGGAAGTATTGGGGCTTCTGGTTTCAGATAAGAGAGGTCCCCTCGAGCCTTTGCCTCAGGCCTCCCCTCTCCAAAATCAAGGAGCTCTTCCCACGACGGCCTTCGCTTGCTGCTGTGTCCGTACATTTGAGTTGCCTGGCCTTTCCCAGCTCGACAAAGCAAGGCTGAGCAGAGCAAGCAGGGACAACACAGCCAAGCACAGGCAATGCAGGAGCTTCCTGCAGAGCTTCGATGACCACTTCCTGAGTAGTCTAGAGGGTGCTAGGAGGTGCTAGAGGAGCCAGCGAGGAGAGGTGCTCTGCCGGCCCTTGTACTGCCAAAGAAGGCGGGGCGGGTTGGAGCTGTGAAGGCAGGGGCAAGGTTGGCTGCACTGACCATGCGACGGTGGATTTGGGGATGCTGTGAGGAGGAAGCAGGGCAAAAAGCAGGCTCACAAGGCTGGACTTCCGGAGACCAACTTGGGCCTCTTCAGGGTCCTTCCGAGAAGAATCCCAGGCGCTAGGGCCCGAGCAGGAAGAGGGGCCCAAGAAAGCTGCTTCATATTCAAGGATGCCCTGCTGCAAGCTCCACAAGGGTCTGTGCCAAGGAGCAAGAAGCCCAGCAAAGGTGGCAGGAGAGCTGTGTGGAGGAGCAAGGAGCTGCTGGCCAAACTGCAACAGAAGAAGGAAGTGTACAGAAGGGGGAAGCGGGGACAGAGAACCTGGCAGCAGTGGGGGCATGTCAGCTGAGTAGGCAGGCATGGGGCTAGGAAGGCTGCAGTTGACTCTGGCGAGCGATGTCCGGGGCAACAGGAAGGGCTTCTTTAACTACTGCTTGGGCATGCAGGGACCTGCTGCTGTGGGCTCTGCGCTCAGCAGGTGGGGGCACAAGGTGGCCTCCCACGTCCCTTGCTGCGTGCCTTTTTCTGCCGCTCCACTGAAGACTCGGAGAGCTGCACGCCATGGGGGAAGAAGCAGGAGTGCACTTTGTGTGCCTCGAGGCAGAGGAGAAGAGCATAATAAACGCAGTGAACAAGTCCACTCGGGAGCTCTGGTTTCTTGCTTGCAGAGCGGATGAGCTGCAGTGGCTATGTGTGCCTCGGTCGGTGTGTTCTTTCTTGTAGCCCCCAGGTTGCACCCAGGCAAGCCACTGACCTGTGGCTATGCTGGCTGAAGCAGAAGGTCAGGGGCAAAGCTGCAAGGCATAAAGAGCAAGGGTTGCCCAGCGATGCCGAAGGGTGAGCTGGGCAGGAGCTGTTGGCGATGAAGAGCAGGAAATGGCCTTGATCTGGCACTCCACCGCAAATGCTTCTGAAGCAATGGGACATTCTCCTGTGCCAGCTCTGGGATTGCCAAACGTGGGCTCTGCACGGTGTGGGGAGGTGTCGTAGTGCAACTGTCCTTCCCAGCACGATGAGGTAGCCTCCCTCTGAGCACAGCGAACAGGGACAGAGAACAGGCGCAACAGTTTGCGCAGCAGTTTGCGCAGCAGTTTGCACAGAATGGTGCAAGAAGGCACCTTCATTTGCAGTCCCAGCAGCGCATGCTTTCTCAGGTCTGGTCATGACACACAGCAGAGCACGTTCCCCTGTGGCTGTTGAGTCGCTGCATCAGCTGTGTCAGAGGCGTCCACCCAGACAGACCCTCTGACAGCTGATGCAGCTCTCCAGGTCTCAGGCTGCAGGGAGTGCTTGGGGCCTCTCCGGGAGGCCTGGGCTGGCAGTCAGCTCCCCTGCAGGAGGTGCGCTGCTGTTGATGAGTTGTGTCGTCAGGTGAGGGAGCTACTGGAGGACGTCAGTAGGCTGCGTAGCATCCGAGAAGATGAGCAAGAGGTAGACAGGCTATTCCTGGAGACCATGCAGCTCCAGGAGTCCCAACCGCCCACTGCAGTGGAGTTGCCGGAGGGCTCTGTGCTCTGTGAAACAGTACAAAGTGACACTGTAGAAGGCAGCTGGAAAGCGGTCACTTCTTGTAGGAGGAGAAAGGCTCCTGCTCCTGCTGAGGACTTGCAGTCGAGCAAGAGGCTTAGTGGCCTGCAGGCTGAGGAGGAGCTGGGCATGACTTCAAGGGAAGCAAGTGGGCTGACAGACCCTGTGCCACGCGGGAACACCTGGAAGAAGCGGCGAGTGATTGTTGTGGGTGACTGCCTGCTGCCGGGGACAGAGGACCTGACCTCTTGTCTAGAGAAGTTTGTTGCCTGCCAGGGGCTCGAATATGAGATGTCATGGAAAGACTGCCCAGGCTTGTCCATGCTTCGCACTATGACCCTCTGCTGCTCTTCCGTGTGGGCACTGACGATATCAAGGGCAAACTGGAAAGCATCCAAGCATGCAATTTCAGAGCTCTGGGCATGGTGGTCAAGGGTCTGAGAGGCCAGGTCATTCTCTCCTGAGTCCTGCCAGCGAGGGGGATGGATGGGAAGAGGAGGAGATGGATTTTGCAAGTTAACAACTGGCTGCGCCACCGGTGTTGGCAACAGGGTTTTGGTTTCTATGACCATGGGACCCTGTCTGAAGATCGACAACTGCTGGGGAGAGATGGGATCCACCTCGCTAAGCGGGGCACGCGTGTCTTTGCCAACAGGTTGGCCAGCCTCGTAAGGAGGCCTTTAAACTAGGAGAGATGGGGCAAGGGGAGAGTTATAGAGACAGGGTAGCCGGCAAAACGCAGCTCAAGCTGGGATGCCTCCAGCGGGCGCATGCAGCTGGGGAAGTGCGCATGGGACATGACTATGGAGGATCCGCTTGTACCCCTGCTGGGAAACCTGCATGCTCGATCAGCTCTCTGAAATGCCTGTACACCAATGCATGCAGCACGGGGAACAAAGAGGAAGAACTAGAGATCTGTGTGCGGCCGCAGGGCCATAAGCTCATTGCAGTTGCAGAGACATGGTGGGCTAGCTCACATGACGGAAATGCTGTCATGGATGGCTACGTGCTTTTTAGGAAAGACAGGCCAGGAAGGCGAGGTGGGGGAGTTGCTCTTTCTGTGAGAGAGCAACTGGGATGTATTGAGGGGTGGAAGAAGAGCGAGTCGAGAGCTTATGGGTAAGGATTAAAGGGCAGGCTAGCATGGGTGATGCTGTTGTGGGTGTTTACTGCAGGCCACCTGATCAGGAAGAGGAAGTCGATGAGGCCTTCTACAGACAGCTGGAAGTAGCCTCCCGATGCCAGGCCCTGGTTCTCCTGGGGGACTTCAACGAGCCTGATATCTGCTGGAAAGACAACGCAGCTAGGCACAAACGGTCCTGGAGGTTCCTGCAGAGCATTGGTGACAACTTCTTGACACAGGTGGTGCAGGAGCCAAGGAGGAGAGGTGTGCTGCTGGACCTCGTACTAAGAAACCAAGAAGGACTGGTGGAAGATGTGAAGGTCGGGGGCAGCCTTGGCTGCAGTGACCATGAGATGGTGGAGTTCAGGATGCTGCGAGGAGGAGGCAGGACACTAAGTAGGACTGCAACCCTGGAGTTTAGGAGAGCAAACTTTGGCCTCTTCAGGGACCTACTTGGAGGAATCCTATGGGTTAGGGCCCTAAAAGGAAGGGGTGTCCAAGAGAGCTGGTTAATATTCAAAGATCACTTCCTCCAGGCTCAAGAGCGGTGCATCCCTATGAGTAAGAAGTCAAGCAAAGCGGGCAGGAGACCTGCATGCACAAGCAAGGAGCTCCTGGCAAAACTCAAGCAGGAGAAGGAAGTCTACAGGATGTGGAAAGGGGGACAGGCCACTTGGGAGGAATAGAGGAACGTTGTCAGAGGATGCAGGGATGCAACGAGGAAGGCTAAGGCCCATTTGGAATTAAATCGGGCTAGAGATATCAAGGACAGCAAGAAGGGCTTCTTCAAATCCATCAGTAGCAAGAGGAAGACTAGGGAAAATGTGGGCCCTTTGCTGAATGGGGGGGGGGGGTGCCCTGGTGACGAATGATACAGAGAAGGCCGAGTTACTGAATGCCGCCTTTGCTTCAGTCTTTACTGTCAGGCGAGCCCCTAGGAATCCCAGACCCTGGAGACAAGAGAGAAAGTCTGGAGAAAGGAAGATTTTTCCCTTGGTCGAGGAGGATTGGGTTAGAGCTCATTCAGGCAAACTTGACACCCACAAATCCATGGGCCCTGATGAGATGCACCCATGAGTGCTGAGGGAGCTGGCAGATGTTATTGCTAGGCCACTGTCCATCATCTTTGAAAGGTTATGGAGAACAGGAGAGGTGCCTGATGACTGGAAGAAAGCCAGCGTCACCCCAGTCTTCAAAAAGGGCAAGAAGGAGGACCCAGGGAGCTGCAGGCCAGTCAGCCTCACCTGCATCCCTGGAAAGGTGATGGAGCAGCTCATCCTGGAGGCCATCTCCAAGCATGTGGAGGACAAGAAGGTGATCAGGAGTAGTCAGCACGGCTTCACCAAGGGGAAATCATGCCTAACCAATCTGATAGCCTTCTATGATGGATGCCTGGCTGCGTAGATGAGGGGAGAGCAGTGGATGTTGTCCACATTCAGAGAGACCAGGACAGGCTGGAGAGGTGGGCGGAGAGGAACCTCGTGAAGTTCAACAAAGGCAAGTGCAGGGTGCTGCACCTGGGGAGGAATAACCCCATGCACCAGTACAGGTTGGGGGTTGACCTGCTGGAAAGCAGCTCTGCGGAGAAGGACCTGGGAGTGCTGCTGGACACCAAGTTAAGCATGAGGCAGCAATGTGCCCTTGTGGCCAAGGCAGCCAATGGCATGCCCAGTTGCCTTAGGAAGAGCATTGCCAGCAGGTCGAGGGAAGGACTCCTCCCCCTCTACTCAGCCCTGGCGAGGCCACACCTGCAGTTCTGTGTCCAGTTCCGGGCTCCCCAGTGCAAGAGAGACATGGAGCTACTGGAGCGAGTCCAGCGGAGGGCTGCTACGGGGATGAAGGCATTGCAGCATCTCTCCTATGACGAAAGGCTGAGAGAGCTGGGACCGTTCAGCCTGGAGAAGAGAAGGCTGAGGGGGGATCTGATCAGTGCGGAGATGTATGTGAAGGGAAGGTGTGGAGAGGATGGAGCCAGACTCTTTTCAGTGGTGCCCAGCGAACCTCAACCCTTCTGGCATTCCGGCGTTCTGGGATTTCATGGTTCTGTGGCATTCTGCGATTGCGTGTGCAGCCCTGGGCAGTGGAGCCCTCGGGCCTGGGGCAGTCTTCCCGGGGCTCTCTTGCTGGCCTGCCCCAGCCCCACGTCCTTCCCAGCCCTCGCCTCCTTGCGCTCGCCTGCCACCTGCCACCGCCAGCGCAGGCGCCCGGCACACCAAGACCCTCTCTCGCGGCACGCACAAAGCACACTCGGATGCACCCAGCTGGGCACCCAGCAGCTCTTATTCAGCGTTTGCCCCGCAGGCCCCAGCAGCCCCAGTCCTGCAGAGAGGCGGGGCTGCCGGGCGCCTGTCAGAAGGGCAGCAGCCCCTTGCTGCGCATGGCCAGGCTCTCGGAGAGCAAGTCCGCCAGGCGCGCGTAGCTCTGCTCGGGCAACAGCCGCAGCAGCAGCCGGTAGAGCAGCTCCCGGTCGCACTGGGAGGCGTAGAGCACCACGGCGCCCAGCACGCACACCACCAGCAGCTCCAGGCACACGAAGAGCACGCAGAGTCTCCTGCGGGACAGCGGAGGCATGGCAGACGCAGCAGCCCACGCAGGCCATCGCAGCCCTGTCTTGCCCGCACCCAGCCCTGCGACCCAGGGGCCCCTGCAGGGAACCCTCCGCCTGCCCCCCGGGCGCTGCTCGTCGCTCCCTCGCGCAGGCTTGCAGAAGAGCCGCCGCAAGCCCGCAAAGAAGGAAGCCCGCCACAAGGGCAACCCTCCCGGGGCACTTTCCCAGCTGCACAGCCCACAGCCCGGCAGCAGGAGCCCCAGCGCGGGAACCGCTCGCTGCACGGCAGCCCAGGCGCGGGCCCTGGCACACGAGGCACCCCCGGGGCAACTCACTTCAGCCAGGTAGCGAAGCCGCGTCTCTTGGCCAGCTCCTCCCTCTCCTGCACGTCAACAGAGAGCGGGCACACGTGTGCGGCTGCACGCGGCTGCACGCTGCCCCTCTCCGCACCGACAGCCCACCAGCCAGCTGGCCGGCCGGCCGGGGCAGCCCTCGCTGCCGCCTCTCGCCCTTACCAGCTGGGCTTCCAGCAGCTCGGGCAGCACACACCCCTCCGCCTGCGGCTCCTGCTCCACCCGCTGCTCGCTGCAGGCAACAGGGCTTGCTTGGACCAGCACGCGCCTCCATGGCCACTGGCGCTCCCCATCGCCATGCAGCGGGGCAACGGCGGTAGGGATGGGGGCAGGGACGGGCGTCTCCTCTCCCACCACGTGCTGCACAGACCCCCCGTGGCCTCCCGGCACCGCCGCTGGCACCCGCTGGGACTCCCGCTGCAGCACAGAGCCCCTGCAGAGCCCCGTGGGCAGAGCGCTCCCCGGGCCCCACTCACTAGGCGTTTTCCAGCTCCAGCTCCTCCACCTGCTCTCGCAGAGCCCGCATTGCCGCACGCTGCGCCTGCCAGACGGAAGGGTCACGCTCCGTGCGCCCACTGCAGCCCGCTGCCGGGCCCCGGCCACTGGGCGCCCACCACCCGCTGCCCTCGCCCCCTCGGCGCTACCTTTGCCCGCTCCTGCTGCTCCCGCAGCTGCTCCTTCAGCTGTGCCGAGCGCTGTTTCTCCTGCAAAACACGGAGCACACCCTGCGGGCAGCGCAGCTGGCAGCTGCGCAGCCCCCTCCCCGGCCAGCCCCAGGGCTCGGCCCCCTCACCACTGCCCCGCTGCAGGCCACAGGCAGGGCTGGCCGCGGACACGGACACGGGCACGGAGAGCCCAAGGGCAGTCACGCAGCCCGGCCCCCGGGGCGAACGCCCTCCCCACACCCCCCGCTGCCTGCAGCCTGCCGGCACCGCACGGCCAGCACGGCTCCCCTCGGCCCCCTACCTCGTGCAGCTCCTGCAGCCTCGCGTCTCTCTCCTGCTTGGCCGCCTGCAAGCGCTCCTGCAGCAGAGCAGAGGCGAGGAGAGGAGAGCGAGAGGAGCAGCCGTCAGGGCACGGCAGAGCTGCTGCCGGCAGCAGGTGCCCTGCCGCTGCCCTGGCAGGCGGCTGCCCTCAGGGAGCCAGCTCTGCCGGCACCGCGCGGCACGGAGAGGCCCGCGGCCCGGCTCACCTCCAGCTCTGGCTGCAGCTGCTGCATGGCCTGCAGCTGCTGGCGGCTGCTGCAGCAGCGCTGCCTGAGGGCCTCGTTGTCCCTGCGCAGCTCCCGGGCGGCATCCTGCAGCTCCTGCTTCTCCTCCTGCTGCGTGGGCAAGGCGCAGAGCAGGCCTTCAGCGCAGGGCAGAGACGGCCCCGGCAGGGCTGCAGCGGGGGCAGCCCCAGCCCCTGCGCCAGGGGCGCTCCGCACCTACCAGGCACCGCAGCAGCTCCCGGCAGCGGCCCCTCTCCTGCTGGCTCTGCTGCAGCTGCTCCCGCAGCCTGCTGAGCTTGTCCAGCAGCTCCTGCGGCTCCTCGGCCACTCTCCTGCGCCTCCGCTGCCTGCAGCCATGGGGGCCCTCAGTCGCCCTGCGCAGGCCCTCCCCGCTTCCCAGCCCTGCCTGCGTTTGGGGGACCTGTGTGGCACCCGGCGCCACACAGCTGCCCCGCCTGCTGCGTCCCCGCGCCCAGCACCGTGGGCATCATCCCACCTTTCCGCCTGCTCCGCCAGCCGGGCGTTGGTGCTCTGCAGCGCCTCGTGCTCCGCCTGCAGCAGCTCCAGCTGCTCCAGCAGCTCCCGCTTCTGCGCCCGCACCTGCCGCAGGGCCGCCCGCACCTCCGCCACCTCCATGGCTTGTGCCCGTGCCGCACGTGCCCCACGCAGCTGCCCCGCGCTCTGCAAGCGCGCCCTGGGGGGGCCCCAGCCGCCTGCGGCAGGCAGGGCAAGAGGAGACCCCGGCAGCGGCGGCTCTGGCGATCAGCACGCAGTTCTGCTGCCCGCCCCAGAGCACGAGGCTAGCACCAAACCCTCGCTCCACCCGCCGCGTCACGCAACGCAATGCCACGCAACGCCACGCCGCGCCTGGCGCACGCGCTCAGCGGCAGTGCGGTCGCAAGGCAGCTGGGCGAGACTCTGCCGCCGCCCGGGGAAAGGCCGCCGCACTCACAATAGCTCGGGGCCGTCACAAAGGGCCCGTGTGTGCGCTGGCCCGGGGCGGCCTGTGACCCGCGCAGGCCCCCGCGTGCTGCTGCTGCCCCAGCCCCCTGCCCAGGCAGGGAGGGCGAAGACCTCAGGCTGCAGGCACCCGGGCAAAGCCCTGCGCAGCCCCTTCCTCCGCTGCCACGGATGCAAAGAGCTCTTCTTTTCACACGGCAAGTTGCCCAGGGCAGCGATGGCACATAGGGCTACCAGTGTGAAGATTCTGGGCCACCACTGCGCTGCAAAGTGCATGTTTTCGGCCACGTTCGTATTAGGTGGCTCCCCATCTTGGCCAATATGGAAGCACCAACAAAGAGTACGAAGAAGGTTCAGATCTCACAACAAATGAGGTGTTTCTTCGATTGGTATTCCTAACTTCCTTTACAATAAAACTTGATGCTATCCACTGGAAGATATTGTTTGAATAACAGAGCAGTGTTTCTTTTGGAATCTCTCAATGAAATATGAAAATATGGTTGTTTCCACTTCTTTATTTTCCCTTGACACTCGAGATGATTGAACTTGCTGAAAGATAGCCCTGTGGGGATACGTCTATGTCTGCCTTGCCCGGGAAGTATTGGGGCTTCTGGTTTCAGATAAGAGAGGTCCCCTCGAGCCTTTGCCTCAGGCCTCCCCTCTCCAAAATCAAGGAGCTCTTCCCACGACGGCCTTCGCTTGCTGCTGTGTCCGTACATTTGAGTTGCCTGGCCTTTCCCAGCTCGACAAAGCAAGGCTGAGCAGAGCAAGCAGGGACAACACAGCCAAGCACAGGCAATGCAGGAGCTTCCTGCAGAGCTTCGATGACCACTTCCTGAGTAGTCTAGAGGGTGCTAGGAGGTGCTAGAGGAGCCAGCGAGGAGAGGTGCTCTGCCGGCCCTTGTACTGCCAAAGAAGGCGGGGCGGGTTGGAGCTGTGAAGGCAGGGGCAAGGTTGGCTGCACTGACCATGCGACGGTGGATTTGGGGATGCTGTGAGGAGGAAGCAGGGCAAAAAGCAGGCTCACAAGGCTGGACTTCCGGAGACCAACTTGGGCCTCTTCAGGGTCCTTCCGAGAAGAATCCCAGGCGCTAGGGCCCGAGCAGGAAGAGGGGCCCAAGAAAGCTGCTTCATATTCAAGGATGCCCTGCTGCAAGCTCCACAAGGGTCTGTGCCAAGGAGCAAGAAGCCCAGCAAAGGTGGCAGGAGAGCTGTGTGGAGGAGCAAGGAGCTGCTGGCCAAACTGCAACAGAAGAAGGAAGTGTACAGAAGGGGGAAGCGGGGACAGAGAACCTGGCAGCAGTGGGGGCTTGTCAGCTGAGTAGGCAGGCATGGGGCTAGGAAGGCTGCAGTTGACTCTGGCGAGCGATGTCCGGGGCAACAGGAAGGGCTTCTTTAACTACTGCTTGGGCATGCAGGGACCTGCTGCTGTGGGCTCTGCGCTCAGCAGGTGGGGGCACAAGGTGACCTCCCACGTCCCTTGCTGCGTGCCTTTTTCTGCCGCTCCACTGAAGACTCGGAGAGCTGCACGCCATGGGGGAAGAAGCAGGAGTGCACTTTGTGTGCCTCGAGGCAGAGGAGAAGAGCATAATAAACGCAGTGAACAAGTCCACTCGGGAGCTCTGGTTTCTTGCTTGCAGAGCGGATGAGCTGCAGTGGCTATGTGTGCCTCGGTCGGTGTGTTCTTTCTTGTAGCCCCCAGGTTGCACCCAGGCAAGCCACTGACCTGTGGCTATGCTGGCTGAAGCAGAAGGTCAGGGGCAAAGCTGCAAGGCATAAAGAGCAAGGGTTGCCCAGCGATGCCGAAGGGTGAGCTGGGCAGGAGCTGTTGGCGATGAAGAGCAGGAAATGGCCTTGATCTGGCACTCCACCGCAAATGCTTCTGAAGCAATGGGACATTCTCCTGTGCCAGCTCTGGGATTGCCAAACGTGGGCTCTGCACGGTGTGGGGAGGTGTCGTAGTGCAACTGTCCTTCCCAGCACGATGAGGTAGCCTCCCTCTGAGCACAGCGAACAGGGACAGAGAACAGGCGCAGCAGTTTGCGCAGCAGTTTGCACAGAATGGTGCAAGAAGGCACCTTCATTTGCAGTCCCAGCAGCGCACGCTTTCTCAGGTCTGGTCATGACACACAGCAGAGCACGTTCCCCTGTGGCTGTTGAGTCGCTGCATCAGCTGTGTCAGAGGCGTCCACCCAGACAGACCCTCTGACAGCTGATGCAGCTCTCCAGGTCTCAGGCTGCAGGGAGTGCTTGGGGCCTCTCCGGGAGGCCTGGGCTGGCAGTCAGCTCCCCTGCAGGAGGTGCGCTGCTGTTGATGAGTTGTGTCGTCAGGTGAGGGAGCTACTGGAGGACGTCAGTAGGCTGCGTAGCATCCGAGAAGATGAGCAAGAGGTAGACAGGCTATTCCCGGAGACCATGCAGCTCCAGGAGTCCCAACCGCCCACTGCAGTGGAGTTGCCGGAGGGCTCTGTGCTCTGTGAAACAGTACAAAGTGACACTGTAGAAGGCAGCTGGAAAGCGGTCACTTCTTGTAGGAGGAGAAAGGCTCCTGCTCCTGCTGAGGACTTGCAGTCGAGCAAGAGGCTTAGTGGCCTGCAGGCTGAGGAGGAGCTGGGCATGACTTCAAGGGAAGCAAGTGGGCTGACAGACCCTGTGCCACGCGGGAACACCTGGAAGAAGCGGCGAGTGATTGTTGTGGGTGACTGCCTGCTGCCGGGGACAGAGGACCTGACCTCTTGTCTAGAGAAGTTTGTTGCCTGCCAGGGGCTCGAATATGAGATGTCATGGAAAGACTGCCCAGGCTTGTCCATGCTTCGCACTATGACCCTCTGCTGCTCTTCCGTGTGGGCACTGACGATATCAAGGGCAAACTGGAAAGCATCCAAGCATGCAATTTCAGAGCTCTGGGCATGGTGGTCAAGGGTCTGAGAGGCCAGGTCATTCTCTCCTGAGTCCTGCCAGCGAGGGGGATGGATGGGAAGAGGAGGAGATGGATTTTGCAAGTTAACAACTGGCTGCGCCACCGGTGTTGGCAACAGGGTTTTGGTTTCTATGACCATGGGACCCTGTCTGAAGATCGACAACTGCTGGGGAGAGATGGGATCCACCTCGCTAAGCGGGGCACGCGTGTCTTTGCCAACAGGTTGGCCAGCCTCGTAAGGAGGCCTTTAAACTAGGAGAGATGGGGCAAGGGGAGAGTTATAGAGACAGGGTAGCCGGCAAAACGCGGCTCAAGCTGGGATGCCTCCAGCGGGCGCATGCAGCTGGGGAAGTGCGCATGGGACATGACTATGGAGGATCCGCTTGTACCCCTGCTGGGAAACCTGCATGCTCGATCAGCTCTCTGAAATGCCTCTACACCAATGCATGCAGCACGGGGAATAAAGAGGAAGAACCAGAGATCTGTGTGCGGCCGCAGGGCCATAAGCTCATTGCAATTGCAGAGACACGGTGGGCTAGCTCACATGACGGAAATGCTGTCATGGATGGCTACGTGCTTTTTAGGAAAGACAGGCCAGGAAGGCGAGGTGGGGGAGTTGCTCTTTCTGTGAGAGAGCAACTGGGAAGTATCGAGCTCTGCCGAGGGGTGGAAGAAGAGCGAGTCGAGAGCTTATGGGTAAGGATTAAAGGGCAGGCTAGCATGGGTGATGCTGTTGTGGGTGTTTACTGCAGGCCACCTGATCAGGAAGAGGAAGTCGATGAGGCCTTCTACAGACAGCTGGAAGTAGCCTCCCGATGCCAGGCCCTGGTTCTCGTGGGGGACTTCAACGAGCCTGATATCTGCTGGAAAGACAACGCAGCTAGGCACAAACGGTCCTGGAGGTTCCTGCAGAGCATTGGTGACAACTTCTTGACACAGGTGGTGCAGGAGCCAAGGAGGAGAGGTGTGCTGCTGGACCTCGTACTAAGAAACCAAGAAGGACTGGTGGAAGATGTGAAGGTCGGGGGCAGCCTTGGCTGCAGTGACCATGAGATGGTGGAGTTCAGGATGCTGCGAGGAGGAGGCAGGACACTAAGTAGGACTGCAAGCCTGGAGTTTGGGAGAGCAAACTTTGGCCTCTTCAGGGACCTACTTGGAGGAATCCTATGGGTTAGGGCCCTAAAAGGAAGGGGGGTCCAAGAGAGCTGGTTGATATTCAAAGATCACTTCCTCCAGGCTCAAGAGCGGTGCATCCCTATGAGTAAGAAGTCAAGCAAAGCGGGCAGGAGACCTGCATGCACAAGCAAGGAGCTCCTGGCAAAACTCAAGCAGGAGAAGGAAGTCTACAGGATGTGGAAAGGGGGACAGGCCACTTGGGAGGAATAGAGGAACGTTGTCAGAGGATGCAGGGATGCAACGAGGAAGGCTAAGGCCCATTTGGAATTAAATCGGGCTAGAGATATCAAGGACAGCAAGAAGGGCTTCTTCAAATCCATCAGTAGCAAGAGGAAGACTAGGGAAAATGTGGGCCCTTTGCTGAATGGGGGGGGGGGGGGTGCCCTGGTGACGAATGATACAGAGAAGGCCGAGTTACTGAATGCCGCCTTTGCTTCAGTCTTTACTGTCAGGCGAGCCCCTAGGAATCCCAGACCCTGGAGACAAGAGAGAAAGTCTGGAGAAAGGAAGATTTTTCCCTTGGTCGAGGAGGATTGGGTTAGAGCTCATTCAGGCAAACTTGACACCCACAAATCCATGGGCCCTGATGAGATGCACCCATGAGTGCTGAGGGAGCTGGCAGATGTTATTGCTAGGCCACTGTCCATCATCTTTGAAAGGTTATGGAGAACAGGAGAGGTGCCTGATGACTGGAAGAAAGCCAGCGTCACCCCAGTCTTCAAAAAGGGCAAGAAGGAGGACCCAGGGAGCTGCAGGCCAGTCAGCCTCACCTGCATCCCTGGAAAGGTGATGGAGCAGCTCATCCTGGAGGCCATCTCCAAGCATGTGGAGGACAAGAAGGTGATCAGGAGTAGTCAGCATGGCTTCACCAAGGGGAAATCATGCCTAACCAATCTGATAGCCTTCTATGATGGATGCCTGGCTGCGTAGATGAGGGGAGAGCAGTGGATGTTGTCCACATTCAGAGAGACCAGGACAGGCTGGAGAGGTGGGCGGAGAGGAACCTCGTGAAGTTCAACAAAGGCAAGTGCAGGGTGCTGCACCTGGGGAGGAATAACCCCATGCACCAGTACAGGTTGGGGGTTGACCTGCTGGAAAGCAGCTCTGCGGAGAAGGACCTGGGAGTGCTGCTGGACACCAAGTTAAGCATGAGGCAGCAATGTGCCCTTGTGGCCAAGGCAGCCAATGGCATGCCCAGTTGCCTTAGGAAGAGCATTGCCAGCAGGTCGAGGGAAGGACTCCTCCCCCTCTACTCAGCCCTGGCGAGGCCACACCTGCAGTTCTGTGTCCAGTTCCGGGCTCCCCAGTGCAAGAGAGACATGGAGCTACTGGAGCGAGTCCAGCGGAGGGCTGCTACGGGGATGAAGGCATTGCAGCATCTCTCCTATGACGAAAGGCTGAGAGAGCTGGGACCGTTCAGCCTGGAGAAGAGAAGGCTGAGGGGGGATCTGATCAGTGCGGAGATGTATGTGAAGGGAAGGTGTGGAGAGGATGGAGCCAGACTCTTTTCAGTGGTGCCCAGCGAACCTCAACCCTTCTGGCATTCCGGCGTTCTGGGATTTCATGGTTCTGTGGCATTCTGCGATTGCGTGTGCAGCCCTGGGCAGTGGAGCCCTCGGGCCTGGGGCAGTCTTCCCGGGGCTCTCTTGCTGGCCTGCCCCAGCCCCACGTCCTTCCCAGCCCTCGCCTCCTTGCGCTCGCCTGCCACCTGCCACCGCCAGCGCAGGCGCCCGGCACACCAAGACCCTCTCTCGCGGCACGCACAAAGCACACTCGGACGCACCCAGCTGGGCACCCAGCAGCTCTTATTCAGCGTTTGCCCCGCAGGCCCCAGCAGCCCCAGTCCTGCAGAGAGGCGGGGCTGCCGGGCGCCTGTCAGAAGGGCAGCAGCCCCTTGCTGCGCATGGCCAGGCTCTCGGAGAGCAAGTCCGCCAGGCGCGCGTAGCTCTGCTCGGGCAACAGCCGCAGCAGCAGCCGGTAGAGCAGCTCCCGGTCGCACTGGGAGGCGTAGAGCACCACGGCGCCCAGCACGCACACCACCAGCAGCTCCAGGCACACGAAGAGCACGCAGAGTCTCCTGCGGGACAGCGGAGGCATGGCAGACGCAGCAGCCCACGCAGGCCATCGCAGCCCTGTCTTGCCCGCACCCAGCCCTGCGACCCAGGGGCCCCTGCAGGGAACCCTCCGCCTGCCCCCCGGGCGCTGCTCGTCGCTCCCTCGCGCAGGCTTGCAGAAGAGCCGCCGCAAGCCCGCAAAGAAGGAAGCCCGCCACAAGGGCAACCCTCCTGGGGCACTTTCCCAGCTGCACAGCCCACAGCCCGGCAGCAGGAGCCCCAGCGCGGGAACCGCTCGCTGCACGGCAGCCCAGGCGCGGGCCCTGGCACACGAGGCACCCCCGGGGCAACTCACTTCAGCCAGGTAGCGAAGCCGCGTCTCTTGGCCAGCTCCTCCCTCTCCTGCACGTCAACAGAGAGCGGGCACACGTGTGCGGCTGCACGCGGCTGCACGCTGCCCCTCTCCGCACCGACAGCCCACCAGCCAGCTGGCCGGCCGGCCGGCCGGGGCAGCCCTCGCTGCCGCCTCTCGCCCTTACCAGCTGGGCTTCCAGCAGCTCGGGCAGCACACACCCCTCCGCCTGCGGCTCCTGCTCCACCCGCTGCTCGCTGCAGGCAACAGGGCTTGCTTGGACCAGCACGCGCCTCCATGGCCACTGGCGCTCCCCATCGCCATGCAGCGGGGCAACGGCGGTAGGGATGGGGGCAGGGACGGGCGTCTCCTCTCCCACCACGTGCTGCACAGACCCCCCGTGGCCTCCCGGCACCGCCGCTGGCACCCGCTGGGACTCCCGCTGCAGCACAGAGCCCCTGCAGAGCCCCGTGGGCAGAGCGCTCCCCGGGCCCCACTCACTAGGCGTTTTCCAGCTCCAGCTCCTCCACCTGCTCTCGCAGAGCCCGCATTGCCGCACGCTGCGCCTGCCAGACGGAAGGGTCACGCTCCGTGCGCCCACTGCAGCCCGCTGCCGGGCCCCGGCCACTGGGCGCCCACCACCCGCTGCCCTCGCCCCCTCGGCGCTACCTTTGCCCGCTCCTGCTGCTCCCGCAGCTGCTCCTTCAGCTGTGCCGAGCGCTGTTTCTCCTGCAAAACACGGAGCACACCCTGCGGGCAGCGCAGCTGGCAGCTGCGCAGCCCCCTCCCCGGCCAGCCCCAGGGCTCGGCCCCCTCACCACTGCCCCGCTGCAGGCCACAGGCAGGGCTGGCCGCGGACACGGACACGGGCACGGAGAGCCCAAGGGCAGTCACGCAGCCCGGCCCCCGGGGCGAACGCCCTCCCCACACCCCCCGCTGCCTGCAGCCTGCCGGCACCGCACGGCCAGCACGGCTCCCCTCGGCCCCCTACCTCGTGCAGCTCCTGCAGCCTCGCGTCTCTCTCCTGCTTGGCCGCCTGCAAGCGCTCCTGCAGCAGAGCAGAGGCGAGGAGAGGAGAGCGAGAGGAGCAGCCGTCAGGGCACGGCAGAGCTGCTGCCGGCAGCAGGTGCCCTGCCGCTGCCCTGGCAGGCGGCTGCCCTCAGGGAGCCAGCTCTGCCGGCACCGCGCGGCACGGAGAGGCCCGCGGCCCGGCTCACCTCCAGCTCTGGCTGCAGCTGCTGCATGGCCTGCAGCTGCTGGCGGCTGCTGCAGCAGCGCTGCCTGAGGGCCTCGTTGTCCCTGCGCAGCTCCCGGGCGGCATCCTGCAGCTCCTGCTTCTCCTCCTGCTGCGTGGGCAAGGCGCAGAGCAGGCCTTCAGCGCAGGGCAGAGACGGCCCCGGCAGGGCTGCAGCGGGGGCAGCCCCAGCCCCTGCGCCAGGGGCGCTCCGCACCTACCAGGCACCGCAGCAGCTCCCGGCAGCGGCCCCTCTCCTGCTGGCTCTGCTGCAGCTGCTCCCGCAGCCTGCTGAGCTTGTCCAGCAGCTCCTGCGGCTCCTCGGCCACTCTCCTGCGCCTCCGCTGCCTGCAGCCATGGGGGCCCTCAGTCGCCCTGCGCAGGCCCTCCCCGCTTCCCAGCCCTGCCTGCGTTTGGGGGACCTGTGTGGCACCCGGCGCCACACAGCTGCCCCGCCTGCTGCGTCCCCGCGCCCAGCACCGTGGGCATCATCCCACCTTTCCGCCTGCTCCGCCAGCCGGGCGTTGGTGCTCTGCAGCGCCTCGTGCTCCGCCTGCAGCAGCTCCAGCTGCTCCAGCAGCTCCCGCTTCTGCGCCCGCACCTGCCGCAGGGCCGCCCGCACCTCCGCCACCTCCATGGCTTGTGCCCGTGCCACACGTGCCCCACGCAGCTGCCCCGCGCTCTGCAAGCGCGCCCTGGGGGGGCCCCGGCCGCCTGCGGCAGGCAGGGCAAGAGGAGACCCCGGCAGCGGCGGCTCTGGCGATCAGCACGCAGTTCTGCTGCCCGCCCCAGAGCACGAGGCTAGCACCAAACCCTCGCTCCACCCGCCGCGTCACGCAACGCAATGCCACGCAACGCCACGCCGCGCCTGGCGCACGCGCTCAGCGGCAGTGCGGTCGCAAGGCAGCTGGGCGAGACTCTGCCGCCGCCCGGGGAAAGGCCGCCGCGCTCACAATAGCTCGGGGCCGTCACAAAGGGCCCGTGTGTGCGCTGGCCCGGGGCGGCCTGTGACCCGCGCAGGCCCCCGCGTGCTGCTGCTGCCCCAGCCCCCTGCCCAGGCAGGGAGGGCGAAGACCTCAGGCTGCAGGCACCCGGGCAAAGCCCTGCGCAGCCCCTTCCTCCGCTGCCACGGATGCAAAGAGCTCTTCTTTTCACACGGCAAGTTGCCCAGGGCAGCGATGGCACATAGGGCTACCAGTGTGAAGATTCTGGGCCACCACTGCGCTGCAAAGTGCATGTTTTCGGCCACGTTCGTATTAGGTGGCTCCCCATCTTGGCCAATATGGAAGCACCAACAAAGAGTACGAAGAAGGTTCAGATCTCACAACAAATGAGGTGTTTCTTCGATTGGTATTCCTAACTTCCTTTACAATAAAACTTGATGCTATCCACTGGAAGATATTGTTTGAATAACAGAGCAGTGTTTCTTTTGGAATCTCTCAATGAAATATGAAAATATGGTTGTTTCCACTTCTTTATTTTCCCTTGACACTCGAGATGATTGAACTTGCTGAAAGATAGCCCTGTGGGGATACGTCTATGTCTGCCTTGCCCGGGAAGTATTGGGGCTTCTGGTTTCAGATAAGAGAGGTCCCCTCGAGCCTTTGCCTCAGGCCTCCCCTCTCCAAAATCAAGGAGCTCTTCCCACGACGGCCTTCGCTTGCTGCTGTGTCCGTACATTTGAGTTGCCTGGCCTTTCCCAGCTCGACAAAGCAAGGCTGAGCAGAGCAAGCAGGGACAACACAGCCAAGCACAGGCAATGCAGGAGCTTCCTGCAGAGCTTCGATGACCACTTCCTGAGTAGTCTAGAGGGTGCTAGGAGGTGCTAGAGGAGCCAGCGAGGAGAGGTGCTCTGCCGGCCCTTGTACTGCCAAAGAAGGCGGGGCGGGTTGGAGCTGTGAAGGCAGGGGCAAGGTTGGCTGCACTGACCATGCGACGGTGGATTTGGGGATGCTGTGAGGAGGAAGCAGGGCAAAAAGCAGGCTCACAAGGCTGGACTTCCGGAGACCAACTTGGGCCTCTTCAGGGTCCTTCCGAGAAGAATCCCAGGCGCTAGGGCCCGAGCAGGAAGAGGGGCCCAAGAAAGCTGCTTCATATTCAAGGATGCCCTGCTGCAAGCTCCACAAGGGTCTGTGCCAAGGAGCAAGAAGCCCAGCAAAGGTGGCAGGAGAGCTGTGTGGAGGAGCAAGGAGCTGCTGGCCAAACTGCAACAGAAGAAGGAAGTGTACAGAAGGGGGAAGCGGGGACAGAGAACCTGGCAGCAGTGGGGGCATGTCAGCTGAGTAGGCAGGCATGGGGCTAGGAAGGCTGCAGTTGACTCTGGCGAGCGATGTCCGGGGCAACAGGAAGGGCTTCTTTAACTACTGCTTGGGCATGCAGGGACCTGCTGCTGTGGGCTCTGCGCTCAGCAGGTGGGGGCACAAGGTGACCTCCCACGTCCCTTGCTGCGTGCCTTTTTCTGCCGCTCCACTGAAGACTCGGAGAGCTGCACGCCATGGGGGAAGAAGCAGGAGTGCACTTTGTGTGCCTCGAGGCAGAGGAGAAGAGCATAATAAACGCAGTGAACAAGTCCACTCGGGAGCTCTGGTTTCTTGCTTGCAGAGCGGATGAGCTGCAGTGGCTATGTGTGCCTCGGTCGGTGTGTTCTTTCTTGTAGCCCCCAGGTTGCACCCAGGCAAGCCACTGACCTGTGGCTATGCTGGCTGAAGCAGAAGGTCAGGGGCAAAGCTGCAAGGCATAAAGAGCAAGGGTTGCCCAGCGATGCCGAAGGGTGAGCTGGGCAGGAGCTGTTGGCGATGAAGAGCAGGAAATGGCCTTGATCTGGCACTCCACCGCAAATGCTTCTGAAGCAATGGGACATTCTCCTGTGCCAGCTCTGGGATTGCCAAACGTGGGCTCTGCACGGTGTGGGGAGGTGTCGTAGTGCAACTGTCCTTCCCAGCACGATGAGGTAGCCTCCCTCTGAGCACAGCGAACAGGGACAGAGAACAGGCGCAGCAGTTTGCGCAGCAGTTTGCACAGAATGGTGCAAGAAGGCACCTTCATTTGCAGTCCCAGCAGCGCACGCTTTCTCAGGTCTGGTCATGACACACAGCAGAGCACGTTCCCCTGTGGCTGTTGAGTCGCTGCATCAGCTGTGTCAGAGGCGTCCACCCAGACAGACCCTCTGACAGCTGATGCAGCTCTCCAGGTCTCAGGCTGCAGGGAGTGCTTGGGGCCTCTCCGGGAGGCCTGGGCTGGCAGTCAGCTCCCCTGCAGGAGGTGCGCTGCTGTTGATGAGTTGTGTCGTCAGGTGAGGGAGCTACTGGAGGACGTCAGTAGGCTGCGTAGCATCCGAGAAGATGAGCAAGAGGTAGACAGGCTATTCCTGGAGACCATGCAGCTCCAGGAGTCCCAACCGCCCACTGCAGTGGAGTTGCCGGAGGGCTCTGTGCTCTGTGAAACAGTACAAAGTGACACTGTAGAAGGCAGCTGGAAAGCGGTCACTTCTTGTAGGAGGAGAAAGGCTCCTGCTCCTGCTGAGGACTTGCAGTCGAGCAAGAGGCTTAGTGGCCTGCAGGCTGAGGAGGAGCTGGGCATGACTTCAAGGGAAGCAAGTGGGCTGACAGACCCTGTGCCACGCGGGAACACCTGGAAGAAGCGGCGAGTGATTGTTGTGGGTGACTGCCTGCTGCCGGGGACAGAGGACCTGACCTCTTGTCTAGAGAAGTTTGTTGCCTGCCAGGGGCTCGAATATGAGATGTCATGGAAAGACTGCCCAGGCTTGTCCATGCTTCGCACTATGACCCTCTGCTGCTCTTCCGTGTGGGCACTGACGATATCAAGGGCAAACTGGAAAGCATCCAAGCATGCAATTTCAGAGCTCTGGGCATGGTGGTCAAGGGTCTGAGAGGCCAGGTCATTCTCTCCTGAGTCCTGCCAGCGAGGGGGATGGATGGGAAGAGGAGGAGATGGATTTTGCAAGTTAACAACTGGCTGCGCCACCGGTGTTGGCAACAGGGTTTTGGTTTCTATGACCATGGGACCCTGTCTGAAGATCGACAACTGCTGGGGAGAGATGGGATCCACCTCGCTAAGCGGGGCACGCGTGTCTTTGCCAACAGGTTGGCCAGCCTCGTAAGGAGGCCTTTAAACTAGGAGAGATGGGGCAAGGGGAGAGTTATAGAGACAGGGTAGCCGGCAAAACGCGGCTCAAGCTGGGATGCCTCCAGCGGGCGCATGCAGCTGGGGAAGTGCGCATGGGACATGACTATGGAGGATCCGCTTGTACCCCTGCTGGGAAACCTGCATGCTCGATCAGCTCTCTGAAATGCCTCTACACCAATGCATGCAGCACGGGGAATAAAGAGGAAGAACCAGAGATCTGTGTGCGGCCGCAGGGCCATAAGCTCATTGCAATTGCAGAGACACGGTGGGCTAGCTCACATGACGGAAATGCTGTCATGGATGGCTACGTGCTTTTTAGGAAAGACAGGCCAGGAAGGCGAGGTGGGGGAGTTGCTCTTTCTGTGAGAGAGCAACTGGGAAGTATCGAGCTCTGCCGAGGGGTGGAAGAAGAGCGAGTCGAGAGCTTATGGGTAAGGATTAAAGGGCAGGCTAGCATGGGTGATGCTGTTGTGGGTGTTTACTGCAGGCCACCTGATCAGGAAGAGGAAGTCGATGAGGCCTTCTACAGACAGCTGGAAGTAGCCTCCCGATGCCAGGCCCTGGTTCTCGTGGGGGACTTCAACGAGCCTGATATCTGCTGGAAAGACAACGCAGCTAGGCACAAACGGTCCTGGAGGTTCCTGCAGAGCATTGGTGACAACTTCTTGACACAGGTGGTGCAGGAGCCAAGGAGGAGAGGTGTGCTGCTGGACCTCGTACTAAGAAACCAAGAAGGACTGGTGGAAGATGTGAAGGTCGGGGGCAGCCTTGGCTGCAGTGACCATGAGATGGTGGAGTTCAGGATGCTGCGAGGAGGAGGCAGGACACTAAGTAGGACTGCAAGCCTGGAGTTTGGGAGAGCAAACTTTGGCCTCTTCAGGGACCTACTTGGAGGAATCCTATGGGTTAGGGCCCTAAAAGGAAGGGGGGTCCAAGAGAGCTGGTTGATATTCAAAGATCACTTCCTCCAGGCTCAAGAGCGGTGCATCCCTATGAGTAAGAAGTCAAGCAAAGCGGGCAGGAGACCTGCATGCACAAGCAAGGAGCTCCTGGCAAAACTCAAGCAGGAGAAGGAAGTCTACAGGATGTGGAAAGGGGGACAGGCCACTTGGGAGGAATAGAGGAACGTTGTCAGAGGATGCAGGGATGCAACGAGGAAGGCTAAGGCCCATTTGGAATTAAATCGGGCTAGAGATATCAAGGACAGCAAGAAGGGCTTCTTCAAATCCATCAGTAGCAAGAGGAAGACTAGGGAAAATGTGGGCCCTTTGCTGAATGGGGGGGGGGGGGGTGCCCTGGTGACGAATGATACAGAGAAGGCCGAGTTACTGAATGCCGCCTTTGCTTCAGTCTTTACTGTCAGGCGAGCCCCTAGGAATCCCAGACCCTGGAGACAAGAGAGAAAGTCTGGAGAAAGGAAGATTTTTCCCTTGGTCGAGGAGGATTGGGTTAGAGCTCATTCAGGCAAACTTGACACCCACAAATCCATGGGCCCTGATGAGATGCACCCATGAGTGCTGAGGGAGCTGGCAGATGTTATTGCTAGGCCACTGTCCATCATCTTTGAAAGGTTATGGAGAACAGGAGAGGTGCCTGATGACTGGAAGAAAGCCAGCGTCACCCCAGTCTTCAAAAAGGGCAAGAAGGAGGACCCAGGGAGCTGCAGGCCAGTCAGCCTCACCTGCATCCCTGGAAAGGTGATGGAGCAGCTCATCCTGGAGGCCATCTCCAAGCATGTGGAGGACAAGAAGGTGATCAGGAGTAGTCAGCATGGCTTCACCAAGGGGAAATCATGCCTAACCAATCTGATAGCCTTCTATGATGGATGCCTGGCTGCGTAGATGAGGGGAGAGCAGTGGATGTTGTCCACATTCAGAGAGACCAGGACAGGCTGGAGAGGTGGGCGGAGAGGAACCTCGTGAAGTTCAACAAAGGCAAGTGCAGGGTGCTGCACCTGGGGAGGAATAACCCCATGCACCAGTACAGGTTGGGGGTTGACCTGCTGGAAAGCAGCTCTGCGGAGAAGGACCTGGGAGTGCTGCTGGACACCAAGTTAAGCATGAGGCAGCAATGTGCCCTTGTGGCCAAGGCAGCCAATGGCATGCCCAGTTGCCTTAGGAAGAGCATTGCCAGCAGGTCGAGGGAAGGACTCCTCCCCCTCTACTCAGCCCTGGCGAGGCCACACCTGCAGTTCTGTGTCCAGTTCCGGGCTCCCCAGTGCAAGAGAGACATGGAGCTACTGGAGCGAGTCCAGCGGAGGGCTGCTACGGGGATGAAGGCATTGCAGCATCTCTCCTATGACGAAAGGCTGAGAGAGCTGGGACCGTTCAGCCTGGAGAAGAGAAGGCTGAGGGGGGATCTGATCAGTGCGGAGATGTATGTGAAGGGAAGGTGTGGAGAGGATGGAGCCAGACTCTTTTCAGTGGTGCCCAGCGAACCTCAACCCTTCTGGCATTCCGGCGTTCTGGGATTTCATGGTTCTGTGGCATTCTGCGATTGCGTGTGCAGCCCTGGGCAGTGGAGCCCTCGGGCCTGGGGCAGTCTTCCCGGGGCTCTCTTGCTGGCCTGCCCCAGCCCCACGTCCTTCCCAGCCCTCGCCTCCTTGCGCTCGCCTGCCACCTGCCACCGCCAGCGCAGGCGCCCGGCACACCAAGACCCTCTCTCGCGGCACGCACAAAGCACACTCGGACGCACCCAGCTGGGCACCCAGCAGCTCTTATTCAGCGTTTGCCCCGCAGGCCCCAGCAGCCCCAGTCCTGCAGAGAGGCGGGGCTGCCGGGCGCCTGTCAGAAGGGCAGCAGCCCCTTGCTGCGCATGGCCAGGCTCTCGGAGAGCAAGTCCGCCAGGCGCGCGTAGCTCTGCTCGGGCAACAGCCGCAGCAGCAGCCGGTAGAGCAGCTCCCGGTCGCACTGGGAGGCGTAGAGCACCACGGCGCCCAGCACGCACACCACCAGCAGCTCCAGGCACACGAAGAGCACGCAGAGTCTCCTGCGGGACAGCGGAGGCATGGCAGACGCAGCAGCCCACGCAGGCCATCGCAGCCCTGTCTTGCCCGCACCCAGCCCTGCGACCCAGGGGCCCCTGCAGGGAACCCTCCGCCTGCCCCCCGGGCGCTGCTCGTCGCTCCCTCGCGCAGGCTTGCAGAAGAGCCGCCGCAAGCCCGCAAAGAAGGAAGCCCGCCACAAGGGCAACCCTCCTGGGGCACTTTCCCAGCTGCACAGCCCACAGCCCGGCAGCAGGAGCCCCAGCGCGGGAACCGCTCGCTGCACGGCAGCCCAGGCGCGGGCCCTGGCACACGAGGCACCCCCGGGGCAACTCACTTCAGCCAGGTAGCGAAGCCGCGTCTCTTGGCCAGCTCCTCCCTCTCCTGCACGTCAACAGAGAGCGGGCACACGTGTGCGGCTGCACGCGGCTGCACGCTGCCCCTCTCCGCACCGACAGCCCACCAGCCAGCTGGCCGGCCGGCCGGCCGGGGCAGCCCTCGCTGCCGCCTCTCGCCCTTACCAGCTGGGCTTCCAGCAGCTCGGGCAGCACACACCCCTCCGCCTGCGGCTCCTGCTCCACCCGCTGCTCGCTGCAGGCAACAGGGCTTGCTTGGACCAGCACGCGCCTCCATGGCCACTGGCGCTCCCCATCGCCATGCAGCGGGGCAACGGCGGTAGGGATGGGGGCAGGGACGGGCGTCTCCTCTCCCACCACGTGCTGCACAGACCCCCCGTGGCCTCCCGGCACCGCCGCTGGCACCCGCTGGGACTCCCGCTGCAGCACAGAGCCCCTGCAGAGCCCCGTGGGCAGAGCGCTCCCCGGGCCCCACTCACTAGGCGTTTTCCAGCTCCAGCTCCTCCACCTGCTCTCGCAGAGCCCGCATTGCCGCACGCTGCGCCTGCCAGACGGAAGGGTCACGCTCCGTGCGCCCACTGCAGCCCGCTGCCGGGCCCCGGCCACTGGGCGCCCACCACCCGCTGCCCTCGCCCCCTCGGCGCTACCTTTGCCCGCTCCTGCTGCTCCCGCAGCTGCTCCTTCAGCTGTGCCGAGCGCTGTTTCTCCTGCAAAACACGGAGCACACCCTGCGGGCAGCGCAGCTGGCAGCTGCGCAGCCCCCTCCCCGGCCAGCCCCAGGGCTCGGCCCCCTCACCACTGCCCCGCTGCAGGCCACAGGCAGGGCTGGCCGCGGACACGGACACGGGCACGGAGAGCCCAAGGGCAGTCACGCAGCCCGGCCCCCGGGGCGAACGCCCTCCCCACACCCCCCGCTGCCTGCAGCCTGCCGGCACCGCACGGCCAGCACGGCTCCCCTCGGCCCCCTACCTCGTGCAGCTCCTGCAGCCTCGCGTCTCTCTCCTGCTTGGCCGCCTGCAAGCGCTCCTGCAGCAGAGCAGAGGCGAGGAGAGGAGAGCGAGAGGAGCAGCCGTCAGGGCACGGCAGAGCTGCTGCCGGCAGCAGGTGCCCTGCCGCTGCCCTGGCAGGCGGCTGCCCTCAGGGAGCCAGCTCTGCCGGCACCGCGCGGCACGGAGAGGCCCGCGGCCCGGCTCACCTCCAGCTCTGGCTGCAGCTGCTGCATGGCCTGCAGCTGCTGGCGGCTGCTGCAGCAGCGCTGCCTGAGGGCCTCGTTGTCCCTGCGCAGCTCCCGGGCGGCATCCTGCAGCTCCTGCTTCTCCTCCTGCTGCGTGGGCAAGGCGCAGAGCAGGCCTTCAGCGCAGGGCAGAGACGGCCCCGGCAGGGCTGCAGCGGGGGCAGCCCCAGCCCCTGCGCCAGGGGCGCTCCGCACCTACCAGGCACCGCAGCAGCTCCCGGCAGCGGCCCCTCTCCTGCTGGCTCTGCTGCAGCTGCTCCCGCAGCCTGCTGAGCTTGTCCAGCAGCTCCTGCGGCTCCTCGGCCACTCTCCTGCGCCTCCGCTGCCTGCAGCCATGGGGGCCCTCAGTCGCCCTGCGCAGGCCCTCCCCGCTTCCCAGCCCTGCCTGCGTTTGGGGGACCTGTGTGGCACCCGGCGCCACACAGCTGCCCCGCCTGCTGCGTCCCCGCGCCCAGCACCGTGGGCATCATCCCACCTTTCCGCCTGCTCCGCCAGCCGGGCGTTGGTGCTCTGCAGCGCCTCGTGCTCCGCCTGCAGCAGCTCCAGCTGCTCCAGCAGCTCCCGCTTCTGCGCCCGCACCTGCCGCAGGGCCGCCCGCACCTCCGCCACCTCCATGGCTTGTGCCCGTGCCACACGTGCCCCACGCAGCTGCCCCGCGCTCTGCAAGCGCGCCCTGGGGGGGCCCCGGCCGCCTGCGGCAGGCAGGGCAAGAGGAGACCCCGGCAGCGGCGGCTCTGGCGATCAGCACGCAGTTCTGCTGCCCGCCCCAGAGCACGAGGCTAGCACCAAACCCTCGCTCCACCCGCCGCGTCACGCAACGCAATGCCACGCAACGCCACGCCGCGCCTGGCGCACGCGCTCAGCGGCAGTGCGGTCGCAAGGCAGCTGGGCGAGACTCTGCCGCCGCCCGGGGAAAGGCCGCCGCGCTCACAATAGCTCGGGGCCGTCACAAAGGGCCCGTGTGTGCGCTGGCCCGGGGCGGCCTGTGACCCGCGCAGGCCCCCGCGTGCTGCTGCTGCCCCAGCCCCCTGCCCAGGCAGGGAGGGCGAAGACCTCAGGCTGCAGGCACCCGGGCAAAGCCCTGCGCAGCCCCTTCCTCCGCTGCCACGGATGCAAAGAGCTCTTCTTTTCACACGGCAAGTTGCCCAGGGCAGCGATGGCACATAGGGCTACCAGTGTGAAGATTCTGGGCCACCACTGCGCTGCAAAGTGCATGTTTTCGGCCACGTTCGTATTAGGTGGCTCCCCATCTTGGCCAATATGGAAGCACCAACAAAGAGTACGAAGAAGGTTCAGATCTCACAACAAATGAGGTGTTTCTTCGATTGGTATTCCTAACTTCCTTTACAATAAAACTTGATGCTATCCACTGGAAGATATTGTTTGAATAACAGAGCAGTGTTTCTTTTGGAATCTCTCAATGAAATATGAAAATATGGTTGTTTCCACTTCTTTATTTTCCCTTGACACTCGAGATGATTGAACTTGCTGAAAGATAGCCCTGTGGGGATACGTCTATGTCTGCCTTGCCCGGGAAGTATTGGGGCTTCTGGTTTCAGATAAGAGAGGTCCCCTCGAGCCTTTGCCTCAGGCCTCCCCTCTCCAAAATCAAGGAGCTCTTCCCACGACGGCCTTCGCTTGCTGCTGTGTCCGTACATTTGAGTTGCCTGGCCTTTCCCAGCTCGACAAAGCAAGGCTGAGCAGAGCAAGCAGGGACAACACAGCCAAGCACAGGCAATGCAGGAGCTTCCTGCAGAGCTTCGATGACCACTTCCTGAGTAGTCTAGAGGGTGCTAGGAGGTGCTAGAGGAGCCAGCGAGGAGAGGTGCTCTGCCGGCCCTTGTACTGCCAAAGAAGGCGGGGCGGGTTGGAGCTGTGAAGGCAGGGGCAAGGTTGGCTGCACTGACCATGCGACGGTGGATTTGGGGATGCTGTGAGGAGGAAGCAGGGCAAAAAGCAGGCTCACAAGGCTGGACTTCCGGAGACCAACTTGGGCCTCTTCAGGGTCCTTCCGAGAAGAATCCCAGGCGCTAGGGCCCGAGCAGGAAGAGGGGCCCAAGAAAGCTGCTTCATATTCAAGGATGCCCTGCTGCAAGCTCCACAAGGGTCTGTGCCAAGGAGCAAGAAGCCCAGCAAAGGTGGCAGGAGAGCTGTGTGGAGGAGCAAGGAGCTGCTGGCCAAACTGCAACAGAAGAAGGAAGTGTACAGAAGGGGGAAGCGGGGACAGAGAACCTGGCAGCAGTGGGGGCATGTCAGCTGAGTAGGCAGGCATGGGGCTAGGAAGGCTGCAGTTGACTCTGGCGAGCGATGTCCGGGGCAACAGGAAGGGCTTCTTTAACTACTGCTTGGGCATGCAGGGACCTGCTGCTGTGGGCTCTGCGCTCAGCAGGTGGGGGCACAAGGTGGCCTCCCACGTCCCTTGCTGCGTGCCTTTTTCTGCCGCTCCACTGAAGACTCGGAGAGCTGCACGCCATGGGGGAAGAAGCAGGAGTGCACTTTGTGTGCCTCGAGGCAGAGGAGAAGAGCATAATAAACGCAGTGAACAAGTCCACTCGGGAGCTCTGGTTTCTTGCTTGCAGAGCGGATGAGCTGCAGTGGCTATGTGTGCCTCGGTCGGTGTGTTCTTTCTTGTAGCCCCCAGGTTGCACCCAGGCAAGCCACTGACCTGTGGCTATGCTGGCTGAAGCAGAAGGTCAGGGGCAAAGCTGCAAGGCATAAAGAGCAAGGGTTGCCCAGCGATGCCGAAGGGTGAGCTGGGCAGGAGCTGTTGGCGATGAAGAGCAGGAAATGGCCTTGATCTGGCACTCCACCGCAAATGCTTCTGAAGCAATGGGACATTCTCCTGTGCCAGCTCTGGGATTGCCAAACGTGGGCTCTGCACGGTGTGGGGAGGTGTCGTAGTGCAACTGTCCTTCCCAGCACGATGAGGTAGCCTCCCTCTGAGCACAGCGAACAGGGACAGAGAACAGGCGCAGCAGTTTGCGCAGCAGTTTGCACAGAATGGTGCAAGAAGGCACCTTCATTTGCAGTCCCAGCAGCGCACGCTTTCTCAGGTCTGGTCATGACACACAGCAGAGCACGTTCCCCTGTGGCTGTTGAGTCGCTGCATCAGCTGTGTCAGAGGCGTCCACCCAGACAGACCCTCTGACAGCTGATGCAGCTCTCCAGGTCTCAGGCTGCAGGGAGTGCTTGGGGCCTCTCCGGGAGGCCTGGGCTGGCAGTCAGCTCCCCTGCAGGAGGTGCGCTGCTGTTGATGAGTTGTGTCGTCAGGTGAGGGAGCTACTGGAGGACGTCAGTAGGCTGCGTAGCATCCGAGAAGATGAGCAAGAGGTAGACAGGCTATTCCTGGAGACCATGCAGCTCCAGGAGTCCCAACCGCCCACTGCAGTGGAGTTGCCGGAGGGCTCTGTGCTCTGTGAAACAGTACAAAGTGACACTGTAGAAGGCAGCTGGAAAGCGGTCACTTCTTGTAGGAGGAGAAAGGCTCCTACTCCTGCTGAGGACTTGCAGTCGAGCAAGAGGCTTAGTGGCCTGCAGGCTGAGGAGGAGCTGGGCATGACTTCAAGGGAAGCAAGTGGGCTGACAGACCCTGTGCCACGCGGGAACACCTGGAAGAAGCGGCGAGTGATTGTTGTGGGTGACTGCCTGCTGCCGGGGACAGAGGACCTGACCTCTTGTCTAGAGAAGTTTGTTGCCTGCCAGGGGCTCGAATATGAGATGTCATGGAAAGACTGCCCAGGCTTGTCCATGCTTCGCACTATGACCCTCTGCTGCTCTTCCGTGTGGGCACTGACGATATCAAGGGCAAACTGGAAAGCATCCAAGCATGCAATTTCAGAGCTCTGGGCATGGTGGTCAAGGGTCTGAGAGGCCAGGTCATTCTCTCCTGAGTCCTGCCAGCGAGGGGGATGGATGGGAAGAGGAGGAGATGGATTTTGCAAGGTAACAACTGGCTGCGCCACCGGTGTTGGCAACAGGGTTTTGGTTTCTATGACCATGGGACCCTGTCTGAAGATCGACAACTGCTGGGGAGAGATGGGATCCACCTCGCTAAGCGGGGCACGCGTGTCTTTGCCAACAGGTTGGCCAGCCTCGTAAGGAGGCCTTTAAACTAGGAGAGATGGGGCAAGGGGAGAGTTATAGAGACAGGGTAGCCGGCAAAACGCGGCTCAAGCTGGGATGCCTCCAGCGGGCGCATGCAGCTGGGGAAGTGCGCATGGGACATGACTATGGAGGATCCGCTTGTACCCCTGCTGGGAAACCTGCATGCTCGATCAGCTCTCTGAAATGCCTCTACACCAATGCATGCAGCACGGGGAATAAAGAGGAAGAACTAGAGATCTGTGTGCGGCCGCAGGGCCATAAGCTCATTGCAATTGCAGAGACACGGTGGGCTAGCTCACATGACGGAAATGCTGTTATGGATGGCTACGTGCTTTTTAGGAAAGACAGGCCAGGAAGGCGAGGTGGGGGAGTTGCTCTTTCTGTGAGAGAGCAACTGGGATGTATCGAGCTCTGCCGAGGGGTGGAAGAAGAGCGAGTCGAGAGCTTATGGGTAAGGATTAAAGGGCAGGCTAGCATGGGTGATGCTGTTGCGGGTGTTTACTAGAGGCCACCTGATCAGGAAGAGGAAGTCGATGAGGCCTTCTACAGACAGCTGGAAGTAGCCTCCCGATGCCAGGCCCTGGTTCTCCTGGGGGACTTCAACGAGCCTGATATCTGCTGGAAAGACAACGCAGCTAGGCACAAACGGTCCTGGAGGTTCCTGCAGAGCATTGGTGACAACTTCTTGACACAGGTGGTGCAGGAGCCAAGGAGGAGAGGTGTGCTGCTGGACCTCGTACTAAGAAACCAAGAAGGACTGGTGGAAGATGTGAAGGTCGGGGGCAGCCTTGGCTGCAGTGACCATGAGATGGTGGAGTTCAGGATGCTGCGAGGAGGAGGCAGGGCACCAAGTAGGACTGCAACCCTGGAGTTTGGGAGAGCAAACTTTGGCCTCTTCAGGGACCTACTTGGAGGAATCCTATGGGTTAGGGCCCTAAAAGGAAGGGGGGTCCAAGAGAGCTGGTTGATATTCAAAGATCACTTCCTCCAGGCTCAAGAGCGGTGCATCCCTATGAGTAAGAAGTCAAGCAAAGCGGGCAGGAGACCTGCATGCACAAGCAAGGAGCTCCTGGCAAAACTCAAGCAGGAGAAGGAAGTCTACAGGATGTGGAAAGGGGGACAGGCCACTTGGGAGGAATAGAGGAACGTTGTCAGAGGATGCAGGGATGCAACGAGGAAGGCTAAGGCCCATTTGGAATTAAATCGGGCTAGAGATATCAAGGACAGCAAGAAGGGCTTCTTCAAATCCATCAGTAGCAAGAGGAAGACTAGGGAAAATGTGGGTCCTTTGCTGAATGGGGGGGGGGGTGCCCTGGTGACGAATGATACAGAGAAGGCCGAGTTACTGAATGCCGCCTTTGCTTCAGTCTTTACTGTCAGGCGAGCCCCTAGGAATCCCAGACCCTGGAGACAAGAGAGAAAGTCTGGAGAAAGGAAGATTTTTCCCTTGGTCGAGGAGGATTGGGTTAGAGCTCATTCAGGCAAACTTGACACCCACAAATCCATGGGCCCTGATGAGATGCACCCATGAGTGCTGAGGGAGCTGGCAGATGTTATTGCTAGGCCACTGTCCATCATCTTTGAAAGGTTATGGAGAACAGGAGAGGTGCCTGATGACTGGAAGAAAGCCAGCGTCACCCCAGTCTTCAAAAAGGGCAAGAAGGAGGACCCAGGGAGCTGCAGGCCAGTCAGCCTCACCTGCATCCCTGGAAAGGTGATGGAGCAGCTCATCCTGGAGGCCATCTCCAAGCATGTGGAGGACAAGAAGGTGATCAGGAGTAGTCAGCATGGCTTCACCAAGGGGAAATCATGCCTAACCAATCTGATAGCCTTCTATGATGGATGCCTGGCTGCGTAGATGAGGGGAGAGCAGTGGATGTTGTCCACATTCAGAGAGACCAGGACAGGCTGGAGAGGTGGGCGGAGAGGAACCTCGTGAAGTTCAACAAAGGCAAGTGCAGGGTGCTGCACCTGGGGAGGAATAACCCCATGCACCAGTACAGGTTGGGGGTTGACCTGCTGGAAAGCAGCTCTGCGGAGAAGGACCTGGGAGTGCTGCTGGACACCAAGTTAAGCATGAGGCAGCAATGTGCCCTTGTGGCCAAGGCAGCCAATGGCATGCCCAGTTGCCTTAGGAAGAGCATTGCCAGCAGGTCGAGGGAAGGACTCCTCCCCCTCTACTCAGCCCTGGCGAGGCCACACCTGCAGTTCTGTGTCCAGTTCCGGGCTCCCCAGTGCAAGAGAGACATGGAGCTACTGGAGCGAGTCCAGCGGAGGGCTGCTACGGGGATGAAGGCATTGCAGCATCTCTCCTATGACGAAAGGCTGAGAGAGCTGGGACCGTTCAGCCTGGAGAAGAGAAGGCTGAGGGGGGATCTGATCAGTGCGGAGATGTATGTGAAGGGAAGGTGTGGAGAGGATGGAGCCAGACTCTTTTCAGTGGTGCCCAGCGAACCTCAACCCTTCTGGCATTCCGGCGTTCTGGGATTTCATGGTTCTGTGGCATTCTGCGATTGCGTGTGCAGCCCTGGGCAGTGGAGCCCTCGGGCCTGGGGCAGTCTTCCCGGGGCTCTCTTGCTGGCCTGCCCCAGCCCCACGTCCTTCCCAGCCCTCGCCTCCTTGCGCTCGCCTGCCACCTGCCACCGCCAGCGCAGGCGCCCGGCACACCAAGACCCTCTCTCGCGGCACGCACAAAGCACACTCGGACGCACCCAGCTGGGCACCCAGCAGCTCTTATTCAGCGTTTGCCCCGCAGGCCCCAGCAGCCCCAGTCCTGCAGAGAGGCGGGGCTGCCGGGCGCCTGTCAGAAGGGCAGCAGCCCCTTGCTGCGCATGGCCAGGCTCTCGGAGAGCAAGTCCGCCAGGCGCGCGTAGCTCTGCTCGGGCAACAGCCGCAGCAGCAGCCGGTAGAGCAGCTCCCGGTCGCACTGGGAGGCGTAGAGCACCACGGCGCCCAGCACGCACACCACCAGCAGCTCCAGGCACACGAAGAGCACGCAGAGTCTCCTGCGGGACAGCGGAGGCATGGCAGACGCAGCAGCCCACGCAGGCCATCGCAGCCCTGTCTTGCCCGCACCCAGCCCTGCGACCCAGGGGCCCCTGCAGGGAACCCTCCGCCTGCCCCCCGGGCGCTGCTCGTCGCTCCCTCGCGCAGGCTTGCAGAAGAGCCGCCGCAAGCCCGCAAAGAAGGAAGCCCGCCACAAGGGCAACCCTCCCGGGGCACTTTCCCAGCTGCACAGCCCACAGCCCGGCAGCAGGAGCCCCAGCGCGGGAACCGCTCGCTGCACGGCAGCCCAGGCGCGGGCCCTGGCACACGAGGCACCCCCGGGGCAACTCACTTCAGCCAGGTAGCGAAGCCGCGTCTCTTGGCCAGCTCCTCCCTCTCCTGCACGTCAACAGAGAGCGGGCACACGTGTGCGGCTGCACGCGGCTGCACGCTGCCCCTCTCCGCACCGACAGCCCACCAGCCAGCTGGCCGGCCGGCCGGCCGGCCGGGGCAGCCCTCGCTGCCGCCTCTCGCCCTTACCAGCTGGGCTTCCAGCAGCTCGGGCAGCACACACCCCTCCGCCTGCGGCTCCTGCTCCACCCGCTGCTCGCTGCAGGCAACAGGGCTTGCTTGGACCAGCACGCGCCTCCATGGCCACTGGCGCTCCCCATCGCCATGCAGCGGGGCAACGGCGGTAGGGATGGGGGCAGGGACGGGCGTCTCCTCTCCCACCACGTGCTGCACAGACCCCCCGTGGCCTCCCGGCACCGCCGCTGGCACCCGCTGGGACTCCCGCTGCAGCACAGAGCCCCTGCAGAGCCCCGTGGGCAGAGCGCTCCCCGGGCCCCACTCACTAGGCGTTTTCCAGCTCCAGCTCCTCCACCTGCTCTCGCAGAGCCCGCATTGCCGCACGCTGCGCCTGCCAGACGGAAGGGTCACGCTCCGTGCGCCCACTGCAGCCCGCTGCCGGGCCCCGGCCACTGGGCGCCCACCACCCGCTGCCCTCGCCCCCTCGGCGCTACCTTTGCCCGCTCCTGCTGCTCCCGCAGCTGCTCCTTCAGCTGTGCCGAGCGCTGTTTCTCCTGCAAAACACGGAGCACACCCTGCGGGCAGCGCAGCTGGCAGCTGCGCAGCCCCCTCCCCGGCCAGCCCCAGGGCTCGGCCCCCTCACCACTGCCCCGCTGCAGGCCACAGGCAGGGCTGGCCGCGGACACGGACACGGGCACGGAGAGCCCAAGGGCAGTCACGCAGCCCGGCCCCCGGGGCGAACGCCCTCCCCACACCCCCCGCTGCCTGCAGCCTGCCGGCACCGCACGGCCAGCACGGCTCCCCTCGGCCCCCTACCTCGTGCAGCTCCTGCAGCCTCGCGTCTCTCTCCTGCTTGGCCGCCTGCAAGCGCTCCTGCAGCAGAGCAGAGGCGAGGAGAGGAGAGCGAGAGGAGCAGCCGTCAGGGCACGGCAGAGCTGCTGCCGGCAGCAGGTGCCCTGCCGCTGCCCTGGCAGGCGGCTGCCCTCAGGGAGCCAGCTCTGCCGGCACCGCGCGGCACGGAGAGGCCCGCGGCCCGGCTCACCTCCAGCTCTGGCTGCAGCTGCTGCATGGCCTGCAGCTGCTGGCGGCTGCTGCAGCAGCGCTGCCTGAGGGCCTCGTTGTCCCTGCGCAGCTCCCGGGCGGCATCCTGCAGCTCCTGCTTCTCCTCCTGCTGCATGGGCAAGGCGCAGAGCAGGCCTTCAGCGCAGGGCAGAGACGGCCCCGGCAGGGCTGCAGCGGGGGCAGCCCCAGCCCCTGCGCCAGGGGCGCTCCGCACCTACCAGGCACCGCAGCAGCTCCCGGCAGCGGCCCCTCTCCTGCTGGCTCTGCTGCAGCTGCTCCCGCAGCCTGCTGAGCTTGTCCAGCAGCTCCTGCGGCTCCTCGGCCACTCTCCTGCGCCTCCGCTGCCTGCAGCCATGGGGGCCCTCAGTCGCCCTGCGCAGGCCCTCCCCGCTTCCCAGCCCTGCCTGCGTTTGGGGGACCTGTGTGGCACCCGGCGCCACACAGCTGCCCCGCCTGCTGCGTCCCCGCGCCCAGCACCGTGGGCATCATCCCACCTTTCCGCCTGCTCCGCCAGCCGGGCGTTGGTGCTCTGCAGCGCCTCGTGCTCCGCCTGCAGCAGCTCCAGCTGCTCCAGCAGCTCCCGCTTCTGCGCCCGCACCTGCCGCAGGGCCGCCCGCACCTCCGCCACCTCCATGGCTTGTGCCCGTGCCACACGTGCCCCACGCAGCTGCCCCGCGCTCTGCAAGCGCGCCCTGGGGGGGCCCCGGCCGCCTGCGGCAGGCAGGGCAAGAGGAGACCCCGGCAGCGGCGGCTCTGGCGATCAGCACGCAGTTCTGCTGCCCGCCCCAGAGCACGAGGCTAGCACCAAACCCTCGCTCCACCCGCCGCGTCACGCAACGCAATGCCACGCAACGCCACGCCGCGCCTGGCGCACGCGCTCAGCGGCAGTGCGGTCGCAAGGCAGCTGGGCGAGACTCTGCCGCCGCCCGGGGAAAGGCCGCCGCGCTCACAATAGCTCGGGGCCGTCACAAAGGGCCCGTGTGTGCGCTGGCCCGGGGCGGCCTGTGACCCGCGCAGGCCCCCGCGTGCTGCTGCTGCCCCAGCCCCCTGCCCAGGCAGGGAGGGCGAAGACCTCAGGCTGCAGGCACCCGGGCAAAGCCCTGCGCAGCCCCTTCCTCCGCTGCCACGGATGCAAAGAGCTCTTCTTTTCACACGGCAAGTTGCCCAGGGCAGCGATGGCACATAGGGCTACCAGTGTGAAGATTCTGGGCCACCACTGCGCTGCAAAGTGCATGTTTTCGGCCACGTTCGTATTAGGTGGCTCCCCATCTTGGCCAATATGGAAGCACCAACAAAGAGTACGAAGAAGGTTCAGATCTCACAACAAATGAGGTGTTTCTTCGATTGGTATTCCTAACTTCCTTTACAATAAAACTTGATGCTATCCACTGGAAGATATTGTTTGAATAACAGAGCAGTGTTTCTTTTGGAATCTCTCAATGAAATATGAAAATATGGTTGTTTCCACTTCTTTATTTTCCCTTGACACTCGAGATGATTGAACTTGCTGAAAGATAGCCCTGTGGGGATACGTCTATGTCTGCCTTGCCCGGGAAGTATTGGGGCTTCTGGTTTCAGATAAGAGAGGTCCCCTCGAGCCTTTGCCTCAGGCCTCCCCTCTCCAAAATCAAGGAGCTCTTCCCACGACGGCCTTCGCTTGCTGCTGTGTCCGTACATTTGAGTTGCCTGGCCTTTCCCAGCTCGACAAAGCAAGGCTGAGCAGAGCAAGCAGGGACAACACAGCCAAGCACAGGCAATGCAGGAGCTTCCTGCAGAGCTTCGATGACCACTTCCTGAGTAGTCTAGAGGGTGCTAGGAGGTGCTAGAGGAGCCAGCGAGGAGAGGTGCTCTGCCGGCCCTTGTACTGCCAAAGAAGGCGGGGCGGGTTGGAGCTGTGAAGGCAGGGGCAAGGTTGGCTGCACTGACCATGCGACGGTGGATTTGGGGATGCTGTGAGGAGGAAGCAGGGCAAAAAGCAGGCTCACAAGGCTGGACTTCCGGAGACCAACTTGGGCCTCTTCAGGGTCCTTCCGAGAAGAATCCCAGGCGCTAGGGCCCGAGCAGGAAGAGGGGCCCAAGAAAGCTGCTTCATATTCAAGGATGCCCTGCTGCAAGCTCCACAAGGGTCTGTGCCAAGGAGCAAGAAGCCCAGCAAAGGTGGCAGGAGAGCTGTGTGGAGGAGCAAGGAGCTGCTGGCCAAACTGCAACAGAAGAAGGAAGTGTACAGAAGGGGGAAGCGGGGACAGAGAACCTGGCAGCAGTGGGGGCATGTCAGCTGAGTAGGCAGGCGTGGGGCTAGGAAGGCTGCAGTTGACTCTGGCGAGCGCTGTCCGGGGCAACAGGAAGGGCTTCTTTAACTACTGCTTGGGCATGCAGGGACCTGCTGCTGTGGGCTCTGCGCTCAGCAGGTGGGGGCACAAGGTGGCCTCCCACGTCCCTTGCTGCGTGCCTTTTTCTGCCGCTCCACTGAAGACTCGGAGAGCTGCACGCCATGGGGGAAGAAGCAGGAGTGCACTTTGTGTGCCTCGAGGCAGAGGAGAAGAGCATAATAAACGCAGTGAACAAGTCCACTCGGGAGCTCTGGTTTCTTGCTTGCAGAGCGGATGAGCTGCAGTGGCTATGTGTGCCTCGGTCGGTGTGTTCTTTCTTGTAGCCCCCAGGTTGCACCCAGGCAAGCCACTGACCTGTGGCTATGCTGGCTGAAGCAGAAGGTCAGGGGCAAAGCTGCAAGGCATAAAGAGCAAGGGTTGCCCAGCGATGCCGAAGGGTGAGCTGGGCAGGAGCTGTTGGCGATGAAGAGCAGGAAATGGCCTTGATCTGGCACTCCACCGCAAATGCTTCTGAAGCAATGGGACATTCTCCTGTGCCAGCTCTGGGATTGCCAAACGTGGGCTCTGCACGGTGTGGGGAGGTGTCGTAGTGCAACTGTCCTTCCCAGCACGATGAGGTAGCCTCCCTCTGAGCACAGCGAACAGGGACAGAGAACAGGCGCAGCAGTTTGCGCAGCAGTTTGCACAGAATGGTGCAAGAAGGCACCTTCATTTGCAGTCCCAGCAGCGCACGCTTTCTCAGGTCTGGTCATGACACACAGCAGAGCACGTTCCCCTGTGGCTGTTGAGTCGCTGCATCAGCTGTGTCAGAGGCGTCCACCCAGACAGACCCTCTGACAGCTGATGCAGCTCTCCAGGTCTCAGGCTGCAGGGAGTGCTTGGGGCCTCTCCGGGAGGCCTGGGCTGGCAGTCAGCTCCCCTGCAGGAGGTGCGCTGCTGTTGATGAGTTGTGTCGTCAGGTGAGGGAGCTACTGGAGGACGTCAGTAGGCTGCGTAGCATCCGAGAAGATGAGCAAGAGGTAGACAGGCTATTCCTGGAGACCATGCAGCTCCAGGAGTCCCAACCGCCCACTGCAGTGGAGTTGCCGGAGGGCTCTGTGCTCTGTGAAACAGTACAAAGTGACACTGTAGAAGGCAGCTGGAAAGCGGTCACTTCTTGTAGGAGGAGAAAGGCTCCTGCTCCTGCTGAGGACTTGCAGTCGAGCAAGAGGCTTAGTGGCCTGCAGGCTGAGGAGGAGCTGGGCATGACTTCAAGGGAAGCAAGTGGGCTGACAGACCCTGTGCCACGCGGGAACACCTGGAAGAAGCGGCGAGTGATTGTTGTGGGTGACTGCCTGCTGCCGGGGACAGAGGACCTGACCTCTTGTCTAGAGAAGTTTGTTGCCTGCCAGGGGCTCGAATATGAGATGTCATGGAAAGACTGCCCAGGCTTGTCCATGCTTCGCACTATGACCCTCTGCTGCTCTTCCGTGTGGGCACTGACGATATCAAGGGCAAACTGGAAAGCATCCAAGCATGCAATTTCAGAGCTCTGGGCATGGTGGTCAAGGGTCTGAGAGGCCAGGTCATTCTCTCCTGAGTCCTGCCAGCGAGGGGGATGGATGGGAAGAGGAGGAGATGGATTTTGCAAGTTAACAACTGGCTGCGCCACCGGTGTTGGCAACAGGGTTTTGGTTTCTATGACCATGGGACCCTGTCTGAAGATCGACAACTGCTGGGGAGAGATGGGATCCACCTCGCTAAGCGGGGCACGCGTGTCTTTGCCAACAGGTTGGCCAGCCTCGTAAGGAGGCCTTTAAACTAGGAGAGATGGGGCAAGGGGAGAGTTATAGAGACAGGGTAGCCGGCAAAACGCGGCTCAAGCTGGGATGCCTCCAGCGGGCGCATGCAGCTGGGGAAGTGCGCATGGGACATGACTATGGAGGATCCGCTTGTACCCCTGCTGGGAAACCTGCATGCTCGATCAGCTCTCTGAAATGCCTCTACACCAATGCATGCAGCACGGGGAATAAAGAGGAAGAACTAGAGATCTGTGTGCGGCCGCAGGGCCATAAGCTCATTGCAATTGCAGAGACACGGTGGGCTAGCTCACATGACGGAAATGCTGTTATGGATGGCTACGTGCTTTTTAGGAAAGACAGGCCAGGAAGGCGAGGTGGGGGAGTTGCTCTTTCTGTGAGAGAGCAACTGGGATGTATCGAGCTCTGCCGAGGGGTGGAAGAAGAGCGAGTCGAGAGCTTATGGGTAAGGATTAAAGGGCAGGCTAGCATGGGTGATGCTGTTGCGGGTGTTTACTAGAGGCCACCTGATCAGGAAGAGGAAGTCGATGAGGCCTTCTACAGACAGCTGGAAGTAGCCTCCCGATGCCAGGCCCTGGTTCTCCTGGGGGACTTCAACGAGCCTGATATCTGCTGGAAAGACAACGCAGCTAGGCACAAACGGTCCTGGAGGTTCCTGCAGAGCATTGGTGACAACTTCTTGACACAGGTGGTGCAGGAGCCAAGGAGGAGAGGTGTGCTGCTGGACCTCGTACTAAGAAACCAAGAAGGACTGGTGGAAGATGTGAAGGTCGGGGGCAGCCTTGGCTGCAGTGACCATGAGATGGTGGAGTTCAGGATGCTGCGAGGAGGAGGCAGGGCACCAAGTAGGACTGCAACCCTGGAGTTTGGGAGAGCAAACTTTGGCCTCTTCAGGGACCTACTTGGAGGAATCCTATGGGTTAGGGCCCTAAAAGGAAGGGGGGTCCAAGAGAGCTGGTTGATATTCAAAGATCACTTCCTCCAGGCTCAAGAGCGGTGCATCCCTATGAGTAAGAAGTCAAGCAAAGCGGGCAGGAGACCTGCATGCACAAGCAAGGAGCTCCTGGCAAAACTCAAGCAGGAGAAGGAAGTCTACAGGATGTGGAAAGGGGGACAGGCCACTTGGGAGGAATAGAGGAACGTTGTCAGAGGATGCAGGGATGCAACGAGGAAGGCTAAGGCCCATTTGGAATTAAATCGGGCTAGAGATATCAAGGACAGCAAGAAGGGCTTCTTCAAATCCATCAGTAGCAAGAGGAAGACTAGGGAAAATGTGGGCCCTTTGCTGAATGGGGGGGGGGGGTGCCCTGGTGACGAATGATACAGAGAAGGCCGAGTTACTGAATGCCGCCTTTGCTTCAGTCTTTACTGTCAGGCGAGCCCCTAGGAATCCCAGACCCTGGAGACAAGAGAGAAAGTCTGGAGAAAGGAAGATTTTTCCCTTGGTCGAGGAGGATTGGGTTAGAGCTCATTCAGGCAAACTTGACACCCACAAATCCATGGGCCCTGATGAGATGCACCCATGAGTGCTGAGGGAGCTGGCAGATGTTATTGCTAGGCCACTGTCCATCATCTTTGAAAGGTTATGGAGAACAGGAGAGGTGCCTGATGACTGGAAGAAAGCCAGCGTCACCCCAGTCTTCAAAAAGGGCAAGAAGGAGGACCCAGGGAGCTGCAGGCCAGTCAGCCTCACCTGCATCCCTGGAAAGGTGATGGAGCAGCTCATCCTGGAGGCCATCTCCAAGCATGTGGAGGACAAGAAGGTGATCAGGAGTAGTCAGCACGGCTTCACCAAGGGGAAATCATGCCTAACCAATCTGATAGCCTTCTATGATGGATGCCTGGCTGCGTAGATGAGGGGAGAGCAGTGGATGTTGTCCACATTCAGAGAGACCAGGACAGGCTGGAGAGGTGGGCGGAGAGGAACCTCGTGAAGTTCAACAAAGGCAAGTGCAGGGTGCTGCACCTGGGGAGGAATAACCCCATGCACCAGTACAGGTTGGGGGTTGACCTGCTGGAAAGCAGCTCTGCGGAGAAGGACCTGGGAGTGCTGCTGGACACCAAGTTAAGCATGAGGCAGCAATGTGCCCTTGTGGCCAAGGCAGCCAATGGCATGCCCAGTTGCCTTAGGAAGAGCATTGCCAGCAGGTCGAGGGAAGGACTCCTCCCCCTCTACTCAGCCCTGGCGAGGCCACACCTGCAGTTCTGTGTCCAGTTCCGGGCTCCCCAGTGCAAGAGAGACATGGAGCTACTGGAGCGAGTCCAGCGGAGGGCTGCTACGGGGATGAAGGCATTGCAGCATCTCTCCTATGACGAAAGGCTGAGAGAGCTGGGACCGTTCAGCCTGGAGAAGAGAAGGCTGAGGGGGGATCTGATCAGTGCGGAGATGTATGTGAAGGGAAGGTGTGGAGAGGATGGAGCCAGACTCTTTTCAGTGGTGCCCAGCGAACCTCAACCCTTCTGGCATTCCGGCGTTCTGGGATTTCATGGTTCTGTGGCATTCTGCGATTGCGTGTGCAGCCCTGGGCAGTGGAGCCCTCGGGCCTGGGGCAGTCTTCCCGGGGCTCTCTTGCTGGCCTGCCCCAGCCCCACGTCCTTCCCAGCCCTCGCCTCCTTGCGCTCGCCTGCCACCTGCCACCGCCAGCGCAGGCGCCCGGCACACCAAGACCCTCTCTCGCGGCACGCACAAAGCACACTCGGACGCACCCAGCTGGGCACCCAGCAGCTCTTATTCAGCGTTTGCCCCGCAGGCCCCAGCAGCCCCAGTCCTGCAGAGAGGCGGGGCTGCCGGGCGCCTGTCAGAAGGGCAGCAGCCCCTTGCTGCGCATGGCCAGGCTCTCGGAGAGCAAGTCCGCCAGGCGCGCGTAGCTCTGCTCGGGCAACAGCCGCAGCAGCAGCCGGTAGAGCAGCTCCCGGTCGCACTGGGAGGCGTAGAGCACCACGGCGCCCAGCACGCACACCACCAGCAGCTCCAGGCACACGAGGAGCACGCAGAGTCTCCTGCGGGACAGCGGAGGCATGGCAGACGCAGCAGCCCACGCAGGCCATCGCAGCCCTGTCTTGCCCGCACCCAGCCCTGCGACCCAGGGGCCCCTGCAGGGAACCCTCCGCCTGCCCCCCGGGCGCTGCTCGTCGCTCCCTCGCGCAGGCTTGCAGAAGAGCCGCCGCAAGCCCGCAAAGAAGGAAGCCCGCCACAAGGGCAACCCTCCCGGGGCACTTTCCCAGCTGCACAGCCCACAGCCCGGCAGCAGGAGCCCCAGCGCGGGAACCGCTCGCTGCACGGCAGCCCAGGCGCGGGCCCTGGCACACGAGGCACCCCCGGGGCAACTCACTTCAGCCAGGTAGCGAAGCCGCGTCTCTTGGCCAGCTCCTCCCTCTCCTGCACGTCAACAGAGAGCGGGCACACGTGTGCGGCTGCACGCGGCTGCACGCTGCCCCTCTCCGCACCGACAGCCCACCAGCCAGCTGGCCGGCCGGCCGGCCGGCCGGGGCAGCCCTCGCTGCCGCCTCTCGCCCTTACCAGCTGGGCTTCCAGCAGCTCGGGCAGCACACACCCCTCCGCCTGCGGCTCCTGCTCCACCCGCTGCTCGCTGCAGGCAACAGGGCTTGCTTGGACCAGCACGCGCCTCCATGGCCACTGGCGCTCCCCATCGCCATGCAGCGGGGCAACGGCGGTAGGGATGGGGGCAGGGACGGGCGTCTCCTCTCCCACCACGTGCTGCACAGACCCCCCGTGGCCTCCCGGCACCGCCGCTGGCACCCGCTGGGACTCCCGCTGCAGCACAGAGCCCCTGCAGAGCCCCGTGGGCAGAGCGCTCCCCGGGCCCCACTCACTAGGCGTTTTCCAGCTCCAGCTCCTCCACCTGCTCTCGCAGAGCCCGCATTGCCGCACGCTGCGCCTGCCAGACGGAAGGGTCACGCTCCGTGCGCCCACTGCAGCCCGCTGCCGGGCCCCGGCCACTGGGCGCCCACCACCCGCTGCCCTCGCCCCCTCGGCGCTACCTTTGCCCGCTCCTGCTGCTCCCGCAGCTGCTCCTTCAGCTGTGCCGAGCGCTGTTTCTCCTGCAAAACACGGAGCACACCCTGCGGGCAGCGCAGCTGGCAGCTGCGCAGCCCCCTCCCCGGCCAGCCCCAGGGCTCGGCCCCCTCGCCGCTGCCCCGCTGCAGGCCACAGGCAGGGCTGGCCGCGGACACGGACACGGGCACGGACAGCCCAAGGGCAGTCACGCAGCCCGGCCCCCGGGGCGAACGCCCTCCCCACACCCCCCGCTGCCTGCAGCCTGCCGGCACCGCACGGCCAGCACGGCTCCCCTCGGCCCCCTACCTCGTGCAGCTCCTGCAGCCTCGCGTCTCTCTCCTGCTTGGCCGCCTGCAAGCGCTCCTGCAGCAGAGCAGAGGCGAGGAGAGGAGAGCGAGAGGAGCAGCCGTCAGGGCACGGCAGAGCTGCTGCCGGCAGCAGGTGCCCTGCCGCTGCCCTGGCAGGCGGCTGCCCTCAGGGAGCCAGCTCTGCCGGCACCGCGCGGCACGGAGAGGCCCGCGGCCCGGCTCACCTCCAGCTCTGGCTGCAGCTGCTGCATGGCCTGCAGCTGCTGGCGGCTGCTGCAGCAGCGCTGCCTGAGGGCCTCGTTGTCCCTGCGCAGCTCCCGGGCGGCATCCTGCAGCTCCTGCTTCTCCTCCTGCTGCGTGGGCAAGGCGCAGAGCAGGCCTTCAGCGCAGGGCAGAGACGGCCCCGGCAGGGCTGCAGCGGGGGCAGCCCCAGCCCCTGCGCCAGGGGCGCTCCGCACCTACCAGGCACCGCAGCAGCTCCCGGCAGCGGCCCCTCTCCTGCTGGCTCTGCTGCAGCTGCTCCCGCAGCCTGCTGAGCTTGTCCAGCAGCTCCTGCGGCTCCTCGGCCACTCTCCTGCGCCTCCGCTGCCTGCAGCCATGGGGGCCCTCAGTCGCCCTGCGCAGGCCCTCCCCGCTTCCCAGCCCTGCCTGCGTTTGGGGGACCTGTGTGGCACCCGGGGCCACACAGCTGCCCCGCCTGCTGCGTCCCCGCGCCCAGCACCGTGGGCATCATCCCACCTTTCCGCCTGCTCCGCCAGCTGGGCGTTGGTGCTCTGCAGCGCCTCGTGCTCCGCCTGCAGCAGCTCCAGCTGCTCCAGCAGCTCCCGCTTCTGCGCCCGCACCTGCCGCAGGGCCGCCCGCACCTCCGCCACCTCCATGGCTTGTGCCCGTGCCGCACGTGCCCCACGCAGCTGCCCCGCGCTCTGCAAGCGCGCCCTGGGGGGGCCCCGGCCGCCTGCGGCAGGCAGGGCAAGAGGAGACCCCGGCAGCGGCGGCTCTGGCGATCAGCACGCAGTTCTGCTGCCCGCCCCAGAGCACGAGGCTAGCACCAAACCCTCGCTCCACCCGCCGCGTCACGCAACGCAATGCCACGCAACGCCACGCCGCGCCTGGCGCACGCGCTCAGCGGCAGTGCGGTCGCAAGGCAGCTGGGCGAGACTCTGCCGCCGCCCGGGGAAAGGCCGCCGCGCTCACAATAGCTCGGGGCCGTCACAAAGGGCCCGTGTGTGCGCTGGCCCGGGGCGGCCTGTGACCCGCGCAGGCCCCCGCGTGCTGCTGCTGCCCCAGCCCCCTGCCCAGGCAGGGAGGGCGAAGACCTCAGGCTGCAGGCACCCGGGCAAAGCCCTGCGCAGCCCCTTCCTCCGCTGCCACGGATGCAAAGAGCTCTTCTTTTCACACGGCAAGTTGCCCAGGGCAGCGATGGCACATAGGGCTACCAGTGTGAAGATTCTGGGCCACCACTGCGCTGCAAAGTGCATGTTTTCGGCCACGTTCGTATTAGGTGGCTCCCCATCTTGGCCAATATGGAAGCACCAACAAAGAGTACGAAGAAGGTTCAGATCTCACAACAAATGAGGTGTTTCTTCGATTGGTATTCCTAACTTCCTTTACAATAAAACTTGATGCTATCCACTGGAAGATATTGTTTGAATAACAGAGCAGTGTTTCTTGTGGAATCTCTCAATGAAATATGAAAATGTGGTTGTTTCCACTTCTTTATTTTCCCTTGACACTCGAGATGATTGAACTTGCTGAAAGATAGCCCTGTGGGGATACGTCTATGTCTGCCTTGCCCGGGAAGTATTGGGGCTTCTGGTTTCAGATAAGAGAGGTCCCCCTGAGCCTTTGCCTCAGGCCTCCCCTCTCCAGAATCAAGGAGCTCTTCCCACGATGGCCTTCGCTTGCTGCTGTGTCCGTACATTTGAGTTGCCTGGCCTTTCCCAGCTCGACAAAGCAAGGCTGAGCAGAGCAAGCAGGGACAACACAGCCAAGCACAGGCAATGCAGGAGCTTCCTGCAGAGCTTCGATGACCACTTCCTGAGTAGTCTAGAGGGTGCTAGGAGGTGCTAGAGGAGCCAGCGAGGAGAGGTGCTCTGCCGGCCCTTGTACTGCCAAAGAAGGCGGGGCGGGTTGGAGCTGTGAAGGCAGGGACAAGGTTGGCTGCACTGACCATGCGACGGTGGATTTGGGGATGCTGTGAGGAGGAAGCAGGGCAAAAAGCAGGCTCACAAGGCTGGACTTCCGGAGACCAACTTGGGCCTCTTCAGGGTCCTTCCGAGAAGAATCCCAGGCGCTAGGGCCCGAGCAGGAAGAGGGGCCCAAGAAAGCTGCTTCATATTCAAGGATGCCCTGCTGCAAGCTCCACAAGGGTCTGTGCCAAGGAGCAAGAAGCCCAGCAAAGGTGGCAGGAGAGCTGTGTGGAGGAGCAAGGAGCTGCTGGCCAAACTGCAACAGAAGAAGGAAGTGTACAGAAGGGGGAAGCGGGGACAGAGAACCTGGCAGCCGTGGGGGCATGTCAGCTGAGTAGGCAGGCATGGGGCTAGGAAGGCTGCAGTTGACTCTGGCGAGCGCTGTCCGGGGCAACAGGAAGGGCTTCTTTAACTACTGCTTGGGCATGCAGGGACCTGCTGCTGTGGGCTCTGCGCTCAGCAGGTGGGGGCACAAGGTGACCTCCCACGTCCCTTGCTGCGTGCCTTTTTCTGCCGCTCCACTGAAGACTCGGAGAGCTGCACGCCATGGGGGAAGAAGCAGGAGTGCACTTTGTGTGCCTCGAGGCAGAGGAGAAGAGCATAATAAACGCAGTGAACAAGTCCACTCGGGAGCTCTGGTTTCTTGCTTGCAGAGCGGATGAGCTGCAGTGGCTATGTGTGCCTCGGTCGGTGTGTTCTTTCTTGTAGCCCCCAGGTTGCACCCAGGCAAGCCACTGACCTGTGGCTATGCTGGCTGAAGCAGAAGGTCAGGGGCAAAGCTGCAAGGCATAAAGAGCAAGGGTTGCCCAGCGATGCCGAAGAGTGAGCTGGGCAGGAGCTGTTGGCGATGAAGAGCAGGAAATGGCCTTGATCTGGCACTCCACCGCAAATGCTTCTGAAGCAATGGGACATTCTCCTGTGCCAGCTCTGGGATTGCCAAACGTGGGCTCTGCACGGTGTGGGGAGGTGTCGTAGTGCAACTGTCCTTCCCAGCACGATGAGGTAGCCTCCCTCTGAGCACAGCGAACAGGGACAGAGAACAGGCGCAGCAGTTTGCGCAGCAGTTTGCACAGAATGGTGCAAGAAGGCACCTTCATTTGCAGTCCCAGCAGCGCACGCTTTCTCAGGTCTGGTCATGACACACAGCAGAGCACGTTCCCCTGTGGCTGTTGGAGTCGCTGCATCAGCTGTGTCAGAGGCGTCCACCCAGACAGACCCTCTGACAGCTGATGCAGCTCTCCAGGTCTCAGGCTGCAGGGAGTGCTTGGGGCCTCTCCGGGAGGCCTGGGCTGGCAGTCAGCTCCCCTGCAGGAGGTGCGCTGCTGTTGATGAGTTGTGTCGTCAGGTGAGGGAGCTACTGGAGGACGTCAGTAGGCTGCGTAGCATCCGAGAAGATGAGCAAGAGGTAGACAGGCTATTCCTGGAGACCATGCAGCTCCAGGAGTCCCAACCGCCCACTGCAGTGGAGTTGCCGGAGGGCTCTGTGCTCTGTGAAACAGTACAAAGTGACACTGTAGAAGGCAGCTGGAAAGCGGTCACTTCTTGTAGGAGGAGAAAGGCTCCTACTCCTGCTGAGGACTTGCAGTCGAGCAAGAGGCTTAGTGGCCTGCAGGCTGAGGAGGAGCTGGGCATGACTTCAAGGGAAGCAAGTGGGCTGACAGACCCTGTGCCACGCGGGAACACCTGGAAGAAGCGGCGAGTGATTGTTGTGGGTGACTGCCTGCTGCCGGGGACAGAGGACCTGACCTCTTGTCTAGAGAAGTTTGTTGCCTGCCAGGGGCTCGAATATGAGATGTCATGGAAAGACTGCCCAGGCTTGTCCATGCTTCGCACTATGACCCTCTGCTGCTCTTCCGTGTGGGCACTGACGATATCAAGGGCAAACTGGAAAGCATCCAAGCATGCAATTTCAGAGCTCTGGGCATGGTGGTCAAGGGTCTGAGAGGCCAGGTCATTCTCTCCTGAGTCCTGCCAGCGAGGGGGATGGATGGGAAGAGGAGGAGATGGATTTTGCAAGTTAACAACTGGCTGCGCCACCGGTGTTGGCAACAGGGTTTTGGTTTCTATGACCATGGGACCCTGTCTGAAGATCGACAACTGCTGGGGAGAGATGGGATCCACCTCGCTAAGCGGGGCACGCGTGTCTTTGCCAACAGGTTGGCCAGCCTCGTAAGGAGGCCTTTAAACTAGGAGAGATGGGGCAAGGGGAGAGTTATAGAGACAGGGTAGCCGGCAAAACGCGGCTCAAGCTGGGATGCCTCCAGCGGGCGCATGCAGCTGGGGAAGTGCGCATGGGACATGACTATGGAGGATCCGCTTGTACCCCTGCTGGGAAACCTGCATGCTCGATCAGCTCTCTGAAATGCCTGTACACCAATGCATGCAGCACGGGGAATAAAGAGGAAGAACTAGAGATCTGTGTGCGGCCGCAGGGCCATAAGCTCATTGCAATTGCAGAGACACGGTGGGCTAGCTCACATGACGGAAATGCTGTCATGGATGGCTACGTGCTTTTTAGGAAAGACAGGCCAGGAAGGCGAGGTGGGGGAGTTGCTCTTTCTGTGAGAGAGCAACTGGGAAGTATCGAGCTCTGCCGAGGGGTGGAAGAAGAGCGAGTCGAGAGCTTATGGGTAAGGATTAAAGGGCAGGCTAGCATGGGTGATGCTGTTGTGGGTGTTTACTGCAGGCCACCTGATCAGGAAGAGGAAGTCGATGAGGCCTTCTACAGACAGCTGGAAGTAGCCTCCCGATGCCAGGCCCTGGTTCTCGTGGGGGACTTCAACGAGCCTGATATCTGCTGGAAAGACAACGCAGCTAGGCACAAACGGTCCTGGAGGTTCCTGCAGAGCATTGGTGACAACTTCTTGACACAGGTGGTGCAGGAGCCAAGGAGGAGAGGTGTGCTGCTGGACCTCGTACTAAGAAACCAAGAAGGACTGGTGGAAGATGTGAAGGTCGGGGGCAGCCTTGGCTGCAGTGACCATGAGATGGTGGAGTTCAGGATGCTGCGAGGAGGAGGCAGGGCACCAAGTAGGACTGCAACCCTGGAGTTTGGGAGAGCAAACTTTGGCCTCTTCAGGGACCTACTTGGAGGAATCCTATGGGTTAGGGCCCTAAAAGGAAGGGGGGTCCAAGAGAGCTGGTTGATATTCAAAGATCACTTCCTCCAGGCTCAAGAGCGGTGCATCCCTATGAGTAAGAAGTCAAGCAAAGCGGGCAGGAGACCTGCATGCACAAGCAAGGAGCTCCTGGCAAAACTCAAGCAGGAGAAGGAAGTCTGCAGGATGTGGAAAGGGGGACAGGCCACTTGGGAGGAATAGAGGAACGTTGTCAGAGGATGCAGGGATGCAACGAGGAAGGCTAAGGCCCATTTGGAATTAAATCGGGCTAGAGATATCAAGGACAGCAAGAAGGGCTTCTTCAAATCCATCAGTAGCAAGAGGAAGACTAGGGAAAATGTGGGCCCTTTGCTGAATGGGGGGGGGGGGTGCCCTGGTGACGAATGATACAGAGAAGGCCGAGTTACTGAATGCCGCCTTTGCTTCAGTCTTTACTGTCAGGCGAGCCCCTAGGAATCCCAGACCCTGGAGACAAGAGAGAAAGTCTGGAGAAAGGAAGATTTTTCCCTTGGTCGAGGAGGATTGGGTTAGAGCTCATTCAGGCAAACTTGACACCCACAAATCCATGGGCCCTGATGAGATGCACCCATGAGTGCTGAGGGAGCTGGCAGATGTTATTGCTAGGCCACTGTCCATCATCTTTGAAAGGTTATGGAGAACAGGAGAGGTGCCTGATGACTGGAAGAAAGCCAGCGTCACCCCAGTCTTCAAAAAGGGCAAGAAGGAGGACCCAGGGAGCTGCAGGCCAGTCAGCCTCACCTGCATCCCTGGAAAGGTGATGGAGCAGCTCATCCTGGAGGCCATCTCCAAGCATGTGGAGGACAAGAAGGTGATCAGGAGTAGTCAGCACGGCTTCACCAAGGGGAAATCATGCCTAACCAATCTGATAGCCTTCTATGATGGATGCCTGGCTGCGTAGATGAGGGGAGAGCAGTGGATGTTGTCCACATTCAGAGAGACCAGGACAGGCTGGAGAGGTGGGCGGAGAGGAACCTCGTGAAGTTCAACAAAGGCAAGTGCAGGGTGCTGCACCTGGGGAGGAATAACCCCATGCACCAGTACAGGTTGGGGGTTGACCTGCTGGAAAGCAGCTCTGCGGAGAAGGACCTGGGAGTGCTGCTGGACACCAAGTTAAGCATGAGGCAGCAATGTGCCCTTGTGGCCAAGGCAGCCAATGGCATGCCCAGTTGCCTTAGGAAGAGCATTGCCAGCAGGTCGAGGGAAGGACTCCTCCCCCTCTACTCAGCCCTGGCAAGGCCACACCTGCAGTTCTGTGTCCAGTTCCGGGCTCCCCAGTGCAAGAGAGACATGGAGCTACTGGAGCGAGTCCAGCGGAGGGCTGCTACGGGGATGAAGGCATTGCAGCATCTCTCCTATGACGAAAGGCTGAGAGAGCTGGGACCGTTCAGCCTGGAGAAGAGAAGGCTGAGGGGGGATCTGATCAGTGCGGAGATGTATGTGAAGGGAAGGTGTGGAGAGGATGGAGCCAGACTCTTTTCAGTGGTGCCCAGCGAACCTCAACCCTTCTGGCATTCCGGCGTTCTGGGATTTCATGGTTCTGTGGCATTCTGCGATTGCGTGTGCAGCCCTGGGCAGTGGAGCCCTCGGGCCTGGGGCAGTCTTCCCGGGGCTCTCTTGCTGGCCTGCCCCAGCCCCACGTCCTTCCCAGCCCTCGCCTCCTTGCGCTCGCCTGCCACCTGCCACCGCCAGCGCAGGCGCCCGGCACACCAAGACCCTCTCTCGCGGCACGCACAAAGCACACTCGGACGCACCCAGCTGGGCACCCAGCAGCTCTTATTCAGCGTTTGCCCCGCAGGCCCCAGCAGCCCCAGTCCTGCAGAGAGGCGGGGCTGCCGGGCGCCTGTCAGAAGGGCAGCAGCCCCTTGCTGCGCATGGCCAGGCTCTCGGAGAGCAAGTCCGCCAGGCGCGCGTAGCTCTGCTCGGGCAACAGCCGCAGCAGCAGCCGGTAGAGCAGCTCCCGGTCGCACTGGGAGGCGTAGAGCACCACGGCGCCCAGCACGCACACCACCAGCAGCTCCAGGCACACGAAGAGCACGCAGAGTCTCCTGCGGGACAGCGGAGGCATGGCAGACGCAGCAGCCCACGCAGGCCATCGCAGCCCTGTCTTGCCCGCACCCAGCCCTGCGACCCAGGGGCCCCTGCAGGGAACCCTCCGCCTGCCCCCCGGGCGCTGCTCGTCGCTCCCTCGCGCAGGCTTGCAGAAGAGCCGCCGCAAGCCCGCAAAGAAGGAAGCCCGCCACAAGGGCAACCCTCCCGGGGCACTTTCCCAGCTGCACAGCCCACAGCCCGGCAGCAGGAGCCCCAGCGCGGGAACCGCTCGCTGCACGGCAGCCCAGGCGCGGGCCCTGGCACACGAGGCACCCCCGGGGCAACTCACTTCAGCCAGGTAGCGAAGCCGCGTCTCTTGGCCAGCTCCTCCCTCTCCTGCACGTCAACAGAGAGCGGGCACACGTGTGCGGCTGCACGCGGCTGCACGCTGCCCCTCTCCGCACCGACAGCCCACCAGCCAGCTGGCCGGCCGGCCGGGGCAGCCCTCGCTGCCGCCTCTCGCCCTTACCAGCTGGGCTTCCAGCAGCTCGGGCAGCACACACCCCTCCGCCTGCGGCTCCTGCTCCACCCGCTGCTCGCTGCAGGCAACAGGGCTTGCTTGGACCAGCACGTGCCTCCATGGCCACTGGCGCTCCCCATCGCCATGCAGCGGGGCAACGGCGGTAGGGATGGGGGCAGGGACAGGCGTCTGCTCTCCCACCACGTGCTGCACAGACCCCCCGTGGCCTCCCGGCACCGCCGCTGGCACCCGCTGGGACTCCCGCTGCAGCACAGAGCCCCTGCAGAGCCCCGTGGGCAGAGCGCTCCCCAGGCCCCACTCACTAGGCGTTTTCCAGCTCCAGCTCCTCCACCTGCTCTCGCAGAGCCCGCATTGCCGCACGCTGCGCCTGCCAGACGGAAGGGTCACGCTCCGTGCGCCCACTGCAGCCCGCTGCCGGGCCCCGGCCACTGGGCGCCCACCACCCGCTGCCCTCGCCCCCTCGGCGCTACCTTTGCCCGCTCCTGCTGCTCCCGCAGCTGCTCCTTCAGCTGTGCCGAGCGCTGTTTCTCCTGCAAAACACGGAGCACACCCTGCGGGCAGCGCAGCTGGCAGCTGCGCAGCCCCCTCCCCGGCCAGCCCCAGGGCTCGGCCCCCTCGCCGCTGCCCCGCTGCAGGCCACAGGCAGGGCTGGCCGCGGACACGGACACGGGCACGGAGAGCCCAAGGGCAGTCACGCAGCCCGGCCCCCGGGGCGAACGCCCTCCCCACACCCCCCGCTGCCTGCAGCCTGCCGGCACCGCACGGCCAGCACGGCTCCCCTCGGCCCCCTACCTCGTGCAGCTCCTGCAGCCTCGCGTCTCTCTCCTGCTTGGCCGCCTGCAAGCGCTCCTGCAGCAGAGCAGAGGCGAGGAGAGGAGAGCGAGAGGAGCAGCCGTCAGGGCACGGCAGAGCTGCTGCCGGCAGCAGGTGCCCTGCCGCTGCCCTGGCAGGCGGCTGCCCTCAGGGAGCCAGCTCTGCCGGCACCGCGCGGCACGGAGAGGCCCGCGGCCCGGCTCACCTCCAGCTCTGGCTGCAGCTGCTGCATGGCCTGCAGCTGCTGGCGGCTGCTGCAGCAGCGCTGCCTGAGGGCCTCGTTGTCCCTGCGCAGCTCCCGGGCGGCATCCTGCAGCTCCTGCTTCTCCTCCTGCTGCGTGGGCAAGGCGCAGAGCAGGCCTTCAGCGCAGGGCAGAGACGGCCCCGGCAGGGCTGCAGCGGGGGCAGCCCCAGCCCCTGTGCCAGGGGCGCTCCGCACCTACCAGGCACCGCAGCAGCTCCCGGCAGCGGCCCCTCTCCTGCTGGCTCTGCTGCAGCTGCTCCCGCAGCCTGCTGAGCTTGTCCAGCAGCTCCTGCGGCTCCTCGGCCACTCTCCTGCGCCTCCGCTGCCTGCAGCCATGGGGGCCCTCAGTCGCCCTGCGCAGGCCCTCCCCGCTTCCCAGCCCTGCCTGCGTTTGGGGGACCTGTGTGGCACCCGGCGCCACACACCTGCCCCGCCTGCTGCGTCCCCGCGCCCAGCACCGTGGGCATCATCCCACCTTTCCGCCTGCTCCGCCAGCCGGGCGTTGGTGCTCTGCAGCGCCTCGTGCTCCGCCTGCAGCAGCTCCAGCTGCTCCAGCAGCTCCCGCTTCTGCGCCCGCACCTGCCGCAGGGCCGCCCGCACCTCCGCCGCCTCCATGGCTTGTGCCCGGGCCGCACGCGCCCCACGCAGCTGCCCCGCGCTCTGCAAGCGCGCCCTGGGGGGGCCCCGGCCGCCTGCGGCAGGCAGGGCAAGAGGAGACCCCGGCAGCGGCGGCTCTGGCGATCAGCACGCAGTTCTGCTGCCCGCCCCAGAGCACGAGGCTAGCACCAAACCCTCGCTCCACCCGCCGCGTCACGCAACGCAATGCCACGCAACGCCACGCCGCGCCTGGCGCACGCGCTCAGCGGCAGTGCGGTCGCAAGGCAGCTGGGCGAGACTCTGCCGCCGCCCGGGGAAAGGCCGCCGCGCTCACAATAGCTCGGGGCCGTCACAAAGGGCCCGTGTGTGCGCTGGCCCGGGGCGGCCTGTGACCCGCGCAGGCCCCCGCGTGCTGCTGCTGCCCCAGCCCCCTGCCCAGGCAGGGAGGGCGAAGACCTCAGGCTGCAGGCACCCGGGCAAAGCCCTGCGCAGCCCCTTCCTCCGCTGCCACGGATGCAAAGAGCTCTTCTTTTCACACGGCAAGTTGCCCAGGGCAGCGATGGCACATAGGGCTACCAGTGTGAAGATTCTGGGCCACCACTGCGCTGCAAAGTGCATGTTTTCGGCCACGTTCGTATTAGGTGGCTCCCCATCTTGGCCAATATGGAAGCACCAACAAAGAGTACGAAGAAGGTTCAGATCTCACAACAAATGAGGTGTTTCTTCGATTGGTATTCCTAACTTCCTTTACAATAAAACTTGATGCTATCCACTGGAAGATATTGTTTGAATAACAGAGCAGTGTTTCTTGTGGAATCTCTCAATGAAATATGAAAATATGGTTGTTTCCACTTCTTTATTTTCCCTTGACACTCGAGATGATTGAACTTGCTGAAAGATAGCCCTGTGGGGATACGTCTATGTCTGCCTTGCCCGGGAAGTATTGGGGCTTCTGGTTTCAGATAAGAGAGGTCCCCTCGAGCCTTTGCCTCAGGCCTCCCCTCTCCAAAATCAAGGAGCTCTTCCCACGACGGCCTTCGCTTGCTGCTGTGTCCGTACATTTGAGTTGCCTGGCCTTTCCCAGCTCGACAAAGCAAGGCTGAGCAGAGCAAGCAGGGACAACACAGCCAAGCACAGGCAATGCAGGAGCTTCCTGCAGAGCTTCGATGACCACTTCCTGAGTAGTCTAGAGGGTGCTAGGAGGTGCTAGAGGAGCCAGCGAGGAGAGGTGCTCTGCCGGCCCTTGTACTGCCAAAGAAGGCGGGGCGGGTTGGAGCTGTGAAGGCAGGGACAAGGTTGGCTGCACTGACCATGCGACGGTGGATTTGGGGATGCTGTGAGGAGGAAGCAGGGCAAAAAGCAGGCTCACAAGGCTGGACTTCCGGAGACCAACTTGGGCCTCTTCAGGGTCCTTCCGAGAAGAATCCCAGGCGCTAGGGCCCGAGCAGGAAGAGGGGCCCAAGAAAGCTGCTTCATATTCAAGGATGCCCTGCTGCAAGCTCCACAAGGGTCTGTGCCAAGGAGCAAGAAGCCCAGCAAAGGTGGCAGGAGAGCTGTGTGGAGGAGCAAGGAGCTGCTGGCCAAACTGCAACAGAAGAAGGAAGTGTACAGAAGGGGGAAGCGGGGACAGAGAACCTGGCAGCAGTGGGGGCATGTCAGCTGAGTAGGCAGGCATGGGGCTAGGAAGGCTGCAGTTGACTCTGGCGAGCGCTGTCCGGGGCAACAGGAAGGGCTTCTTTAACTACTGCTTGGGCATGCAGGGACCTGCTGCTGTGGGCTCTGCGCTCAGCAGGTGGGGGCACAAGGTGGCCTCCCACGTCCCTTGCTGCGTGCCTTTTTCTGCCGCTCCACTGAAGACTCGGAGAGCTGCACGCCATGGGGGAAGAAGCAGGAGTGCACTTTGTGTGCCTCGAGGCAGAGGAGAAGAGCATAATAAACGCAGTGAACAAGTCCACTCGGGAGCTCTGGTTTCTTGCTTGCAGAGCGGATGAGCTGCAGTGGCTATGTGTGCCTCGGTCGGTGTGTTCTTTCTTGTAGCCCCCAGGTTGCACCCAGGCAAGCCACTGACCTGTGGCTATGCTGGCTGAAGCAGAAGGTCAGGGGCAAAGCTGCAAGGCATAAAGAGCAAGGGTTGCCCAGCGATGCCGAAGGGTGAGCTGGGCAGGAGCTGTTGGCGATGAAGAGCAGGAAATGGCCTTGATCTGGCACTCCACCGCAAATGCTTCTGAAGCAATGGGACATTCTCCTGTGCCAGCTCTGGGATTGCCAAACGTGGGCTCTGCACGGTGTGGGGAGGTGTCGTAGTGCAACTGTCCTTCCCAGCACGATGAGGTAGCCTCCCTCTGAGCACAGCGAACAGGGACAGAGAACAGGCGCAGCAGTTTGCGCAGCAGTTTGCACAGAATGGTGCAAGAAGGCACCTTCATTTGCAGTCCCAGCAGCGCACGCTTTCTCAGGTCTGGTCATGACACACAGCAGAGCACGTTCCCCTGTGGCTGTTGAGTCGCTGCATCAGCTGTGTCAGAGGCGTCCACCCAGACAGACCCTCTGACAGCTGATGCAGCTCTCCAGGTCTCAGGCTGCAGGGAGTGCTTGGGGCCTCTCCGGGAGGCCTGGGCTGGCAGTCAGCTCCCCTGCAGGAGGTGCGCTGCTGTTGATGAGTTGTGTCGTCAGGTGAGGGAGCTACTGGAGGACGTCAGTAGGCTGCGTAGCATCCGAGAAGATGAGCAAGAGGTAGACAGGCTATTCCTGGAGACCATGCAGCTCCAGGAGTCCCAACCGCCCACTGCAGTGGAGTTGCCGGAGGGCTCTGTGCTCTGTGAAACAGTACAAAGTGACACTGTAGAAGGCAGCTGGAAAGCGGTCACTTCTTGTAGGAGGAGAAAGGCTCCTACTCCTGCTGAGGACTTGCAGTCGAGCAAGAGGCTTAGTGGCCTGCAGGCTGAGGAGGAGCTGGGCATGACTTCAAGGGAAGCAAGTGGGCTGACAGACCCTGTGCCACGCGGGAACACCTGGAAGAAGCGGCGAGTGATTGTTGTGGGTGACTGCCTGCTGCTGGGGACAGAGGACCTGACCTCTTGTCTAGAGAAGTTTGTTGCCTGCCAGGGGCTCGAATATGAGATGTCATGGAAAGACTGCCCAGGCTTGTCCATGCTTCGCACTATGACCCTCTGCTGCTCTTCCGTGTGGGCACTGACGATATCAAGGGCAAACTGGAAAGCATCCAAGCATGCAATTTCAGAGCTCTGGGCATGGTGGTCAAGGGTCTGAGAGGCCAGGTCATTCTCTCCTGAGTCCTGCCAGCGAGGGGGATGGATGGGAAGAGGAGGAGATGGATTTTGCAAGTTAACAACTGGCTGCGCCACCGGTGTTGGCAACAGGGTTTTGGTTTCTATGACCATGGGACCCTGTCTGAAGATCGACAACTGCTGGGGAGAGATGGGATCCACCTCGCTAAGCGGGGCACGCGTGTCTTTGCCAACAGGTTGGCCAGCCTCGTAAGGAGGCCTTTAAACTAGGAGAGATGGGGCAAGGGGAGAGTTATAGAGACAGGGTAGCCGGCAAAACGCGGCTCAAGCTGGGATGCCTCCAGCGGGCGCATGCAGCTGGGGAAGTGCGCATGGGACATGACTATGGAGGATCCGCTTGTACCCCTGCTGGGAAACCTGCATGCTCGATCAGCTCTCTGAAATGCCTCTACACCAATGCATGCAGCACGGGGAATAAAGAGGAAGAACTAGAGATCTGTGTGCGGCCGCAGGGCCATAAGCTCATTGCAATTGCAGAGACACGGTGGGCTAGCTCACATGACGGAAATGCTGTCATGGATGGCTACGTGCTTTTTAGGAAAGACAGGCCAGGAAGGCGAGGTGGGGGAGTTGCTCTTTCTGTGAGAGAGCAACTGGGATGTATCGAGCTCTGCCGAGGGGTGGAAGAAGAGCGAGTTGAGAGCTTATGGGTAAGGATTAAAGGGCAGGCTAGCATGGGTGATGCTGTTGTGGGTGTTTACTGCAGGCCACCTGATCAGGAAGAGGAAGTCGATGAGGCCTTCTACAGACAGCTGGAAGTAGCCTCCCGATGCCAGGCCCTGGTTCTCATGGGGGACTTCAACGAGCCTGATATCTGCTGGAAAGACAACGCAGCTAGGCACAAACGGTCCTGGAGGTTCCTGCAGAGCATTGGTGACAACTTCTTGACACAGGTGGTGCAGGAGCCAAGGAGGAGAGGTGTGCTGCTGGACCTCGTACTAAGAAACCAAGAAGGACTGGTGGAAGATGTGAAGGTCGGGGGCAGCCTTGGCTGCAGTGACCATGAGATGGTGGAGTTCAGGATGCTGCGAGGAGGAGGCAGGACACTAAGTAGGACTGCAAGCCTGGAGTTTGGGAGAGCAAACTTTGGCCTCTTCAGGGACCTACTTGGAGGAATCCTATGGGTTAGGGCCCTAAAAGGAAGGGGGGTCCAAGAGAGCTGGTTGATATTCAAAGATCACTTCCTCCAGGCTCAAGAGCGGTGCATCCCTATGAGTAAGAAGTCAAGCAAAGCGGGCAGGAGACCTGCATGCACAAGCAAGGAGCTCCTGGCAAAACTCAAGCAGGAGAAGGAAGTCTACAGGATGTGGAAAGGGGGACAGGCCACTTGGGAGGAATAGAGGAACGTTGTCAGAGGATGCAGGGATGCAACGAGGAAGGCTAAGGCCCATTTGGAATTAAATCGGGCTAGAGATATCAAGGACAGCAAGAAGGGCTTCTTCAAATCCATCAGTAGCAAGAGGAAGACTAGGGAAAATGTGGGCCCTTTGCTGAATGGGGGGGGGGGGGTGCCCTGGTGACGAATGATACAGAGAAGGCCGAGTTACTGAATGCCGCCTTTGCTTCAGTCTTTACTGTCAGGCGAGCCCCTAGGAATCCCAGACCCTGGAGACAAGAGAGAAAGTCTGGAGAAAGGAAGATTTTTCCCTTGGTCGAGGAGGATTGGGCTAGAGATCATTCAGGCAAACTTGACACCCACAAATCCATGGGCCCTGATGAGATGCACCCATGAGTGCTGAGGGAGCTGGCAGATGTTATTGCTAGGCCACTGTCCATCATCTTTGAAAGGTTATGGAGAACAGGAGAGGTGCCTGATGACTTGGAAGAAAGCCAGCGTCACCCCAGTCTTCAAAAAGGGCAAGAAGGAGGACCCAGGGAGCTGCAGGCCAGTCAGCCTCACCTGCATCCCTGGAAAGGTGATGGAGCAGCTCATCCTGGAGGCCATCTCCAAGCATGTGGAGGACAAGAAGGTGATCAGGAGTAGTCAGCATGGCTTCACCAAGGGGAAATCATGCCTAACCAATCTGATAGCCTTCTATGATGGATGCCTGGCTGCGTAGATGAGGGGAGAGCAGTGGATGTTGTCCACATTCAGAGAGACCAGGACAGGCTGGAGAGGTGGGCGGAGAGGAACCTCGTGAAGTTCAACAAAGGCAAGTGCAGGGTGCTGCACCTGGGGAGGAATAACCCCATGCACCAGTACAGGTTGGGGGTTGACCTGCTGGAAAGCAGCTCTGCGGAGAAGGACCTGGGAGTGCTGCTGGACACCAAGTTAAGCATGAGGCAGCAATGTGCCCTTGTGGCCAAGGCAGCCAATGGCATGCCCAGTTGCCTTAGGAAGAGCATTGCCAGCAGGTCGAGGGAAGGACTCCTCCCCCTCTACTCAGCCCTGGCGAGGCCACACCTGCAGTTCTGTGTCCAGTTCCGGGCTCCCCAGTGCAAGAGAGACATGGAGCTACTGGAGCGAGTCCAGCGGAGGGCTGCTACGGGGATGAAGGCATTGCAGCATCTCTCCTATGACGAAAGGCTGAGAGAGCTGGGACCGTTCAGCCTGGAGAAGAGAAGGCTGAGGGGGGATCTGATCAGTGCGGAGATGTATGTGAAGGGAAGGTGTGGAGAGGATGGAGCCAGACTCTTTTCAGTGGTGCCCAGCGAACCTCAACCCTTCTGGCATTCCGGCGTTCTGGGATTTCATGGTTCTGTGGCATTCTGCGATTGCGTGTGCAGCCCTGGGCAGTGGAGCCCTCGGGCCTGGGGCAGTCTTCCCGGGGCTCTCTTGCTGGCCTGCCCCAGCCCCACGTCCTTCCCAGCCCTCGCCTCCTTGCGCTCGCCTGCCACCTGCCACCGCCAGCGCAGGCGCCCGGCACACCAAGACCCTCTCTCGCGGCACGCACAAAGCACACTCGGACGCACCCAGCTGGGCACCCAGCAGCTCTTATTCAGCGTTTGCCCCGCAGGCCCCAGCAGCCCCAGTCCTGCAGAGAGGCGGGGCTGCCGGGCGCCTGTCAGAAGGGCAGCAGCCCCTTGCTGCGCATGGCCAGGCTCTCGGAGAGCAAGTCCGCCAGGCGCGCGTAGCTCTGCTCGGGCAACAGCCGCAGCAGCAGCCGGTAGAGCAGCTCCCGGTCGCACTGGGAGGCGTAGAGCACCACGGCGCCCAGCACGCACACCACCAGCAGCTCCAGGCACACGAAGAGCACGCAGAGTCTCCTGCGGGACAGCGGAGGCATGGCAGACGCAGCAGCCCACGCAGGCCATCGCAGCCCTGTCTTGCCCGCACCCAGCCCTGCGACCCAGGGGCCCCTGCAGGGAACCCTCCGCCTGCCCCCCGGGCGCTGCTCGTCGCTCCCTCGCGCAGGCTTGCAGAAGAGCCGCCGCAAGCCCGCAAAGAAGGAAGCCCGCCACAAGGGCAACCCTCCCGGGGCACTTTCCCAGCTGCACAGCCCACAGCCCGGCAGCAGGAGCCCCAGCGCGGGAACCGCTCGCTGCACGGCAGCCCAGGCGCGGGCCCTGGCACACGAGGCACCCCCGGGGCAACTCACTTCAGCCAGGTAGCGAAGCCGCGTCTCTTGGCCAGCTCCTCCCTCTCCTGCACGTCAACAGAGAGCGGGCACACGTGTGCGGCTGCACGCGGCTGCACGCTGCCCCTCTCCGCACCGACAGCCCACCAGCCAGCTGGCCGGCCGGCCGGCCGGGGCAGCCCTCGCTGCCGCCTCTCGCCTTACCAGCTGGGCTTCCAGCAGCTCGGGCAGCACACACCCCTCCGCCTGCGGCTCCTGCTCCACCCGCTGCTCGCTGCAGGCAACAGGGCTTGCTTGGACCAGCACGCGCCTCCATGGCCACTGGCGCTCCCCATCGCCATGCAGCGGGGCAACGGCGGTAGGGATGGGGGCAGGGACGGGCGTCTCCTCTCCCACCACGTGCTGCACAGACCCCCCGTGGCCTCCCGGCACCGCCGCTGGCACCCGCTGGGACTCCCGCTGCAGCACAGAGCCCCTGCAGAGCCCCGTGGGCAGAGCGCTCCCCGGGCCCCACTCACTAGGCGTTTTCCAGCTCCAGCTCCTCCACCTGCTCTCGCAGAGCCCGCATTGCCGCACGCTGCGCCTGCCAGACGGAAGGGTCACGCTCCGTGCGCCCACTGCAGCCCGCTGCCGGGCCCCGGCCACTGGGCGCCCACCACCCGCTGCCCTCGCCCCCTCGGCGCTACCTTTGCCCGCTCCTGCTGCTCCCGCAGCTGCTCCTTCAGCTGTGCCGAGCGCTGTTTCTCCTGCAAAACACGGAGCACACCCTGCGGGCAGCGCAGCTGGCAGCTGCGCAGCCCCCTCCCCGGCCAGCCCCAGGGCTCGGCCCCCTCGCCGCTGCCCCGCTGCAGGCCACAGGCAGGGCTGGCCGCGGACACGGACACGGGCACGGAGAGCCCAAGGGCAGTCACGCAGCCCGGCCCCCGGGGCGAACGCCCTCCCCACACCCCCCGCTGCCTGCAGCCTGCCGGCACCGCACGGCCAGCACGGCTCCCCTCGGCCCCCTACCTCGTGCAGCTCCTGCAGCCTCGCGTCTCTCTCCTGCTTGGCCGCCTGCAAGCGCTCCTGCAGCAGAGCAGAGGCGAGGAGAGGAGAGCGAGAGGAGCAGCCGTCAGGGCACGGCAGAGCTGCTGCCGGCAGCAGGTGCCCTGCCGCTGCCCTGGCAGGCGGCTGCCCTCAGGGAGCCAGCTCTGCCGGCACCGCGCGGCACGGAGAGGCCCGCGGCCCGGCTCACCTCCAGCTCTGGCTGCAGCTGCTGCATGGCCTGCAGCTGCTGGCGGCTGCTGCAGCAGCGCTGCCTGAGGGCCTCGTTGTCCCTGCGCAGCTCCCGGGCGGCATCCTGCAGCTCCTGCTTCTCCTCCTGCTGCGTGGGCAAGGCGCAGAGCAGGCCTTCAGCGCAGGGCAGAGACGGCCCCGGCAGGGCTGCAGCGGGGGCAGCCCCAGCCCCTGCGCCAGGGGCGCTCCGCACCTACCAGGCACCGCAGCAGCTCCCGGCAGCGGCCCCTCTCCTGCTGGCTCTGCTGCAGCTGCTCCCGCAGCCTGCTGAGCTTGTCCAGCAGCTCCTGCGGCTCCTCGGCCACTCTCCTGCGCCTCCGCTGCCTGCAGCCATGGGGGCCCTCAGTCGCCCTGCGCAGGCCCTCCCCGCTTCCCAGCCCTGCCTGCGTTTGGGGGACCTGTGTGGCACCCGGCGCCACACAGCTGCCCCGCCTGCTGCGTCCCCGTGCCCAGCACCGTGGGCATCATCCCACCTGGCCGCCTGCTCCGCCAGCCGGGCGTTGGTGCTCTGCAGCGCCTCGTGCTCCGCCTGCAGCAGCTCCAGCTGCTCCAGCAGCTCCCGCTTCTGCGCCCGCACCTGCCGCAGGGCCGCCCGCACCTCCGCCGCCTCCATGGCTTGTGCCCGTGCCGCACGTGCCCCACGCAGCTGCCCCGCGCTCTGCAAGCGCGCCCTGGGGGGGCCCCGGCCGCCTACGGCAGGCAGGGCAAGAGGAGACCCCGGCAGCGGCGGCTCTGGCGATCAGCACGCAGTTCTGCTGCCCGCCCCAGAGCACGAGGCTAGCACCAAACCCTCGCTCCACCCGCCGCGTCACGCAACGCAATGCCACGCAACGCCACGCCGCGCCTGGCGCACGCGCTCAGCGGCAGTGCGGTCGCAAGGCAGCTGGGCGAGACTCTGCCGCCGCCCGGGGAAAGGCCGCCGCGCTCACAATAGCTCGGGGCCGTCACAAAGGGCCCGTGTGTGCGCTGGCCCGGGGCGGCCTGTGACCCGCGCAGGCCCCCGCGTGCTGCTGCTGCCCCAGCCCCCTGCCCAGGCAGGGAGGGCGAAGACCTCAGGCTGCAGGCACCCGGGCAAAGCCCTGCGCAGCCCCTTCCTCCGCTGCCACGGATGCAAAGAGCTCTTCTTTTCACACGGCAAGTTGCCCAGGGCAGCGATGGCACATAGGGCTACCAGTGTGAAGATTCTGGGCCACCACTGCGCTGCAAAGTGCATGTTTTCGGCCTCGTTCGTATTAGGTGGCTCCCCATCTTGGCCAATATGGAAGCACCAACAAAGAGTACGAAGAAGGTTCAGATCTCACAACAAATGAGGTGTTTCTTCGATTGGTATTCCTAACTTCCTTTACAATAAAACTTGATGCTATCCACTGGAAGATATTGTTTGAATAACAGAGCAGTGTTTCTTTTGGAATCTCTCAATGAAATATGAAAATATGGTTGTTTCCACTTCTTTATTTTCCCTTGACACTTGAGATGATTGAACTTGCTGAAAGATAGCCCTGTGGGGATACGTCTATGTCTGCCTTGCCCGGGAAGTATTGGGGCTTCTGGTTTCAGATAAGAGAGGTCCCCCTGAGCCTTTGCCTCAGGCCTCCCCTCTCCAGAATCAAGGAGCTCTTCCCACGATGGCCTTCGCTTGCTGCTGTGTCCGTACATTTGAGTTGCCTGGCCTTTCCCAGCTCGACAAAGCAAGGCTGAGCAGAGCAAGCAGGGACAACACAGCCAAGCACAGGCAATGCAGGAGCTTCCTGGAGAGCTTCGATGACCACTTCCTGAGTAGTCTAGAGGGTGCTAGGAGGTGCTAGAGGAGCCAGCGAGGAGAGGTGCTCTGCCGGCCCTTGTACTGCCAAAGAAGGCGGGGCGGGTTGGAGCTGTGAAGGCAGGGGCAAGGTTGGCTGCACTGACCATGCGACGGTGGATTTGGGGATGCTGTGAGGAGGAAGCAGGGCAAAAAGCAGGCTCACAAGGCTGGACTTCCGGAGACCAACTTGGGCCTCTTCAGGGTCCTTCCGAGAAGAATCCCAGGCGCTAGGGCCCGAGCAGGAAGAGGGGCCCAAGAAAGCTGCTTCATATTCAAGGATGCCCTGCTGCAAGCTCCACAAGGGTCTGTGCCAAGGAGCAAGAAGCCCAGCAAAGGTGGCAGGAGAGCTGTGTGGAGGAGCAAGGAGCTGCTGGCCAAACTGCAACAGAAGAAGGAAGTGTACAGAAGGGGGAAGCGGGGACAGAGAACCTGGCAGCAGTGGGGGCATGTCAGCTGAGTAGGCAGGCATGGGGCTAGGAAGGCTGCAGTTGACTCTGGCGAGCGATGTCCGGGGCAACAGGAAGGGCTTCTTTAACTACTGCTTGGGCATGCAGGGACCTGCTGCTGTGGGCTCTGCGCTCAGCAGGTGGGGGCACAAGGTGGCCTCCCACGTCCCTTGCTGCGTGCCTTTTTCTGCCGCTCCACTGAAGACTTGGAGAGCTGCACGCCATGGGGGAAGAAGCAGGAGTGCACTTTGTGTGCCTCGAGGCAGAGGAGAAGAGCATAATAAACGCAGTGAACAAGTCCACTCGGGAGCTCTGGTTTCTTGCTTGCAGAGCGGATGAGCTGCAGTGGCTATGTGTGCCTCGGTCGGTGTGTTCTTTCTTGTAGCCCCCAGGTTGCACCCAGGCAAGCCACTGACCTGTGGCTATGCTGGCTGAAGCAGAAGGTCAGGGGCAAAGCTGCAAGGCATAAAGAGCAAGGGTTGCCCAGCGATGCCGAAGGGTGAGCTGGGCAGGAGCTGTTGGCGATGAAGAGCAGGAAATGGCCTTGATCTGGCACTCCACCGCAAATGCTTCTGAAGCAATGGGACATTCTCCTGTGCCAGCTCTGGGATTGCCAAACGTGGGCTCTGCACGGTGTGGGGAGGTGTCGTAGTGCAACTGTCCTTCCCAGCACGATGAGGTAGCCTCCCTCTGAGCACAGCGAACAGGGACAGAGAACAGGCGCAGCAGTTTGCGCAGCAGTTTGCACAGAATGGTGCAAGAAGGCACCTTCATTTGCAGTCCCAGCAGCGCACGCTTTCTCAGGTCTGGTCATGACACACAGCAGAGCACGTTCCCCTGTGGCTGTTGAGTCGCTGCATCAGCTGTGTCAGAGGCGTCCACCCAGACAGACCCTCTGACAGCTGATGCAGCTCTCCAGGTCTCAGGCTGCAGGGAGTGCTTGGGGCCTCTCCGGGAGGCCTGGGCTGGCAGTCGGCTCCCCTGCAGGAGGTGCGCTGCTGTTGATGAGTTGTGTCGTCAGGTGAGGGAGCTACTGGAGGACGTCAGTAGGCTGCGTAGCATCCGAGAAGATGAGCAAGAGGTAGACAGGCTATTCCTGGAGACCATGCAGCTCCAGGAGTCCCAACCGCCCACTGCAGTGGAGTTGCCGGAGGGCTCTGTGCTCTGTGAAACAGTACAAAGTGACACTGTAGAAGGCAGCTGGAAAGCGGTCACTTCTTGTAGGAGGAGAAAGGCTCCTGCTCCTGCTGAGGACTTGCAGTCGAGCAAGAGGCTTAGTGGCCTGCAGGCTGAGGAGGAGCTGGGCATGACTTCAAGGGAAGCAAGTGGGCTGACAGACCCTGTGCCACGCGGGAACACCTGGAAGAAGCGGCGAGTGATTGTTGTGGGTGACTGCCTGCTGCCGGGGACAGAGGACCTGACCTCTTGTCTAGAGAAGTTTGTTGCCTGCCAGGGGCTCGAATATGAGATGTCATGGAAAGACTGCCCAGGCTTGTCCATGCTTCGCACTATGACCTTCTGCTGCTCTTCCGTGTGGGCACTGACGATATCAAGGGCAAACTGGAAAGCATCCAAGCATGCAATTTCAGAGCTCTGGGCATGGTGGTCAAGGGTCTGAGAGGCCAGGTCATTCTCTCCTGAGTCCTGCCAGCGAGGGGGATGGATGGGAAGAGGAGGAGATGGATTTTGCAAGTTAACAACTGGCTGCGCCACCGGTGTTGGCAACAGGGTTTTGGTTTCTATGACCATGGGACCCTGTCTGAAGATCGACAACTGCTGGGGAGAGATGGGATCCACCTCGCTAAGCGGGGCACGCGTGTCTTTGCCAACAGGTTGGCCAGCCTCGTAAGGAGGCCTTTAAACTAGGAGAGATGGGGCAAGGGGAGAGTTATAGAGACAGGGTAGCCGGCAAAACGCGGCTCAAGCTGGGATGCCTCCAGCGGGCGCATGCAGCTGGGGAAGTGCGCATGGGACATGACTATGGAGGATCCGCTTGTACCCCTGCTGGGAAACCTGCATGCTCGATCAGCTCTCTGAAATGCCTCTACACCAATGCATGCAGCACGGGGAATAAAGAGGAAGAACTAGAGATCTGTGTGCGGCCGCAGGGCCATAAGCTCATTGCAATTGCAGAGACACGGTGGGCTAGCTGACATGACGGAAATGCTGTCATGGATGGCTACGTGCTTTTTAGGAAAGACAGGCCAGGAAGGCGAGGTGGGGGAGTTGCTCTTTCTGTGAGAGAGCAACTGGGAAGTATCGAGCTCTGCCGAGGGGTGGAAGAAGAGCGAGTCGAGAGCTTATGGGTAAGGATTAAAGGGCAGGCTAGCATGGGTGATGCTGTTGCGGGTGTTTACTAGAGGCCACCTGATCAGGAAGAGGAAGTCGATGAGGCCTTCTACAGACAGCTGGAAGTAGCCTCCCGATGCCAGGCCCTGGTTTTCATGGGGGACTTCAATGAGCCTGATATCTGCTGGAAAGACAACGCAGCTAGGCACAAATGGTCCTGGAGGTTCCTGCAGAGCATTGGTGACAACTTCTTGACACAGGTGGTGCAGGAGCCAAGGAGGAGAGGTGTGCTGCTGGACCTCGTACTAAGAAACCAAGAAGGACTGGTGGAAGATGTGAAGGTCGGGGGCAGCCTTGGCTGCAGTGACCATGAGATGGTGGAGTTCAGGATGCTGCGAGGAGGAGGCAGGACACCAAGTAGGACTGCAACCCTGGAGTTTGGGAGAGCAAACTTTGGCCTCTTCAGGGACCTACTTGGAGGAATCCTATGGGTTAGGGCCCTAAAAGGAAGGGGGGTCCAAGAGAGCTGGTTGATATTCAAAGATCACTTCCTCCAGGCTCAAGAGCGGTGCATCCCTATGAGTAAGAAGTCAAGCAAAGCGGGCAGGAGACCTGCATGCACAAGCAAGGAGCTCCTGGCAAAACTCAAGCAGGAGAAGGAAGTCTACAGGATGTGGAAAGGGGGACAGGCCACTTGGGAGGAATAGAGGAACGTTGTCAGAGGATGCAGGGATGCAACGAGGAAGGCTAAGGCCCATTTGGAATTAAATCGGGCTAGAGATATCAAGGACAGCAAGAAGGGCTTCTTCAAATCCATCAGTAGCAAGAGGAAGACTAGGGAAAATGTGGGCCCTTTGCTGAATGGGGGGGGGGGGTGCCCTGGTGACGAATGATACAGAGAAGGCCGAGTTACTGAATGCCGCCTTTGCTTCAGTCTTTACTGTCAGGCGAGCCCCTAGGAATCCCAGACCCTGGAGACAAGAGAGAAAGTCTGGAGAAAGGAAGATTTTTCCCTTGGTCGAGGAGGATTGGGTTAGAGCTCATTCAGGCAAACTTGACACCCACAAATCCATGGGCCCTGATGAGATGCACCCATGAGTGCTGAGGGAGCTGGCAGATGTTATTGCTAGGCCACTGTCCATCATCTTTGAAAGGTTATGGAGAACAGGAGAGGTGCCTGATGACTGGAAGAAAGCCAGCGTCACCCCAGTCTTCAAAAAGGGCAAGAAGGAGGACCCAGGGAGCTGCAGGCCAGTCAGCCTCACCTGCATCCCTGGAAAGGTGATGGAGCAGCTCATCCTGGAGGCCATCTCCAAGCATGTGGAGGACAAGAAGGTGATCAGGAGTAGTCAGCATGGCTTCACCAAGGGGAAATCATGCCTAACCAATCTGATAGCCTTCTATGATGGATGCCTGGCTGCGTAGATGAGGGGAGAGCAGTGGATGTTGTCCACATTCAGAGAGACCAGGACAGGCTGGAGAGGTGGGCGGAGAGGAACCTCGTGAAGTTCAACAAAGGCAAGTGCAGGGTGCTGCACCTGGGGAGGAATAACCCCATGCACCAGTACAGGTTGGGGGTTGACCTGCTGGAAAGCAGCTCTGCGGAGAAGGACCTGGGAGTGCTGCTGGACACCAAGTTAAGCATGAGGCAGCAATGTGCCCTTGTGGCCAAGGCAGCCAATGGCATGCCCAGTTGCCTTAGGAAGAGCATTGCCAGCAGGTCGAGGGAAGGACTCCTCCCCCTCTACTCAGCCCTGGCGAGGCCACACCTGCAGTTCTGTGTCCAGTTCCGGGCTCCCCAGTGCAAGAGAGACATGGAGCTACTGGAGCGAGTCCAGCGGAGGGCTGCTACGGGGATGAAGGCATTGCAGCATCTCTCCTATGACGAAAGGCTGAGAGAGCTGGGACCGTTCAGCCTGGAGAAGAGAAGGCTGAGGGGGGATCTGATCAGTGCGGAGATGTATGTGAAGGGAAGGTGTGGAGAGGATGGAGCCAGACTCTTTTCAGTGGTGCCCAGCGAACCTCAACCCTTCTGGCATTCCGGCGTTCTGGGATTTCATGGTTCTGTGGCATTCTGCGATTGCGTGTGCAGCCCTGGGCAGTGGAGCCCTCGGGCCTGGGGCAGTCTTCCCGGGGCTCTCTTGCTGGCCTGCCCCAGCCCCACGTCCTTCCCAGCCCTCGCCTCCTTGCGCTCGCCTGCCACCTGCCACCGCCAGCGCAGGCGCCCGGCACACCAAGACCCTCTCTCGCGGCACGCACAAAGCACACTCGGACGCACCCAGCTGGGCACCCAGCAGCTCTTATTCAGCGTTTGCCCCGCAGGCCCCAGCAGCCCCAGTCCTGCAGAGAGGCGGGGCTGCCGGGCGCCTGTCAGAAGGGCAGCAGCCCCTTGCTGCGCATGGCCAGGCTCTCGGAGAGCAAGTCCGCCAGGCGCGCGTAGCTCTGCTCGGGCAACAGCCGCAGCAGCAGCCGGTAGAGCAGCTCCCGGTCGCACTGGGAGGCGTAGAGCACCACGGCGCCCAGCACGCACACCACCAGCAGCTCCAGGCACACGAAGAGCACGCAGAGTCTCCTGCGGGACAGCGGAGGCATGGCAGACGCAGCAGCCCACGCAGGCCATCGCAGCCCTGTCTTGCCCGCACCCAGCCCTGCGACCCAGGGGCCCCTGCAGGGAACCCTCCGCCTGCCCCCCGGGCGCTGCTCGTCGCTCCCTCGCGCAGGCTTGCAGAAGAGCCGCCGCAAGCCCGCAAAGAAGGAAGCCCGCCACAAGGGCAACCCTCCCGGGGCACTTTACCAGCTGCACAGCCCACAGCCCGGCAGCAGGAGCCCCAGCGCGGGAACCGCTCGCTGCACGGCAGCCCAGGCGCGGGCCCTGGCACACGAGGCACCCCCGGGGCAACTCACTTCAGCCAGGTAGCGAAGCCGCGTCTCTTGGCCAGCTCCTCCCTCTCCTGCACGTCAACAGAGAGCGGGCACACGTGTGCGGCTGCACACGGCTGCACGCTGCCCCTCTCCGCACCGACAGCCCACCAGCCAGCTGGCCGGCCGGGGCAGCCCTCGCTGCCGCCTCTCGCCTTACCAGCTGGGCTTCCAGCAGCTCGGGCAGCACACACCCCTCCGCCTGCGGCTCCTGCTCCACCCGCTGCTCGCTGCAGGCAACAGGGCTTGCTTGGACCAGCACGCGCCTCCATGGCCACTGGCGCTCCCCATCGCCATGCAGCGGGGCAACGGCGGTAGGGATGGGGGCAGGGACGGGCGTCTGCTCTCCCACCACGTGCTGCACAGACCCCCCGTGGCCTCCCGGCACCGCCGCTGGCACCCGCTGGGACTCCCGCTGCAGCACAGAGCCCCTGCAGAGCCCCGTGGGCAGAGCGCTCCCCGGGCCCCACTCACTAGGCGTTTTCCAGCTCCAGCTCCTCCACCTGCTCTCGCAGAGCCCGCATTGCCGCACGCTGCGCCTGCCAGACGGAAGGGTCACGCTCCGTGCGCCCACTGCAGCCCGCTGCCGGGCCCCGGCCACTGGGCGCCCACCACCCGCTGCCCTCGCCCCCTCGGCGCTACCTTTGCCCGCTCCTGCTGCTCCCGCAGCTGCTCCTTCAGCTGTGCTGAGCGCTGTTTCTCCTGCAAAACACGGAGCACACCCTGCGGGCAGCGCAGCTGGCAGCTGCGCAGCCCCCTCCCCGGCCAGCCCCAGGGCTCGGCCCCCTCGCCGCTGCCCCGCTGCAGGCCACAGGCAGGGCTGGCCGCGGACACGGACACGGGCACGGACAGCCCAAGGGCAGTCACGCAGCCCGGCCCCTGGGGCGAACGCCCTCCCCACACCCCCCGCTGCCTGCAGCCTGCCGGCACCGCACGGCCAGCACGGCTCCCCTCGGCCCCCTACCTCGTGCAGCTCCTGCAGCCTCGCGTCTCTCTCCTGCTTGGCCGCCTGCAAGCGCTCCTGCAGCAGAGCAGAGGCGAGGAGAGGAGAGCGAGAGGAGCAGCCGTCAGGGCACGGCAGAGCTGCTGCCGGCAGCAGGTGCCCTGCCGCTGCCCTGGCAGGCGGCTGCCCTCAGGGAGCCAGCTCTGCCGGCACCGCGCGGCACGGAGAGGCCCGCGGCCCGGCTCACCTCCAGCTCTGGCTGCAGCTGCTGCATGGCCTGCAGCTGCTGGCGGCTGCTGCAGCAGCGCTGCCTGAGGGCCTCGTTGTCCCTGCGCAGCTCCCGGGCGGCATCCTGCAGCTCCTGCTTCTCCTCCTGCTGCGTGGGCAAGGCGCAGAGCAGGCCTTCAGCGCAGGGCAGAGACGGCCCCAGCAGGGCCGCAGCGGGGGCAGCCCCAGCCCCTGCGCCAGGGGCGCTCCGCACCTACCAGGCACCGCAGCAGCTCCCGGCAGCGGCCCCTCTCCTGCTGGCTCTGCTGCAGCTGCTCCCGCAGCCTGCTGAGCTTGTCCAGCAGCTCCTGCGGCTCCTCGGCCACTCTCCTGCGCCTCCGCTGCCTGCAGCCATGGGGGCCCTCAGTCGCCCTGCGCAGGCCCTCCCCGCTTCCCAGCCCTGCCTGCGTTTGGGGGACCTGTGTGGCACCCGGCGCCACACAGCTGCCCCGCCTGCTGCGTCCCCGCGCCCAGCACCGTGGGCATCATCCCACCTGGCCGCCTGCTCCGCCAGCCGGGCGTTGGTGCTCTGCAGCGCCTCGTGCTCCGCCTGCAGCAGCTCCAGCTGCTCCAGCAGCTCCCGCTTCTGCGCCCGCACCTGCCGCAGGGCCGCCCGCACCTCCGCCGCCTCCATGGCTTGTGCCCGGGCCGCACGTGCCCCACGCAGCTGCCCCGCGCTCTGCAAGCGCGCCCTGGGGGGGCCCCGGCCGCCTGCGGCAGGCAGGGCAAGAGGAGACCCCGGCAGCGGCGGCTCTGGCGATCAGCACGCAGTTCTGCTGCCCGCCCCAGAGCACGAGGCTAGCACCAAACCCTCGCTCCACCCGCCGCGTCACGCAACGCAATGCCACGCAACGCCACGCCGCGCCTGGCGCACGCGCTCAGCGGCAGTGCGGTCGCAAGGCAGCTGGGCGAGACTCTGCCGCCGCCCGGGGAAAGGCCGCCGCGCTCACAATAGCTCGGGGCCGTCACAAAGGGCCCGTGTGTGCGCTGGCCCGGGGCGGCCTGTGACCCGCGCAGGCCCCCGCGTGCTGCTGCTGCCCCAGCCCCCTGCCCAGGCAGGGAGGGCGAAGACCTCAGGCTGCAGGCACCCGGGCAAAGCCCTGCGCAGCCCCTTCCTCCGCTGCCACGGATGCAAAGAGCTCTTCTTTTCACACGGCAAGTTGCCCAGGGCAGCGATGGCACATAGGGCTACCAGTGTGAAGATTCTGGGCCACCACTGCGCTGCAAAGTGCATGTTTTCGGCCTCGTTCGTATTAGGTGGCTCCCCATCTTGGCCAATATGGAAGCACCAACAAAGAGTACGAAGAAGGTTCAGATCTCACAACAAATGAGGTGTTTCTTCGATTGGTATTCCTAACTTCCTTTACAATAAAACTTGATGCTATCCACTGGAAGATATTGTTTGAATAACAGAGCAGTGTTTCTTGTGGAATCTCTCAATGAAATATGAAAATGTGGTTGTTTCCACTTCTTTATTTTCCCTTGACACTCGAGATGATTGAACTTGCTGAAAGATAGCCCTGTGGGGATACGTCTATGTCTGCCTTGCCCGGGAAGTATTGGGGCTTCTGGTTTCAGATAAGAGAGGTCCCCCTGAGCCTTTGCCTCAGGCCTCCCCTCTCCAGAATCAAGGAGCTCTTCCCACGATGGCCTTCGCTTGCTGCTGTGTCCGTACATTTGAGTTGCCTGGCCTTTCCCAGCTCGACAAAGCAAGGCTGAGCAGAGCAAGCAGGGACAACACAGCCAAGCACAGGCAATGCAGGAGCTTCCTGCAGAGCTTCGATGACCACTTCCTGAGTAGTCTAGAGGGTGCTAGGAGGTGCTAGAGGAGCCAGCGAGGAGAGGTGCTCTGCCGGCCCTTGTACTGCCAAAGAAGGCGGGGCGGGTTGGAGCTGTGAAGGCAGGGGCAAGGTTGGCTGCACTGACCATGCGACGGTGGATTTGGGGATGCTGTGAGGAGGAAGCAGGGCAAAAAGCAGGCTCACAAGGCTGGACTTCCGGAGACCAACTTGGGCCTCTTCAGGGTCCTTCCGAGAAGAATCCCAGGCGCTAGGGCCCGAGCAGGAAGAGGGGCCCAAGAAAGCTGCTTCATATTCAAGGATGCCCTGCTGCAAGCTCCACAAGGGTCTGTGCCAAGGAGCAAGAAGCCCAGCAAAGGTGGCAGGAGAGCTGTGTGGAGGAGCAAGGAGCTGCTGGCCAAACTGCAACAGAAGAAGGAAGTGTACAGAAGGGGGAAGCGGGGACAGAGAACCTGGCAGCCGTGGGGGCATGTCAGCTGAGTAGGCAGGCATGGGGCTAGGAAGGCTGCAGTTGACTCTGGCGAGCGCTGTCCGGGGCAACAGGAAGGGCTTCTTTAACTACTGCTTGGGCATGCAGGGACCTGCTGCTGTGGGCTCTGCGCTCAGCAGGTGGGGGCACAAGGTGACCTCCCACGTCCCTTGCTGCGTGCCTTTTTCTGCCGCTCCACTGAAGACTCGGAGAGCTGCACGCCATGGGGGAAGAAGCAGGAGTGCACTTTGTGTGCCTCGAGGCAGAGGAGAAGAGCATAATAAACGCAGTGAACAAGTCCACTCGGGAGCTCTGGTTTCTTGCTTGCAGAGCGGATGAGCTGCAGTGGCTATGTGTGCCTCGGTCGGTGTGTTCTTTCTTGTAGCCCCCAGGTTGCACCCAGGCAAGCCACTGACCTGTGGCTATGCTGGCTGAAGCAGAAGGTCAGGGGCAAAGCTGCAAGGCATAAAGAGCAAGGGTTGCCCAGCGATGCCGAAGGGTGAGCTGGGCAGGAGCTGTTGGCGATGAAGAGCAGGAAATGGCCTTGATCTGGCACTCCACCGCAAATGCTTCTGAAGCAATGGGACATTCTCCTGTGCCAGCTCTGGGATTGCCAAACGTGGGCTCTGCACGGTGTGGGGAGGTGTCGTAGTGCAACTGTCCTTCCCAGCACGATGAGGTAGCCTCCCTCTGAGCACAGCGAACAGGGACAGAGAACAGGCGCAGCAGTTTGCGCAGCAGTTTGCACAGAATGGTGCAAGAAGGCACCTTCATTTGCAGTCCCAGCAGCGCACGCTTTCTCAGGTCTGGTCATGACACACAGCAGAGCACGTTCCCCTGTGGCTGTTGAGTCGCTGCATCAGCTGTGTCAGAGGCGTCCACCCAGACAGACCCTCTGACAGCTGATGCAGCTCTCCAGGTCTCAGGCTGCAGGGAGTGCTTGGGGCCTCTCCGGGAGGCCTGGGCTGGCAGTCAGCTCCCCTGCAGGAGGTGCGCTGCTGTTGATGAGTTGTGTCGTCAGGTGAGGGAGCTACTGGAGGACGTCAGTAGGCTGCGTAGCATCCGAGAAGATGAGCAAGAGGTAGACAGGCTATTCCTGGAGACCATGCAGCTCCAGGAGTCCCAACCGCCCACTGCAGTGGAGTTGCCGGAGGGCTCTGTGCTCTGTGAAACAGTACAAAGTGACACTGTAGAAGGCAGCTGGAAAGCGGTCACTTCTTGTAGGAGGAGAAAGGCTCCTGCTCCTGCTGAGGACTTGCAGTCGAGCAAGAGGCTTAGTGGCCTGCAGGCTGAGGAGGAGCTGGGCATGACTTCAAGGGAAGCAAGTGGGCTGACAGACCCTGTGCCACGCGGGAACACCTGGAAGAAGCGGCGAGTGATTGTTGTGGGTGACTGCCTGCTGCCGGGGACAGAGGACCTGACCTCTTGTCTAGAGAAGTTTGTTGCCTGCCAGGGGCTCGAATATGAGATGTCATGGAAAGACTGCCCAGGCTTGTCCATGCTTCGCACTATGACCCTCTGCTGCTCTTCCGTGTGGGCACTGACGATATCAAGGGCAAACTGGAAAGCATCCAAGCATGCAATTTCAGAGCTCTGGGCATGGTGGTCAAGGGTCTGAGAGGCCAGGTCATTCTCTCCTGAGTCCTGCCAGCGAGGGGGATGGATGGGAAGAGGAGGAGATGGATTTTGCAAGTTAACAACTGGCTGCGCCACCGGTGTTGGCAACAGGGTTTTGGTTTCTATGACCATGGGACCCTGTCTGAAGATCGACAACTGCTGGGGAGAGATGGGATCCACCTCGCTAAGCGGGGCACGCGTGTCTTTGCCAACAGGTTGGCCAGCCTCGTAAGGAGGCCTTTAAACTAGGAGAGATGGGGCAAGGGGAGAGTTATAGAGACAGGGTAGCCGGCAAAACGCGGCTCAAGCTGGGATGCCTCCAGCGGGCGCATGCAGCTGGGGAAGTGCGCATGGGACATGACTATGGAGGATCCGCTTGTACCCCTGCTGGGAAACCTGCATGCTCGATCAGCTCTCTGAAATGCCTCTACACCAATGCATGCAGCACGGGGAATAAAGAGGAAGAACTAGAGATCTGTGTGCGGCCGCAGGGCCATAAGCTCATTGCAATTGCAGAGACACGGTGGGCTAGCTGACATGACGGAAATGCTGTCATGGATGGCTACGTGCTTTTTAGGAAAGACAGGCCAGGAAGGCGAGGTGGGGGAGTTGCTCTTTCTGTGAGAGAGCAACTGGGATGTATTGAGGGGTGGAAGAAGAGCGAGTCGAGAGCTTATGGGTAAGGATTAAAGGGCAGGCTAGCATGGGTGATGCTGTTGCGGGTGTTTACTGCAGGCCACCTGATCAGGAAGAGGAAGTTGATGAGGCCTTCTACAGACAGCTGGAAGTAGCCTCCCGATGCCAGGCCCTGGTTCTCATGGGGGACTTCAACGAGCCTGATATCTGCTGGAAAGACAACGCAGCTAGGCACAAACGGTCCTGGAGGTTCCTGCAGAGCATTGGTGACAACTTCTTGACACAGGTGGTGCAGGAGCCAAGGAGGAGAGGTGTGCTGCTGGACCTCGTACTAAGAAACCAAGAAGGACTGGTGGAAGATGTGAAGGTCGGGGGCAGCCTTGGCTGCAGTGACCATGAGATGGTGGAGTTCAGGATGCTGCGAGGAGGAGGCAGGACACTAAGTAGGACTGCAACCCTGGAGTTTAGGAGAGCAAACTTTGGCCTCTTCAGGGACCTACTTGGAGGAATCCTATGGGTTAGGGCCCTAAAAGGAAGGGGTGTCCAAGAGAGCTGGTTAATATTCAAAGATCACTTCCTCCAGGCTCAAGAGCGGTGCATCCCTATGAGTAAGAAGTCAAGCAAAGCGGGCAGGAGACCTGCATGCACAAGCAAGGAGCTCCTGGCAAAACTCAAGCAGGAGAAGGAAGTCTACAGGATGTGGAAAGGGGGACAGGCCACTTGGGAGGAATAGAGGAATGTTGTCAGAGGATGCAGGGATGCAACGAGGAAGGCTAAGGCCCATTTGGAATTAAATCGGGCTAGAGATATCAAGGACAGCAAGAAGGGCTTCTTCAAATCCATCAGTAGCAAGAGGAAGACTAGGGAAAATGTGGGCCCTTTGCTGAATGGGGGGGGGGGGGTGCCCTGGTGACGAATGATACAGAGAAGGCCGAGTTACTGAATGCCGCCTTTGCTTCAGTCTTTACTGTCAGGCGAGCCCCTAGGAATCCCAGACCCTAGAGACAAGAGAGAAAGTCTGGAGAAAGGAAGATTTTTCCCTTGGTCGAGGAGGATTGGGCTAGAGATCATTCAGGCAAACTTGACACCCACAAATCCATGGGCCCTGATGAGATGCACCCATGAGTGCTGAGGGAGCTGGCAGATGTTATTGCTAGGCCACTGTCCATCATCTTTGAAAGGTTATGGAGAACAGGAGAGGTGCCTGATGACTGGAAGAAAGCCAGCGTCACCCCAGTCTTCAAAAAGGGCAAGAAGGAGGACCCAGGGAGCTGCAGGCCAGTCAGCCTCACCTGCATCCCTGGAAAGGTGATGGAGCAGCTCATCCTGGAGGCCATCTCCAAGCATGTGGAGGACAAGAAGGTGATCAGGAGTAGTCAGCATGGCTTCACCAAGGGGAAATCATGCCTAACCAATCTGATAGCCTTCTATGATGGATGCCTGGCTGCGTAGATGAGGGGAGAGCAGTGGATGTTGTCCACATTCAGAGAGACCAGGACAGGCTGGAGAGGTGGGCGGAGAGGAACCTCGTGAAGTTCAACAAAGGCAAGTGCAGGGTGCTGCACCTGGGGAGGAATAACCCCATGCACCAGTACAGGTTGGGGGTTGACCTGCTGGAAAGCAGCTCTGCGGAGAAGGACCTGGGAGCGCTGCTGGACACCAAGTTAAGCATGAGGCAGCAATGTGCCCTTGTGGCCAAGGCAGCCAATGGCATGCCCAGTTGCCTTAGGAAGAGCATTGCCAGCAGGTCGAGGGAAGGACTCCTCCCCCTCTACTCAGCCCTGGCGAGGCCACACCTGCAGTTCTGTGTCCAGTTCCGGGCTCCCCAGTGCAAGAGAGACATGGAGCTACTGGAGCGAGTCCAGCGGAGGGCTGCTACGGGGATGAAGGCATTGCAGCATCTCTCCTATGACGAAAGGCTGAGAGAGCTGGGACCGTTCAGCCTGGAGAAGAGAAGGCTGAGGGGGGATCTGATCAGTGCGGAGATGTATGTGAAGGGAAGGTGTGGAGAGGATGGAGCCAGACTCTTTTCAGTGGTGCCCAGCGAACCTCAACCCTTCTGGCATTCCGGCGTTCTGGGATTTCATGGTTCTGTGGCATTCTGCGATTGCGTGTGCAGCCCTGGGCAGTGGAGCCCTCGGGCCTGGGGCAGTCTTCCCGGGGCTCTCTTGCTGGCCTGCCCCAGCCCCACGTCCTTCCCAGCCCTCGCCTCCTTGCGCTCGCCTGCCACCTGCCACCGCCAGCGCAGGCGCCCGGCACACCAAGACCCTCTCTCGCGGCACGCACAAAGCACACTCGGACGCACCCAGCTGGGCACCCAGCAGCTCTTATTCAGCGTTTGCCCCGCAGGCCCCAGCAGCCCCAGTCCTGCAGAGAGGCGGGGCTGCCGGGCGCCTGTCAGAAGGGCAGCAGCCCCTTGCTGCGCATGGCCAGGCTCTTGGAGAGCAAGTCCGCCAGGCGCGCGTAGCTCTGCTCGGGCAACAGCCGCAGCAGCAGCCGGTAGAGCAGCTCCCGGTCGCACTGGGAGGCGTAGAGCACCACGGCGCCCAGCACGCACACCACCAGCAGCTCCAGGCACACGAAGAGCACGCAGAGTCTCCTGCGGGACAGCGGAGGCATGGCAGACGCAGCAGCCCACGCAGGCCATCGCAGCCCTGTCTTGCCCGCACCCAGCCCTGCGACCCAGGGGCCCCTGCAGGGAACCCTCCGCCTGCCCCCCGGGCGCTGCTCGTCGCTCCCTCGCGCAGGCTTGCAGAAGAGCCGCCGCAAGCCCGCAAAGAAGGAAGCCCGCCACAAGGGCAACCCTCCCGGGGCACTTTCCCAGCTGCACAGCCCACAGCCCGGCAGCAGGAGCCCCAGCGCGGGAACCGCTCGCTGCACGGCAGCCCAGGCGCGGGCCCTGGCACACGAGGCACCCCCGGGGCAACTCACTTCAGCCAGGTAGCGAAGCCGCGTCTCTTGGCCAGCTCCTCCCTCTCCTGCACGTCAACAGAGAGCGGGCACACGTGTGCGGCTGCACGCGGCTGCACGCTGCCCCTCTCCGCACCGACAGCCCACCAGCCAGCTGGCCGGCCGGGGCAGCCCTCGCTGCCGCCTCTCGCCTTACCAGCTGGGCTTCCAGCAGCTCGGGCAGCACACACCCCTCCGCCTGCGGCTCCTGCTCCACCCGCTGCTCGCTGCAGGCAACAGGGCTTGCTTGGACCAGCACGCGCCTCCATGGCCACTGGCGCTCCCCATCGCCATGCAGCGGGGCAACGGCGGTAGGGATGGGGGCAGGGACGGGCGTCTCCTCTCCCACCACGTGCTGCACAGACCCCCCGTGGCCTCCCGGCACCGCCGCTGGCACCCGCTGGGACTCCCGCTGCAGCACAGAGCCCCTGCAGAGCCCCGTGGGCAGAGCGCTCCCCGGGCCCCACTCACTAGGCGTTTTCCAGCTCCAGCTCCTCCACCTGCTCTCGCAGAGCCCGCATTGCCGCACGCTGCGCCTGCCAGACGGAAGGGTCACGCTCCGTGCGCCCACTGCAGCCCGCTGCCGGGCCCCGGCCACTGGGCGCCCACCACCCGCTGCCCTCGCCCCCTCGGCGCTACCTTTGCCCGCTCCTGCTGCTCCCGCAGCTGCTCCTTCAGCTGTGCCGAGCGCTGTTTCTCCTGCAAAACACGGAGCACACCCTGCGGGCAGCGCAGCTGGCAGCTGCGCAGCCCCCTCCCCGGCCAGCCCCAGGGCTCGGCCCCCTCGCCGCTGCCCCGCTGCGGGCCACAGGCAGGGCTGGCCGCGGACACGGACACGGGCACGGAGAGCCCAAGGGCAGTCACGCAGCCCGGCCCCCGGGGCGAACGCCCTCCCCACACCCCCCGCTGCCTGCAGCCTGCCGGCACCGCACGGCCAGCACGGCTCCCCTCGGCCCCCTACCTCGTGCAGCTCCTGCAGCCTCGCGTCTCTCTCCTGCTTGGCCGCCTGCAAGCGCTCCTGCAGCAGAGCAGAGGCGAGGAGAGGAGAGCGAGAGGAGCAGCCGTCAGGGCACGGCAGAGCTGCTGCCGGCAGCAGGTGCCCTGCCGCTGCCCTGGCAGGCGGCTGCCCTCAGGGAGCCAGCTCTGCCGGCACCGCGCGGCACGGAGAGGCCCGCGGCCCGGCTCACCTCCAGCTCTGGCTGCAGCTGCTGCATGGCCTGCAGCTGCTGGCGGCTGCTGCAGCAGCGCTGCCTGAGGGCCTCGTTGTCCCTGCGCAGCTCCCGGGCGGCATCCTGCAGCTCCTGCTTCTCCTCCTGCTGCGTGGGCAAGGCGCAGAGCAGGCCTTCAGCGCAGGGCAGAGACAGCCCCGGCAGGGCTGCAGCGGGGGCAGCCCCAGCCCCTGCGCCAGGGGCGCTCCGCACCTACCAGGCACCGCAGCAGCTCCCGGCAGCGGCCCCTCTCCTGCTGGCTCTGCTGCAGCTGCTCCCGCAGCCTGCTGAGCTTGTCCAGCAGCTCCTGCGGCTCCTCGGCCACTCTCCTGCGCCTCCGCTGCCTGCAGCCATGGGGGCCCTCAGTCGCCCTGCGCAGGCCCTCCCCGCTTCCCAGCCCTGCCTGCGTTTGGGGGACCTGTGTGGCACCCGGCGCCACACAGCTGCCCCGCCTGCTGCGTCCCCGCGCCCAGCACCGTGGGCATCATCCCACCTGGCCGCCTGCTCCGCCAGCCGGGCGTTGGTGCTCTGCAGCGCCTCGTGCTCCGCCTGCAGCAGCTCCAGCTGCTCCAGCAGCTCCCGCTTCTGCGCCCGCACCTGCCGCAGGGCCGCCCGCACCTCCGCCGCCTCCATGGCTTGTGCCCGGGCCGCACGCGCCCCACGCAGCTGCCCCGCGCTCTGCAAGCGCGCCCTGGGGGGGCCCCGGCCGCCTGCGGCAGGCAGGGCAAGAGGAGACCCCGGCAGCGGCGGCTCTGGCGATCAGCACGCAGTTCTGCTGCCCGCCCCAGAGCACGAGGCTAGCACCAAACCCTCGCTCCACCCGCCGCGTCACGCAACGCAATGCCACGCAACGCCACGCCGCGCCTGGCGCACGCGCTCAGCGGCAGTGCGGTCGCAAGGCAGCTGGGCGAGACTCTGCCGCCGCCCGGGGAAAGGCCGCCGCGCTCACAATAGCTCGGGGCCGTCACAAAGGGCCCGTGTGTGCGCTGGCCCGGGGCGGCCTGTGACCCGCGCAGGCCCCCGCGTGCTGCTGCTGCCCCAGCCCCCTGCCCAGGCAGGGAGGGCGAAGACCTCAGGCTGCAGGCACCCGGGCAAAGCCCTGCGCAGCCCCTTCCTCCGCTGCCACGGATGCAAAGAGCTCTTCTTTTCACACGGCAAGTTGCCCAGGGCAGCGATGGCACATAGGGCTACCAGTGTGAAGATTCTGGGCCACCACTGCGCTGCAAAGTGCATGTTTTCGGCCTCGTTCGTATTAGGTGGCTCCCCATCTTGGCCAATATGGAAGCACCAACAAAGAGTACGAAGAAGGTTCAGATCTCACAACAAATGAGGTGTTTCTTCGATTGGTATTCCTAACTTCCTTTACAATAAAACTTGATGCTATCCACTGGAAGATATTGTTTGAATAACAGAGCAGTGTTTCTTGTGGAATCTCTCAATGAAATATGAAAATATGGTTGTTTCCACTTCTTTATTTTCCCTTGACACTCGAGATGATTGAACTTGCTGAAAGATAGCCCTGTGGGGATACGTCTATGTCTGCCTTGCCCGGGAAGTATTGGGGCTTCTGGTTTCAGATAAGAGAGGTCCCCTCGAGCCTTTGCCTCAGGCCTCCCCTCTCCAAAATCAAGGAGCTCTTCCCACGACGGCCTTCGCTTGCTGCTGTGTCCGTACATTTGAGTTGCCTGGCCTTTCCCAGCTCGACAAAGCAAGGCTGAGCAGAGCAAGCAGGGACAACACAGCCAAGCACAGGCAATGCAGGAGCTTCCTGCAGAGCTTCGATGACCACTTCCTGAGTAGTCTAGAGGGTGCTAGGAGGTGCTAGAGGAGCCAGCGAGGAGAGGTGCTCTGCCGGCCCTTGTACTGCCAAAGAAGGCGGGGCGGGTTGGAGCTGTGAAGGCAGGGGCAAGGTTGGCTGCACTGACCATGCGACGGTGGATTTGGGGATGCTGTGAGGAGGAAGCAGGGCAAAAAGCAGGCTCACAAGGCTGGACTTCCGGAGACCAACTTGGGCCTCTTCAGGGTCCTTCCGAGAAGAATCCCAGGCGCTAGGGCCCGAGCAGGAAGAGGGGCCCAAGAAAGCTGCTTCATATTCAAGGATGCCCTGCTGCAAGCTCCACAAGGGTCTGTGCCAAGGAGCAAGAAGCCCAGCAAAGGTGGCAGGAGAGCTGTGTGGAGGAGCAAGGAGCTGCTGGCCAAACTGCAACAGAAGAAGGAAGTGTACAGAAGGGGGAAGCGGGGACAGAGAACCTGGCAGCAGTGGGGGCATGTCAGCTGAGTAGGCAGGCATGGGGCTAGGAAGGCTGCAGTTGACTCTGGCGAGCGCTGTCCGGGGCAACAGGAAGGGCTTCTTTAACTACTGCTTGGGCATGCAGGGACCTGCTGCTGTGGGCTCTGCGCTCAGCAGGTGGGGGCACAAGGTGACCTCCCACGTCCCTTGCTGCGTGCCTTTTTCTGCCGCTCCACTGAAGACTCGGAGAGCTGCACGCCATGGGGGAAGAAGCAGGAGTGCACTTTGTGTGCCTCGAGGCAGAGGAGAAGAGCATAATAAACGCAGTGAACAAGTCCACTCGGGAGCTCTGGTTTCTTGCTTGCAGAGCGGATGAGCTGCAGTGGCTATGTGTGCCTCGGTCGGTGTGTTCTTTCTTGTAGCCCCCAGGTTGCACCCAGGCAAGCCACTGACCTGTGGCTATGCTGGCTGAAGCAGAAGGTCAGGGGCAAAGCTGCAAGGCATAAAGAGCAAGGGTTGCCCAGCGATGCCGAAGGGTGAGCTGGGCAGGAGCTGTTGGCGATGAAGAGCAGGAAATGGCCTTGATCTGGCACTCCACCGCAAATGCTTCTGAAGCAATGGGACATTCTCCTGTGCCAGCTCTGGGATTGCCAAACGTGGGCTCTGCACGGTGTGGGGAGGTGTCGTAGTGCAACTGTCCTTCCCAGCACGATGAGGTAGCCTCCCTCTGAGCACAGCGAACAGGGACAGAGAACAGGCGCAGCAGTTTGCGCAGCAGTTTGCACAGAATGGTGCAAGAAGGCACCTTCATTTGCAGTCCCAGCAGCGCACGCTTTCTCAGGTCTGGTCATGACACACAGCAGAGCACGTTCCCCTGTGGCTGTTGAGTCGCTGCATCAGCTGTGTCAGAGGCGTCCACCCAGACAGACCCTCTGACAGCTGATGCAGCTCTCCAGGTCTCAGGCTGCAGGGAGTGCTTGGGGCCTCTCCGGGAGGCCTGGGCTGGCAGTCAGCTCCCCTGCAGGAGGTGCGCTGCTGTTGATGAGTTGTGTCGTCAGGTGAGGGAGCTACTGGAGGACGTCAGTAGGCTGCGTAGCATCCGAGAAGATGAGCAAGAGGTAGACAGGCTATTCCTGGAGACCATGCAGCTCCAGGAGTCCCAACCGCCCACTGCAGTGGAGTTGCCGGAGGGCTCTGTGCTCTGTGAAACAGTACAAAGTGACACTGTAGAAGGCAGCTGGAAAGCGGTCACTTCTTGTAGGAGGAGAAAGGCTCCTGCTCCTGCTGAGGACTTGCAGTCGAGCAAGAGGCTTAGTGGCCTGCAGGCTGAGGAGGAGCTGGGCATGACTTCAAGGGAAGCAAGTGGGCTGACAGACCCTGTGCCACGCGGGAACACCTGGAAGAAGCGGCGAGTGATTGTTGTGGGTGACTGCCTGCTGCCGGGGACAGAGGACCTGACCTCTTGTCTAGAGAAGTTTGTTGCCTGCCAGGGGCTCGAATATGAGATGTCATGGAAAGACTGCCCAGGCTTGTCCATGCTTCGCACTATGACCCTCTGCTGCTCTTCCGTGTGGGCACTGACGATATCAAGGGCAAACTGGAAAGCATCCAAGCATGCAATTTCAGAGCTCTGGGCATGGTGGTCAAGGGTCTGAGAGGCCAGGTCATTCTCTCCTGAGTCCTGCCAGCGAGGGGGATGGATGGGAAGAGGAGGAGATGGATTTTGCAAGTTAACAACTGGCTGCGCCACCGGTGTTGGCAACAGGGTTTTGGTTTCTATGACCATGGGACCCTGTCTGAAGATCGACAACTGCTGGGGAGAGATGGGATCCACCTCGCTAAGCGGGGCACGCGTGTCTTTGCCAACAGGTTGGCCAGCCTCGTAAGGAGGCCTTTAAACTAGGAGAGATGGGGCAAGGGGAGAGTTATAGAGACAGGGTAGCCGGCAAAACGCGGCTCAAGCTGGGATGCCTCCAGCGGGCGCATGCAGCTGGGGAAGTGCGCATGGGACATGACTATGGAGGATCCGCTTGTACCCCTGCTGGGAAACCTGCATGCTCGATCAGCTCTCTGAAATGCCTGTACACCAATGCATGCAGCACGGGGAATAAAGAGGAAGAACTAGAGATCTGTGTGCGGCCGCAGGGCCATAAGCTCATTGCAATTGCAGAGACACGGTGGGCTAGCTCACATGACGGAAATGCTGTCATGGATGGCTACGTGCTTTTTAGGAAAGACAGGCCAGGAAGGCGAGGTGGGGGAGTTGCTCTTTCTGTGAGAGAGCAACTGGGATGTATTGAGGGGTGGAAGAAGAGCGAGTCGAGAGCTTATGGGTAAGGATTAAAGGGCAGGCTAGCATGGGTGATGCTGTTGCGGGTGTTTACTGCAGGCCACCTGATCAGGAAGAGGAAGTCGATGAGGCCTTCTACAGACAGCTGGAAGTAGCCTCCCGATGCCAGGCCCTGGTTCTCATGGGGGACTTCAACGAGCCTGATATCTGCTGGAAAGACAACGCAGCTAGGCACAAACGGTCCTGGAGGTTCCTGCAGAGCATTGGTGACAACTTCTTGACACAGGTGGTGCAGGAGCCAAGGAGGAGAGGTGTGCTGCTGGACCTCGTACTAAGAAACCAAGAAGGACTGGTGGAAGATGTGAAGGTCGGGGGCAGCCTTGGCTGCAGTGACCATGAGATGGTGGAGTTCAGGATGCTGCGAGGAGGAGGCAGGACACTAAGTAGGACTGCAACCCTGGAGTTTGGGAGAGCAAACTTTGGCCTCTTCAGGGACCTACTTGGAGGAATCCTATGGGTTAGGGCCCTAAAAGGAAGGGGTGTCCAAGAGAGCTGGTTAATATTCAAAGATCACTTCCTCCAGGCTCAAGAGCGGTGCATCCCTATGAGTAAGAAGTCAAGCAAAGCGGGCAGGAGACCTGCATGCACAAGCAAGGAGCTCCTGGCAAAACTCAAGCAGGAGAAGGAAGTCTACAGGATGTGGAAAGGGGGACAGGCCACTTGGGAGGAATAGAGGAATGTTGTCAGAGGATGCAGGGATGCAACGAGGAAGGCTAAGGCCCATTTGGAATTAAATCGGGCTAGAGATATCAAGGACAGCAAGAAGGGCTTCTTCAAATCCATCAGTAGCAAGAGGAAGACTAGGGAAAATGTGGGCCCTTTGCTGAATGGGGGGGGGGGGTGCCCTGGTGACGAATGATACAGAGAAGGCCGAGTTACTGAATGCCGCCTTTGCTTCAGTCTTTACTGTCAGGCGAGCCCCTAGGAATCCCAGACCCTAGAGACAAGAGAGAAAGTCTGGAGAAAGGAAGATTTTTCCCTTGGTCGAGGAGGATTGGGTTAGAGCTCATTCAGGCAAACTTGACACCCACAAATCCATGGGCCCTGATGAGATGCACCCATGAGTGCTGAGGGAGCTGGCAGATGTTATTGCTAGGCCACTGTCCATCATCTTTGAAAGGTTATGGAGAACAGGAGAGGTGCCTGATGACTGGAAGAAAGCCAGCGTCACCCCAGTCTTCAAAAAGGGCAAGAAGGAGGACCCAGGGAGCTGCAGGCCAGTCAGCCTCACCTGCATCCCTGGAAAGGTGATGGAGCAGCTCATCCTGGAGGCCATCTCCAAGCATGTGGAGGACAAGAAGGTGATCAGGAGTAGTCAGCATGGCTTCACCAAGGGGAAATCATGCCTAACCAATCTGATAGCCTTCTATGATGGATGCCTGGCTGCGTAGATGAGGGGAGAGCAGTGGATGTTGTCCACATTCAGAGAGACCAGGACAGGCTGGAGAGGTGGGCGGAGAGGAACCTCGTGAAGTTCAACAAAGGCAAGTGCAGGGTGCTGCACCTGGGGAGGAATAACCCCATGCACCAGTACAGGTTGGGGGTTGACCTGCTGGAAAGCAGCTCTGCGGAGAAGGACCTGGGAGTGCTGCTGGACACCAAGTTAAGCATGAGGCAGCAATGTGCCCTTGTGGCCAAGGCAGCCAATGGCATGCCCAGTTGCCTTAGGAAGAGCATTGCCAGCAGGTCGAGGGAAGGACTCCTCCCCCTCTACTCAGCCCTGGCGAGGCCACACCTGCAGTTCTGTGTCCAGTTCCGGGCTCCCCAGTGCAAGAGAGACATGGAGCTACTGGAGCGAGTCCAGCGGAGGGCTGCTACGGGGATGAAGGCATTGCAGCATCTCTCCTATGACGAAAGGCTGAGAGAGCTGGGACCGTTCAGCCTGGAGAAGAGAAGGCTGAGGGGGGATCTGATCAGTGCGGAGATGTATGTGAAGGGAAGGTGTGGAGAGGATGGAGCCAGACTCTTTTCAGTGGTGCCCAGCGAACCTCAACCCTTCTGGCATTCCGGCGTTCTGGGATTTCATGGTTCTGTGGCATTCTGCGATTGCGTGTGCAGCCCTGGGCAGTGGAGCCCTCGGGCCTGGGGCAGTCTTCCCGGGGCTCTCTTGCTGGCCTGCCCCAGCCCCACGTCCTTCCCAGCCCTCGCCTCCTTGCGCTCGCCTGCCACCTGCCACCGCCAGCGCAGGCGCCCGGCACACCAAGACCCTCTCTCGCGGCACGCACAAAGCACACTCGGACGCACCCAGCTGGGCACCCAGCAGCTCTTATTCAGCGTTTGCCCCGCAGGCCCCAGCAGCCCCAGTCCTGCAGAGAGGCGGGGCTGCCGGGCGCCTGTCAGAAGGGCAGCAGCCCCTTGCTGCGCATGGCCAGGCTCTCGGAGAGCAAGTCCGCCAGGCGCGCGTAGCTCTGCTCGGGCAACAGCCGCAGCAGCAGCCGGTAGAGCAGCTCCCGGTCGCACTGGGAGGCGTAGAGCACCACGGCGCCCAGCACGCACACCACCAGCAGCTCCAGGCACACGAAGAGCACGCAGAGTCTCCTGCGGGACAGCGGAGGCATGGCAGACGCAGCAGCCCACGCAGGCCATCGCAGCCCTGTCTTGCCCGCACCCAGCCCTGCGACCCAGGGGCCCCTGCAGGGAACCCTCCGCCTGCCCCCCGGGCGCTGCTCGTCGCTCCCTCGCGCAGGCTTGCAGAAGAGCCGCCGCAAGCCCGCAAAGAAGGAAGCCCGCCACAAGGGCAACCCTCCCGGGGCACTTTCCCAGCTGCACAGCCCACAGCCCGGCAGCAGGAGCCCCAGCGCGGGAACCGCTCGCTGCACGGCAGCCCAGGCGCGGGCCCTGGCACACGAGGCACCCCCGGGGCAACTCACTTCAGCCAGGTAGCGAAGCCGCGTCTCTTGGCCAGCTCCTCCCTCTCCTGCACGTCAACAGAGAGCGGGCACACGTGTGCGGCTGCACGCGGCTGCACGCTGCCCCTCTCCGCACCGACAGCCCACCAGCCAGCTGGCCGGCCGGGGCAGCCCTCGCTGCCGCCTCTCGCCCTTACCAGCTGGGCTTCCAGCAGCTCGGGCAGCACACACCCCTCCGCCTGCGGCTCCTGCTCCACCCGCTGCTCGCTGCAGGCAACAGGGCTTGCTTGGACCAGCACGTGCCTCCATGGCCACTGGCGCTCCCCATCGCCATGCAGCGGGGCAACGGCGGTAGGGATGGGGGCAGGGACGGGCGTCTGCTCTCCCACCACGTGCTGCACAGACCCCCCGTGGCCTCCCGGCACCGCCGCTGGCACCCGCTGGGACTCCCGCTGCAGCACAGAGCCCCTGCAGAGCCCCGTGGGCAGAGCGCTCCCCGGGCCCCACTCACTAGGCGTTTTCCAGCTCCAGCTCCTCCACCTGCTCTCGCAGAGCCCGCATTGCCGCACGCTGCGCCTGCCAGACGGAAGGGTCACGCTCCGTGCGCCCACTGCAGCCCGCTGCCGGGCCCCGGCCACTGGGCGCCCACCACCCGCTGCCCTCGCCCCCTCGGCGCTACCTTTGCCCGCTCCTGCTGCTCCCGCAGCTGCTCCTTCAGCTGTGCCGAGCGCTGTTTCTCCTGCAAAACACGGAGCACACCCTGCGGGCAGCGCAGCTGGCAGCTGCGCAGCCCCCTCCCCGGCCAGCCCCAGGGCTCGGCCCCCTCGCCGCTGCCCCGCTGCGGGCCACAGGCAGGGCTGGCCGCGGACACGGACACGGGCACGGAGAGCCCAAGGGCAGTCACGCAGCCCGGCCCCCGGGGCGAACGCCCTCCCCACACCCCCCGCTGCCTGCAGCCTGCCGGCACCGCACGGCCAGCACGGCTCCCCTCGGCCCCCTACCTCGTGCAGCTCCTGCAGCCTCGCGTCTCTCTCCTGCTTGGCCGCCTGCAAGCGCTCCTGCAGCAGAGCAGAGGCGAGGAGAGGAGAGCGAGAGGAGCAGCCGTCAGGGCACGGCAGAGCTGCTGCCGGCAGCAGGTGCCCTGCCGCTGCCCTGGCAGGCGGCTGCCCTCAGGGAGCCAGCTCTGCCGGCACCGCGCGGCACGGAGAGGCCCGCGGCCCGGCTCACCTCCAGCTCTGGCTGCAGCTGCTGCATGGCCTGCAGCTGCTGGCGGCTGCTGCAGCAGCGCTGCCTGAGGGCCTCGTTGTCCCTGCGCAGCTCCCGGGCGGCATCCTGCAGCTCCTGCTTCTCCTCCTGCTGCGTGGGCAAGGCGCAGAGCAGGCCTTCAGCGCAGGGCAGAGACGGCCCCGGCAGGGCTGCAGCGGGGGCAGCCCCAGCCCCTGCGCCAGGGGCGCTCCGCACCTACCAGGCACCGCAGCAGCTCCCGGCAGCGGCCCCTCTCCTGCTGGCTCTGCTGCAGCTGCTCCCGCAGCCTGCTGAGCTTGTCCAGCAGCTCCTGCGGCTCCTCGGCCACTCTCCTGCGCCTCCGCTGCCTGCAGCCATGGGGGCCCTCAGTCGCCCTGCGCAGGCCCTCCCCGCTTCCCAGCCCTGCCTGCGTTTGGGGGACCTGTGTGGCACCCGGCGCCACACAGCTGCCCCGCCTGCTGCGTCCCCGTGCCCAGCACCGTGGGCATCATCCCACCTGGCCGCCTGCTCCGCCAGCCGGGCGTTGGTGCTCTGCAGCGCCTCGTGCTCCGCCTGCAGCAGCTCCAGCTGCTCCAGCAGCTCCCGCTTCTGCGCCCGCACCTGCCGCAGGGCCGCCCGCACCTCCGCCGCCTCCATGGCTTGTGCCCGGGCCGCACGCGCCCCACGCAGCTGCCCCGCGCTCTGCAAGCGCGCCCTGGGGGGGCCCCGGCCGCCTGCGGCAGGCAGGGCAAGAGGAGACCCCGGCAGCGGCGGCTCTGGCGATCAGCACGCAGTTCTGCTGCCCGCCCCAGAGCACGAGGCTAGCACCAAACCCTCGCTCCACCCGCCGCGTCACGCAACGCAATGCCACGCAACGCCACGCCGCGCCTGGCGCACGCGCTCAGCGGCAGTGCGGTCGCAAGGCAGCTGGGCGAGACTCTGCCGCCGCCCGGGGAAAGGCCGCCGCGCTCACAATAGCTCGGGGCCGTCACAAAGGGCCCGTGTGTGCGCTGGCCCGGGGCGGCCTGTGACCCGCGCAGGCCCCCGCGTGCTGCTGCTGCCCCAGCCCCCTGCCCAGGCAGGGAGGGCGAAGACCTCAGGCTGCAGGCACCCGGGCAAAGCCCTGCGCAGCCCCTTCCTCCGCTGCCACGGATGCAAAGAGCTCTTCTTTTCACACGGCAAGTTGCCCAGGGCAGCGATGGCACATAGGGCTACCAGTGTGAAGATTCTGGGCCACCACTGCGCTGCAAAGTGCATGTTTTCGGCCTCGTTCGTATTAGGTGGCTCCCCATCTTGGCCAATATGGAAGCACCAACAAAGAGTACGAAGAAGGTTCAGATCTCACAACAAATGAGGTGTTTCTTCGATTGGTATTCCTAACTTCCTTTACAATAAAACTTGATGCTATCCACTGGAAGATATTGTTTGAATAACAGAGCAGTGTTTCTTGTGGAATCTCTCAATGAAATATGAAAATGTGGTTGTTTCCACTTCTTTATTTTCCCTTGACACTCGAGATGATTGAACTTGCTGAAAGATAGCCCTGTGGGGATACGTCTATGTCTGCCTTGCCCGGGAAGTATTGGGGCTTCTGGTTTCAGATAAGAGAGGTCCCCCTGAGCCTTTGCCTCAGGCCTCCCCTCTCCAGAATCAAGGAGCTCTTCCCACGATGGCCTTCGCTTGCTGCTGTGTCCGTACATTTGAGTTGCCTGGCCTTTCCCAGCTCGACAAAGCAAGGCTGAGCAGAGCAAGCAGGGACAACACAGCCAAGCACAGGCAATGCAGGAGCTTCCTGCAGAGCTTCGATGACCACTTCCTGAGTAGTCTAGAGGGTGCTAGGAGGTGCTAGAGGAGCCAGCGAGGAGAGGTGCTCTGCCGGCCCTTGTACTGCCAAAGAAGGCGGGGCGGGTTGGAGCTGTGAAGGCAGGGGCAAGGTTGGCTGCACTGACCATGCGACGGTGGATTTGGGGATGCTGTGAGGAGGAAGCAGGGCAAAAAGCAGGCTCACAAGGCTGGACTTCCGGAGACCAACTTGGGCCTCTTCAGGGTCCTTCCGAGAAGAATCCCAGGCGCTAGGGCCCGAGCAGGAAGAGGGGCCCAAGAAAGCTGCTTCATATTCAAGGATGCCCTGCTGCAAGCTCCACAAGGGTCTGTGCCAAGGAGCAAGAAGCCCAGCAAAGGTGGCAGGAGAGCTGTGTGGAGGAGCAAGGAGCTGCTGGCCAAACTGCAACAGAAGAAGGAAGTGTACAGAAGGGGGAAGCGGGGACAGAGAACCTGGCAGCCGTGGGGGCATGTCAGCTGAGTAGGCAGGCATGGGGCTAGGAAGGCTGCAGTTGACTCTGGCGAGCGCTGTCCGGGGCAACAGGAAGGGCTTCTTTAACTACTGCTTGGGCATGCAGGGACCTGCTGCTGTGGGCTCTGCGCTCAGCAGGTGGGGGCACAAGGTGACCTCCCACGTCCCTTGCTGCGTGCCTTTTTCTGCCGCTCCACTGAAGACTCGGAGAGCTGCACGCCATGGGGGAAGAAGCAGGAGTGCACTTTGTGTGCCTCGAGGCAGAGGAGAAGAGCATAATAAACGCAGTGAACAAGTCCACTCGGGAGCTCTGGTTTCTTGCTTGCAGAGCGGATGAGCTGCAGTGGCTATGTGTGCCTCGGTCGGTGTGTTCTTTCTTGTAGCCCCCAGGTTGCACCCAGGCAAGCCACTGACCTGTGGCTATGCTGGCTGAAGCAGAAGGTCAGGGGCAAAGCTGCAAGGCATAAAGAGCAAGGGTTGCCCAGCGATGCCGAAGGGTGAGCTGGGCAGGAGCTGTTGGCGATGAAGAGCAGGAAATGGCCTTGATCTGGCACTCCACCGCAAATGCTTCTGAAGCAATGGGACATTCTCCTGTGCCAGCTCTGGGATTGCCAAACGTGGGCTCTGCACGGTGTGGGGAGGTGTCGTAGTGCAACTGTCCTTCCCAGCACGATGAGGTAGCCTCCCTCTGAGCACAGCGAACAGGGACAGAGAACAGGCGCAGCAGTTTGCGCAGCAGTTTGCACAGAATGGTGCAAGAAGGCACCTTCATTTGCAGTCCCAGCAGCGCACGCTTTCTCAGGTCTGGTCATGACACACAGCAGAGCACGTTCCCCTGTGGCTGTTGAGTCGCTGCATCAGCTGTGTCAGAGGCGTCCACCCAGACAGACCCTCTGACAGCTGATGCAGCTCTCCAGGTCTCAGGCTGCAGGGAGTGCTTGGGGCCTCTCCGGGAGGCCTGGGCTGGCAGTCAGCTCCCCTGCAGGAGGTGCGCTGCTGTTGATGAGTTGTGTCGTCAGGTGAGGGAGCTACTGGAGGACGTCAGTAGGCTGCGTAGCATCCGAGAAGATGAGCAAGAGGTAGACAGGCTATTCCTGGAGACCATGCAGCTCCAGGAGTCCCAACCGCCCACTGCAGTGGAGTTGCCGGAGGGCTCTGTGCTCTGTGAAACAGTACAAAGTGACACTGTAGAAGGCAGCTGGAAAGCGGTCACTTCTTGTAGGAGGAGAAAGGCTCCTGCTCCTGCTGAGGACTTGCAGTCGAGCAAGAGGCTTAGTGGCCTGCAGGCTGAGGAGGAGCTGGGCATGACTTCAAGGGAAGCAAGTGGGCTGACAGACCCTGTGCCACGCGGGAACACCTGGAAGAAGCGGCGAGTGATTGTTGTGGGTGACTGCCTGCTGCCGGGGACAGAGGACCTGACCTCTTGTCTAGAGAAGTTTGTTGCCTGCCAGGGGCTCGAATATGAGATGTCATGGAAAGACTGCCCAGGCTTGTCCATGCTTCGCACTATGACCCTCTGCTGCTCTTCCGTGTGGGCACTGACGATATCAAGGGCAAACTGGAAAGCATCCAAGCATGCAATTTCAGAGCTCTGGGCATGGTGGTCAAGGGTCTGAGAGGCCAGGTCATTCTCTCCTGAGTCCTGCCAGCGAGGGGGATGGATGGGAAGAGGAGGAGATGGATTTTGCAAGTTAACAACTGGCTGCGCCACCGGTGTTGGCAACAGGGTTTTGGTTTCTATGACCATGGGACCCTGTCTGAAGATCGACAACTGCTGGGGAGAGATGGGATCCACCTCGCTAAGCGGGGCACGCGTGTCTTTGCCAACAGGTTGGCCAGCCTCGTAAGGAGGCCTTTAAACTAGGAGAGATGGGGCAAGGGGAGAGTTATAGAGACAGGGTAGCCGGCAAAACGCGGCTCAAGCTGGGATGCCTCCAGCGGGCGCATGCAGCTGGGGAAGTGCGCATGGGACATGACTATGGAGGATCCGCTTGTACCCCTGCTGGGAAACCTGCATGCTCGATCAGCTCTCTGAAATGCCTGTACACCAATGCATGCAGCACGGGGAATAAAGAGGAAGAACTAGAGATCTGTGTGCGGCCGCAGGGCCATAAGCTCATTGCAATTGCAGAGACACGGTGGGCTAGCTCACATGACGGAAATGCTGTCATGGATGGCTACGTGCTTTTTAGGAAAGACAGGCCAGGAAGGCGAGGTGGGGGAGTTGCTCTTTCTGTGAGAGAGCAACTGGGATGTATCGAGCTCTGCCGAGGGGTGGAAGAAGAGCGAGTTGAGAGCTTATGGGTAAGGATTAAAGGGCAGGCTAGCATGGGTGATGCTGTTGCGGGTGTTTACTAGAGGCCACCTGATCAGGAAGAGGAAGTCGATGAGGCCTTCTACAGACAGCTGGAAGTAGCCTCCCGATGCCAGGCCCTGGTTCTCATGGGGGACTTCAACGAGCCTGATATCTGCTGGAAAGACAACGCAGCTAGGCACAAACGGTCCTGGAGGTTCCTGCAGAGCATTGGTGACAACTTCTTGACACAGGTGGTGCAGGAGCCAAGGAGGAGAGGTGTGCTGCTGGACCTCGTACTAAGAAACCAAGAAGGACTGGTGGAAGATGTGAAGGTCGGGGGCAGCCTTGGCTGCAGTGACCATGAGATGGTGGAGTTCAGGATGCTGCGAGGAGGAGGCAGGACACTAAGTAGGACTGCAACCCTGGAGTTTGGGAGAGCAAACTTTGGCCTCTTCAGGGACCTACTTGGAGGAATCCTATGGGTTAGGGCCCTAAAAGGAAGGGGTGTCCAAGAGAGCTGGTTAATATTCAAAGATCACTTCCTCCAGGCTCAAGAGCGGTGCATCCCTATGAGTAAGAAGTCAAGCAAAGCGGGCAGGAGACCTGCATGCACAAGCAAGGAGCTCCTGGCAAAACTCAAGCAGGAGAAGGAAGTCTACAGGATGTGGAAAGGGGGACAGGCCACTTGGGAGGAATAGAGGAACGTTGTCAGAGGATGCAGGGATGCAACGAGGAAGGCTAAGGCCCATTTGGAATTAAATCGGGCTAGAGATATCAAGGACAGCAAGAAGGGCTTCTTCAAATCCATCAGTAGCAAGAGGAAGACTAGGGAAAATGTGGGCCCTTTGCTGAATGGGGGGGGGGGGTGCCCTGGTGACGAATGATACAGAGAAGGCCGAGTTACTGAATGCCGCCTTTGCTTCAGTCTTTACTGTCAGGCGAGCCCCTAGGAATCCCAGACCCTGGAGACAAGAGAGAAAGTCTGGAGAAAGGAAGATTTTTCCCTTGGTCGAGGAGGATTGGGTTAGAGCTCATTCAGGCAAACTTGACACCCACAAATCCATGGGCCCTGATGAGATGCACCCATGAGTGCTGAGGGAGCTGGCAGATGTTATTGCTAGGCCACTGTCCATCATCTTTGAAAGGTTATGGAGAACAGGAGAGGTGCCTGATGACTGGAAGAAAGCCAGCGTCACCCCAGTCTTCAAAAAGGGCAAGAAGGAGGACCCAGGGAGCTGCAGGCCAGTCAGCCTCACCTGCATCCCTGGAAAGGTGATGGAGCAGCTCATCCTGGAGGCCATCTCCAAGCATGTGGAGGACAAGAAGGTGATCAGGAGTAGTCAGCATGGCTTCACCAAGGGGAAATCATGCCTAACCAATCTGATAGCCTTCTATGATGGATGCCTGGCTGCGTAGATGAGGGGAGAGCAGTGGATGTTGTCCACATTCAGAGAGACCAGGACAGGCTGGAGAGGTGGGCGGAGAGGAACCTCGTGAAGTTCAACAAAGGCAAGTGCAGGGTGCTGCACCTGGGGAGGAATAACCCCATGCACCAGTACAGGTTGGGGGTTGACCTGCTGGAAAGCAGCTCTGCGGAGAAGGACCTGGGAGTGCTGCTGGACACCAAGTTAAGCATGAGGCAGCAATGTGCCCTTGTGGCCAAGGCAGCCAATGGCATGCCCAGTTGCCTTAGGAAGAGCATTGCCAGCAGGTCGAGGGAAGGACTCCTCCCCCTCTACTCAGCCCTGGCGAGGCCACACCTGCAGTTCTGTGTCCAGTTCCGGGCTCCCCAGTGCAAGAGAGACATGGAGCTACTGGAGCGAGTCCAGCGGAGGGCTGCTACGGGGATGAAGGCATTGCAGCATCTCTCCTATGACGAAAGGCTGAGAGAGCTGGGACCGTTCAGCCTGGAGAAGAGAAGGCTGAGGGGGGATCTGATCAGTGCGGAGATGTATGTGAAGGGAAGGTGTGGAGAGGATGGAGCCAGACTCTTTTCAGTGGTGCCCAGCGAACCTCAACCCTTCTGGCATTCCGGCGTTCTGGGATTTCATGGTTCTGTGGCATTCTGCGATTGCGTGTGCAGCCCTGGGCAGTGGAGCCCTCGGGCCTGGGGCAGTCTTCCCGGGGCTCTCTTGCTGGCCTGCCCCAGCCCCACGTCCTTCCCAGCCCTCGCCTCCTTGCGCTCGCCTGCCACCTGCCACCGCCAGCGCAGGCGCCCGGCACACCAAGACCCTCTCTCGCGGCACGCACAAAGCACACTCGGACGCACCCAGCTGGGCACCCAGCAGCTCTTATTCAGCGTTTGCCCCGCAGGCCCCAGCAGCCCCAGTCCTGCAGAGAGGCGGGGCTGCCGGGCGCCTGTCAGAAGGGCAGCAGCCCCTTGCTGCGCATGGCCAGGCTCTCGGAGAGCAAGTCCGCCAGGCGCGCGTAGCTCTGCTCGGGCAACAGCCGCAGCAGCAGCCGGTAGAGCAGCTCCCGGTCGCACTGGGAGGCGTAGAGCACCACGGCGCCCAGCACGCACACCACCAGCAGCTCCAGGCACACGAAGAGCACGCAGAGTCTCCTGCGGGACAGCGGAGGCATGGCAGACGCAGCAGCCCACGCAGGCCATCGCAGCCCTGTCTTGCCCGCACCCAGCCCTGCGACCCAGGGGCCCCTGCAGGGAACCCTCCGCCTGCCCCCCGGGCGCTGCTCGTCGCTCCCTCGCGCAGGCTTGCAGAAGAGCCGCCGCAAGCCCGCAAAGAAGGAAGCCCGCCACAAGGGCAACCCTCCCGGGGCACTTTCCCAGCTGCACAGCCCACAGCCCGGCAGCAGGAGCCCCAGCGCGGGAACCGCTCGCTGCACGGCAGCCCAGGCGCGGGCCCTGGCACACGAGGCACCCCCGGGGCAACTCACTTCAGCCAGGTAGCGAAGCCGCGTCTCTTGGCCAGCTCCTCCCTCTCCTGCACGTCAACAGAGAGCGGGCACACGTGTGCGGCTGCACGCGGCTGCACGCTGCCCCTCTCCGCACCGACAGCCCACCAGCCAGCTGGCCGGCCGGGGCAGCCCTCGCTGCCGCCTCTCGCCCTTACCAGCTGGGCTTCCAGCAGCTCGGGCAGCACACACCCCTCCGCCTGCGGCTCCTGCTCCACCCGCTGCTCGCTGCAGGCAACAGGGCTTGCTTGGACCAGCACGCGCCTCCATGGCCACTGGCGCTCCCCATCGCCATGCAGCGGGGCAACGGCGGTAGGGATGGGGGCAGGGACGGGCGTCTCCTCTCCCACCACGTGCTGCACAGACCCCCCGTGGCCTCCCGGCACCGCCGCTGGCACCCGCTGGGACTCCCGCTGCAGCACAGAGCCCCTGCAGAGCCCCGTGGGCAGAGCGCTCCCCGGGCCCCACTCACTAGGCGTTTTCCAGCTCCAGCTCCTCCACCTGCTCTCGCAGAGCCCGCATTGCCGCACGCTGCGCCTGCCAGACGGAAGGGTCACGCTCCGTGCGCCCACTGCAGCCCGCTGCCGGGCCCCGGCCACTGGGCGCCCACCACCCGCTGCCCTCGCCCCCTCGGCGCTACCTTTGCCCGCTCCTGCTGCTCCCGCAGCTGCTCCTTCAGCTGTGCCGAGCGCTGTTTCTCCTGCAAAACACGGAGCACACCCTGCGGGCAGCGCAGCTGGCAGCTGCGCAGCCCCCTCCCCGGCCAGCCCCAGGGCTCGGCCCCCTCGCCGCTGCCCCGCTGCGGGCCACAGGCAGGGCTGGCCGCGGACACGGACACGGGCACGGAGAGCCCAAGGGCAGTCACGCAGCCCGGCCCCCGGGGCGAACGCCCTCCCCACACCCCCCGCTGCCTGCAGCCTGCCGGCACCGCACGGCCAGCACGGCTCCCCTCGGCCCCCTACCTCGTGCAGCTCCTGCAGCCTCGCGTCTCTCTCCTGCTTGGCCGCCTGCAAGCGCTCCTGCAGCAGAGCAGAGGCGAGGAGAGGAGAGCGAGAGGAGCAGCCGTCAGGGCACGGCAGAGCTGCTGCCGGCAGCAGGTGCCCTGCCGCTGCCCTGGCAGGCGGCTGCCCTCAGGGAGCCAGCTCTGCCGGCACCGCGCGGCACGGAGAGGCCCGCGGCCCGGCTCACCTCCAGCTCTGGCTGCAGCTGCTGCATGGCCTGCAGCTGCTGGCGGCTGCTGCAGCAGCGCTGCCTGAGGGCCTCGTTGTCCCTGCGCAGCTCCCGGGCGGCATCCTGCAGCTCCTGCTTCTCCTCCTGCTGCGTGGGCAAGGCGCAGAGCAGGCCTTCAGCGCAGGGCAGAGACGGCCCCGGCAGGGCTGCAGCGGGGGCAGCCCCAGCCCCTGCGCCAGGGGCGCTCCGCACCTACCAGGCACCGCAGCAGCTCCCGGCAGCGGCCCCTCTCCTGCTGGCTCTGCTGCAGCTGCTCCCGCAGCCTGCTGAGCTTGTCCAGCAGCTCCTGCGGCTCCTCGGCCACTCTCCTGCGCCTCCGCTGCCTGCAGCCATGGGGGCCCTCAGTCGCCCTGCGCAGGCCCTCCCCGCTTCCCAGCCCTGCCTGCGTTTGGGGGACCTGTGTGGCACCCGGCGCCACACAGCTGCCCCGCCTGCTGCGTCCCCGTGCCCAGCACCGTGGGCATCATCCCACCTGGCCGCCTGCTCCGCCAGCCGGGCGTTGGTGCTCTGCAGCGCCTCGTGCTCCGCCTGCAGCAGCTCCAGCTGCTCCAGCAGCTCCCGCTTCTGCGCCCGCACCTGCCGCAGGGCCGCCCGCACCTCCGCCACCTCCATGGCTTGTGCCCGTGCCACACGTGCCCCACGCAGCTGCCCCGCGCTCTGCAAGCGCGCCCTGGGGGGGCCCCGGCCGCCTGCGGCAGGCAGGGCAAGAGGAGACCCCGGCAGCGGTGGCTCTGGCGATCAGCACGCAGTTCTGCTGCCCGCCCCAGAGCACGAGGCTAGCACCAAACCCTCGCTCCACCCGCCGCGTCACGCAACGCAATGCCACGCAACGCCACGCCGCGCCTGGCGCACGCGCTCAGCGGCAGTGCGGTCGCAAGGCAGCTGGGCGAGACTCTGCCGCCGCCCGGGGAAAGGCCGCCGCGCTCACAATAGCTCGGGGCCGTCACAAAGGGCCCGTGTGTGCGCTGGCCCGGGGCGGCCTGTGACCCGCGCAGGCCCCCGCGTGCTGCTGCTGCCCCAGCCCCCTGCCCAGGCAGGGAGGGCGAAGACCTCAGGCTGCAGGCACCCGGGCAAAGCCCTGCGCAGCCCCTTCCTCCGCTGCCATGGATGCAAAGAGCTCTTCTTTTCACACGGCAAGTTGCCCAGGGCAGCGATGGCACATAGGGCTACCAGTGTGAAGATTCTGGGCCACCACTGCGCTGCAAAGTGCATGTTTTCGGCCTCGTTCGTATTAGGTGGCTCCCCATCTTGGCCAATATGGAAGCACCAACAAAGAGTACGAAGAAGGTTCAGATCTCACAACAAATGAGGTGTTTCTTCGATTGGTATTCCTAACTTCCTTTACAATAAAACTTGATGCTATCCACTGGAAGATATTGTTTGAATAACAGAGCAGTGTTTCTTGTGGAATCTCTCAATGAAATATGAAAATGTGGTTGTTTCCACTTCTTTATTTTCCCTTGACACTCGAGATGATTGAACTTGCTGAAAGATAGCCCTGTGGGGATACGTCTATGTCTGCCTTGCCCGGGAAGTATTGGGGCTTCTGGTTTCAGATAAGAGAGGTCCCCCTGAGCCTTTGCCTCAGGCCTCCCCTCTCCAGAATCAAGGAGCTCTTCCCACGATGGCCTTCGCTTGCTGCTGTGTCCGTACATTTGAGTTGCCTGGCCTTTCCCAGCTCGACAAAGCAAGGCTGAGCAGAGCAAGCAGGGACAACACAGCCAAGCACAGGCAATGCAGGAGCTTCCTGCAGAGCTTCGATGACCACTTCCTGAGTAGTCTAGAGGGTGCTAGGAGGTGCTAGAGGAGCCAGCGAGGAGAGGTGCTCTGCCGGCCCTTGTACTGCCAAAGAAGGCGGGGCGGGTTGGAGCTGTGAAGGCAGGGGCAAGGTTGGCTGCACTGACCATGCGACGGTGGATTTGGGGATGCTGTGAGGAGGAAGCAGGGCAAAAAGCAGGCTCACAAGGCTGGACTTCCGGAGACCAACTTGGGCCTCTTCAGGGTCCTTCCGAGAAGAATCCCAGGCGCTAGGGCCCGAGCAGGAAGAGGGGCCCAAGAAAGCTGCTTCATATTCAAGGATGCCCTGCTGCAAGCTCCACAAGGGTCTGTGCCAAGGAGCAAGAAGCCCAGCAAAGGTTGCAGGAGAGCTGTGTGGAGGAGCAAGGAGCTGCTGGCCAAACTGCAACAGAAGAAGGAAGTGTACAGAAGGGGGAAGCGGGGACAGAGAACCTGGCAGCCGTGGGGGCATGTCAGCTGAGTAGGCAGGCATGGGGCTAGGAAGGCTGCAGTTGACTCTGGCGAGCGCTGTCCGGGGCAACAGGAAGGGCTTCTTTAACTACTGCTTGGGCATGCAGGGACCTGCTGCTGTGGGCTCTGCGCTCAGCAGGTGGGGGCACAAGGTGACCTCCCACGTCCCTTGCTGCGTGCCTTTTTCTGCCGCTCCACTGAAGACTCGGAGAGCTGCACGCCATGGGGGAAGAAGCAGGAGTGCACTTTGTGTGCCTCGAGGCAGAGGAGAAGAGCATAATAAACGCAGTGAACAAGTCCACTCGGGAGCTCTGGTTTCTTGCTTGCAGAGCGGATGAGCTGCAGTGGCTATGTGTGCCTCGGTCGGTGTGTTCTTTCTTGTAGCCCCCAGGTTGCACCCAGGCAAGCCACTGACCTGTGGCTATGCTGGCTGAAGCAGAAGGTCAGGGGCAAAGCTGCAAGGCATAAAGAGCAAGGGTTGCCCAGCGATGCCGAAGGGTGAGCTGGGCAGGAGCTGTTGGCGATGAAGAGCAGGAAATGGCCTTGATCTGGCACTCCACCGCAAATGCTTCTGAAGCAATGGGACATTCTCCTGTGCCAGCTCTGGGATTGCCAAACGTGGGCTCTGCACGGTGTGGGGAGGTGTCGTAGTGCAACTGTCCTTCCCAGCACGATGAGGTAGCCTCCCTCTGAGCACAGCGAACAGGGACAGAGAACAGGCGCAGCAGTTTGCGCAGCAGTTTGCACAGAATGGTGCAAGAAGGCACCTTCATTTGCAGTCCCAGCAGCGCACGCTTTCTCAGGTCTGGTCATGACACACAGCAGAGCACATTCCCCTGTGGCTGTTGAGTCGCTGCATCAGCTGTGTCAGAGGCGTCCACCCAGACAGACCCTCTGACAGCTGATGCAGCTCTCCAGGTCTCAGGCTGCAGGGAGTGCTTGGGGCCTCTCCGGGAGGCCTGGGCTGGCAGTCAGCTCCCCTGCAGGAGGTGCGCTGCTGTTGATGAGTTGTGTCGTCAGGTGAGGGAGCTACTGGAGGACGTCAGTAGGCTGCGTAGCATCCGAGAAGATGAGCAAGAGGTAGACAGGCTATTCCTGGAGACCATGCAGCTCCAGGAGTCCCAACCGCCCACTGCAGTGGAGTTGCCGGAGGGCTCTGTGCTCTGTGAAACAGTACAAAGTGACACTGTAGAAGGCAGCTGGAAAGCGGTCACTTCTTGTAGGAGGAGAAAGGCTCCTGCTCCTGCTGAGGACTTGCAGTCGAGCAAGAGGCTTAGTGGCCTGCAGGCTGAGGAGGAGCTGGGCATGACTTCAAGGGAAGCAAGTGGGCTGACAGACCCTGTGCCACGCGGGAACACCTGGAAGAAGCGGCGAGTGATTGTTGTGGGTGACTGCCTGCTGCCGGGGACAGAGGACCTGACCTCTTGTCTAGAGAAGTTTGTTGCCTGCCAGGGGCTCGAATATGAGATGTCATGGAAAGACTGCCCAGGCTTGTCCATGCTTCGCACTATGACCCTCTGCTGCTCTTCCGTGTGGGCACTGACGATATCAAGGGCAAACTGGAAAGCATCCAAGCATGCAATTTCAGAGCTCTGGGCATGGTGGTCAAGGGTCTGAGAGGCCAGGTCATTCTCTCCTGAGTCCTGCCAGCGAGGGGGATGGATGGGAAGAGGAGGAGATGGATTTTGCAAGTTAACAACTGGCTGCGCCACCGGTGTTGGCAACAGGGTTTTGGTTTCTATGACCATGGGACCCTGTCTGAAGATCGACAACTGCTGGGGAGAGATGGGATCCACCTCGCTAAGCGGGGCACGCGTGTCTTTGCCAACAGGTTGGCCAGCCTCGTAAGGAGGCCTTTAAACTAGGAGAGATGGGGCAAGGGGAGAGTTATAGAGACAGGGTAGCCGGCAAAACGCGGCTCAAGCTGGGATGCCTCCAGCGGGCGCATGCAGCTGGGGAAGTGCGCATGGGACATGACTATGGAGGATCCGCTTGTACCCCTGCTGGGAAACCTGCATGCTCGATCAGCTCTCTGAAATGCCTGTACACCAATGCATGCAGCACGGGGAATAAAGAGGAAGAACTAGAGATCTGTGTGCGGCCGCAGGGCCATAAGCTCATTGCAATTGCAGAGACACGGTGGGCTAGCTGACATGACGGAAATGCTGTTATGGATGGCTACGTGCTTTTTAGGAAAGACAGGCCAGGAAGGCGAGGTGGGGGAGTTGCTCTTTCTGTGAGAGAGCAACTGGGATGTATCGAGCTCTGCCGAGGGGTGGAAGAAGAGCGAGTCGAGAGCTTATGGGTAAGGATTAAAGGGCAGGCTAGCATGGGTGATGCTGTTGCGGGTGTTTACTGCAGGCCACCTGATCAGGAAGAGGAAGTCGATGAGGCCTTCTACAGACAGCTGGAAGTAGCCTCCCGATGCCAGGCCCTGGTTCTCATGGGGGACTTCAACGAGCCTGATATCTGCTGGAAAGACAACGCAGCTAGGCACAAACGGTCCTGGAGGTTCCTGCAGAGCATTGGTGACAACTTCTTGACACAGGTGGTGCAGGAGCCAAGGAGGAGAGGTGTGCTGCTGGACCTCGTACTAAGAAACCAAGAAGGACTGGTGGAAGATGTGAAGGTCGGGGGCAGCCTTGGCTGCAGTGACCATGAGATGGTGGAGTTCAGGATGCTGCGAGGAGGAGGCAGGACACTAAGTAGGACTGCAACCCTGGAGTTTGGGAGAGCAAACTTTGGCCTCTTCAGGGACCTACTTGGAGGAATCCTATGGGTTAGGGCCCTAAAAGGAAGGGGTGTCCAAGAGAGCTGGTTAATATTCAAAGATCACTTCCTCCAGGCTCAAGAGCGGTGCATCCCTATGAGTAAGAAGTCAAGCAAAGCGGGCAGGAGACCTGCATGCACAAGCAAGGAGCTCCTGGCAAAACTCAAGCAGGAGAAGGAAGTCTACAGGATGTGGAAAGGGGGACAGGCCACTTGGGAGGAATAGAGGAACGTTGTCAGAGGATGCAGGGATGCAACGAGGAAGGCTAAGGCCCATTTGGAATTAAATCGGGCTAGAGATATCAAGGACAGCAAGAAGGGCTTCTTCAAATCCATCAGTAGCAAGAGGAAGACTAGGGAAAATGTGGGCCCTTTGCTGAATGGGGGGGGGGGGGTGCCCTGGTGACGAATGATACAGAGAAGGCCGAGTTACTGAATGCCGCCTTTGCTTCAGTCTTTACTGTCAGGCGAGCCCCTAGGAATCCCAGACCCTGGAGACAAGAGAGAAAGTCTGGAGAAAGGAAGATTTTTCCCTTGGTCGAGGAGGATTGGGCTAGAGATCATTCAGGCAAACTTGACACCCACAAATCCATGGGCCCTGATGAGATGCACCCATGAGTGCTGAGGGAGCTGGCAGATGTTATTGCTAGGCCACTGTCCATCATCTTTGAAAGGTTATGGAGAACAGGAGAGGTGCCTGATGACTGGAAGAAAGCCAGCGTCACCCCAGTCTTCAAAAAGGGCAAGAAGGAGGACCCAGGCAGCTGCAGGCCAGTCAGCCTCACCTGCATCCCTGGAAAGGTGATGGAGCAGCTCATCCTGGAGGCCATCTCCAAGCATGTGGAGGACAAGAAGGTGATCAGGAGTAGTCAGCATGGCTTCACCAAGGGGAAATCATGCCTAACCAATCTGATAGCCTTCTATGATGGATGCCTGGCTGCGTAGATGAGGGGAGAGCAGTGGATGTTGTCCACATTCAGAGAGACCAGGACAGGCTGGAGAGGTGGGCGGAGAGGAACCTCGTGAAGTTCAACAAAGGCAAGTGCAGGGTGCTGCACCTGGGGAGGAATAACCCCATGCACCAGTACAGGTTGGGGGTTGACCTGCTGGAAAGCAGCTCTGCGGAGAAGGACCTGGGAGTGCTGCTGGACACCAAGTTAAGCATGAGGCAGCAATGTGCCCTTGTGGCCAAGGCAGCCAATGGCATGCCCAGTTGCCTTAGGAAGAGCATTGCCAGCAGGTCGAGGGAAGGACTCCTCCCCCTCTACTCAGCCCTGGCGAGGCCACACCTGCAGTTCTGTGTCCAGTTCCGGGCTCCCCAGTGCAAGAGAGACATGGAGCTACTGGAGCGAGTCCAGCGGAGGGCTGCTACGGGGATGAAGGCATTGCAGCATCTCTCCTATGACGAAAGGCTGAGAGAGCTGGGACCGTTCAGCCTGGAGAAGAGAAGGCTGAGGGGGGATCTGATCAGTGCGGAGATGTATGTGAAGGGAAGGTGTGGAGAGGATGGAGCCAGACTCTTTTCAGTGGTGCCCAGCGAACCTCAACCCTTCTGGCATTCCGGCGTTCTGGGATTTCATGGTTCTGTGGCATTCTGCGATTGCGTGTGCAGCCCTGGGCAGTGGAGCCCTCGGGCCTGGGGCAGTCTTCCCGGGGCTCTCTTGCTGGCCTGCCCCAGCCCCACGTCCTTCCCAGCCCTCGCCTCCTTGCGCTCGCCTGCCACCTGCCACCGCCAGCGCAGGCGCCCGGCACACCAAGACCCTCTCTCGCGGCACGCACAAAGCACACTCGGACGCACCCAGCTGGGCACCCAGCAGCTCTTATTCAGCGTTTGCCCCGCAGGCCCCAGCAGCCCCAGTCCTGCAGAGAGGCGGGGCTGCCGGGCGCCTGTCAGAAGGGCAGCAGCCCCTTGCTGCGCATGGCCAGGCTCTCGGAGAGCAAGTCCGCCAGGCGCGCGTAGCTCTGCTCGGGCAACAGCCGCAGCAGCAGCCGGTAGAGCAGCTCCCGGTCGCACTGGGAGGCGTAGAGCACCACGGCGCCCAGCACGCACACCACCAGCAGCTCCAGGCACACGAAGAGCACGCAGAGTCTCCTGCGGGACAGCGGAGGCATGGCAGACGCAGCAGCCCACGCAGGCCATCGCAGCCCTGTCTTGCCCGCACCCAGCCCTGCGACCCAGGGGCCCCTGCAGGGAACCCTCCGCCTGCCCCCCGGGCGCTGCTCGTCGCTCCCTCGCGCAGGCTTGCAGAAGAGCCGCCGCAAGCCCGCAAAGAAGGAAGCCCGCCACAAGGGCAACCCTCCTGGGGCACTTTCCCAGCTGCACAGCCCACAGCCCGGCAGCAGGAGCCCCAGCGCGGGAACCGCTCGCTGCACGGCAGCCCAGGCGCGGGCCCTGGCACACGAGGCACCCCCGGGGCAACTCACTTCAGCCAGGTAGCGAAGCCGCGTCTCTTGGCCAGCTCCTCCCTCTCCTGCACGTCAACAGAGAGCGGGCACACGTGTGCGGCTGCACGCGGCTGCACGCTGCCCCTCTCCGCACCGACAGCCCACCAGCCAGCTGGCCGGCCGGGGCAGCCCTCGCTGCCGCCTCTCGCCCTTACCAGCTGGGCTTCCAGCAGCTCGGGCAGCACACACCCCTCCGCCTGCGGCTCCTGCTCCACCCGCTGCTCGCTGCAGGCAACAGGGCTTGCTTGGACCAGCACGCGCCTCCATGGCCACTGGCGCTCCCCATCGCCATGCAGCGGGGCAACGGCGGTAGGGATGGGGGCAGGGACGGGCGTCTCCTCTCCCACCACGTGCTGCACAGACCCCCCGTGGCCTCCCGGCACCGCCGCTGGCACCCGCTGGGACTCCCGCTGCAGCACAGAGCCCCTGCAGAGCCCCGTGGGCAGAGCGCTCCCCGGGCCCCACTCACTAGGCGTTTTCCAGCTCCAGCTCCTCCACCTGCTCTCGCAGAGCCCGCATTGCCGCACGCTGCGCCTGCCAGACGGAAGGGTCACGCTCCGTGCGCCCACTGCAGCCCGCTGCCGGGCCCCGGCCACTGGGCGCCCACCACCCGCTGCCCTCGCCCCCTCGGCGCTACCTTTGCCCGCTCCTGCTGCTCCCGCAGCTGCTCCTTCAGCTGTGCCGAGCGCTGTTTCTCCTGCAAAACACGGAGCACACCCTGCGGGCAGCGCAGCTGGCAGCTGCGCAGCCCCCTCCCCGGCCAGCCCCAGGGCTCGGCCCCCTCGCCGCTGCCCCGCTGCGGGCCACAGGCAGGGCTGGCCGCGGACACGGACACGGGCACGGAGAGCCCAAGGGCAGTCACGCAGCCCGGCCCCCGGGGCGAACGCCCTCCCCACACCCCCCGCTGCCTGCAGCCTGCCGGCACCGCACGGCCAGCACGGCTCCCCTCGGCCCCCTACCTCGTGCAGCTCCTGCAGCCTCGCGTCTCTCTCCTGCTTGGCCGCCTGCAAGCGCTCCTGCAGCAGAGCAGAGGCGAGGAGAGGAGAGCGAGAGGAGCAGCCGTCAGGGCACGGCAGAGCTGCTGCCGGCAGCAGGTGCCCTGCCGCTGCCCTGGCAGGCGGCTGCCCTCAGGGAGCCAGCTCTGCCGGCACCGCGCGGCACGGAGAGGCCCGCGGCCCGGCTCACCTCCAGCTCTGGCTGCAGCTGCTGCATGGCCTGCAGCTGCTGGCGGCTGCTGCAGCAGCGCTGCCTGAGGGCCTCGTTGTCCCTGCGCAGCTCCCGGGCGGCATCCTGCAGCTCCTGCTTCTCCTCCTGCTGCGTGGGCAAGGCGCAGAGCAGGCCTTCAGCGCAGGGCAGAGACGGCCCCGGCAGGGCTGCAGCGGGGGCAGCCCCAGCCCCTGCGCCAGGGGCGCTCCGCACCTACCAGGCACCGCAGCAGCTCCCGGCAGCGGCCCCTCTCCTGCTGGCTCTGCTGCAGCTGCTCCCGCAGCCTGCTGAGCTTGTCCAGCAGCTCCTGCGGCTCCTCGGCCACTCTCCTGCGCCTCCGCTGCCTGCAGCCATGGGGGCCCTCAGTCGCCCTGCGCAGGCCCTCCCCGCTTCCCAGCCCTGCCTGCGTTTGGGGGACCTGTGTGGCACCCGGCGCCACACAGCTGCCCCGCCTGCTGCGTCCCCGCGCCCAGCACCGTGGGCATCATCCCACCTTTCCGCCTGCTCCGCCAGCTGGGCGTTGGTGCTCTGCAGCGCCTCGTGCTCCGCCTGCAGCAGCTCCAGCTGCTCCAGCAGCTCCCGCTTCTGCGCCCGCACCTGCCGCAGGGCCGCCCGCACCTCCGCCACCTCCATGGCTTGTGCCCGTGCCACACGTGCCCCACGCAGCTGCCCCGCGCTCTGCAAGCGCGCCCTGGGGGGGCCCCGGCCGCCTGCGGCAGGCAGGGCAAGAGGAGACCCCGGCAGCGGCGGCTCTGGCGATCAGCACGCAGTTCTGCTGCCCGCCCCAGAGCACGAGGCTAGCACCAAACCCTCACTCCACCCGCCGCGTCACGCAACGCAATGCCACGCAACGCCACGCCGTGCCTGGCGCACGCGCTCAGCGGCAGTGCGGTCGCAAGGCAGCTGGGCGAGACTCTGCCGCCGCCCGGGGAAAGGCCGCCGCGCTCACAATAGCTCGGGGCCGTCACAAAGGGCCCGTGTGTGCGCTGGCCCGGGGCGGCCTGTGACCCGCGCAGGCCCCCGCGTGCTGCTGCTGCCCCAGCCCCCTGCCCAGGCAGGGAGGGCGAAGACCTCAGGCTGCAGGCACCCGGGCAAAGCCCTGCGCAGCCCCTTCCTCCACTGCCACGGATGCAAAGAGCTCTTCTTTTCACACGGCAAGTTGCCCAGGGCAGCGATGGCACATAGGGCTACCAGTGTGAAGATTCTGGGCCACCACTGCGCTGCAAAGTGCATGTTTTCGGCCTCGTTCGTATTAGGTGGCTCTCCATCTTGGCCAATATGGAAGCACCAACAAAGAGTACGAAGAAGGTTCAGATCTCACAACAAATGAGGTGTTTCTTCGATTGGTATTCCTAACTTCCTTTACAATAAAACTTGATGCTATCCACTGGAAGATATTGTTTGAATAACAGAGCAGTGTTTCTTGTGGAATCTCTCAATGAAATATGAAAATGTGGTTGTTTCCACTTCTTTATTTTCCCTTGACACTCGAGATGATTGAACTTGCTGAAAGATAGCCCTGTGGGGATACGTCTATGTCTGCCTTGCCCGGGAAGTATTGGGGCTTCTGGTTTCAGATAAGAGAGGTCCCCCTGAGCCTTTGCCTCAGGCCTCCCCTCTCCAGAATCAAGGAGCTCTTCCCACGATGGCCTTCGCTTGCTGCTGTGTCCGTACATTTGAGTTGCCTGGCCTTTCCCAGCTCGACAAAGCAAGGCTGAGCAGAGCAAGCAGGGACAACACAGCCAAGCACAGGCAATGCAGGAGCTTCCTGCAGAGCTTCGATGACCACTTCCTGAGTAGTCTAGAGGGTGCTAGGAGGTGCTAGAGGAGCCAGCGAGGAGAGGTGCTCTGCCGGCCCTTGTACTGCCAAAGAAGGCGGGGCGGGTTGGAGCTGTGAAGGCAGGGGCAAGGTTGGCTGCACTGACCATGCGACGGTGGATTTGGGGATGCTGTGAGGAGGAAGCAGGGCAAAAAGCAGGCTCACAAGGCTGGACTTCCGGAGACCAACTTGGGCCTCTTCAGGGTCCTTCCGAGAAGAATCCCAGGCGCTAGGGCCCGAGCAGGAAGAGGGGCCCAAGAAAGCTGCTTCATATTCAAGGATGCCCTGCTGCAAGCTCCACAAGGGTCTGTGCCAAGGAGCAAGAAGCCCAGCAAAGGTGGCAGGAGAGCTGTGTGGAGGAGCAAGGAGCTGCTGGCCAAACTGCAACAGAAGAAGGAAGTGTACAGAAGGGGGAAGCGGGGACAGAGAACCTGGCAGCAGTGGGGGCATGTCAGCTGAGTAGGCAGGCGTGGGGCTAGGAAGGCTGCAGTTGACTCTGGCGAGCGCTGTCCGGGGCAACAGGAAGGGCTTCTTTAACTACTGCTTGGGCATGCAGGGACCTGCTGCTGTGGGCTCTGCGCTCAGCAGGTGGGGGCACAAGGTGGCCTCCCACGTCCCTTGCTGCGTGCCTTTTTCTGCCGCTCCACTGAAGACTCGGAGAGCTGCACGCCATGGGGGAAGAAGCAGGAGTGCACTTTGTGTGCCTCGAGGCAGAGGAGAAGAGCATAATAAACGCAGTGAACAAGTCCACTCGGGAGCTCTGGTTTCTTGCTTGCAGAGCGGATGAGCTGCAGTGGCTATGTGTGCCTCGGTCGGTGTGTTCTTTCTTGTAGCCCCCAGGTTGCACCCAGGCAAGCCACTGACCTGTGGCTATGCTGGCTGAAGCAGAAGGTCAGGGGCAAAGCTGCAAGGCATAAAGAGCAAGGGTTGCCCAGCGATGCCGAAGGGTGAGCTGGGCAGGAGCTGTTGGCGATGAAGAGCAGGAAATGGCCTTGATCTGGCACTCCACCGCAAATGCTTCTGAAGCAATGGGACATTCTCCTGTGCCAGCTCTGGGATTGCCAAACGTGGGCTCTGCACGGTGTGGGGAGGTGTCGTAGTGCAACTGTCCTTCCCAGCACGATGAGGTAGCCTCCCTCTGAGCACAGCGAACAGGGACAGAGAACAGGCGCAGCAGTTTGCGCAGCAGTTTGCGCAGCAGTTTGCACAGAATGGTGCAAGAAGGCACCTTCATTTGCAGTCCCAGCAGCGCACGCTTTCTCAGGTCTGGTCATGACACACAGCAGAGCACGTTCCCCTGTGGCTGTTGGAGTCGCTGCATCAGCTGTGTCAGAGGCGTCCACCCAGACAGACCCTCTGACAGCTGATGCAGCTCTCCAGGTCTCAGGCTGCAGGGAGTGCTTGGGGCCTCTCCGGGAGGCCTGGGCTGGCAGTCAGCTCCCCTGCAGGAGGTGCGCTGCTGTTGATGAGTTGTGTCGTCAGGTGAGGGAGCTACTGGAGGACGTCAGTAGGCTGCGTAGCATCCGAGAAGATGAGCAAGAGGTAGACAGGCTATTCCTGGAGACCATGCAGCTCCAGGAGTCCCAACCGCCCACTGCAGTGGAGTTGCCGGAGGGCTCTGTGCTCTGTGAAACAGTACAAAGTGACACTGTAGAAGGCAGCTGGAAAGCGGTCACTTCTTGTAGGAGGAGAAAGGCTCCTGCTCCTGCTGAGGACTTGCAGTCGAGCAAGAGGCTTAGTGGCCTGCAGGCTGAGGAGGAGCTGGGCATGACTTCAAGGGAAGCAAGTGGGCTGACAGACCCTGTGCCACGCGGGAACACCTGGAAGAAGCGGCGAGTGATTGTTGTGGGTGACTGCCTGCTGCCGGGGACAGAGGACCTGACCTCTTGTCTAGAGAAGTTTGTTGCCTGCCAGGGGCTCGAATATGAGATGTCATGGAAAGACTGCCCAGGCTTGTCCATGCTTCGCACTATGACCCTCTGCTGCTCTTCCGTGTGGGCACTGACGATATCAAGGGCAAACTGGAAAGCATCCAAGCATGCAATTTCAGAGCTCTGGGCATGGTGGTGAAGGGTCTGAGAGGCCAGGTCATTCTCTCCTGAGTCCTGCCAGCGAGGGGGATGGATGGGAAGAGGAGGAGATGGATTTTGCAAGTTAACAACTGGCTGCGCCACCGGTGTTGGCAACAGGGTTTTGGTTTCTATGACCATGGGACCCTGTCTGAAGATCGACAACTGCTGGGGAGAGATGGGATCCACCTCGCTAAGCGGGGCACGCGTGTCTTTGCCAACAGGTTGGCCAGCCTCGTAAGGAGGCCTTTAAACTAGGAGAGATGGGGCAAGGGGAGAGTTATAGAGACAGGGTAGCCGGCAAAACGCGGCTCAAGCTGGGATGCCTCCAGCGGGCGCATGCAGCTGGGGAAGTGCGCATGGGACATGACTATGGAGGATCCGCTTGTACCCCTGCTGGGAAACCTGCATGCTCGATCAGCTCTCTGAAATGCCTCTACACCAATGCATGCAGCACGGGGAATAAAGAGGAAGAACTAGAGATCTGTGTGCGGCCGCAGGGCCATAAGCTCATTGCAATTGCAGAGACACGGTGGGCTAGCTGACATGACGGAAATGCTGTCATGGATGGCTACGTGCTTTTTAGGAAAGACAGGCCAGGAAGGCGAGGTGGGGGAGTTGCTCTTTCTGTGAGAGAGCAACTGGGATGTATCGAGCTCTGCCGAGGGGTGGAAGAAGAGCGAGTCGAGAGCTTATGGGTAAGGATTAAAGGGCAGGCTAGCATGGGTGATGCTGTTGCGGGTGTTTACTGCAGGCCACCTGATCAGGAAGAGGAAGTCGATGAGGCCTTCTACAGACAGCTGGAAGTAGCCTCCCGATGCCAGGCCCTGGTTCTCATGGGGGACTTCAACGAGCCTGATATCTGCTGGAAAGACAACGCAGCTAGGCACAAACGGTCCTGGAGGTTCCTGCAGAGCATTGGTGACAACTTCTTGACACAGGTGGTGCAGGAGCCAAGGAGGAGAGGTGTGCTGCTGGACCTCGTACTAAGAAACCAAGAAGGACTGGTGGAAGATGTGAAGGTCGGGGGCAGCCTTGGCTGCAGTGACCATGAGATGGTGGAGTTCAGGATGCTGCGAGGAGGAGGCAGGGCACCAAGTAGGACTGCAACCCTGGAGTTTGGGAGAGCAAACTTTGGCCTCTTCAGGGACCTACTTGGAGGAATCCTATGGGTTAGGGCCCTAAAAGGAAGGGGGGTCCAAGAGAGCTGGTTGATATTCAAAGATCACTTCCTCCAGGCTCAAGAGCGGTGCATCCCTATGAGTAAGAAGTCAAGCAAAGCGGGCAGGAGACCTGCATGCACAAGCAAGGAGCTCCTGGCAAAACTCAAGCAGGAGAAGGAAGTCTGCAGGATGTGGAAAGGGGGACAGGCCACTTGGGAGGAATAGAGGAACGTTGTCAGAGGATGCAGGGATGCAACGAGGAAGGCTAAGGCCCATTTGGAATTAAATCGGGCTAGAGATATCAAGGACAGCAAGAAGGGCTTCTTCAAATCCATCAGTAGCAAGAGGAAGACTAGGGAAAATGTGGGTCCTTTGCTGAATGGGGGGGGGGGTGCCCTGGTGACGAATGATACAGAGAAGGCCGAGTTACTGAATGCCGCCTTTGCTTCAGTCTTTACTGTCAGGCGAGCCCCTAGGAATCCCAGACCCTGGAGACAAGAGAGAAAGTCTGGAGAAAGGAAGATTTTTCCCTTGGTCGAGGAGGATTGGGTTAGAGATCATTCAGGCAAACTTGACACCCACAAATCCATGGGCCCTGATGAGATGCACCCATGAGTGCTGAGGGAGCTGGCAGATGTTATTGCTAGGCCACTGTCCATCATCTTTGAAAGGTTATGGAGAACAGGAGAGGTGCCTGATGACTGGAAGAAAGCCAGCGTCACCCCAGTCTTCAAAAAGGGCAAGAAGGAGGACCCAGGGAGCTGCAGGCCAGTCAGCCTCACCTGCATCCCTGGAAAGGTGATGGAGCAGCTCATCCTGGAGGCCATCTCCAAGCATGTGGAGGACAAGAAGGTGATCAGGAGTAGTCAGCATGGCTTCACCAAGGGGAAATCATGCCTAACCAATCTGATAGCCTTCTATGATGGATGCCTGGCTGCGTAGATGAGGGGAGAGCAGTGGATGTTGTCCACATTCAGAGAGACCAGGACAGGCTGGAGAGGTGGGCGGAGAGGAACCTCGTGAAGTTCAACAAAGGCAAGTGCAGGGTGCTGCACCTGGGGAGGAATAACCCCATGCACCAGTACAGGTTGGGGGTTGACCTGCTGGAAAGCAGCTCTGCGGAGAAGGACCTGGGAGTGCTGCTGGACACCAAGTTAAGCATGAGGCAGCAATGTGCCCTTGTGGCCAAGGCAGCCAATGGCATGCCCAGTTGCCTTAGGAAGAGCATTGCCAGCAGGTCGAGGGAAGGACTCCTCCCCCTCTACTCAGCCCTGGCGAGGCCACACCTGCAGTTCTGTGTCCAGTTCCGGGCTCCCCAGTGCAAGAGAGACATGGAGCTACTGGAGCGAGTCCAGCGGAGGGCTGCTACGGGGATGAAGGCATTGCAGCATCTCTCCTATGACGAAAGGCTGAGAGAGCTGGGACCGTTCAGCCTGGAGAAGAGAAGGCTGAGGGGGGATCTGATCAGTGCGGAGATGTATGTGAAGGGAAGGTGTGGAGAGGATGGAGCCAGACTCTTTTCAGTGGTGCCCAGCGAACCTCAACCCTTCTGGCATTCCGGCGTTCTGGGATTTCATGGTTCTGTGGCATTCTGCGATTGCGTGTGCAGCCCTGGGCAGTGGAGCCCTCGGGCCTGGGGCAGTCTTCCCGGGGCTCTCTTGCTGGCCTGCCCCAGCCCCACGTCCTTCCCAGCCCTCGCCTCCTTGCGCTCGCCTGCCACCTGCCACCGCCAGCGCAGGCGCCCGGCACACCAAGACCCTCTCTCGCGGCACGCACAAAGCACACTCGGACGCACCCAGCTGGGCACCCAGCAGCTCTTATTCAGCGTTTGCCCCGCAGGCCCCAGCAGCCCCAGTCCTGCAGAGAGGCGGGGCTGCCGGGCGCCTGTCAGAAGGGCAGCAGCCCCTTGCTGCGCATGGCCAGGCTCTCGGAGAGCAAGTCCGCCAGGCGCGCGTAGCTCTGCTCGGGCAACAGCCGCAGCAGCAGCCGGTAGAGCAGCTCCCGGTCGCACTGGGAGGCGTAGAGCACCACGGCGCCCAGCACGCACACCACCAGCAGCTCCAGGCACACGAAGAGCACGCAGAGTCTCCTGCGGGACAGCGGAGGCATGGCAGACGCAGCAGCCCACGCAGGCCATCGCAGCCCTGTCTTGCCCGCACCCAGCCCTGCGACCCAGGGGCCCCTGCAGGGAACCCTCCGCCTGCCCCCCGGGCGCTGCTCGTCGCTCCCTCGCGCAGGCTTGCAGAAGAGCCGCCGCAAGCCCGCAAAGAAGGAAGCCCGCCACAAGGGCAACCCTCCCGGGGCACTTTCCCAGCTGCACAGCCCACAGCCCGGCAGCAGGAGCCCCAGCGCGGGAACCGCTCGCTGCACGGCAGCCCAGGCGCGGGCCCTGGCACACGAGGCACCCCCGGGGCAACTCACTTCAGCCAGGTAGCGAAGCCGCGTCTCTTGGCCAGCTCCTCCCTCTCCTGCACGTCAACAGAGAGCGGGCACACGTGTGCGGCTGCACGCGGCTGCACGCTGCCCCTCTCCGCACCGACAGCCCACCAGCCAGCTGGCCGGCCGGCCGGCCGGGGCAGCCCTCGCTGCCGCCTCTCGCCCTTACCAGCTGGGCTTCCAGCAGCTCGGGCAGCACACACCCCTCCGCCTGCGGCTCCTGCTCCACCCGCTGCTCGCTGCAGGCAACAGGGCTTGCTTGGACCAGCACGCGCCTCCATGGCCACTGGCGCTCCCCGTCGCCATGCAGCGGGGCAACGGCGGTAGGGATGGGGGCAGGGACGGGCGTCTCCTCTCCCACCACGTGCTGCACAGACCCCCCGTGGCCTCCCGGCACCGCCGCTGGCACCCGCTGGGACTCCCGCTGCAGCACAGAGCCCCTGCAGAGCCCCGTGGGCAGAGCGCTCCCCGGGCCCCACTCACTAGGCGTTTTCCAGCTCCAGCTCCTCCACCTGCTCTCGCAGAGCCCGCATTGCCGCACGCTGCGCCTGCCAGACGGAAGGGTCACGCTCCGTGCGCCCACTGCAGCCCGCTGCCGGGCCCCGGCCACTGGGCGCCCACCACCCGCTGCCCTCGCCCCCTCGGCGCTACCTTTGCCCGCTCCTGCTGCTCCCGCAGCTGCTCCTTCAGCTGTGCCGAGCGCTGTTTCTCCTGCAAAACACGGAGCACACCCTGCGGGCAGCGCAGCTGGCAGCTGCGCAGCCCCCTCCCCGGCCAGCCCCAGGGCTCGGCCCCCTCGCCGCTGCCCCGCTGCAGGCCACAGGCAGGGCTGGCCGCGGACACGGACACGGGCACGGACAGCCCAAGGGCAGTCACGCAGCCCGGCCCCCGGGGCGAACGCCCTCCCCACACCCCCCGCTGCCTGCAGCCTGCCGGCACCGCACGGCCAGCACGGCTCCCCTCGGCCCCCTACCTCGTGCAGCTCCTGCAGCCTCGCGTCTCTCTCCTGCTTGGCCGCCTGCAAGCGCTCCTGCAGCAGAGCAGAGGCGAGGAGAGGAGAGCGAGAGGAGCAGCCGTCAGGGCACGGCAGAGCTGCTGCCGGCAGCAGGTGCCCTGCCGCTGCCCTGGCAGGCGGCTGCCCTCAGGGAGCCAGCTCTGCCGGCACCGCGCGGCACGGAGAGGCCCGCGGCCCGGCTCACCTCCAGCTCTGGCTGCAGCTGCTGCATGGCCTGCAGCTGCTGGCGGCTGCTGCAGCAGCGCTGCCTGAGGGCCTCGTTGTCCCTGCGCAGCTCCCGGGCGGCATCCTGCAGCTCCTGCTTCTCCTCCTGCTGCGTGGGCAAGGCGCAGAGCAGGCCTTCAGTGCAGGGCAGAGACGGCCCCGGCAGGGCTGCAGCGGGGGCAGCCCCAGCCCCTGCGCCAGGGGCGCTCCGCACCTACCAGGCACCGCAGCAGCTCCCGGCAGCGGCCCCTCTCCTGCTGGCTCTGCTGCAGCTGCTCCCGCAGCCTGCTGAGCTTGTCCAGCAGCTCCTGCGGCTCCTCGGCCACTCTCCTGCGCCTCCGCTGCCTGCAGCCATGGGGGCCCTCAGTCGCCCTGCGCAGGCCCTCCCCGCTTCCCAGCCCTGCCTGCGTTTGGGGGACCTGTGTGGCACCCGGCGCCACACAGCTGCCCCGCCTGCTGCGTCCCCGCGCCCAGCACCGTGGGCATCATCCCACCTGGCCGCCTGCTCCGCCAGCCGGGCGTTGGTGCTCTGCAGCGCCTCGTGCTCCGCCTGCAGCAGCTCCAGCTGCTCCAGCAGCTCCCGCTTCTGCGCCCGCACCTGCCGCAGGGCCGCCCGCACCTCCGCCACCTCCATGGCTTGTGCCCGTGCCGCACGTGCCCCACGCAGCTGCCCCGCGCTCTGCAAGCGCGCCCTGGGGGGGCCCCGGCCGCCTGCGGCAGGCAGGGCAAGAGGAGACCCCGGCAGCGGCGGCTCTGGCGATCAGCACGCAGTTCTGCTGCCCGCCCCAGAGCACGAGGCTAGCACCAAACCCTCGCTCCACCCGCCGCGTCACGCAACGCAATGCCACGCAACGCCACGCCGTGCCTGGCGCACGCGCTCAGCGGCAGTGCGGTCGCAAGGCAGCTGGGCGAGACTCTGCCGCCGCCCGGGGAAAGGCCGCCGCGCTCACAATAGCTCGGGGCCGTCACAAAGGGCCCGTGTGTGCGCTGGCCCGGGGCGGCCTGTGACCCGCGCAGGCCCCCGCGTGCTGCTGCTGCCCCAGCCCCCTGCCCAGGCAGGGAGGGCGAAGACCTCAGGCTGCAGGCACCCGGGCAAAGCCCTGCGCAGCCCCTTCCTCCGCTGCCACGGATGCAAAGAGCTCTTCTTTTCACACGGCAAGTTGCCCAGGGCAGCGATGGCACATAGGGCTACCAGTGTGAAGATTCTGGGCCACCACTGCGCTGCAAAGTGCATGTTTTCGGCCTCGTTCGTATTAGGTGGCTCCCCATCTTGGCCAATATGGAAGCACCAACAAAGAGTACGAAGAAGGTTCAGATCTCACAACAAATGAGGTGTTTCTTCGATTGGTATTCCTAACTTCCTTTACAATAAAACTTGATGCTATCCACTGGAAGATATTGTTTGAATAACAGAGCAGTGTTTCTTGTGGAATCTCTCAATGAAATATGAAAATGTGGTTGTTTCCACTTCTTTATTTTCCCTTGACACTCGAGATGATTGAACTTGCTGAAAGATAGCCCTGTGGGGATACGTCTATGTCTGCCTTGCCCGGGAAGTATTGGGGCTTCTGGTTTCAGATAAGAGAGGTCCCCCTGAGCCTTTGCCTCAGGCCTCCCCTCTCCAGAATCAAGGAGCTCTTCCCACGATGGCCTTCGCTTGCTGCTGTGTCCGTACATTTGAGTTGCCTGGCCTTTCCCAGCTCGACAAAGCAAGGCTGAGCAGAGCAAGCAGGGACAACACAGCCAAGCACAGGCAATGCAGGAGCTTCCTGCAGAGCTTCGATGACCACTTCCTGAGTAGTCTAGAGGGTGCTAGGAGGTGCTAGAGGAGCCAGCGAGGAGAGGTGCTCTGCCGGCCCTTGTACTGCCAAAGAAGGCGGGGCGGGTTGGAGCTGTGAAGGCAGGGGCAAGGTTGGCTGCACTGACCATGCGACGGTGGATTTGGGGATGCTGTGAGGAGGAAGCAGGGCAAAAAGCAGGCTCACAAGGCTGGACTTCCGGAGACCAACTTGGGCCTCTTCAGGGTCCTTCCGAGAAGAATCCCAGGCGCTAGGGCCCGAGCAGGAAGAGGGGCCCAAGAAAGCTGCTTCATATTCAAGGATGCCCTGCTGCAAGCTCCACAAGGGTCTGTGCCAAGGAGCAAGAAGCCCAGCAAAGGTGGCAGGAGAGCTGTGTGGAGGAGCAAGGAGCTGCTGGCCAAACTGCAACAGAAGAAGGAAGTGTACAGAAGGGGGAAGCAGGGACAGAGAACCTGGCAGCCGTGGGGGCATGTCAGCTGAGTAGGCAGGCATGGGGCTAGGAAGGCTGCAGTTGACTCTGGCGAGCGCTGTCCGGGGCAACAGGAAGGGCTTCTTTAACTACTGCTTGGGCATGCAGGGACCTGCTGCTGTGGGCTCTGCGCTCAGCAGGTGGGGGCACAAGGTGACCTCCCACGTCCCTTGCTGCGTGCCTTTTTCTGCCGCTCCACTGAAGACTCGGAGAGCTGCACGCCATGGGGGAAGAAGCAGGAGTGCACTTTGTGTGCCTCGAGGCAGAGGAGAAGAGCATAATAAACGCAGTGAACAAGTCCACTCGGGAGCTCTGGTTTCTTGCTTGCAGAGCGGATGAGCTGCAGTGGCTATGTGTGCCTCGGTCGGTGTGTTCTTTCTTGTAGCCCCCAGGTTGCACCCAGGCAAGCCACTGACCTGTGGCTATGCTGGCTGAAGCAGAAGGTCAGGGGCAAAGCTGCAAGGCATAAAGAGCAAGGGTTGCCCAGCGATGCCGAAGGGTGAGCTGGGCAGGAGCTGTTGGCGATGAAGAGCAGGAAATGGCCTTGATCTGGCACTCCACCGCAAATGCTTCTGAAGCAATGGGACATTCTCCTGTGCCAGCTCTGGGATTGCCAAACGTGGGCTCTGCACGGTGTGGGGAGGTGTCGTAGTGCAACTGTCCTTCCCAGCACGATGAGGTAGCCTCCCTCTGAGCACAGCGAACAGGGACAGAGAACAGGCGCAGCAGTTTGCGCAGCAGTTTGCACAGAATGGTGCAAGAAGGCACCTTCATTTGCAGTCCCAGCAGCGCACGCTTTCTCAGGTCTGGTCATGACACACAGCAGAGCATGTTCCCCTGTGGCTGTTGGAGTCGCTGCATCAGCTGTGTCAGAGGCGTCCACCCAGACAGACCCTCTGACGGCTGATGCAGCTCTCCAGGTCTCAGGCTGCAGGGAGTGCTTGGGGCCTCTCCGGGAGGCCTGGGCTGGCAGTCAGCTCCCCTGCAGGAGGTGCGCTGCTGTTGATGAGTTGTGTCGTCAGGTGAGGGAGCTACTGGAGGACGTCAGTAGGCTGCGTAGCATCCGAGAAGATGAGCAAGAGGTAGACAGGCTATTCCTGGAGACCATGCAGCTCCAGGAGTCCCAACCGCCCACTGCAGTGGAGTTGCCGGAGGGCTCTGTGCTCTGTGAAACAGTACAAAGTGACACTGTAGAAGGCAGCTGGAAAGCGGTCACTTCTTGTAGGAGGAGAAAGGCTCCTACTCCTGCTGAGGACTTGCAGTCGAGCAAGAGGCTTAGTGGCCTGCAGGCTGAGGAGGAGCTGGGCATGACTTCAAGGGAAGCAAGTGGGCTGACAGACCCTGTGCCACGCGGGAACACCTGGAAGAAGCGGCGAGTGATTGTTGTGGGTGACTGCCTGCTGCCGGGGACAGAGGACCTGACCTCTTGTCTAGAGAAGTTTGTTGCCTGCCAGGGGCTCGAATATGAGATGTCATGGAAAGACTGCCCAGGCTTGTCCATGCTTCGCACTATGACCCTCTGCTGCTCTTCCGTGTGGGCACTGACGATATCAAGGGCAAACTGGAAAGCATCCAAGCATGCAATTTCAGAGCTCTGGGCATGGTGGTCAAGGGTCTGAGAGGCCAGGTCATTCTCTCCTGAGTCCTGCCAGCGAGGGGGATGGATGGGAAGAGGAGGAGATGGATTTTGCAAGTTAACAACTGGCTGCGCCACCGGTGTTGGCAACAGGGTTTTGGTTTCTATGACCATGGGACCCTGTCTGAAGATCGACAACTGCTGGGGAGAGATGGGATCCACCTCGCTAAGCGGGGCACGTGTGTCTTTGCCAACAGGTTGGCCAGCCTCGTAAGGAGGCCTTTAAACTAGGAGAGATGGGGCAAGGGGAGAGTTATAGAGACAGGGTAGCCGGCAAAACGCGGCTCAAGCTGGGATGCCTCCAGCGGGCGCATGCAGCTGGGGAAGTGCGCATGGGACATGACTATGGAGGATCCGCTTGTACCCCTGCTGGGAAACCTGCATGCTCGATCAGCTCTCTGAAATGCCTGTACACCGATGCATGCAGCACGGGGAATAAAGAGGAAGAACTAGAGATCTGTGTGCGGCCGCAGGGCCATAAGCTCATTGCAATTGCAGAGACACGGTGGGCTAGCTGACATGACGGAAATGCTGTCATGGATGGCTACGTGCTTTTTAGGAAAGACAGGCCAGGAAGGCGAGGTGGGGGAGTTGCTCTTTCTGTGAGAGAGCAACTGGGATGTATCGAGCTCTGCCGAGGGGTGGAAGAAGAGCGAGTCGAGAGCTTATGGGTAAGGATTAAAGGGCAGGCTAGCATGGGTGATGCTGTTGCGGGTGTTTGCTGCAGGCCACCTGATCAGGAAGAGGAAGTCGATGAGGCCTTCTACAGACAGCTGGAAGTAGCCTCCCGATGCCAGGCCCTGGTTCTCATGGGGGACTTCAACGAGCCTGATATCTGCTGGAAAGACAACGCAGCTAGGCACAAATGGTCCTGGAGGTTCCTGCAGAGCATTGGTGACAACTTCTTGACACAGGTGGTGCAGGAGCCAAGGAGGAGAGGTGTGCTGCTGGACCTCGTACTAAGAAACCAAGAAGGACTGGTGGAAGATGTGAAGGTCGGGGGCAGCCTTGGCTGCAGTGACCATGAGATGGTGGAGTTCAGGATGCTGCGAGGAGGAGGCAGGACACTAAGTAGGACTGCAACCCTGGAGTTTAGGAGAGCAAACTTTGGCCTCTTCAGGGACCTACTTGGAGGAATCCTATGGGTTAGGGCCCTAAAAGGAAGGGGTGTCCAAGAGAGCTGGTTAATATTCAAAGATCACTTCCTCCAGGCTCAAGAGCGGTGCATCCCTATGAGTAAGAAGTCAAGCAAAGCGGGCAGGAGACCTGCATGCACAAGCAAGGAGCTCCTGGCAAAACTCAAGCAGGAGAAGGAAGTCTGCAGGATGTGGAAAGGGGGACAGGCCACTTGGGAGGAATAGAGGAACGTTGTCAGAGGATGCAGGGATGCAACGAGGAAGGCTAAGGCCCATTTGGAATTAAATCGGGCTAGAGATATCAAGGACAGCAAGAAGAGCTTCTTCAAATCCATCAGTAGCAAGAGGAAGACTAGGGAAAATGTGGGTCCTTTGCTGAATGGGGGGGGGGGGTGCCCTGGTGACGAATGATACAGAGAAGGCCGAGTTACTGAATGCCGCCTTTGCTTCAGTCTTTACTGTCAGGCGAGCCCCTAGGAATCCCAGACCCTGGAGACAAGAGAGAAAGTCTGGAGAAAGGAAGATTTTTCCCTTGGTCGAGGAGGATTGGGTTAGAGCTCATTCAGGCAAACTTGACACCCACAAATCCATGGGCCCTGATGAGATGCACCCATGAGTGCTGAGGGAGCTGGCAGATGTTATTGCTAGGCCACTGTCCATCATCTTTGAAAGGTTATGGAGAACAGGAGAGGTGCCTGATGACTGGAAGAAAGCCAGCGTCACCCCAGTCTTCAAAAAGGGCAAGAAGGAGGACCCAGGGAGCTGCAGGCCAGTCAGCCTCACCTGCATCCCTGGAAAGGTGATGGAGCAGCTCATCCTGGAGGCCATCTCCAAGCATGTGGAGGACAAGAAGGTGATCAGGAGTAGTCAGCACGGCTTCACCAAGGGGAAATCATGCCTAACCAATCTGATAGCCTTCTATGATGGATGCCTGGCTGCGTAGATGAGGGGAGAGCAGTGGATGTTGTCCACATTCAGAGAGACCAGGACAGGCTGGAGAGGTGGGCGGAGAGGAACCTCGTGAAGTTCATCAAAGGCAAGTGCAGGGTGCTGCACCTGGGGAGGAATAACCCCATGCACCAGTACAGGTTGGGGGTTGACCTGCTGGAAAGCAGCTCTGCGGAGAAGGACCTGGGAGTGCTGCTGGACACCAAGTTAAGCATGAGGCAGCAATGTGCCCTTGTGGCCAAGGCAGCCAATGGCATGCCCAGTTGCCTTAGGAAGAGCATTGCCAGCAGGTCGAGGGAAGGACTCCTCCCCCTCTACTCAGCCCTGGCGAGGCCACACCTGCAGTTCTGTGTCCAGTTCCGGGCTCCCCAGTGCAAGAGAGACATGGAGCTACTGGAGCGAGTCCAGCGGAGGGCTGCTACGGGGATGAAGGCATTGCAGCATCTCTCCTATGACGAAAGGCTGAGAGAGCTGGGACCGTTCAGCCTGGAGAAGAGAAGGCTGAGGGGGGATCTGATCAGTGCGGAGATGTATGTGAAGGGAAGGTGTGGAGAGGATGGAGCCAGACTCTTTTCAGTGGTGCCCAGCGAACCTCAACCCTTCTGGCATTCCGGCGTTCTGGGATTTCATGGTTCTGTGGCATTCTGCGATTGCGTGTGCAGCCCTGGGCAGTGGAGCCCTCGGGCCTGGGGCAGTCTTCCCGGGGCTCTCTTGCTGGCCTGCCCCAGCCCCACGTCCTTCCCAGCCCTCGCCTCCTTGCGCTCGCCTGCCACCTGCCACCGCCAGCGCAGGCGCCCGGCACACCAAGACCCTCTCTCGCGGCACGCACAAAGCACACTCGGACGCACCCAGCTGGGCACCCAGCAGCTCTTATTCAGCGTTTGCCCCGCAGGCCCCAGCAGCCCCAGTCCTGCAGAGAGGCGGGGCTGCCGGGCGCCTGTCAGAAGGGCAGCAGCCCCTTGCTGCGCATGGCCAGGCTCTCGGAGAGCAAGTCCGCCAGGCGCGCGTAGCTCTGCTCGGGCAACAGCCGCAGCAGCAGCCGGTAGAGCAGCTCCCGGTCGCACTGGGAGGCGTAGAGCACCACGGCGCCCAGCACGCACACCACCAGCAGCTCCAGGCACACGAAGAGCACGCAGAGTCTCCTGCGGGACAGCGGAGGCATGGCAGACGCAGCAGCCCACGCAGGCCATCGCAGCCCTGTCTTGCCCGCACCCAGCCCTGCGACCCAGGGGCCCCTGCAGGGAACCCTCCGCCTGCCCCCCGGGCGCTGCTCGTCGCTCCCTCGCGCAGGCTTGCAGAAGAGCCGCCGCAAGCCCGCAAAGAAGGAAGCCCGCCACAAGGGCAACCCTCCCGGGGCACTTTCCCAGCTGCACAGCCCACAGCCCGGCAGCAGGAGCCCCAGCGCGGGAACCGCTCGCTGCACGGCAGCCCAGGCGCGGGCCCTGGCACACGAGGCACCCCCGGGGCAACTCACTTCAGCCAGGTAGCGAAGCCGCGTCTCTTGGCCAGCTCCTCCCTCTCCTGCACGTCAACAGAGAGCGGGCACACGTGTGCGGCTGCACGCGGCTGCACGCTGCCCCTCTCCGCACCGACAGCCCACCAGCCAGCTGGCCGGCCGGGGCAGCCCTCGCTGCCGCCTCTCGCCCTTACCAGCTGGGCTTCCAGCAGCTCGGGCAGCACACACCCCTCCGCCTGCGGCTCCTGCTCCACCTGCTGCTCGCTGCAGGCAACAGGGCTTGCTTGGACCAGCACGCGCCTCCATGGCCACTGGCGCTCCCCATCGCCATGCAGCGGGGCAACGGCGGTAGGGATGGGGGCAGGGACGGGCGTCTCCTCTCCCACCACGTGCTGCACAGACCCCCCGTGGCCTCCCGGCACCGCCGCTGGCACCCGCTGGGACTCCCGCTGCAGCACAGAGCCCCTGCAGAGCCCCGTGGGCAGAGCGCTCCCCGGGCCCCACTCACTAGGCGTTTTCCAGCTCCAGCTCCTCCACCTGCTCTCGCAGAGCCCGCATTGCCGCACGCTGCGCCTGCCAGACGGAAGGGTCACGCTCCGTGCGCCCACTGCAGCCCGCTGCCGGGCCCCGGCCACTGGGCGCCCACCACCCGCTGCCCTCGCCCCCTCGGCGCTACCTTTGCCCGCTCCTGCTGCTCCCGCAGCTGCTCCTTCAGCTGTGCCGAGCGCTGTTTCTCCTGCAAAACACGGAGCACACCCTGCGGGCAGCGCAGCTGGCAGCTGCGCAGCCCCCTCCCCGGCCAGCCCCAGGGCTCGGCCCCCTCGCCGCTGCCCCGCTGCAGGCCACAGGCAGGGCTGGCCGCGGACACGGACACGGGCACGGAGAGCCCAAGGGCAGTCACGCAGCCCGGCCCCCGGGGCGAACGCCCTCCCCACACCCCCCGCTGCCTGCAGCCTGCCGGCACCGCACGGCCAGCACGGCTCCCCTCGGCCCCCTACCTCGTGCAGCTCCTGCAGCCTCGCGTCTCTCTCCTGCTTGGCCGCCTGCAAGCGCTCCTGCAGCAGAGCAGAGGCGAGGAGAGGAGAGCGAGAGGAGCAGCCGTCAGGGCACGGCAGAGCTGCTGCCGGCAGCAGGTGCCCTGCCGCTGCCCTGGCAGGCGGCTGCCCTCAGGGAGCCAGCTCTGCCGGCACCGCGCGGCACGGAGAGGCCCGCGGCCCGGCTCACCTCCAGCTCTGGCTGCAGCTGCTGCATGGCCTGCAGCTGCTGGCGGCTGCTGCAGCAGCGCTGCCTGAGGGCCTCGTTGTCCCTGCGCAGCTCCCGGGCGGCATCCTGCAGCTCCTGCTTCTCCTCCTGCTGCGTGGGCAAGGCGCAGAGCAGGCCTTCAGCGCAGGGCAGAGACGGCCCCGGCAGGGCTGCAGCGGGGGCAGCCCCAGCCCCTGCGCCAGGGGCGCTCCGCACCTACCAGGCACCGCAGCAGCTCCCGGCAGCGGCCCCTCTCCTGCTGGCTCTGCTGCAGCTGCTCCCGCAGCCTGCTGAGCTTGTCCAGCAGCTCCTGCGGCTCCTCGGCCACTCTCCTGCGCCTCCGCTGCCTGCAGCCATGGGGGCCCTCAGTCGCCCTGCGCAGGCCCTCCCCGCTTCCCAGCCCTGCCTGCGTTTGGGGGACCTGTGTGGCACCCGGCGCCACACAGCTGCCCCGCCTGCTGCGTCCCCGCGCCCAGCACCGTGGGCATCATCCCACCTGGCCGCCTGCTCCGCCAGCCGGGCGTTGGTGCTCTGCAGCGCCTCGTGCTCCGCCTGCAGCAGCTCCAGCTGCTCCAGCAGCTCCCGCTTCTGCGCCCGCACCTGCCGCAGGGCCGCCCGCACCTCCGCCACCTCCATGGCTTGTGCCCGTGCCGCACGTGCCCCACGCAGCTGCCCCGCGCTCTGCAAGCGCGCCCTGGGGGGGCCCCGGCCGCCTGCGGCAGGCAGGGCAAGAGGAGACCCCGGCAGCGGCGGCTCTGGCGATCAGCACGCAGTTCTGCTGCCCGCCCCAGAGCACGAGGCTAGCACCAAACCCTCGCTCCACCCGCCGCGTCACGCAACGCAATGCCACGCAACGCCACGCCGCGCCTGGCGCACGCGCTCAGCGGCAGTGCGGTCGCAAGGCAGCTGGGCGAGACTCTGCCGCCGCCCGGGGAAAGGCCGCCGCGCTCACAATAGCTCGGGGCCGTCACAAAGGGCCCGTGTGTGCGCTGGCCCGGGGCGGCCTGTGACCCGCGCAGGCCCCCGCGTGCTGCTGCTGCCCCAGCCCCCTGCCCAGGCAGGGAGGGCGAAGACCTCAGGCTGCAGGCACCCGGGCAAAGCCCTGCGCAGCCCCTTCCTCCGCTGCCACGGATGCAAAGAGCTCTTCTTTTCACACGGCAAGTTGCCCAGGGCAGCGATGGCACATAGGGCTACCAGTGTGAAGATTCTGGGCCACCACTGCGCTGCAAAGTGCATGTTTTCGGCCTCGTTCGTATTAGGTGGCTCCCCATCTTGGCCAATATGGAAGCACCAACAAAGAGTACGAAGAAGGTTCAGATCTCACAACAAATGAGGTGTTTCTTCGATTGGTATTCCTAACTTCCTTTACAATAAAACTTGATGCTATCCACTGGAAGATATTGTTTGAATAACAGAGCAGTGTTTCTTGTGGAATCTCTCAATGAAATATGAAAATGTGGTTGTTTCCACTTCTTTATTTTCCCTTGACACTCGAGATGATTGAACTTGCTGAAAGATAGCCCTGTGGGGATACGTCTATGTCTGCCTTGCCCGGGAAGTATTGGGGCTTCTGGTTTCAGATAAGAGAGGTCCCCCTGAGCCTTTGCCTCAGGCCTCCCCTCTCCAGAATCAAGGAGCTCTTCCCACGATGGCCTTCGCTTGCTGCTGTGTCCGTACATTTGAGTTGCCTGGCCTTTCCCAGCTCGACAAAGCAAGGCTGAGCAGAGCAAGCAGGGACAACACAGCCAAGCACAGGCAATGCAGGAGCTTCCTGCAGAGCTTCGATGACCACTTCCTGAGTAGTCTAGAGGGTGCTAGGAGGTGCTAGAGGAGCCAGCGAGGAGAGGTGCTCTGCCGGCCCTTGTACTGCCAAAGAAGGCGGGGCGGGTTGGAGCTGTGAAGGCAGGGGCAAGGTTGGCTGCACTGACCATGCGACGGTGGATTTGGGGATGCTGTGAGGAGGAAGCAGGGCAAAAAGCAGGCTCACAAGGCTGGACTTCCGGAGACCAACTTGGGCCTCTTCAGGGTCCTTCCGAGAAGAATCCCAGGCGCTAGGGCCCGAGCAGGAAGAGGGGCCCAAGAAAGCTGCTTCATATTCAAGGATGCCCTGCTGCAAGCTCCACAAGGGTCTGTGCCAAGGAGCAAGAAGCCCAGCAAAGGTGGCAGGAGAGCTGTGTGGAGGAGCAAGGAGCTGCTGGCCAAACTGCAACAGAAGAAGGAAGTGTACAGAAGGGGGAAGCAGGGACAGAGAACCTGGCAGCCGTGGGGGCATGTCAGCTGAGTAGGCAGGCATGGGGCTAGGAAGGCTGCAGTTGACTCTGGCGAGCGCTGTCCGGGGCAACAGGAAGGGCTTCTTTAACTACTGCTTGGGCATGCAGGGACCTGCTGCTGTGGGCTCTGCGCTCAGCAGGTGGGGGCACAAGGTGACCTCCCACGTCCCTTGCTGCGTGCCTTTTTCTGCCGCTCCACTGAAGACTCGGAGAGCTGCACGCCATGGGGGAAGAAGCAGGAGTGCACTTTGTGTGCCTCGAGGCAGAGGAGAAGAGCATAATAAACGCAGTGAACAAGTCCACTCGGGAGCTCTGGTTTCTTGCTTGCAGAGCGGATGAGCTGCAGTGGCTATGTGTGCCTCGGTCGGTGTGTTCTTTCTTGTAGCCCCCAGGTTGCACCCAGGCAAGCCACTGACCTGTGGCTATGCTGGCTGAAGCAGAAGGTCAGGGGCAAAGCTGCAAGGCATAAAGAGCAAGGGTTGCCCAGCGATGCCGAAGGGTGAGCTGGGCAGGAGCTGTTGGCGATGAAGAGCAGGAAATGGCCTTGATCTGGCACTCCACCGCAAATGCTTCTGAAGCAATGGGACATTCTCCTGTGCCAGCTCTGGGATTGCCAAACGTGGGCTCTGCACGGTGTGGGGAGGTGTCGTAGTGCAACTGTCCTTCCCAGCACGATGAGGTAGCCTCCCTCTGAGCACAGCGAACAGGGACAGAGAACAGGCGCAGCAGTTTGCGCAGCAGTTTGCACAGAATGGTGCAAGAAGGCACCTTCATTTGCAGTCCCAGCAGCGCACGCTTTCTCAGGTCTGGTCATGACACACAGCAGAGCATGTTCCCCTGTGGCTGTTGGAGTCGCTGCATCAGCTGTGTCAGAGGCGTCCACCCAGACAGACCCTCTGACGGCTGATGCAGCTCTCCAGGTCTCAGGCTGCAGGGAGTGCTTGGGGCCTCTCCGGGAGGCCTGGGCTGGCAGTCAGCTCCCCTGCAGGAGGTGCGCTGCTGTTGATGAGTTGTGTCGTCAGGTGAGGGAGCTACTGGAGGACGTCAGTAGGCTGCGTAGCATCCGAGAAGATGAGCAAGAGGTAGACAGGCTATTCCTGGAGACCATGCAGCTCCAGGAGTCCCAACCGCCCACTGCAGTGGAGTTGCCGGAGGGCTCTGTGCTCTGTGAAACAGTACAAAGTGACACTGTAGAAGGCAGCTGGAAAGCGGTCACTTCTTGTAGGAGGAGAAAGGCTCCTACTCCTGCTGAGGACTTGCAGTCGAGCAAGAGGCTTAGTGGCCTGCAGGCTGAGGAGGAGCTGGGCATGACTTCAAGGGAAGCAAGTGGGCTGACAGACCCTGTGCCACGCGGGAACACCTGGAAGAAGCGGCGAGTGATTGTTGTGGGTGACTGCCTGCTGCCGGGGACAGAGGACCTGACCTCTTGTCTAGAGAAGTTTGTTGCCTGCCAGGGGCTCGAATATGAGATGTCATGGAAAGACTGCCCAGGCTTGTCCATGCTTCGCACTATGACCCTCTGCTGCTCTTCCGTGTGGGCACTGACGATATCAAGGGCAAACTGGAAAGCATCCAAGCATGCAATTTCAGAGCTCTGGGCATGGTGGTCAAGGGTCTGAGAGGCCAGGTCATTCTCTCCTGAGTCCTGCCAGCGAGGGGGATGGATGGGAAGAGGAGGAGATGGATTTTGCAAGTTAACAACTGGCTGCGCCACCGGTGTTGGCAACAGGGTTTTGGTTTCTATGACCATGGGACCCTGTCTGAAGATCGACAACTGCTGGGGAGAGATGGGATCCACCTCGCTAAGCGGGGCACGTGTGTCTTTGCCAACAGGTTGGCCAGCCTCGTAAGGAGGCCTTTAAACTAGGAGAGATGGGGCAAGGGGAGAGTTATAGAGACAGGGTAGCCGGCAAAACGCGGCTCAAGCTGGGATGCCTCCAGCGGGCGCATGCAGCTGGGGAAGTGCGCATGGGACATGACTATGGAGGATCCGCTTGTACCCCTGCTGGGAAACCTGCATGCTCGATCAGCTCTCTGAAATGCCTGTACACCGATGCATGCAGCACGGGGAATAAAGAGGAAGAACTAGAGATCTGTGTGCGGCCGCAGGGCCATAAGCTCATTGCAATTGCAGAGACACGGTGGGCTAGCTGACATGACGGAAATGCTGTCATGGATGGCTACGTGCTTTTTAGGAAAGACAGGCCAGGAAGGCGAGGTGGGGGAGTTGCTCTTTCTGTGAGAGAGCAACTGGGATGTATCGAGCTCTGCCGAGGGGTGGAAGAAGAGCGAGTCGAGAGCTTATGGGTAAGGATTAAAGGGCAGGCTAGCATGGGTGATGCTGTTGCGGGTGTTTACTAGAGGCCACCTGATCAGGAAGAGGAAGTCGATGAGGCCTTCTACAGACAGCTGGAAGTAGCCTCCCGATGCCAGGCCCTGGTTCTCATGGGGGACTTCAACGAGCCTGATATCTGCTGGAAAGACAACGCAGCTAGGCACAAATGGTCCTGGAGGTTCCTGCAGAGCATTGGTGACAACTTCTTGACACAGGTGGTGCAGGAGCCAAGGAGGAGAGGTGTGCTGCTGGACCTCGTACTAAGAAACCAAGAAGGACTGGTGGAAGATGTGAAGGTCGGGGGCAGCCTTGGCTGCAGTGACCATGAGATGGTGGAGTTCAGGATGCTGCGAGGAGGAGGCAGGACACTAAGTAGGACTGCAACCCTGGAGTTTAGGAGAGCAAACTTTGGCCTCTTCAGGGACCTACTTGGAGGAATCCTATGGGTTAGGGCCCTAAAAGGAAGGGGTGTCCAAGAGAGCTGGTTAATATTCAAAGATCACTTCCTCCAGGCTCAAGAGCGGTGCATCCCTATGAGTAAGAAGTCAAGCAAAGCGGGCAGGAGACCTGCATGCACAAGCAAGGAGCTCCTGGCAAAACTCAAGCAGGAGAAGGAAGTCTGCAGGATGTGGAAAGGGGGACAGGCCACTTGGGAGGAATAGAGGAACGTTGTCAGAGGATGCAGGGATGCAACGAGGAAGGCTAAGGCCCATTTGGAATTAAATCGGGCTAGAGATATCAAGGACAGCAAGAAGAGCTTCTTCAAATCCATCAGTAGCAAGAGGAAGACTAGGGAAAATGTGGGTCCTTTGCTGAATGGGGGGGGGGGGTGCCCTGGTGACGAATGATACAGAGAAGGCCGAGTTACTGAATGCCGCCTTTGCTTCAGTCTTTACTGTCAGGCGAGCCCCTAGGAATCCCAGACCCTGGAGACAAGAGAGAAAGTCTGGAGAAAGGAAGATTTTTCCCTTGGTCGAGGAGGATTGGGTTAGAGCTCATTCAGGCAAACTTGACACCCACAAATCCATGGGCCCTGATGAGATGCACCCATGAGTGCTGAGGGAGCTGGCAGATGTTATTGCTAGGCCACTGTCCATCATCTTTGAAAGGTTATGGAGAACAGGAGAGGTGCCTGATGACTGGAAGAAAGCCAGCGTCACCCCAGTCTTCAAAAAGGGCAAGAAGGAGGACCCAGGGAGCTGCAGGCCAGTCAGCCTCACCTGCATCCCTGGAAAGGTGATGGAGCAGCTCATCCTGGAGGCCATCTCCAAGCATGTGGAGGACAAGAAGGTGATCAGGAGTAGTCAGCACGGCTTCACCAAGGGGAAATCATGCCTAACCAATCTGATAGCCTTCTATGATGGATGCCTGGCTGCGTAGATGAGGGGAGAGCAGTGGATGTTGTCCACATTCAGAGAGACCAGGACAGGCTGGAGAGGTGGGCGGAGAGGAACCTCGTGAAGTTCATCAAAGGCAAGTGCAGGGTGCTGCACCTGGGGAGGAATAACCCCATGCACCAGTACAGGTTGGGGGTTGACCTGCTGGAAAGCAGCTCTGCGGAGAAGGACCTGGGAGTGCTGCTGGACACCAAGTTAAGCATGAGGCAGCAATGTGCCCTTGTGGCCAAGGCAGCCAATGGCATGCCCAGTTGCCTTAGGAAGAGCATTGCCAGCAGGTCGAGGGAAGGACTCCTCCCCCTCTACTCAGCCCTGGCGAGGCCACACCTGCAGTTCTGTGTCCAGTTCCGGGCTCCCCAGTGCAAGAGAGACATGGAGCTACTGGAGCGAGTCCAGCGGAGGGCTGCTACGGGGATGAAGGCATTGCAGCATCTCTCCTATGACGAAAGGCTGAGAGAGCTGGGACCGTTCAGCCTGGAGAAGAGAAGGCTGAGGGGGGATCTGATCAGTGCGGAGATGTATGTGAAGGGAAGGTGTGGAGAGGATGGAGCCAGACTCTTTTCAGTGGTGCCCAGCGAACCTCAACCCTTCTGGCATTCCGGCGTTCTGGGATTTCATGGTTCTGTGGCATTCTGCGATTGCGTGTGCAGCCCTGGGCAGTGGAGCCCTCGGGCCTGGGGCAGTCTTCCCGGGGCTCTCTTGCTGGCCTGCCCCAGCCCCACGTCCTTCCCAGCCCTCGCCTCCTTGCGCTCGCCTGCCACCTGCCACCGCCAGCGCAGGCGCCCGGCACACCAAGACCCTCTCTCGCGGCACGCACAAAGCACACTCGGACGCACCCAGCTGGGCACCCAGCAGCTCTTATTCAGCGTTTGCCCCGCAGGCCCCAGCAGCCCCAGTCCTGCAGAGAGGCGGGGCTGCCGGGCGCCTGTCAGAAGGGCAGCAGCCCCTTGCTGCGCATGGCCAGGCTCTCGGAGAGCAAGTCCGCCAGGCGCGCGTAGCTCTGCTCGGGCAACAGCCGCAGCAGCAGCCGGTAGAGCAGCTCCCGGTCGCACTGGGAGGCGTAGAGCACCACGGCGCCCAGCACGCACACCACCAGCAGCTCCAGGCACACGAAGAGCACGCAGAGTCTCCTGCGGGACAGCGGAGGCATGGCAGACGCAGCAGCCCACGCAGGCCATCGCAGCCCTGTCTTGCCCGCACCCAGCCCTGCGACCCAGGGGCCCCTGCAGGGAACCCTCCGCCTGCCCCCCGGGCGCTGCTCGTCGCTCCCTCGCGCAGGCTTGCAGAAGAGCCGCCGCAAGCCCGCAAAGAAGGAAGCCCGCCACAAGGGCAACCCTCCCGGGGCACTTTCCCAGCTGCACAGCCCACAGCCCGGCAGCAGGAGCCCCAGCGCGGGAACCGCTCGCTGCACGGCAGCCCAGGCGCGGGCCCTGGCACACGAGGCACCCCCGGGGCAACTCACTTCAGCCAGGTAGCGAAGCCGCGTCTCTTGGCCAGCTCCTCCCTCTCCTGCACGTCAACAGAGAGCGGGCACACGTGTGCGGCTGCACGCGGCTGCACGCTGCCCCTCTCCGCACCGACAGCCCACCAGCCAGCTGGCCGGCCGGGGCAGCCCTCGCTGCCGCCTCTCGCCCTTACCAGCTGGGCTTCCAGCAGCTCGGGCAGCACACACCCCTCCGCCTGCGGCTCCTGCTCCACCTGCTGCTCGCTGCAGGCAACAGGGCTTGCTTGGACCAGCACGCGCCTCCATGGCCACTGGCGCTCCCCATCGCCATGCAGCGGGGCAACGGCGGTAGGGATGGGGGCAGGGACGGGCGTCTCCTCTCCCACCACGTGCTGCACAGACCCCCCGTGGCCTCCCGGCACCGCCGCTGGCACCCGCTGGGACTCCCGCTGCAGCACAGAGCCCCTGCAGAGCCCCGTGGGCAGAGCGCTCCCCGGGCCCCACTCACTAGGCGTTTTCCAGCTCCAGCTCCTCCACCTGCTCTCGCAGAGCCCGCATTGCCGCACGCTGCGCCTGCCAGACGGAAGGGTCACGCTCCGTGCGCCCACTGCAGCCCGCTGCCGGGCCCCGGCCACTGGGCGCCCACCACCCGCTGCCCTCGCCCCCTCGGCGCTACCTTTGCCCGCTCCTGCTGCTCCCGCAGCTGCTCCTTCAGCTGTGCCGAGCGCTGTTTCTCCTGCAAAACACGGAGCACACCCTGCGGGCAGCGCAGCTGGCAGCTGCGCAGCCCCCTCCCCGGCCAGCCCCAGGGCTCGGCCCCCTCGCCGCTGCCCCGCTGCAGGCCACAGGCAGGGCTGGCCGCGGACACGGACACGGGCACGGACAGCCCAAGGGCAGTCACGCAGCCCGGCCCCCGGGGCGAACGCCCTCCCCACACCCCCCGCTGCCTGCAGCCTGCCGGCACCGCACGGCCAGCACGGCTCCCCTCGGCCCCCTACCTCGTGCAGCTCCTGCAGCCTCGCGTCTCTCTCCTGCTTGGCCGCCTGCAAGCGCTCCTGCAGCAGAGCAGAGGCGAGGAGAGGAGAGCAAGAGGAGCAGCCGTCAGGGCACGGCAGAGCTGCTGCCGGCAGCAGGTGCCCTGCCGCTGCCCTGGCAGGCGGCTGCCCTCAGGGAGCCAGCTCTGCCGGCACCGCGCGGCACGGAGAGGCCCGCGGCCCGGCTCACCTCCAGCTCTGGCTGCAGCTGCTGCATGGCCTGCAGCTGCTGGCGGCTGCTGCAGCAGCGCTGCCTGAGGGCCTCGTTGTCCCTGCGCAGCTCCCGGGCGGCATCCTGCAGCTCCTGCTTCTCCTCCTGCTGCGTGGGCAAGGCGCAGAGCAGGCCTTCAGCGCAGGGCAGAGACGGCCCCGGCAGGGCTGCAGCGGGGGCAGCCCCAGCCCCTGCGCCAGGGGCGCTCCGCACCTACCAGGCACCGCAGCAGCTCCCGGCAGCGGCCCCTCTCCTGCTGGCTCTGCTGCAGCTGCTCCCGCAGCCTGCTGAGCTTGTCCAGCAGCTCCTGCGGCTCCTCGGCCACTCTCCTGCGCCTCCGCTGCCTGCAGCCATGGGGGCCCTCAGTCGCCCTGCGCAGGCCCTCCCCGCTTCCCAGCCCTGCCTGCGTTTGGGGGACCTGTGTGGCACCCGGCGCCACACAGCTGCCCCGCCTGCTGCGTCCCCGCGCCCAGCACCGTGGGCATCATCCCACCTTTCCGCCTGCTCCGCCAGCCGGGCGTTGGTGCTCTGCAGCGCCTCGTGCTCCGCCTGCAGCAGCTCCAGCTGCTCCAGCAGCTCCCGCTTCTGCGCCCGCACCTGCCGCAGGGCCGCCCGCACCTCCGCCACCTCCATGGCTTGTGCCCGTGCCGCACGTGCCCCACGCAGCTGCCCCGCGCTCTGCAAGCGCGCCCTGGGGGGGCCCCGGCCGCCTGCGGCAGGCAGGGCAAGAGGAGACCCCGGCAGCGGCGGCTCTGGCGATCAGCACGCAGTTCTGCTGCCCGCCCCAGAGCACGAGGCTAGCACCAAACCCTCGCTCCACCCGCCGCGTCACGCAACGCAATGCCACGCAACGCCACGCCGCGCCTGGCGCACGCGCTCAGCGGCAGTGCGGTCGCAAGGCAGCTGGGCGAGACTCTGCCGCCGCCCGGGGAAAGGCCGCCGCGCTCACAATAGCTCGGGGCCGTCACAAAGGGCCCGTGTGTGCGCTGGCCCGGGGCGGCCTGTGACCCGCGCAGGCCCCCGCGTGCTGCTGCTGCCCCAGCCCCCTGCCCAGGCAGGGAGGGCGAAGACCTCAGGCTGCAGGCACCCGGGCAAAGCCCTGCGCAGCCCCTTCCTCCGCTGCCACGGATGCAAAGAGCTCTTCTTTTCACACGGCAAGTTGCCCAGGGCAGCGATGGCACATAGGGCTACCAGTGTGAAGATTCTGGGCCACCACTGCGCTGCAAAGTGCATGTTTTCGGCCACGTTCGTATTAGGTGGCTCCCCATCTTGGCCAATATGGAAGCACCAACAAAGAGTACGAAGAAGGTTCAGATCTCACAACAAATGAGGTGTTTCTTCGATTGGTATTCCTAACTTCCTTTACAATAAAACTTGATGCTATCCACTGGAAGATATTGTTTGAATAACAGAGCAGTGTTTCTTGTGGAATCTCTCAATGAAATATGAAAATGTGGTTGTTTCCACTTCTTTATTTTCCCTTGACACTCGAGATGATTGAACTTGCTGAAAGATAGCCCTGTGGGGATACGTCTATGTCTGCCTTGCCCGGGAAGTATTGGGGCTTCTGGTTTCAGATAAGAGAGGTCCCCCTGAGCCTTTGCCTCAGGCCTCCCCTCTCCAGAATCAAGGAGCTCTTCCCACGATGGCCTTCGCTTGCTGCTGTGTCCGTACATTTGAGTTGCCTGGCCTTTCCCAGCTCGACAAAGCAAGGCTGAGCAGAGCAAGCAGGGACAACACAGCCAAGCACAGGCAATGCAGGAGCTTCCTGCAGAGCTTCGATGACCACTTCCTGAGTAGTCTAGAGGGTGCTAGGAGGTGCTAGAGGAGCCAGCGAGGAGAGGTGCTCTGCCGGCCCTTGTACTGCCAAAGAAGGCGGGGCGGGTTGGAGCTGTGAAGGCAGGGGCAAGGTTGGCTGCACTGACCATGCGACGGTGGATTTGGGGATGCTGTGAGGAGGAAGCAGGGCAAAAAGCAGGCTCACAAGGCTGGACTTCCGGAGACCAACTTGGGCCTCTTCAGGGTCCTTCCGAGAAGAATCCCAGGCGCTAGGGCCCGAGCAGGAAGAGGGGCCCAAGAAAGCTGCTTCATATTCAAGGATGCCCTGCTGCAAGCTCCACAAGGGTCTGTGCCAAGGAGCAAGAAGCCCAGCAAAGGTGGCAGGAGAGCTGTGTGGAGGAGCAAGGAGCTGCTGGCCAAACTGCAACAGAAGAAGGAAGTGTACAGAAGGGGGAAGCGGGGACAGAGAACCTGGCAGCCGTGGGGGCATGTCAGCTGAGTAGGCAGGCATGGGGCTAGGAAGGCTGCAGTTGACTCTGGCGAGCGCTGTCCGGGGCAACAGGAAGGGCTTCTTTAACTACTGCTTGGGCATGCAGGGACCTGCTGCTGTGGGCTCTGCGCTCAGCAGGTGGGGGCACAAGGTGACCTCCCACGTCCCTTGCTGCGTGCCTTTTTCTGCCGCTCCACTGAAGACTCGGAGAGCTGCACGCCATGGGGGAAGAAGCAGGAGTGCACTTTGTGTGCCTCGAGGCAGAGGAGAAGAGCATAATAAACGCAGTGAACAAGTCCACTCGGGAGCTCTGGTTTCTTGCTTGCAGAGCGGATGAGCTGCAGTGGCTATGTGTGCCTCGGTCGGTGTGTTCTTTCTTGTAGCCCCCAGGTTGCACCCAGGCAAGCCACTGACCTGTGGCTATGCTGGCTGAAGCAGAAGGTCAGGGGCAAAGCTGCAAGGCATAAAGAGCAAGGGTTGCCCAGCGATGCCGAAGGGTGAGCTGGGCAGGAGCTGTTGGCGATGAAGAGCAGGAAATGGCCTTGATCTGGCACTCCACCGCAAATGCTTCTGAAGCAATGGGACATTCTCCTGTGCCAGCTCTGGGATTGCCAAACGTGGGCTCTGCACGGTGTGGGGAGGTGTCGTAGTGCAACTGTCCTTCCCAGCACGATGAGGTAGCCTCCCTCTGAGCACAGCGAACAGGGACAGAGAACAGGCGCAGCAGTTTGCGCAGCAGTTTGCACAGAATGGTGCAAGAAGGCACCTTCATTTGCAGTCCCAGCAGCGCACGCTTTCTCAGGTCTGGTCATGACACACAGCAGAGCACGTTCCCCTGTGGCTGTTGGAGTCGCTGCATCAGCTGTGTCAGAGGCGTCCACCCAGACAGACCCTCTGACAGCTGATGCAGCTCTCCAGGTCTCAGGCTGCAGGGAGTGCTTGGGGCCTCTCCGGGAGGCCTGGGCTGGCAGTCAGCTCCCCTGCAGGAGGTGCGCTGCTGTTGATGAGTTGTGTCGTCAGGTGAGGGAGCTACTGGAGGACGTCAGTAGGCTGCGTAGCATCCGAGAAGATGAGCAAGAGGTAGACAGGCTATTCCTGGAGACCATGCAGCTCCAGGAGTCCCAACCGCCCACTGCAGTGGAGTTGCCGGAGGGCTCTGTGCTCTGTGAAACAGTACAAAGTGACACTGTAGAAGGCAGCTGGAAAGCGGTCACTTCTTGTAGGAGGAGAAAGGCTCCTGCTCCTGCTGAGGACTTGCAGTCGAGCAAGAGGCTTAGTGGCCTGCAGGCTGAGGAGGAGCTGGGCATGACTTCAAGGGAAGCAAGTGGGCTGACAGACCCTGTGCCACGCGGGAACACCTGGAAGAAGCGGCGAGTGATTGTTGTGGGTGACTGCCTGCTGCCGGGGACAGAGGACCTGACCTCTTGTCTAGAGAAGTTTGTTGCCTGCCAGGGGCTCGAATATGAGATGTCATGGAAAGACTGCCCAGGCTTGTCCATGCTTCGCACTATGACCCTCTGCTGCTCTTCCGTGTGGGCACTGACGATATCAAGGGCAAACTGGAAAGCATCCAAGCATGCAATTTCAGAGCTCTGGGCATGGTGGTCAAGGGTCTGAGAGGCCAGGTCATTCTCTCCTGAGTCCTGCCAGCGAGGGGGATGGATGGGAAGAGGAGGAGATGGATTTTGCAAGTTAACAACTGGCTGCGCCACCGGTGTTGGCAACAGGGTTTTGGTTTCTATGACCATGGGACCCTGTCTGAAGATCGACAACTGCTGGGGAGAGATGGGATCCACCTCGCTAAGCGGGGCACGCGTGTCTTTGCCAACAGGTTGGCCAGCCTCGTAAGGAGGCCTTTAAACTAGGAGAGATGGGGCAAGGGGAGAGTTATAGAGACAGGGTAGCCGGCAAAACGCGGCTCAAGCTGGGATGCCTCCAGCGGGCGCATGCAGCTGGGGAAGTGCGCATGGGACATGACTATGGAGGATCCGCTTGTACCCCTGCTGGGAAACCTGCATGCTCGATCAGCTCTCTGAAATGCCTGTACACCGATGCATGCAGCACGGGGAATAAAGAGGAAGAACTAGAGATCTGTGTGCGGCCGCAGGGCCATAAGCTCATTGCAATTGCAGAGACACGGTGGGCTAGCTGACATGACGGAAATGCTGTCATGGATGGCTACGTGCTTTTTAGGAAAGACAGGCCAGGAAGGCGAGGTGGGGGAGTTGCTCTTTCTGTGAGAGAGCAACTGGGATGTATCGAGCTCTGCCGAGGGGTGGAAGAAGAGCGAGTCGAGAGCTTATGGGTAAGGATTAAAGGGCAGGCTAGCATGGGTGATGCTGTTGCGGGTGTTTGCTGCAGGCCACCTGATCAGGAAGAGGAAGTCGATGAGGCCTTCTACAGACAGCTGGAAGTAGCCTCCCGATGCCAGGCCCTGGTTCTCATGGGGGACTTCAACGAGCCTGATATCTGCTGGAAAGACAACGCAGCTAGGCACAAACGGTCCTGGAGGTTCCTGCAGAGCATTGGTGACAACTTCTTGACACAGGTGGTGCAGGAGCCAAGGAGGAGAGGTGTGCTGCTGGACCTCGTACTAAGAAACCAAGAAGGACTGGTGGAAGATGTGAAGGTCGGGGGCAGCCTTGGCTGCAGTGACCATGAGATGGTGGAGTTCAGGATGCTGCGAGGAGGAGGCAGGGCACCAAGTAGGACTGCAACCCTGGAGTTTGGGAGAGCAAACTTTGGCCTCTTCAGGGACCTACTTGGAGGAATCCTATGGGTTAGGGCCCTAAAAGGAAGGGGGGTCCAAGAGAGCTGGTTGATATTCAAAGATCACTTCCTCCAGGCTCAAGAGCGGTGCATCCCTATGAGTAAGAAGTCAAGCAAAGCGGGCAGGAGACCTGCATGCACAAGCAAGGAGCTCCTGGCAAAACTCAAGCAGGAGAAGGAAGTCTGCAGGATGTGGAAAGGGGGACAGGCCACTTGGGAGGAATAGAGGAACGTTGTCAGAGGATGCAGGGATGCAACGAGGAAGGCTAAGGCCCATTTGGAATTAAATCGGGCTAGAGATATCAAGGACAGCAAGAAGGGCTTCTTCAAATCCATCAGTAGCAAGAGGAAGACTAGGGAAAATGTGGGCCCTTTGCTGAATGGGGGGGGGGGGGTGCCCTGGTGACGAATGATACAGAGAAGGCCGAGTTACTGAATGCCGCCTTTGCTTCAGTCTTTACTGTCAGGCGAGCCCCTAGGAATCCCAGACCCTGGAGACAAGAGAGAAAGTCTGGAGAAAGGAAGATTTTTCCCTTGGTCGAGGAGGATTGGGTTAGAGCTCATTCAGGCAAACTTGACACCCACAAATCCATGGGCCCTGATGAGATGCACCCCTGAGTGCTGAGGGAGCTGGCAGATGTTATTGCTAGGCCACTGTCCATCATCTTTGAAAGGTTATGGAGAACAGGAGAGGTGCCTGATGACTGGAAGAAAGCCAGCGTCACCCCAGTCTTCAAAAAGGGCAAGAAGGAGGACCCAGGGAGCTGCAGGCCAGTCAGCCTCACCTGCATCCCTGGAAAGGTGATGGAGCAGCTCATCCTGGAGGCCATCTCCAAGCATGTGGAGGACAAGAAGGTGATCAGGAGTAGTCAGCATGGCTTCACCAAGGGGAAATCATGCCTAACCAATCTGATAGCCTTCTATGATGGATGCCTGGCTGCGTAGATGAGGGGAGAGCAGTGGATGTTGTCCACATTCAGAGAGACCAGGACAGGCTGGAGAGGTGGGCGGAGAGGAACCTCGTGAAGTTCAACAAAGGCAAGTGCAGGGTGCTGCACCTGGGGAGGAATAACCCCATGCACCAGTACAGGTTGGGGGTTGACCTGCTGGAAAGCAGCTCTGCGGAGAAGGACCTGGGAGTGCTGCTGGACACCAAGTTAAGCATGAGGCAGCAATGTGCCCTTGTGGCCAAGGCAGCCAATGGCATGCCCAGTTGCCTTAGGAAGAGCATTGCCAGCAGGTCGAGGGAAGGACTCCTCCCCCTCTACTCAGCCCTGGCGAGGCCACACCTGCAGTTCTGTGTCCAGTTCCGGGCTCCCCAGTGCAAGAGAGACATGGAGCTACTGGAGCGAGTCCAGCGGAGGGCTGCTACGGGGATGAAGGCATTGCAGCATCTCTCCTATGACGAAAGGCTGAGAGAGCTGGGACCGTTCAGCCTGGAGAAGAGAAGGCTGAGGGGGGATCTGATCAGTGCGGAGATGTATGTGAAGGGAAGGTGTGGAGAGGATGGAGCCAGACTCTTTTCAGTGGTGCCCAGCGAACCTCAACCCTTCTGGCATTCCGGCGTTCTGGGATTTCATGGTTCTGTGGCATTCTGCGATTGCGTGTGCAGCCCTGGGCAGTGGAGCCCTCGGGCCTGGGGCAGTCTTCCCGGGGCTCTCTTGCTGGCCTGCCCCAGCCCCACGTCCTTCCCAGCCCTCGCCTCCTTGCGCTCGCCTGCCACCTGCCACCGCCAGCGCAGGCGCCCGGCACACCAAGACCCTCTCTCGCGGCACGCACAAAGCACACTCGGACGCACCCAGCTGGGCACCCAGCAGCTCTTATTCAGCGTTTGCCCCGCAGGCCCCAGCAGCCCCAGTCCTGCAGAGAGGCGGGGCTGCCGGGCGCCTGTCAGAAGGGCAGCAGCCCCTTGCTGCGCATGGCCAGGCTCTCGGAGAGCAAGTCCGCCAGGCGCGCGTAGCTCTGCTCGGGCAACAGCCGCAGCAGCAGCCGGTAGAGCAGCTCCCGGTCGCACTGGGAGGCGTAGAGCACCACGGCGCCCAGCACGCACACCACCAGCAGCTCCAGGCACACGAAGAGCACGCAGAGTCTCCTGCGGGACAGCGGAGGCATGGCAGACGCAGCAGCCCACGCAGGCCATCGCAGCCCTGTCTTGCCCGCACCCAGCCCTGCGACCCAGGGGCCCCTGCAGGGAACCCTCCGCCTGCCCCCCGGGCGCTGCTCGTCGCTCCCTCGCGCAGGCTTGCAGAAGAGCCGCCGCAAGCCCGCAAAGAAGGAAGCCCGCCACAAGGGCAACCCTCCCGGGGCACTTTCCCAGCTGCACAGCCCACAGCCCGGCAGCAGGAGCCCCAGCGCGGGAACCGCTCGCTGCACGGCAGCCCAGGCGCGGGCCCTGGCACACGAGGCACCCCCGGGGCAACTCACTTCAGCCAGGTAGCGAAGCCGCGTCTCTTGGCCAGCTCCTCCCTCTCCTGCACGTCAACAGAGAGCGGGCACACGTGTGCGGCTGCACGCGGCTGCACGCTGCCCCTCTCCGCACCGACAGCCCACCAGCCAGCTGGCCGGCCGGCCGGCCGGGGCAGCCCTCGCTGCCGCCTCTCGCCCTTACCAGCTGGGCTTCCAGCAGCTCGGGCAGCACACACCCCTCCGCCTGCGGCTCCTGCTCCACCCGCTGCTCGCTGCAGGCAACAGGGCTTGCTTGGACCAGCACGCGCCTCCATGGCCACTGGCGCTCCCCATCGCCATGCAGCGGGGCAACGGCGGTAGGGATGGGGGCAGGGACGGGCGTCTCCTCTCCCACCACGTGCTGCACAGACCCCCCGTGGCCTCCCGGCACCGCCGCTGGCACCCGCTGGGACTCCCGCTGCAGCACAGAGCCCCTGCAGAGCCCCGTGGGCAGAGCGCTCCCCGGGCCCCACTCACTAGGCGTTTTCCAGCTCCAGCTCCTCCACCTGCTCTCGCAGAGCCCGCATTGCCGCACGCTGCGCCTGCCAGACGGAAGGGTCACGCTCCGTGCGCCCACTGCAGCCCGCTGCCGGGCCCCGGCCACTGGGCGCCCACCACCCGCTGCCCTCGCCCCCTCGGCGCTACCTTTGCCCGCTCCTGCTGCTCCCGCAGCTGCTCCTTCAGCTGTGCCGAGCGCTGTTTCTCCTGCAAAACACGGAGCACACCCTGCGGGCAGCGCAGCTGGCAGCTGCGCAGCCCCCTCCCCGGCCAGCCCCAGGGCTCGGCCCCCTCGCCGCTGCCCCGCTGCAGGCCACAGGCAGGGCTGGCCGCGGACACGGACACGGGCACGGAGAGCCCAAGGGCAGTCACGCAGCCCGGCCCCCGGGGCGAACGCCCTCCCCACACCCCCCGCTGCCTGCAGCCTGCCGGCACCGCACGGCCAGCACGGCTCCCCTCGGCCCCCTACCTCGTGCAGCTCCTGCAGCCTCGCGTCTCTCTCCTGCTTGGCCGCCTGCAAGCGCTCCTGCAGCAGAGCAGAGGCGAGGAGAGGAGAGCGAGAGGAGCAGCCGTCAGGGCACGGCAGAGCTGCTGCCGGCAGCAGGTGCCCTGCCGCTGCCCTGGCAGGCGGCTGCCCTCAGGGAGCCAGCTCTGCCGGCACCGCGCGGCACGGAGAGGCCCGCGGCCCGGCTCACCTCCAGCTCTGGCTGCAGCTGCTGCATGGCCTGCAGCTGCTGGCGGCTGCTGCAGCAGCGCTGCCTGAGGGCCTCGTTGTCCCTGCGCAGCTCCCGGGCGGCATCCTGCAGCTCCTGCTTCTCCTCCTGCTGCGTGGGCAAGGCGCAGAGCAGGCCTTCAGCGCAGGGCAGAGACGGCCCCGGCAGGGCTGCAGCGGGGGCAGCCCCAGCCCCTGCGCCAGGGGCGCTCCGCACCTACCAGGCACCGCAGCAGCTCCCGGCAGCGGCCCCTCTCCTGCTGGCTCTGCTGCAGCTGCTCCCGCAGCCTGCTGAGCTTGTCCAGCAGCTCCTGCGGCTCCTCGGCCACTCTCCTGCGCCTCCGCTGCCTGCAGCCATGGGGGCCCTCAGTCGCCCTGCGCAGGCCCTCCCCGCTTCCCAGCCCTGCCTGCGTTTGGGGGACCTGTGTGGCACCCGGCGCCACACAGCTGCCCCGCCTGCTGCGTCCCCGCGCCCAGCACCGTGGGCATCATCCCACCTTTCCGCCTGCTCCGCCAGCCGGGCGTTGGTGCTCTGCAGCGCCTCGTGCTCCGCCTGCAGCAGCTCCAGCTGCTCCAGCAGCTCCCGCTTCTGCGCCCGCACCTGCCGCAGGGCCGCCCGCACCTCCGCCACCTCCATGGCTTGTGCCCGTGCCGCACGTGCCCCACGCAGCTGCCCCGCGCTCTGCAAGCGCGCCCTGGGGGGGCCCCGGCCGCCTGCGGCAGGCAGGGCAAGAGGAGACCCCGGCAGCGGCGGCTCTGGCGATCAGCACGCAGTTCTGCTGCCCGCCCCAGAGCACGAGGCTAGCACCAAACCCTCGCTCCACCCGCCGCGTCATGCAACGCAATGCCACGCAACGCCACGCCGCGCCTGGCGCACGCGCTCAGCGGCAGTGCGGTCGCAAGGCAGCTGGGCGAGACTCTGCCGCCGCCCGGGGAAAGGCCGCCGCGCTCACAATAGCTCGGGGCCGTCACAAAGGGCCCGTGTGTGCGCTGGCCCGGGGCGGCCTGTGACCCGCGCAGGCCCCCGCGTGCTGCTGCTGCCCCAGCCCCCTGCCCAGGCAGGGAGGGCGAAGACCTCAGGCTGCAGGCACCCGGGCAAAGCCCTGCGCAGCCCCTTCCTCCGCTGCCACGGATGCAAAGAGCTCTTCTTTTCACACGGCAAGTTGCCCAGGGCAGCGATGGCACATAGGGCTACCAGTGTGAAGATTCTGGGCCACCACTGCGCTGCAAAGTGCATGTTTTCGGCCACGTTCGTATTAGGTGGCTCCCCATCTTGGCCAATATGGAAGCACCAACAAAGAGTACGAAGAAGGTTCAGATCTCACAACAAATGAGGTGTTTCTTCGATTGGTATTCCTAACTTCCTTTACAATAAAACTTGATGCTATCCACTGGAAGATATTGTTTGAATAACAGAGCAGTGTTTCTTGTGGAATCTCTCAATGAAATATGAAAATGTGGTTGTTTCCACTTCTTTATTTTCCCTTGACACTCGAGATGATTGAACTTGCTGAAAGATAGCCCTGTGGGGATACGTCTATGTCTGCCTTGCCCGGGAAGTATTGGGGCTTCTGGTTTCAGATAAGAGAGGTCCCCCTGAGCCTTTGCCTCAGGCCTCCCCTCTCCAGAATCAAGGAGCTCTTCCCACGATGGCCTTCGCTTGCTGCTGTGTCCGTACATTTGAGTTGCCTGGCCTTTCCCAGCTCGACAAAGCAAGGCTGAGCAGAGCAAGCAGGGACAACACAGCCAAGCACAGGCAATGCAGGAGCTTCCTGCAGAGCTTCGATGACCACTTCCTGAGTAGTCTAGAGGGTGCTAGGAGGTGCTAGAGGAGCCAGCGAGGAGAGGTGCTCTGCCGGCCCTTGTACTGCCAAAGAAGGCGGGGCGGGTTGGAGCTGTGAAGGCAGGGGCAAGGTTGGCTGCACTGACCATGCGACGGTGGATTTGGGGATGCTGTGAGGAGGAAGCAGGGCAAAAAGCAGGCTCACAAGGCTGGACTTCCGGAGACCAACTTGGGCCTCTTCAGGGTCCTTCCGAGAAGAATCCCAGGCGCTAGGGCCCGAGCAGGAAGAGGGGCCCAAGAAAGCTGCTTCATATTCAAGGATGCCCTGCTGCAAGCTCCACAAGGGTCTGTGCCAAGGAGCAAGAAGCCCAGCAAAGGTTGCAGGAGAGCTGTGTGGAGGAGCAAGGAGCTGCTGGCCAAACTGCAACAGAAGAAGGAAGTGTACAGAAGGGGGAAGCGGGGACAGAGAACCTGGCAGCCGTGGGGGCATGTCAGCTGAGTAGGCAGGCATGGGGCTAGGAAGGCTGCAGTTGACTCTGGCGAGCGCTGTCCGGGGCAACAGGAAGGGCTTCTTTAACTACTGCTTGGGCATGCAGGGACCTGCTGCTGTGGGCTCTGCGCTCAGCAGGTGGGGGCACAAGGTGACCTCCCACGTCCCTTGCTGCGTGCCTTTTTCTGCCGCTCCACTGAAGACTCGGAGAGCTGCACGCCATGGGGGAAGAAGCAGGAGTGCACTTTGTGTGCCTCGAGGCAGAGGAGAAGAGCATAATAAACGCAGTGAACAAGTCCACTCGGGAGCTCTGGTTTC